>NC_073359.2:22045000-22747500 GCF_027580225.2 Misgurnus anguillicaudatus
GCAATGAACACATGCCTGATGAGAGAGCACTGTACACTGTGTGCTTTATGCTGGGATCTATTTAGCCCAGCACACGTTCACAGGTTGCAGTGCTATTCCATCTAAGCCTGTGTGTGGACATAGAAGGACAGTCTGCACGCCAGCTTCAGAGAAAATGGAAGTGGGAGGAGCTCTCATAGCATCAGCTTCTGACACAATAGGGCTTTTCACACTGGAAAAAGTTAACTCCGTGTTATTCTAAACCCTGGTTTAACAGAATCCTGGGTTATCTGTTTCATAGTCCACATTGTTCATACTTAACCAGAGGTTAAGAGATAACCCTGGGTATTCATAAGCTGACGTTTCACACTGTGCATCCCTAAACCCTGTGTTTTCATTTGTGGTGTGAACCGTCATGACTGGATAAAAGCGATTTCAAACTTGACTGAATTAAAATAACCGCTTGTCTCGCACTTTCATATCAGTGATAGAAGAGGTAGCAAAGTTAATCTCTCTTGGTTGTTTTAAGTGTCCTGGGATTTCATTTTTACTTCAATTTAAAGATCAAGAATAGCACCATACTTTCAAAGTCAGGTGTATGTCAAATATTGGACAGGGTGAACAGTGTAAAGTTATTTTGTTTAGAGTTTTTATTCATTTGGTTGTTTAGTTTAAGCTTGGTTGTGGTTTTTAGAAACTACATGTTTTTTTCAGACAAAAAAATTGACACCAATTATAATTATCATTTCAACCTTCACCTATGGCTTTGCCTTTTTGATCATCAGTGCATTTTTTAAATCTTTTTTAATGTGTGGGAGCCTCAGTTTTTAGTATGAAAAAATTATTTCAAACATTTTACTGTCACTGTTGGCAAGATGTCAAATATATAGAATTTGCTGGAAAGGCAAATTCACCATACATCAGTTTAAGAACCACTGATCTAGGTAACATCACAGAGTACTAAGAATCACGTGTATTTAAACTTTGGTCTTGGACTAAGCCTAAATGTAAACATCTGCTCTGTGAAATAACTTATTGCACAAGTATTATCAAATACACAAGAAAAAAGAATATGTTGTTCATCATTAAAGCTTGCTTCACTTTTCACAGGTAACTTCTTAGATGAAAAACAGACAGAGGTTTTGCTCAACTGTCCAGCAGATGATAGAACAAAGAAGGTATTTGCCAGTGAAGTGTTTGTTTGTATCCTGGAAAGATAATGACCAAGGTAATGGGAACTCTGCTTTTGGAGAACCACTGTCCTGCACAGTTTAGGTCCTACCCAGATAAACACTGCTGCTATAGTTCATTTTCAAGAGTTTGGCTATTCATTAGCAATACCACGTAAAACAAAATATCATAAACTGACTAATTTCACTGCACTGTGATTGCCATTCAATTCTGTCACCATACTATGTCTGATAGTTAAACACTGTCACCGCACTGTGCTGCTACATAAACACTCTCACTGCACTGTCACTACAAGGTTATTGTGTGACAAGGTTACAAGGTTAAGGTTACTGTGACTAACTCTGACTTCTACACTGTGTGCAGAATTATTAGGCAAGTTGTATTTTTGAGGATTACTTTTGTTATTGTACAACTACAGTGCTCTTGGTCAATTCAAAATCTTAACAAACCCTCAAACCTGAACATTTAAGTAGTAAAAGTGAAATTTTGGCTTTCTTAAAATAATATTTCTATGTATCATCATTATTAGGCTAGTGTGCAGAATTATTAGGCAACTAAATGAAAAACAAAGATTTTACCATCTCACTTGGTTTTTTTCACCTGTTAAAGTGAGAATAATAAACAAACTCTACATTTACAAATAAACATGTAATAAAAAAATAAAAAAATATATAAACTCAGTGACCAATATAGCCACCCTTCTTTTCGATAACAGTCACAAGCCTTCCATTCACGGATTCAGTTAGTTTCTTGATCTGGTCTGAACCAACATTTTGTGCAGACGCAACCACAGCCTCCCAGACACTGTTCAGAGAGGTGTACGGTTTACCTTCACTGTAAATGTCCTGCTTAAGAAGGCCTCAAAGGTTCTCATTAGGGTTTAAGTCAGGTGAAGAAGGGGCCATGGCATTAGTTTTTCACCTTTAAGGCCTTTACTGCCCAGCCATTTAGTGGAGTACTTTGATGCATGTGATGGAGCGTTGTCTTGCAAAATAATCAGTCTTCTTGAAAGATGCAAACCTTTTCCTGTACCACTGCTTGAAGAAAGTGTCTTATACAATACAGGCAGGCAGGCACAGACAGGTATTATTAAACATGAGCTAGTTGGACCTTTTTGGGTTGAAAATGGAAATAAAAAACAACTCTCAGACTTACTGACAATTTTTAGAAGACACTTTCTTCAAGCAGTGGTACAGGAAAAGTCTGCATCTTTCAAGAAGACTTTTTTATGCAAGACAATGCTCCATCACATACATCAAAGTACTCAACTGCATGGCTGGCTAAGGCCTTAAAGATGAAAAACTAATGACATGGCCTCTTCTTCATCTGACTTAAACCCTATTGAGACTTTTGGACCCCTTCTTAAACAGGACATTTACAGTGAAGGTAAACCGTACACCTCTCTGAACAGTGTCTGGGAGGCTGTGGTTGCGTCTGCACAAAATGTTGGTTCAGACCAGATCAAGAAACCGACCGAATCCATGAATGGAAGGCTTGTGACTGTTATCGAAAAGAAGGGTGGCTATATTGATCACTGCGTTTATATATTTTTTTATTTTACATTTTTTTATTACATTTTTATTTGTAAATGTAAAGTTTGTTTATAATTCTCACTTTAACAGGTGAAAAAAAAACAAGTGAGATGGTAAAATCTTTGTTTTTCATTTAGTTGCCTAATAATTCTGCACACTAATAGTTGTCTAATAATGATGTACATAGAAATATTCTCTTAAGAAAGCCAAAATTTCACTTTTACTACTTAAATGTTCAGGTTTGAGAGTTTGTTAACATTTTGAATTGACCAAGAGCACTGTAGTTGTACAATAACAAAATGTAATCCTCAAAAATACAACTTGACTAATAATTCTGCACACTGTGTAGTTAAACACTGTCACCTTACTGTGTCTGATAGTTGAACACCGTCACCGTACTGTGTCTGATAGTTAAACACTGTCACCACACTGTGACTGCTAATTAAACACTGTCACTAACTGTGACTGTGAGTAAAACAATTTGACTGCAATATGTCTGCTAGTTAAACTCTGTCACCACACTGTGACTGCTAATTAAACACTGTCACTTACTGTGACTGCTAGTAAAACACTTTAACTGCAATATGTCTGCTAGTAAAACAATCTCACTGCACTGTGACTGCTAATAAAACACTGTCATTAACTATGACTTCTAGTTAAACACTGTCACTATACTGTGACTTGTAGTTAAACACTGTCACCATACTGTGACTTCTAGTTAAACACTGTCCCGCACAGTGACTACCAGGAAAAGATTGTAACTAACTGTGTCTGCTAGTTAAACACTGTCACCGCACTGTGACTGCTAGTTAAACACTTTCACTAACTGTGACTGCTAGTAAAACACTTTGACTGCAATATGTCTTCTAGTTAAACACTGTCACCGCACTGTGACTGCTAATAAAACACTGTCATTAACTATGACCTCTAGTGAAACACTGTCACCATACTTTGACTTCTAGTTAAACACTGTCACCATACTGTGTCTGCTAGTTTAACATTGTCACCACACTAGTCTGTGACTGCTAATAAAACACTGTCACTAACTGTGACTTCTAGTTAAACACTGTCACCATACTGTGTCTGCTAGTTAAACACTGTCCCGCACAGTGACTACTAGGAAAAGATTGTAACTAACTGTGACTACTAGTTAAACACTGTCACCACCCTACTGAAAAATCCAGCTAAGACCAGCATTAGCTGGTTTTGCCTGGTTTAAGGTGGTTTACACTGGTCCTCCCAGCCTGACAAAGCTGGTCATGCTGGTGGGCCAGCTGGTCTTCCAGCCTGACGAGCTAAGTCCAGCTAGACCAGCTTTAAAAGTGACCAAAACACAGCTAGACCAGCTTGCTACACCAGCAAAACCAGCTTCCTACACCAGCAAAACCAGCTAAAACCAAGCTGGAGACCAGCTAAAACCAGCTCACCAGCTTATGCTGGTCTTAGCTGGATTTTTCAGTATGGCATACTGTGTCTGCTAGTTAAACACTGTCACCATACTGTGTCTGCTAGTTTAACACTGTCACCACATTGTGACTGCTAATAAAACACTGTCACTAACTGTGACTTCTAGTTAAACACTGTCACCACACTGTGTCTGCTAATTAAACACTTTCACTGCACTGTGTCTTGCTAGTTAAACACTGTCACCACACTGTGTCTGCTAGTTGAACACTGTCACCACACTGTGACTGCTAATTAAACACTTTCACTGCACTGTCTTGCTAGTTAAAGACTGTCACCACACTGTGTCTGCTAGTTGAACACTGTCACCACACTGCATCTGCTAGTTAAACACTGTCACCACACTGCGTCTGCTAGTTGAACACTGTCACCACACTGCGTCTGCTAGTTGAACACTGTCACCACACTGCGTCTGCTAGTTGAACACTGTCACCACACTGCGTCTGCTAGTTGAACACTGTCACCACACTGCGTCTGCTAGTTGAACACTGTCACCACACTGCGTCTGCTAGTTGAACACTGTCACCACACACTGCGTCTGCTAGTTGAACACTGTCACCACACACTGCGTCTGCTAGTTGAACACTGTCACCACACTGCGTCTGCTAGTTGAACACTGTCACCACACTGCGTCTGCTAGTTGAACACTGTCACCACACTGCGTCTGCTAGTTGAACACTGTCACCACACTGCGTCTGCTAGTTGAACACTGTCACCACACTGCGTCTGCTAGTTGAACACTGTCACCACACTGCGTCTGCTAGTTGAACACTGTCACCACACTGCGTCTGCTAGTTGAACACTGTCACCACACTGCGTCTGCTAGTTGAACACTGTCACCACACTGCGTCTGCTAGTTGAACACTGTCACCACACACTGCGTCTGCTAGTTGAACACTGTCACCACACACTGCGTCTGCTAGTTGAACACTGTCACCACACACTGCGTCTGCTAGTTGAACACTGTCACCACACACTGCGTCTGCTAGTTGAACACTGTCACCACACTGCGTCTGCTAGTTGAACACTGTCACCACACTGCGTCTGCTAGTTGAACACTGTCACCACACTGCGTCTGCTAGTTGAACACTGTCACCACACTGCGTCTGCTAGTTGAACACTCACTATATTGTGACTGCAGTGCTGACTAAACACTGGCAGGCTAAAGTTCAGTGTTCAGTTTAGTGTTTCTCTAACTACACTCAGAATGGACCATGGTTTTGTGTTTGTACGTCCTCGTAATTACTGATGGTGTATTACATTACACTTGGGGGATGGGCAGCAGTTCAGTGTTTCTCTAACTACACTCAGAATGGACCATGGTTTTGTGTTTGTACGTCCTCGTATTTACTGATGGTGTATTACTGTACACTTGGGGCATGGGCAGCAGTTCAGTGTTTCTCTAACTACACTCAGAATGGACCATGGTTTTATGTTCTTACATTCTCATAATTACTGATGGTGTATTACTGTACATTCTGGGGGATGGGCAGCAGTTCAGTGTTTCTCTAACTACACTCAGAATGGACCATGGTTTTGTGTTTGTACGTCCTTGTATTTACTGATGGTGTCTTACTGTATACTCTGGGGGATGGGCAGCAGTTTAGTGTTTCTCTAACTACATTCAGAATGGACCATGGTTTTATGTTCTTACATTCTCATAATTACTGATTGTGTCTTACTTTACACCGTTGGGGATGGGCAGCAGTTCAGTGTTCCGCCAACTACACTCAGAATGGACCATGGTTTTGTGTTTGTACGTCCTCGTAATTACTGATGGTGTATACCTGTACACCCTGGGGGATGGGCAGCAGTTTAGTGTTTCTCTAACTATACTCAGAATGGACCATGGTTTTGTGTTTGTACGTCCTCGTAATTACTGATGGTTTATAACTGTACACTCTGGGGGATGGGCAGCAGTTCAGTGTTCCTCTAACTACACTCAAAATGGACCATGGTTTTGTGTTTGTACGTCCTCGTAATTACTGATGGTTTATTACTGTACACTCTGGGGGATGGGCAGCAGTTCAGTGTTTCTCTAACTATACTCAGAATGGACCATGGTTTTGTGTTTGTACGTCCTCGTAATTACTGATGGTGTATTACTGTACACTCTGGGGGATGGGCAGCAGATCAGTGTTTCTCTAACTACACTCAGAATGGACCATGGTTTTTTGTTTGTAAGTCCTAGATCGTACTGAAGGTGTATTACTGTACACTCTGGGGGATGGGCAGCAGTTTAGTGTTTCTCTAACTACACTCAGAATGGCCCATGGTTTTGTGTTTGTACGTCCTCGTAATTACTGATGGTGTATTACTGTACACTCTGGGGGATGGGCAGCAGATCAGTGTTTCTCTAACTACACTCAGAATGGACCATGGTTTTGTGTTTGTACGTCCTCGTAGTTACTGATGGTGTATTACTGTACACTCTGGGGGATGGGCCGAAGTTCAGTGTTTCTCTAACTACACTCAGAATGGACCATGGTTTTGTGTTTGTACGTCCTCGTATTTACTGATGGTGTATTACTGTACACTTGGGGCATGGGCAGCAGTTCAGTGTTTCTCTAACTACACTCAGAATGGACCATGGTTTTGTGTTTGTACGTCCTCGTATTTACTGATGGTGTTTTACTGTATACTCTGGGAGATGGGCAGCAGTTTAGTGTTTCTCTAACTACATTCAGAATGGACCATGGTTTTGTGTTTGTACGTCCTTGTATTTACTGATGGTGTCTTACTGTATACTCTGGGGGATGGGCAGCAGTTTAGTGTTTCTCTAACAACATTCAGAATGGACCATGGTTTTATGTTCTTACATTCTCATAATTACTGATTGTGTCTTACTTTACACCGTTGGGGATGGGCAGCAGTTCAGTGGTCCTCTAACTACACTCAGAATGGACCATGGTTTTGTGTTTGTACATCCTCGTAATTACTGATGGTGTATTACTGTACACCCTGGGGGATGGGCAGCAGTTTAGTGTTTCTCTAACTACACTCAAAATGGACCATGGTTTTGTGTTTGTACGTCCTCGTAATTACTGATGGTGTATTACTGTACACTCTGGGGGATGGGCAGCAGTTTAGTGTTTCTCTAACCACACTCAGAATAGATCATGGTTTTGTGTTTGTACGTCCTCGTATTTACTGATGGTGTCTTACTGTATACTCTGGGGGATGGGTAGCAGTACACTTAGAATAGATCATGGTTTTGTGTTTGTACGTCCTCGTAATTACTGATGGTGTATTACTGTACACTCTGGGGGATGGGCAGAAGTTCAGTGTTTCTCTAACTACACTCAGAATGGACCATGGTTTTGTGTTTGTACGTCCTCGTAATTACTGATGGTTTATAACTGTACACTCTGGGGGATGGGCAGCAGTTCAGTGTTTCTCTAACTACACTCAGAATGGACCATGGTTTTGTGTTTGTACGTCCTTGTAATTACTGATGGTGTATTACTGTACACTCTGGGGGATGGGCAGCAGTTTAGTGTTTCTCTAACTACACTCAGAATGGACCATGGTTTTGTGTTTGTACGTCCTCGTAATTACTGATGGTGTATTACTGTACACTCTGGGGGATAGGCAGCAGTTCAGTGTTTCTCTAACTACACTCAGAATAGATCATGGTTTTGTGTTTGTACGTCCTCGTATTTACTGATGGTGTCTTACTGTATACTCTGGGGGATGGGTAGCAGTACACTTAGAATAGATCATGGTTTTGTGTTTGTACGTCCTCGTAATTACTGATGGTGTATTACTGTACACTTGGGGGATGGGCAGCAGTTCAGGGTTTCTCTAACTACACTCAGAATGGACCATGGTTTTGTGTTTGTACGTCCTCGTAATTAATGTGGTGTATTAGTGTACACTCTGGGGGATGGGCAGCAGTTTAGTGTTTCTCTAACTACACTCAGAATAGATCATGGTTTTGTGTTTGTACGTCCTCGTATTTACTGATGGTGTCTTACTGTATACTCTGGGGGATGGGTAGCAATACACTTAGAATAGATCATGGTTTTGTGTTTGTACGTCCTCGTAATTACTGATGGTGTATTACTGTACACTCTGGGGGATGGGTAGCAGTACACTCAGAATGGACCATGGTTTTGTGTTTGTACGTCCTCGTAATTACTCATGGTGTCTTACTGTACAGTCTGGGGGATGGGCAGCAGTTCAGTGTTTCTCTAACTACACTCAGAATGGACCATGGTTTTGTGTTTGTATGTCCTCGTAATTACTGATGGTGTCTTACTGTACACACTGGGGGATGGGTAGCAGTACACTCGGAATGGACCATGGTTTTTGTTTGTAATTCTTTGTATGCAACAACTTTGTAATGTTTTATTGTTTAAATGCTATTTGATACGTACAGAGTGAATTACATCCATATGTTTAATATATACCCTGGCTGCGTCTGAATCCTGGTAGTATAAATACCATTCAGACATACTACATCCTCCATGTTGATACGTCACATATGTCGTCATCACGTCATGTCATACCAGTGCGAATACAGCCTCATTGTCGTTTCTGACATTTCCTAATATGACGACGCGTCGTCTTCGGTGGATTGTGTACGGATCACAATCCACGGTTCGGCTCGCATGCGATTCGCTGATTAATATGCAAATTTAAATAGGGAAAGTTTATCATTTGCACGTGTTTCTAATGCTGCATTTACACCAACTGCGGAAGAGGCGCGTGAAGCTCGAGTGATTTCAATGTTAAGTCAATGTGAAGACGCGTTGACGCGCGTCAGGAGGTCCCGCAGTGCGGAAGAGGCGTTCGGCGAGGAAGACACGTTTCCGCCTGTTTCGCGCGTGAAGCTTGCGTGAAAGGCACGAATTGAGCGTTGTGCCCGCGAATGGTGCTTTTGTGCATTTTGCGGTTCATGCGAATTTGAGGCTGACGTCCGAGTTGAGAAATTTGAACTTTGGTGGAATTTCGTGCCCGTTAACCAATCAGGAGCCTGCTTGCTGCTGTGGTGGCAGCCCCGCCCAGAGTCACTCATTCAACCAACGCTTGATATTGTCCGTAAGCAGTCAACCGGAGCTATACGACACAAGTTCTTATTTCTATAGAGAAGACAGGAATAAAAAGGACCTCGCTTGGAAGAGTGCCAGTGAGGACATTGGGCAACCTGGTACGTTGTTATACACACTTCACTTTTGAATCACGTGACATTTATCAACCCGCGTCGTTTATTTTTCCCCTATAAGGTTACCAAATACAAACTGGTTACTCTCTCGATAAATGCACAATCAACATCAGTCATCTTGCAAACAGACAACCGCATAGCACTTGCCCCTCCAACAAAAAGCGGAGTTTGCCTCTGACGCGCGTCAAATGCTTGCTTTTTCCGCGCGAATGTATCCAAATTGTTCAAGCGGCAAACCACGCGCGGTAGACACGTTTTTGACGCCTGAAACGCGGTTGGTGTAAACTCAGCATAAGGCTTGCAAATGTTAACAAGTGATTTAAAACAATGTAACCGCAAAAAGGCGTTACGTGAGCAGATTTATGTACGCACATGCGGTTAAGTGTCCGGTCCAGCTCCAGTCAGATTATCCTTTCAAAGATCAAAACTCTTCTGATGTGTAAACTAAAGAGAGAGTCGCGCTACTGTGTCTCATACTGTAGTCCATTAACATACATTCACTGAATAGAGCAATGAAAAACAACGTAACGTTTTTTTAGTGAAGCAAAGCGACAGTTTATGCTGCATCTTCTTCCTAAAGCGCAATTTGGAATTCGCCTGTGTGTGTGCACGCGTTTAAGTGCCCTCAGTAGTGCGTATACATATACTTCAAGAAAGTAAGCCCTAATCCAGGTACATTTCACATACTGTTTTTTTTTAATACTAGGTATTCGGACATACTACTCACCTCGCCTACTGTTTTTTGCCTACTATATAGTATGGAAGAAGGCGGTGTCGGACGCAGCACCTGTATGGTGTGTCATGGCCCTGCCTTCCTGTCATAGTCTTTGCTCCTTGTGGCAGGATTATAACAGGCCCAAATCTTTTTTGAGGTAGCACATGGCCTTTGTTTATACTGTAGCTGTTTCTCAATGTCAAGGATACTTCCTTGGCAGGACTGGTCCTTACAAGTCACTTCCTTCAGAGGCTATGCGATGCTCCTCTTTAGCATTCAGCTAAACAGAAGTTGTGGAGCGAGTCAGACTTCATGTTACAATAACAGTGGAAGTTAATCAATATAATATAGAAGAGGGTGATTTCGCAAGCGTGATGCTCTAATCCGCTGTTCATTGCACCTTTATGAGCCACAATACAGCAAAGCGCTCAGGCAGATGGAGGAACAGAAGCCCGAGGAGAAGCCGGAGCCTGGGCGTCGGCTGGGTAGAGGAGCCGGGGGAAGACACCGCAACCATCGGCCTCTGCTGCGTAGAGAAGCTTGCCTGTTCTCTCGCTGTGTGGCTGCTTTATAACATTTCTGCATCAGATAAGGATATGGACGTTCGTTGGGTGAAGGTTTCGAGGGAAGAAAGCAACTTTGCGCACGTTTGGACATGTTTATTTCACATACGCGTTTGCTTCGGCTTCGACGAGCAAACGCGCTGCGGAGTAACTTTTATATGAGCTTGGACAGACTCGCGCTGTGTGCTGTCGGTTTAAGATTTCTGGAGCAGATAAGGATATGAACGTTTGTTTTGTGAATGTTTTTTGGCGCGTGCTTATTTCAAAGACGTGTTTCGGTTTACGAGCACAAGCTCCAAGAGCTGAGGCAGTGCGTATGTGGAGATATTATGCAGGGGACACGTTTGTGTGGAGGATGCATGGTAAAAACGGACGTCTGACTAAAGTGAGTGTTTCTATTTTCTTTGTTATACTAAGGTGGCATTTATATACACAATAGCATATCTGAGCTGTGTTTTATATGCCTGTGAGAGCAGTGAGGCAGATATAACACAGATGTAATTACAGTAAACAAGAGACAAAAAGAAAATTGGTAAAACTAAATAAACATTTAAAATGCATACCATTTTTTAACTACTTGAAAAGACATTTGTACTGCGGATCTGAAACCGCACGTTACTGTTTGAATAAGACTTTGCTACACACCAGGCCAGAGTGTTATTGTATGTACCACAATGTAACATCACGTTTAAAAGTACGTCATGATTGGTGTCTGTCAGACAGTGGTGGTGGCTATTTTCTTTGTTTTACTAACGTGGCATTTATGTACATAATAGCATGTCTGAGCCGTGTTCCGATTAATGGGAGTGGCTTGCAGTGCTGTGCATTGTGGTGCATAGTGGGAGTTGTAGTTTTTCATACAAATGTGCTCTAAAGTCACATTTTGTCTTTTCTCGGTCAAATAGGCACACAATTCTACATTTATGTTACATTTTGACTACAAATATGACTCACTTTCCATAAAGATTAATGTTCCTATCGGTGAAATGGCCCTTTAAGCATTTGTAAGTGTATTTTATGCGTATAATTAAAGGATATTTCACCCAAAAATGAATATAAGCTGATTATTTCTTCACTCTTAGGTTGTCAAAGATGTATCTGGCATTCTTTTTCAACTTGAAGACAAATTAAGGTTTTGGAGATAAACAGTCCAGGATTTTTCTCCATCTAATGCAAGTGAATTGGGCTCATTTTTTAGCTTTTTTCACAGAGTTGAAAAATTGGGACAGGATTTGAAAAACATTTTAAAAAAGGGGCTGTTATCTGGTGGTAAGATGGGAGGGTAGAGCATGGAGAAAAGGTGGCAATTGCATCAAGGAGAGTTACATTAAGTAAATAAGTACAACACACACACAGATTGGCAAGTTGAAAAGTGATGCCAAGAGTAGCAGCTAAAGTGGCACCAGAATTCCCTGAATCACAGTGTGATCAGATTGATGACAGTGCAGGTTAACTTCCTTATTAGTTTGAGCCGTTAGACCATCATGTGCATACAGGAGAATGTGAATACGAACCTAATGAAGCGTATATAGAAGTAATAACTATAAAAAATAACTATTCAAAGTTTATCTTGCATATAAATGCTGACTTATTGTAAACACTTATAATACTAAACAGTGTATTAATACAAACTGACCTGTATGGCGTCTTTAAAAGATGAAGATATGTGGAACTGGATTGCACTCAATACCAATTCACAACTGTCTGGTAAAGAAATGTTCCTTACAAGCATATTTTCTGTGTATGTTTGTAGGCCACCACAAACCAGCAGCATGCACCCAAACTTCACGTTGTGACATGGCTTTAACTTAACTTTTCAAACAGGAAAAACAATATGGCCTCAATAAATGCAAAAATAACTAATTTCCACTTTGTAATATCATTTGTGATAGCTATATTGTTTTAAGTGATTTGCAACACATATATTACTTTTAGCGCATCATAACACCATTAATGACCTTCATCACCCTTTAAGAAGTTTCTTGCTATACAGTCCATTTTAAATCATCCCCCAGGAGCTCAATAGGTTTTAGATCGGGAATTTTCACTTGGCCAGTTTGCAGCCAGTCCTTGGTGGATTTGTTATGTTTTGGGTCATTGTCATGTTCCAAGGTCCAGTTCCACTTCAGGTAAAACATTTTTGACAGGTGGTCTCTCTTGTTCCTCAAGCAACTTCTGATACAATGTAGAATTTACTGTAGATTCTATTATGGTGACCTGGTCAGGTCCTGCTGCAGCAAAGCTTCCCCAAACCATAACACTTCCACCTTCATGTTTCACAGTTAAGGTAGGAGCACAAGGCATGCTTTATTTGTAGATTTTAACTGAAATAATCCCCACAGGAATTTTAGCATGAATAAATCACAAAATCAGCAGAAAGATGCACAGTCCATATAATATAAACAAGACTCATTTAAAAATCAATGTTATACAGCCATCTGATGTTGTGGAATGTAAACGTTAAAACTATAAACAAAAACAAATTACATAAAAATAGGCTACATTATATGATCTACCAGCAAGCATGTGAACTTGTCCTTATGGCAGTCAGCAACATCACAGTGTATTGTTTGTTTATTAACTCTACAAATGACTCAACATAGCCTTTTATCTTTAAAATTAAACACTGTCAAAGACATTTGCTGGTACTGATGTAACATGGAGCTGTGGGGCTGTGGTATTTTAAAACAGGATATAGAGTTTAACTTCTGAGTTATCACCTAATCTAAACCGAAGATGGAGATGTTGCGTGAATGTGGTCTGGACTGTGGATGAGGGTCATTAATGTGTCATAGATGCTGTAAAAGTTCCTGCACTGTGATCCACATACACTCCTATTCTAGAAGATTTTAATAAAGGGAGCTCAGTGTATTTGTTATTATGGCCGAATGAGAACAAGTCTGAGGAGCAGTTCAAAGTCCATGACTGATGTTACATCCAAACTTAGACCTGTTTGACCGTCTCTTACTCATGATGGTTTTATATGACACTGATGTGCCTACTCCACTGATCCACTCAACCTCCCAGTAAAAAAAAGTTGATATTCTGGAAGAAATTGATGTGATGGTCTGTTTTTAAAAGCTGCTCCAGCTCAACATCTCTCCCCGAACCAATAGCTCCAGATGCTTTGAGTCCTTCAGCCGGACCCATTGCAGTCTTCTCCTGATCTCTGATCAGCTGTGTCACTTTAGATAATCTTTTCTCAGCGGATTGGATCCGTTCAGTAAAAATCCTGTCAGTGTCTTCCACTGCTGTCTATGCAGAGTGCTTATGAGTCTCCACAGCATCTCTCAGCTCTTTGTTCTGGATTTTCTGCTGGAGACATTTTTGTCTCTCTTCAAAGTTCCTTGTATCTCAGAGTTGCATGCCCATCCACAACACACAGCTTGCATATACAACTGGTCATGATGGCATTATATCTCTATGGGTTTATCGTGTTAAAGGGCAACTCATCTAAGGACGTTCAGTGTCATCGCTCATTTTGTGTCGCTTACAGGAGTGAAACTCGATGAGTTTCTAACAGTATGATTCCAGACACACCAGACAGGATACATTTTTCCCAGTACAAATGTTACATGTTTCGGATCCAGCATATTCAGCTTGTGGTTTAGTCCTCAGTTTCTCCACCACTTCACTTAGCACCACGTTTTTACCTAAAACAGGTCTTGTGGTGAAGGTCTGTCTGCATTGAGGGAACCTGTAGACTTTAATGTCATCATCCTGATCCCAGCAGCCTGTAATACAGCTCGTACAATAAGTTCTTTATGAGCTTTGAACCTAATAGTTGTGTTACATATCTTCATTTGTGTTCTGAATACGAATGAAGGTGTTATGGGTGTGGAACGATATGAGAGAGAGTAATTAATGACAACATTTACATTTTGGAGTGAACTAACTCTTTAAAAGATGTAGTCTGTCAATCAGACTGATCCTGTCAAACACCTGAAGTGGGTGGTTACACTGAAGTCTTAAGGGGAAAACAGAAATACCATTTCCACTGGCGGCTTTTCCATCATATATGTGGCTTGTCATGTCAAAATACGTGTTCTGTGCGTCATGTGAACCTATGTGCATCACATCACATAAGGGTTTATGATAAAAGAGACACTCGCGTTTGCTAAATACTCACTTAATATAATTTGTAATCAGAGTTAAGTGTATTATTTTGTCAGCCTGCCTGTTTTCCTTTGTTTTCCCAGTTATCTCTCTAAGAACTAAATTTCCCATCATCCTCCACTCTCCCTCACTTGATCATCATCTTCAATCCTCTTCACCTGACCAGTCATCACACTCATCACTCCATTGTGTATATGAAGAGTTTCGTTGCAAAACGAAATAAATCCATTTTTTAACATTTTTGTCAAAACATGTTTATTATTATGTTATCGTGTTATTATTTTGTTTTATGGTGCTACTTAGCTGTATTTTTTAAGTTATGAAGGTTTTAAATCAAAACAAACCAACTGCAGGTGCATTGAAATTAATTGGAATGCACATCCAAAAAACGCGATTTCTGAACAATTAAAAAAAACGGTGGTTATCTCGTTTTGTTGTTTTTTTAGTCATTGTCCCTTTACGTTGCGTTATTGTGATCTAGATGTATTGTTTATTTCATAGGGAATGTATATTGAAGTTCTTGTTTATATCTATCCTCATCTTCTTTGTCATCATCCACCACTAAACCGTAACAGAAAAGACCTTATAAAATTGATTCTCCAGAGGACTACTTGCTTCTTCACCTTCAGCAAAATGGACGGCCTCTGGAGGAATATGTAGCTAAGATCATGGAGTTGACTCATCTGGAAAGCTGGGTTGATGCCATCCCTAATGCGTGTTTTAAGGTGGGGCTGGATGATCATATATTAATGATGATTTCTTCCCATCTATGCAATTTATCTCTTCAGCGCTTGTTCTCCTGGCTTCCCTGAACTCAGCCCAGCACTCACTGTCTCCCCCGAACTTAGACCAGCACCCTCAGAACTGGATCCTGAAGTCGTTGTGGCAGCTGTGATGACGCTGGCCATGGTATAAATTTGGATGGTACACACCTCCTTAAGTTTCCCCACGGAATTAGCCAACCGGACTACCTGCACCTCCTTGACTCCTGGTGTCTTGTGCACTTTCCTGGAGGCTTCTCGTCCTGTACTGTCCCATCCTGTCTATCCTCCCAGCCTCTAGTACAACCCCCACAGGTAGTACTTTGTTCTTGTTTTAAGTGCGTGGATGCACCTAAAGGAGGGAAGTACTGTAACAGTTCTGTTCTGTCTGCCTGCCTGTTTCTTTTTATTTTCCCAGTCATCTCCCTAGGAACTCCATTTCCCATCATCCTTCACTCTCCCTTACATGATCAATCCTTCAGGTCTTCAATCTTCTTCACCTGACAGTCATCACCCTCATCACTCCATCGTATATATATATTGTATATGAGGAAAATAAGTATTCATAGAGTAAATCATGGAGGGGTCTGAAATTGTCCAAAAGCATGATAATACCACCCCCATGCTTCACAGTAGGGATGGTGTTCTTGGGATGGTACTCATCATTCTTCTTCCTTCAAACACGTTTAGTGGAATTATGACCAAAAAGTTCTATTTTGGTCTCATCTGACCACATGACTTTCTCCATTGACTCCTCTGGATCACCCAAATGGTCATTGGCAAACTTAAGACGGGCCTGGACCTATGCTGGTTTAAGCAGGGGAAGCTTCCGTGCCATGCATGATTTCAAATCATGATGTCTTAGTGTATTACCAACAGTAACCTTGGAAACGGTGGTCCCAGCTCTTTTCAGGTCATTGACCAGCTCCTCCCATGTAGTTCTGGGCTGATTTCTCACCTTTCTTGGGATCATTGAGACCACACAAGGTGAGATCCTGCATGGAGCCCCAGTCCGAGGGAGATTGACAGTCATGTTTAGCTTCTTCCATTTTCTAATGATTGCTCCAACAGTGGACCTTTTTTCACCAAGCTGCTTGGCAATTTCCCTGTAGCCCTTTTCAGCCTTGTGGAGGTGTACAATTTTGTCTCTGTCTTTGGAAAGCTCTTTGGTCTTGGCCATGTTAGTAGTTGGATTCTTACTGATTGTATGGGGTTGACAGGTGTCTTTATTTATCGACCTCATACAGGTGTATCTAATTTAGGATAATAAATGGAGTGGAGGTGGACATTTTAAAGGCAGACTAACAGGTCTTTGAGGGTCAGAATTCTAGCTGATAGACAGGTGTTTAAATAAGCCCAAAACTAAAAAAGACATAACACAAAAGGAATAAAATAGAATAAATGAAAACATGTGAAACCTATTAAAACTGAAATATACATAAAATCACAATATACTGTATATGATGAGCGGTACAACATGTTTGTTGTGTGACAGTGTCACACATATTTTGCCATTTCTATCACTTGAAACAGAGTGCAAAAGGTCAAAATTTCTTAATTTTGCACGTTTTCTATGCAAAAACTGTAGTTACATAAAAACTTGGTGAACATAAAAAATTAAAAGCCCATATGTCATGAACCTTTTATTGTGGTTTCAACAGTGTTTACTGCTGTTTTTTACTGCATGTTTATGAAAGGTTATAATGTTAATGTTACTGTGTGCTGAGTCTAATGTCCTTATAGATCAGTTGTGTCCCTTTAATACACACTGCCATCACTTTTGTGTTTGTGTTTAATCGATTGTCTTTGTAAATCAGTTGTGTCCCTTTAATACACACTGCCATCACTTTTGTGTTTGTGTTTAATCGATTGTCCTTGTAAATCAGTTGTGTCCCTTTAATGCACACTGCCATCACTTTTGTGTTTGTGTTTAATCGATTGTCCTTATAGCTCAGTTGTGTCCCTTTAATACACACTGCCATCACTTTTGTGTTTGTGTTTAATCATTTGTCCTTGTAAATCAGTTGTGTCCCTTTAATACACACTGCCATCACTTTGTGTTTGTGTTTAATCGATTGTCCTTGTAAATCAGTTGTGTCCCTTTAATGCACACTGCCATCACTTTTGTGTTTGTGTTTAATCATTTGTCCTTGTAAATCAGTTGTGTCCCTTTAATGCACACTGCCACCACTTTTGTGTTTGTGTTTAATCATTTGTCCTTGTAAATCAGTTGTGTCCCTTTAATACACACTGCCATCACTTTTGTGTTTGTGTTTAATCATTTGTCCTTGTAAATCAGTTGTGTCCCTTTAATGCACACTGCCATCACTTTTGTGTTTGTGTTAAGCTATGTCCCATTAATTCACGTTGGACCCTGTAATACACTTTAAAATCATGTGTGTGTGTGCATAATCATTGTCCTCATAATAATGTTTGTCATGGGTGGGGCTTCCATCTAATTATCAAATGTCCTCATAAATGCGTATTTTGTCAGGTTGCTATATTATACATTGTGTTGTGTGTAAACAAACTTTGAAGTGAAATCTGTGTTGTATGGCTCAAAATAAAATTTTTGATATCCTCCACATCACTGTAAAGCAAGTGGAAAGGGGTGTCCCCCTAATTCAGCAAAAAACGGGTTTGGGCTGGAGTGTCCTTGTAAATCACAAAAACCAGTATGTGTGTGTGTGTGTGTGTGTATATGTGTGTGTGTGTATATATGTGTGTGTGTGTGTATATATGTGTGTGTGTGTGTATATATGTGTGTGTGTGTGTATATATATGTGTGTGTGTATATATATGTGTGTGTGTATATATATGTGTGTGTGTATATATATATATATATATATGTGTGTGTATATATATATATATATATATATGTGTGTGTATATATATGTGTATGTGTATGTGTATGTGTATGTATATATATATATATATATATATATATATATATATATATATATATTATATATATATTATTTTATATATATATATTATTTTATATATATATATTATTTTATATATATATATTATTTTATATATAATATATTTATAATTATATATAATAATATATATTATTATTAATACATTAAGGCATTAAAATGTAATGTGTAGCAAAATTGATTTGGGTTGACTGTGCGATCGTTTGATTCTATAAACAGATCCATGTCAATTCCCAATGTTGACTTGCGTGTAAACCTTATTTCCAGTGATGCCTGCCACAAAACTCTGCTTTATTTTAAGATCATAGCTGAAATAACACGGATTACTCGATAAAGCGATCCTAGCTCACCCTATCAAAATGTCAGTGGGAAACGGAAAATAAATATTGATCAAAGACTTTAGGTTGGTTGTTGTGCTAAGTAAACATGACTTAAAAATGTCTCGAACATGGAAGTTGTCTGCATTCATTCAAATATTTGTCTTTCTTTATCTCAAAAATGCTGTTTAAAAAAATCAAACAGTGCTTTGGACAAGGTGAGGATGCAGATGAAATCGGGGTGGAGAGATACAGAAAACAGGAGCAAAGGCTGTGATGCATGCTGGGATATGTGCATGCTCCCAGTCCTAATTGGGCTAATTTGATGCGGCCGAATGCGTATACTCATGACTTTTTAATATGAGCGCCATAAAACTTGGGAAAGGTGGGGGTTGGAATAACTTTGTGGGTCAGATGAAGCCGCTTGAAGATTGTGGACTCTAGAACTTTACTGTGATTAGTAATACAGACTCGCTGAAAACAAAGTGCCGTGGTTCGATGGTTCTCACCGTCCATGTGATTGCATTATATTTAATTGCATATAAATAATTGGGTTGACGTGGCTGTTGACATTCTGTGGTTTATGTAAAAAATGCTAATTCGAGGGCTCGTTTGCTTAGGACGCGCTCATGCGCTCTAAACTGCTAGCTGTAGTGCAATATTTTTTATGACATGCCCAATTAAATAGTTCAGCTTTGAAAATATTATGTGACTTTGGTGTCTTGTAAGTTCTGCCCCGTCTGGCTGTTTCTCAAGAACTTGCAATCGTGTATTAGCGTGGCAAAGATTCAAACCTCTAAAAATCACAAATATTTCAGCCCGATCTTACGAGAAAACGTAACTAAATTACAAGGTGCCAATTTTGTATAAATTCGTATAATCATACAAAAACATACAATTATTATTAGAGAAAACTAAAAATGAAGTGCCAATGCTAACCAGACCCCTTAACCCTTATGTATTGTTGGGGATGTTTTCATCCACTATGTGTTTTTTTAGTCTTAATTTGGTCACAACTTTCTCTGTGTTTCAGCAAATGGAATGATTTTTGGTGATATAATTTATATTGACACATATTTTGGAAAAATAAACTTGAAATTGTTCAAAAACGTAATAATACACCGTGGGCAAATTTACTAACCTTTCGTGTTGTTCGTGGATAAACAGCCACTAAATTAAACGTCTGTAAAAATGTATAAGATTCATATATATATATATATATATATATATATTTTTTTTTTTTGGGATAAATCTGTTAAAAACTACCAAATCTTTACAAAAAAAATCCAGGATTTTAACTCTTTAAAAGTTCATAAATTATGTCACTGTGGACTGTGGACACATTGTGGACTGGATTTTTTTAAATAACTTTTTTCAGTCTTGGGCATGTCAAAGAGTGGTAAAAACATTTGCTTTCTTGAATTTTTAGTTTTTGTGCAGAATCAGTTTTTTTCTCCCTCATTTACTGTTCGTGGCTGTTTTTGTCCCATTGACTTCCAGTATAACGAATTTTTTTTAATTGCAAAGCCATGACACCATATAATCAAGCATTCTTGATTGTTGGTGGTTTTTCCTTTTGTAAAGAAGTAAAATTAATAATTTTTACTGTTGATCACCATGTAACACCATTAACCCTTTAGTTGGCCTGTGCAAAAAAAAGCTTAATTTCTGGCTTATGCATTGAGTTATATGGAGTATAACAATATATTATTGTGTGTGTGTGTGTGTGTGTGTGTGTGTGTGTTTGAGTAAATGGAATGATTTTTGGTGACAAAACTTATATTGACACACATTTTGGAAAAATGAACTTGAAATTGTTTAAAAACTCAACAATACACCATGGGCAAATTTACTTACCTTTCATGTTGTTCATGGATAAAAACATCCACTAAATTAAATGGCTGTAAAAATATTTCGGATTAATATTTTTTTCAATTTTTTTGGGGATAAATCTGTTAATCAACCTCAGTACTTATCAAAACTATCAAATGTTTATAAAAAAATCCAGGATTTTAACTCTTTAATTGTCAAGTTCAGAAATTATGTCACTCATTTGAGAAAAAACACACAAAATGACAGATTTTCAACATAAAAAGTGATTGATTTTTTAACCTTTTTCACAGTCTTGGGCATGTCAAAGATTAGTAAAAACATTGGCTTTGATGCGTTGTTGGTTTTTGTGCAGCATCGGTTTTAAAAAAAACTTTTCTCCCTTATCTGCTGTTCGTGGCTGTTTTTGGCCCATTGACTTCCATTGTAACGAAATTTTTTGATTGCAAAGCCATGACATCAATAATCATGCATTCTAGACTGTTGGTGGTTTTTCCTTTTGTAAAGAAGTAAAATTAGTCATTTTTATTGTTGATCACCATGTAGCATGATTAACCCTTTAGTAGGCCTGTGCAAAAAAAGCTTAATTTCTGGCTTGTACATTGAGTTATATGAAGTATAACAACATATTATTGTGTGTGTGTTTCAGCAAATTGAATGAATTTTGGTGACAAAACTTATATTGACACATATTTTGGAAAAATGAACTTGAAATTGTTCAAAAACTCAACAGTATACCGTGGGCAAATTCATAACCTTTCATGTTGCTTGTGGTTAAAAATATCCACTAAATTAAACAGCTGTAAAAATGTATCGGATGAATATTAAAAAAAAAAAAATGGGGAAACTTCTGTTAATCAACATCAGTACTGATTAAAACTACCAAATCTTTACAAAAAATTCCAGGATTTTAACTCTTTAATTGCCAAGTTCATAAATTATGTCACTCATTCGGGAAAAAACACACAAAATGACTGATTTTCAATATAAAAAGTGATTGTGGATTGGATTTTTTTTACCTTTTTCACAGTTTTGGGCATGTCAAAGATTGGTAAAAACATTGGCTTTGATGCATTGTTAGTTTTTATGCAGCATCAGTTTAAAAAAAACTTTTCTCCCTTATTTACTGTTCGTGGCTGTTTTTGTCCCATTGACTTCCATTGTAAGGACGTTTTTTGATTGCAAGGCCATGACACCATATAATGATGCATTCTTGATTGTTGGTGGTTTTTCCTTTTGTAAAGAGGTCAAATTTGTCATTTTTACTGTTGATCACCATGTAGCACCATTAACCCTTTAGTAAGCCTGTGCAAAAACAAAGCTTAATTTCTGGCTTATACATTGAGTTATATGGAGTATAACAGCATATTGTTGCGTGTGTGTTATGGCTTTGCAATCAAAATTTGTCTTTGTGGTGGAGGTCAGTGGGGCAAAGGCAGCCAGTTTACAGACGGTAAATGAGGAAGAAAAACAATCTGATGCTGCACATGAACTAGCAGTGCATTGGGGCAAATGTTTTTACTGATCGTTGACGTGCCCAGGAATGTGAAAAGGTAAAAAATAAATCCACTCCACAATTTTTGTATTAAAAGTTGGTAATTTTGTGTGTTTTTCCCAAATCAGTGACATGGTTTGTGAACTTGGCAATTGGGGAGTTGAAGTCCTGGAATTTTTGTAAACATTTGGTAGTTTTATGCACAAAAATAGTTATTAATTCATATACAGCCGTTTAATTTAGTGGATGTTTTCATCCATGAACAACACGAAAGGGTAGTAATTTGGACAATGCACAAAGGTTAACCAAATGCCATTTGGTGGGGTGGATCAAGCTAAAACGTACGAATACGCCATCTCAAATAATAGTTCCAAGTTGCCATGAGATAATTTTGGATACAACACTCTTTCTCTACATAATATTGCTTAATTGTGATGTTTCATCTGTAAACGAGCGAACGTTTCCATAAACATGCTGTAAATTTACGAGAGCTACCTGCAGCTGCTCTCCATAAATTCGACAGAATGCGTCTGTGAGTTATTATCGGCGAGATGTACAGTACCCGATGTGGGTGAACCATTTGAAATGAATGTCGATTCGCTCGAGGGCACAGTCTGAAACCTCCGTCTGCAGTTAGCCAGGCAGAAACGAGAGACCTCGCAGTCCCACGCAGAACACATTGAATCCAGTTATGTATGTTAAATAATGCAGAAACGCATGCGTTAAAGGTTATGATCTCCATTGCATGTTTGCATAATGTATACCGCTCAGCTTGTCTGAACAATGAGTCTCTGGCACCACGTAGCTCAATTCGGGTTCTTACCTAACACACTTTTGGCCCCACTGAACGTTTCCACTTTAAAAGGCAGCCGGTGAATGTGTTTGTGGATTTGGAGAAAACTGAGCAATGTGGAAAGGGAAAATAGAGGAAAGAGGGGTACGAGGAACAGGTCTTATGCCCGGGGACAATTCTTCACGGTGACACGAAACTAGGCCACCGCTAAAAATGAACACACTGAGCTTGATCTCGCTTACTCACAGATGTAAGGAAAATAAATGTTGGGGAAAATAAATGCTTGCTTGCTGTAGTAAATGGAAAACAGCCATCTGTTTTTGCAGGAAAGGTGCAAAACAGACACTTCAGTACTTAAAAGTACTTAAGGGGGTAAAAAGGGTATTACAAACCGAGCTGTTGCTTAAGTCAGGTTTTTAAACTTATTTACAGTTTATAAACAACTGAACTGATTCATATAATGATTAAAATAATTTTGCAATGTATTAAGATGTTATGATCTATACAGTAACAGACGCCTCGTAGGTGTGTGAAACGCAGAACCGGCTCTTACTTAGACCTTAAAGACTTGAAGTGAAAGATTTATTTGATAGTCACACCGTAAGCAAACTCCTCTAGAGATTTATACATCTCACATTAACACATCAGCAGAAGGCAGGAGTTTCTCTATTTCATGCACAGCATCCGCGTCCCATGTTTAATGCATGTTGCTGAGCACGGACGGCTTGTTATATTGCTTTCATGCTTTATTGCCTCTTTGATCGAATATGATAACACATCTGAATTTTACGGTACAAGGCAACGCTGGAATGTTAATATGTCAAGTTGAAGAATTGACCAGATATAATATCGCAACCATTTCCCCCCTAATTATTTCATTGGACAAAATTGGATTGAATATGCAAAATAACTTTCAACTTTTTGAATACGAGCCATTTGGTCGATTAAATATGCAACACTTTAAAAAATGCTGGGTTATATTTTTAACCCAGCGTTGGGTCAGAAAGATATACGAACCCAACCCACTGCACCGTATACATTTGTATGTTGCCTTAATTTTTTTTTCATTTCAACATTCTGTTTTTTATCTTAACGAGAGTTATAAAATGAAGTTGACTGATTTAATCCATATTTTAAGTTATAACAACTCATCTCTATTCAAGATAAATAAAAGTAAGTTGAAATTATTTGTAAATTTGAGTTGATTAAACAAAAAAAATGTAAATGTAATTTTTTTTTTTACAGTGGGGGTAGTGATTTAACATATGCTGTGTTGTTTTACATTAAATATAAATATTTTCTGCAGGTTAATTTAACCCTATACAGCTTGGTTTGTCCCTTTTGACCCAATGCTGGTTTGAAAATAGCCAAGCATTTTTGCAGAGTGAAAATTGTGACGTCTTGTTTCATACATTGTAAAAAAGTATATTATATTAGCATATACACTGTAAAAAATTTATTTTAATTTTTTACAAATTGTGTGTGTCATGCCATTTAACATGTTATTTCATGTTAAAATAAATGAAAGGGAAAACACAAGTTGTATTAAAAAGTGATTACAAAGTAATTCCGTTACTGTAATTCCACTACTTTTAGCGGTAATGAGCATGTAACGAAGTTTTTTTTAAATCAAGTAATGCAGTTTCAATTACTGAAATTTAAATGAGTTCATTACTCGCGTTACTCTATTTTGTGATAAATGAAAAGACAAGACATTTCTGATTACAGTAATGGAATTACTTTGTAACGCGTTACTCCCATCACTGTTTTTAACACAACTTGTGATGTCCCTTTCATTTATTTTAACATGAAATAATGCGTTAAATGGCATGACGCACACAATGTGTAAAAAAATCAACACATATTTTTTTACAGTGTATTTTTCTGTTATCTTAACTTTAAGTTAAACACTTGTTTTTCTATGTTATGTCAACTAATCACAAAATTCAATATAATAATTCAAACTTTAAAAAAGTAGGTTGAATTTGACTTGTTAAAACTTCATGCTGCATTTAGTTTACAACTTACGACAAAATGTTTTTAGGTTAATACTAAGGCTATCAATTGATTAAAATATTTAATCTGGATTAATCGCATGATTGTCATGAGTTAACTCGTGATTAATCGCAACTTAATCACACATTTTTACCTCTTCTATATTTACCTTAACTCTTTTCCCGCCAAGAAAAAAAAGCTTTCCTGCCAATGACGAGTTTTTCCGGCAATCCGTATTTCCGCTATTATCCACCAGGTGGCGCTTCTACCCAACTTATAAAACATGAAATCAACCGCTAAGGTCAAACTGTTCAAACTCTGTGTATGTTTTGATCATCACTCTGAATCTGATTCCAAAAACGCAATTATCTCAGCTTTTTGCTCAAAATTTGGTATTTTTGAAGAAACCTACCCATATTTGAGAGGTGATAAAAAGAGAACAAATAAATGTAAGATATGAAAGCAGAGGGTCTGTTCTTTCATTTGATATATTGTATGTTTATATCGTCGCTGTCCGATGAAAACCACGTATGTCCATTTTGCCGATTTTAAGATTTTTCGACGGATTGAATGTCCAGGTTCATTTCCGTATACAGTATGCTTCACATATCTTAATGGCCAATGAAAAGTTGTAAAATCATGTTATCTGATTTTTACGTATATCCATTTGATGTCAAAGCTGTCAATCATGCCGCGTATCTCCCGCCCTGTGTAAGCATCTCGCAAAGTTTCATCGAAGCTCATCACTGGATGTAGCCAAATAAACATAGCCTGGTAAGACAATATCTTTACGTCATCGAGGTAAACGTTCCCCCATCATATCTTAAAATCACTGGTAAAACTAATAGATTTGGCACAGGGGCGGACTGGCCATCGGGAGTTCCGGGAGCAATCCCGAACGGCCGGTCCATTTCAGGCCGAACCGGCCGGAGGTCAAAAAGTTTTTTTTTTTTTTTTAATGCCTGACCAGGCGCTCAGCTGCAGCGGAACGCTGTGTCTGTTTCAGACCGGGCCAAACCAATTCTTCAAATCTTGAGGGGGGATAAGAGCGGCCCCTCCCAACTTGGACTGATCCTCGTTTTTCCTCACATCCGATTGGCTCAAAGGCGCCGATCAAAAGAGGCAGCTAAATGCGCCAAATAACAGACCTTTTTCGCAGTTAAAAGGACGCTGTGGCAGGAAGTGCAGAAGAGGAAGGACCAGCAGCATGGACAGGACAGGTGCACAATTAGTGATGCATCTATTATACACTAAAATATTTTATATTTGCATTTAAATATAGGCATATATAAGCGCGAATACAACCCCGACAGGCTTATCAGGACCCCACGCAAAGCGGAGCTTGAATCAGCCACGGGGTTGTATTCGCTATAAGAACCGCCTCGCTCTACATTATCCCGCTTATGAAATTGATGAAATAGCCTGCGTGCACATTTTGGCAACAGAAGTGGTGTTGTTCCCCAGTGGTTTTAACGTGTTAGCAACTCAGTAAGTTTATCAAAACAGTTTCCCAGCATCAAAATGTCTGGTAATTGCGTTTGGTTGCACTAATAATATACTTTATATTTGGCCATCTGCTAACGTCTTCTATTCACTCCACTATAGTACACGGATCTGGTAGCTGTGTTGAAAAACTTGATAAAGCCAACTTTTAAATATAACTTTCTCTGTCTGTGTTGCTTCACTGCTGATTCTTGCCATACTTCCATTGCCAACATGCGCGTTCATACGTTTCCACGTCATCATTGTGTTCAAACAGTAAAATGGTCTAAGGAATCCCTGTATGTCTGTATATTAGCTGTTAAGGTCACTGATGGAGAGAGACAGGTTGATGATGACCCTTGCAGTCAAATTGATGAGGAAGAGGAAGGAAAGCAGAACAAGAGGAGGAGGAGAATGGAACCAGTACAAAAACAGTGATGGGTCAGTGTGCAGGGCTGGGTAGGCAATCATATTACCCTGCTGGAAAAACCAGCATACCAGCAAGACCAGCATATGTTGTGTTTTGGTGCTTTTATGCTGGTGACCACCAGCTAAACCAGCATCAAACCAGCATAGACCAGCATAATTCCCATGCTGGTTTGATGCTGTTTTTTCAGCAGGGTAGGCATATCAATCAACCAATCAATCAAAGGTTTATTAAGGACACACAAATAGAAAAACACAGCACAATATTACATATTTAGATATAGGATAAAATGCAATAGTTCCACTTACTAGATTATAACCTGACTAAAGCACAGATTGAATTAAAAAAAGGAATTATTCTTAGTCATATTTATGACTGATGTTCTTCTCATGCATATGTAGCTGTACAATCAGTAAGCAGAGGCAGGGTCCAGCACAGGGGAAGTGGAGCCAGGCAGAGTTGAAAGTGAGTACGTACACACACAATCTCTATTTTATGGGACTGTATTATAGTTTTTGATTGTCTGAGTGGGTATGTGTGAGTAATTGTAACAATTCTATCACTCCAACTGACTGTACACATGACATGCTGGTAGTTAGCAGTATACTGTGACTTATGTGTTCGAGATTGGGTTTTGCTGACCTGGTTGTGTTTAGTGCAGTGGTGACTTGCTTATACAACCTGAGGAGGCAGGTGTTATCCTAAAGTTTCTTTAAGGTCTTCAGCATAATCTGATTCTCTTCATACCATAAAAACACTACTAGAATTAAAATAACTGCAAAAAATCCTGCTCGTGCACCAAGGGCACTCGCGTAAAAGGCCTCTCCATCTTAAAGTCCCGGGCTGAATTTCAGTCCCACACTCAAAAAAACGATTCCTGGCAATATTTACTTTTAAGTATTTGGATCATTTAAATTTTATTTAAATACTCGTTTTTTAAAATATATGTAATCCGATTTATTAGAATATATATAAATCTGTTCAATGTAAAATCTATTAGATTTAATCAGTTAAAATGTATGAATATGAATTAAATAAAGCTAGACGTGAAACAAACCGCATAAATTCTATGAGATTGATTTACATACAAGTGTCAGGAAACTGACTTTAGTAGAAGCGGAAATGACGCCTTCCAGTCAGGAGGTGGCGCCAAAATCAAAAACAAACGCTACAGCACATGGACTTCGCCATTTTGTATTGGACTGGATCGTCATCTCACTAGTCTACGATCGCCAAATTGTAGGTGAGTAAAGTTAACAAGTTTGATGTGATTATCTTAAATATAATTGTCTGTTGTTTAATTACATGTGTGACGCGTTGCATGTTTCAGAGTAAAATACACCTCACTACACAGACGGTCTGTCTGAATGTAAGTTACCATGTCAGTGACTGTTGCTTTTATTGGTTATATTTTGTGGTTTAATGTTTGAAACCTAAGAAATAAATCAAGTCATAGGCTACTGTAGGCTAATCAGAATAAAATTATCATATAATCTCTGTGACTTTATTAACAAAAGAATGTTACAATTATACTATGTTGTTGAGTGCATTGTGTGTGTCTAACTAAAACTTTTTTTTTTTACAGATACAGCATCATTTCATCGTCTATATGGTGGGACAACCTGCTAGACAGGGTAAGTTATACTACAAATAAATTGATTTCTGTGATGCAAAGCTGGATTTTCATCATTCCAGTGTCACATGATTATTTAGAAATCATTTTAATATGATGATTTATTGTCAATATTGGAAACAGGTGTTTTTTTTTTTTTTTCAAATAAATGCAGGCATGATAAGCATAAGAGACTTCATTCCAAACATTTCACAGGTAGTGTACACACATGCTGGGACTCTTCGTCTGACAAAATCTTTATCTGTCTCTATAAAAACTATTACCGGTATCTACATAAAAAATAGTTAAAGAAAATCATTAAATAATGTGGGTTTTTTGTCTTGTTCTAGTTGAAGACATCTGTACCTACCTCAAAGAAGGCATGGAGAGACACATTAAAGAATATGTAGTAAGTGTATGCCAACCTACTCTATTTTTATATCTATCTATTTATATGTATGTGTATGTGTGTGTATATAAATATCTTATGGATAACTAGATGTTTAAACAAGGTGATTATCTGTTTTCAGGTCTTTTGATGGTTTTGTGACTAATGTTCTATTATTTTACACGTTTGAATTAGTCTACATATTTTAAATATCAGAGTTTGTAAAACAATTTGCCTGCACATATTTGAAAATTTCACTGTGTGACTGCTATTGGGACTGATTTTTTTTGTTGTTCTTCTCCAGAATTGTGAAATTGGTGAGTTGGGGATTGAACAGACAGTGGAAGTTTGGCAAAACCTACTTGGTGTCACACATTGGTGTGAAATTGTTTTTTGGACTTTAACACTTAAACTGAACTACCTGAAGAACCTCAAGTGCACCTTTGACCTTTCAAAAAATCCTAATGGAACTGGACTTGATACAACCAAGCAATCACTGAAAGATGCTTCAGTGAATACCTGACAGACACGCTGATACATCCCCCTCAAAGTGGGTACATTTTTGTACATTTATAAGTGACGTTTTTAACATTAAAGGAATATTGCACTTTCATTAAACAAAAATCCTGATAATTTACTGTCTGTCATCCAAGATGTTTGTCTTTTTTTGTTCAGTCGAGAAGAAATTAAGTTTTTTGGGAGAGGCATTCCAGGATTTTTCTTAATTTTAATAGACCTTATTGGACCTCAACAGTTTAGTTTCAATGCAGTTTAAAATTGCAGTTTCAAAGCAGCTTTAAGGGGCTCTAAACGGTCCCAACCGAGGCATCATTAGGCAGATTATCATTTTTGGCAAGAAAACTTTTAAAACACAACTTCTTGTCTTGCATTATCCATGTGACACACAGTGCGACATTGCGTACTATGTAATAACGTTGAATGGTTACACATCAAAAATGTGACACGCACATTTGTGGAACATTTTAAATAATAAATGGACCCAAAGACATTAATTAGTATCATTCCACATACAACACCATCTGAACGCTCCTCTTTCTCCTCACTTGTAAACACTAGAGCGGTAGTTTAAATTATGTCATGCTAGCGTGTCACACCGCTAGTGCAAAACGTTGTGATTTAAAAGTCCTCTTTTATTTTTATTTTTGAAAATGACAATCGTTTAGCTAGATAAGACCCTTATGCCTTATTTGGGATAATTTAGAGCCCTTTTAAATCTGCATTGAAACTGTAAACTTGAGGTCGAATAAAGTCCTAAATCGAGAAAAATCCTGGAATGTTTAACTCAAACTTCATTTCTTCTTGACTGAACAAAGTAAAACATAAACATATGGGGTTAGAAAATTATCGGGATTTTTTGTTTTATTAAATTGGATATTCCTTTAACAATTTTGAAAGTTGAAAAGTTTTTGAAAAATGTAATTGATGTATATCTAACATGTAATTAAAGATGCATGAAAATTGTTAATGGCACACAGCCACTAAAAACACTAAGCCATGTGCAATTTTTTCATTCTAAATTATTATTACATCATGTCACAGATTTCTGAAAATGTTAAAGTAATGTTGTTGTCCCTGATTTATGTCTACCTCAAGTTTTACAGGGTTTTTTGTATTTCTGCAGCCTGTTAAAATGTTTGCTCTTATTTGTGGATTGAGGTTGATTGTGGCTGAAATGTCTGAAACACACGTATTTATTTATTTTTGCACACAATACGAGGTGTATAAGCCATGGCTATCATGCTAGTTGTTAGCTGCTCTTTTTTGCTGCCTTATGAGTAATGCCTTGAAGTATTAAATAAATTGATAAAATGTAAAACCAAGTGGTCTGGCTATTCTTTTTTTTTGTGTTTTTTTGTTATAGCATATTGTGATTTAGGAGGGTGAATGGGGGAGGAATATATAAATGTATAAATGGTTTATTAGTAAGATACCTAAATGTAATGCATTTTAAGTGAATTGGGTTTATTAATAAAGAATACATAATCAATTTTTTTAATGCATTTAAAACACATTGTATTAAGTAAAACTATTACATAAATTTTATTGGTTTCATTTACATATATCTAAAAAGTATATATCATATAAAGTTTATTTGTTTATTTTAGATTAAAAGTATGTAATCCAAATGGATGGAAATGTTACATGTAATCAAAATACATAAATCTTATGAATTAGGCCTAAATATTTTTTTGAGTGCAGTACGTCCCTGATTTGGCAAAACCAAGTCAAAAACAATATCAATGGTAAACTGACTGCATTTATATAGCGCTTTCATAGACCCATGGCCATCCAAAGGGCTTTACAATTTGCCTCACATTTACCCATTCATACACCGACGGCGGTGTCAGCCATGCAAGGCGCCATCCAGCTCGTCGGGAGCAGCTGGGGTTAGGTGTTTTGCTCAAGGACACCTCAACACTTGGTCAGGTGGAACCGGTGATTGAACCACCAACTTTCCGATTTGTAGACAACCTACATGAACAACTGAACCACTGCCGCCCCTCAATATATGTTTAACTTTTTCTTTCTTTTATTGTTTGATTGACGTTGAGACACAGACAGTTTTAAAATCTACTGTAATGCAAGGATCTAATATAATGTTACACATTGGATATTTTCCCAAATAGTTAATCAAACATTTATTTAAGACATAACAGATTATATCTGCGTGAATTCCTTTGGCTGGGTGGTGGATGGGTTTAGCTAAGGGACCCCCATAATATTTGACATAATTTAAACACTGCATAAAATGTATAGAAACTTTCCCCATATCTTGCTGAAATGCAAATATATGATTTCTACCCATGACGTCATTTTTAAATCATTTATTAATGGTCATTTATGGCCATGTACCCATCTGAATCAGTGTCTCCTTGTGTTCGTGGATAGATGTTCTCTGTGACACTTCCATGGAACAAGCCACAATCTATCAGACGATTCATCGCTCTCGAACTGCTTTCTCTGGCACGCTCAGATTGATGGTCCACACTATTTAGGAAGGGCAGGATAAGTGATCAGACACATCCAATTAACAAAGACGCTAGACCGCCCTGGTACCGATCTCATTGTTGGAAATAATGGTCTCGGAGTTCTTGTCAATTATTCATGATCGTCTGACACTCGGGTAATCTGAGACAGACGGACATTTAAATGCACTTCATAATTATCAACAAAGGATCTGTGCATTTTTAATGCGTTGCTGTGATTTAGTCTGAATGGTTTATGTCTAATTATGTCACAACCACGCAGGCCTGTCACTTTCTATCTGGTTTTGCCAGGATGGGAGAACATACTTATGTTTTTGTTTCATTTTATATGAAATGATGGGAAGAGGGAGACGAAATGGGGTTTGAAAATGTTGCAAGCTAGATTCGACTCTCGTTCGACTGCAGTAAACATGAATTGAAAATGCACTCTGTTTACTTTAGTAGCCTACGATACATTTTATTGTAAGCAATTTATTTGTTTATCGATAAATGCCTACAGTCATCTGTCATATAGACTTCAATTTAATTTTCTGAGCGGTAAAGCCATGTCTTGCATATTTCTCTAGTGTTTTACTCGTACTGTACAGTCACATTATGGAAATAAAATTGTTATTCATATAGCAGATTCACATACACTACATTTAGATTGACATAAATCATACATTGCACAAACAAATAACATGACGTTTAACAAGTTAAATTAAGCGAGCGTTTTGGCAACACGGTAGAATACTAAAAATGTGAAAATGCTAAAAATAGTTCCTTGTTCAGAAAATATGAACTATACGTTAGTACTTTGTTTGAGTGTCTCTCTCTCTTTCACTCTCTCTCTCTCTCCTTCTCTCTCTCTCGCTCTCTCTCTCTCTCTCTTTCTCACACTCATCCATATAGGTTAAATATAGGCCTACTTTATAAAAGATGCACACATGAACGTTCTCAGAAATGTTAATATGCTATTAGGGTATTATGGTATTTTACCGCTTTTTTCTCTTATGTTTATTTCTGCTTATTTCTCTTGCTTTTCAACCCAAATATGGACCTTTTCTAGGTTAAGTTAAACCAATGGTTGGGTTTGTCACTATTTTTCCCAACCTTGGGTTTTAAACAACCCAGCATTTTTTACAATGTGTGAATTCAGCATGAGAAGTCAGAACCATGTAGGTGCGTCTCTCTCTCGCTCTCTCTCATCCATATAGGTTAAAATATAGGCCTACTTTATAAAAAATGCACACATAAACATTCTCAGAAATGTTAATATGCTATTAGGATATTACGGTATTTTACCGCTTTCTGCTTAATTTTTTTCTTATATTTATTTCTGCTTATTTCTCTTGCTTGTTTTAACCCAAATATGGAAATTTTCTAGGTTAAGTTAAACCAATGGTTGGGTTTGTCGCTATTTTTCCCAACCTTGGGTTTAAAACAACCCATTATATTTTACAGTGTGTGAATTCTGCATGAGAAGTCAGAACCATGTTTGTGCGTCTCTCTCTCTCTCTCTCTCTCTCTCTCTCTCTCTCTTATCCATATAGGTTAAAATATAGGCCTACTTTATAAAAATGCACACATAAACATTCTCAGCAATCTTAATTTATGCTATAAGGGTATTACAGTATTGTACCGCTTTCTGCTTTATTCTCTTAAGTTTATTTCTGCTTCTTTCTCCTGGTTGTTTTAACCCAAATATGGACATTTTCTAGATTAAGTTAAACCAATGGTTGGGTTTGTCGATATTTTTCCCAACCTTGGTTTTAAAACAACCCAGAATTTTTATAGTGTGTGAATTCTGCATGAGAAGTCAGAACCATGTTTGTACGTCTCTCTCGGTCTCTCTCATCCATATAGGTTAAAATATAGGCCTACTTTATAAAAATGCACACATAAACATTCTCAGAAATGTTAATATGCTATTAGGGTATTACGGTATTTTACCGCATTCTGCTTAATTTTTTTCTTATATTTATTCTGCTTATTTCTCTTGCTTGTTTTAACCCAAATATGGACATTTTCTAGGTTAAGTTAAACCAATAGGTGGGTTTTTTGCTATTTTTCCCAATCTTGGTTTTAATTGATCCCTTTATATTTTACAGTGTGTGAATTCTGCATGATAAGTCAGAACCATGTTTGTGTGTCTCTCATCCACACACATGAGTGAATACTACAGTCTACAGTAGCATTGCTCTGAGCGATTCCTTCAGTGTTGCATTACAGCGGTTGTATAATTTTCCCCTGGACCCAAGCATCATTCTGCTGTTTAAAAGCAAAACTTGTGAGAAACTGAAGGTCCAGCGAAAAAGAAAGGGAATTCCTAAGAGAGGTGCTGTATACAGCGGCAACTGGGAAGACGTTACAAGTTATGACAGCACAGAGAAGATCAAATAAGAGCTTCACCCAATCTTTATCTGTAGCGGTTGCCAAGCGTCCCTCTCTGACACCTATCTGACTGCGCATAAGAGTGCGCGAGCGAGCGAGCGAGAGAGAGAGAGAGAGAGAATGTAAAAGGGAAAAGCCACAGGCTGCACGCAGCACATTGCTCTGGAGTTTCAGAGGAAACCGGGATGAAATGAGAAAGATCTGAGGGCTGTTTCCAGTCAAGAGTATTCCTGCCAAGATCCCGGAAGGGAGGAGGAAACTTATTGACTTCTTTTGGCTTCGATCTCGATACGAAGGTGAGGTGAGAGTGATTTTCATCCAAAGGAGGTGCAGACTGTAACCTTTGTGGACTGCTTCTAATCCTTCAGCAAACAAAAGGTAATTTTCTTGTTGATAAACGTAATATGAATACTTTGAAATACTTACCATTTCAATCCACGTTAATTTGCTTCATCCCTAGGGAGACAGCTGCGGATGGATTGGGACCCTTGGGGTTTTAAGAGGTTTTTCTGCAGTTTGTTGTTTATGCATATGTAAACTGAACATCTGCAGATATATACGGATTACGGCTCAGCACAATCTGCTGTCATCGATTTGCGGCGACGGAGCACTCGGAGAAACACATCAGCTGTAGTCTCGTCCCTGACACTCTGAGAAATACTGCTGGGACCTGCAATTTCACTTCAGCTGTCAAATAAGAAATTTATCACAGCCTATCATTTCTGACACGCTGTGCCGTAAGACTCCTCCTTAGAAAATAACAGCCGACGGCTGTGCTTACAGTCCTGGGGATCTGAAATATTTAAAGCAGGGAACGATGCAATTAACGATTAATGAAAAATGAAGCAGCTGTTATCAGTATGCGAAGGCTGCCAGCATTCACTTGGAAAACTGCGGGATTGAGTTAAAAGAGATGTTTCTCAAACGATCGTGACTGACAGCACTACCCGGTTTGCCGTCTCACAAAGTGAATCCTGTGGATTACAGTGTTTGCTTTTGGTTGAATTGTTTCCTTTTTCCCATCTAATCAATTTCTCCTTGTTTCAAGAGCGGAATCCTAATGAATCAAAATTAGACCTTGGGGTCAAACTTCTCAGAATTCCCATTCCGGTGCATCCGATTGCTTTTATGGATCTTCGAAGCTCGGATAAATCCGCTGGCCTGTTTGATTGAACATTCTGTTGCATCCTTATTTTTTCGTCTCTGCTTATCAGTATGGTCCCACCTCCCCCTTCCAACAAGCCACACGTTTGCCTTTCGTGTGTGCTTATCATGAGCAGCATGGCACTGCTGGACGCCTATCTGGTGGAGCAGAATCAGGGTCCGAGGAAGGTCGGCGTCTGCATCATGGTGCTGGTAGGGGAAGTGTGTTTCCTCATCGTGCTCCGATACATAGCGGTCTGGGTGGGCGCGGAGGTTCGAACCGCCAAGCGAGGCTACGCCATGATCCTCTGGTTCTTCTACGTCTTCGTGCTGGAGATCAAAGTCTACTTCATTTACCAAAACTACAAGGCGGAGCGAGAAAGGGCGGACGCACTGACCTGCAAAGCTTTAACGGTTCTACTCTCAGTTTTCGTGCCAGGACTTTACGTCACGCTGGCGGCCATCGACCACATGGAATACGTTCGGCCAATCAAAAAGAGGGAGGAGCTCAGGAGTCGATTGTTTTGGGTTGTGGTGGATCTGTTGGATATTTTGGATATTCAAGCAAGCCTATGGGAACCTCAAAGGAAAGGGCTCCCTCTATGGGTGGAAGGTCTTACGTTTTTCTATTGCTACATATTGTTGCTCATACTTCCGTGCGTGTCGCTCAGCGAAATCAGCATGCAGGGTGTAAACATTGTGCCGCACAAGATGTTGCTGTATCCTATCCTCAGTTTGGTGGCTATTAACGTTATCACGCTGTTTATACGAGGAGGCAATATGGTGTTTTACAGAGACGTACGAGTGTCTGGAATACTCATGGGTAAGAACGTTCTTGCGATCGTCCTAAAGACCTGCAGCTTCGTGCAGTACCGCAGACATCTGCAAGAAGCGCCGGGGGGCGCTCTCGCACCGGAACTGCAGAGGGATGCGGTGCCGCAAAGTTCAAGAGGGGCGGTGCCGGTCGCAATGCCCATGCCTGTTACCATGACGACGCCACAGGTGGTCATACAAGATCTGACGACACTTCCAGAAGAACCTGAATTTGAGGACACATGACCACAAAGTCCAACTGGGAAAGTTGCGTAACGCACCCCGTGCACTACTTGGAGTTCTGCGTCGTGATGTTTGTGAGATGTGGCTAATGAGAAAAAAAAGCTTGATAAGATGATAACACATTTGTGTGATAATGAAACTGGAGTCATTCACAATTCAAAAGAATGCAGTGGATGGAACGGAAAACCATTAGTTGAATTAATTTGGAGAAAAATCACACTTCAGAGGAACTCAATGACCCTATGATTGTACAATCACAGATAACTGTGAATAATTCATCAAGGTGTTAAAAAATGTGTTTTTCATTACGTTCTGCATCTATTTTATTTGACTTCTCCAGTAAAAGTGGTGAAATGATGTATCAGAGAGACAACTCAGGCAGAAACGCCATTAATTTATAAAAGTGAATGTTTTATATTTAATGGATGTATGCCTTGTGTGTTCTTCGTTTTGATGTTTTATGAAAATTAGATAATATTTTGTTATTAAAATGAATTTTTGTTTATATCCGCAACAGTTTTTCTCTCTTGCTGTCTTTTGCTGTTTTTCTGTGGCTGGAATCAAAATTTCCAGACTATTGCTGAGGTTAAATGTTATTTTTGTCTGACGTGCAACTAGCGACATAAATAAAACCTTCAGCAACTCATGTTGTTTATAGAGACCCTAGCAACAGCTCAGCGGTGTGCTTATAACCACCCACAGCATCTTATTAACCTTACAGAAATGCCCTAGCAACCACCCGGCGAGTTTCTCACAGTTGCAGTTTTTCTCAGGAAAAATCTTTTATCTTCATTTGACGCAGTCATAAGCCTTTCTTCTTTGGGAGTAAACTTACCACAGTGCGCTAAAAGCAAAAGCGTGACACAAATCCAGATCGTGTTATTGGGTCTCATCATACTTTTGAGCCTCTGAGATACAGAAGAAACTTTAATCTCGTCTGGGCAAAGTGATGAAAGACAGCTTGTCTTGTTTCTGCTTTGCAAACTCGTCTGAGTAAGATTGTCAAAATCAAGCGACAAGTTCGTATATGTTCACGTGTCTTATAATGTAAGCCGCACACTTCAAATCTCCGGGCGCTTCGACATAAATTTGCAATTTTAGTATTTCAATAATAATGAGTAGAAAACGTCCGCCTAGGTTGAAATGAAAGACATGTTTTATGACATTGTATACCCAGAGCTATAATTTTAGCACGTTGCTAAGCTACCGTATTAGATTAGAGCCGTCAATAAATATAGCACAAAGGAAACGTACTGCTCACGATAAACACATCTGACAGATTATTATCGCTGAAATGACAGCATAAATCATATCGATTTATTTAACCAGTATAGTTATTTAAAAACAAATGGCATTCTTGGCAGTCATGAGTAAAATGACATGCACAATGTTTGGATCATAAAAGCGAGGCTTATTCTTAAGACTGTTTGTTTCCTGGACAGGGTTTAGATTAATCCAGGACTAGGCCTTGGTTATAGGACATTTTTACAAACATACCTAACAGAAAACAACTGGTGTGCATCTTGGGACAAAACAATGGCCATTATTTATGTTAAGATATGTCAGTGCGAGATGTTTTTAAAGGGGACATATCATGAAAATGTGACTTTTTTCATGTTTAAGTGCTATAATTGGGTCCTCAGGGCTTCTATCAACCTATAAAATGTGTAAAAGATCAACCCAGTAACTTAGTTTTGGTAAACCGTTCTCTGCAAGCATGTGAAAAAATAGGTTATTGAAATTTCGCTCCCCTTGTGATGTCAGAAAGGGTTAATAACCCCCTTAATCTGCACTATCCAACCACAGCACTGCCATTTAGTGCAGAGATCAACTCATTTGCATATCTATATGGTATTTTGAGCTAAAATTTCACATATGTACTCTGGGGACACCAAAGTTTTATTTGACATCTTAAAAAAGTCTTGTGAAATGTCCCCTTTAAATTAAGGGCCTATTTACACGAGAACGCTCGAGGGTGAAAACGTAAAAATATTTTATCGGATGTGCCTTTCGTTTACACGGTGATGGCGTTTTTAGGGCTTAAAAACGCAAAAAAGTGAAACCACCTCCAGAGTTAAAATCTTAAAAACGATCTACCCTCGCGTTCCCGTCTAAAGGATAAAAACGCAAAAGTCTGCTCACGGTGGCTCTCGTCGCGTACGCGTTTACGTCACAGGCATATGCCAGTTCATGAAAATAACAACGAACATGTCGGATTATTTCCATACGTCGCACCTTCAAGTTGCCATAACAGCTCTGATAAATATACAAGTCTTTCCAGCAGTTGTACGAAATATTCACAGCTAGTATTTCTAATCAGAGAATGCGCATTAATTACCTCCATCAAATTGTTGATGCGGCAGATCGTCGGAGGCAAACCAGATGGCTTTGGACGAGACCTGGGAAACAAGAAAGAGGGTTGTATGCAGGCGCGCACTTGGTGGTGTTGTGTGTCAGTGCTTCACATTGCCACCTAGCTGCCACATTGCCACATTGCCACCTACATCGAATATCACACACTTTTGGGTCACCATATGCATGCAGATTTCCTCCTCAAATGCTCATATAAATGTGGAACAAAAGTGATAACGCAACGCCACTTTTGCGTTTTCTTTTCAGATCGTTTTCATGTAAACGTAGCCTTAAGCCCGATTTATAGTCGTGCGTAAGTTTTACGCCGTAGCTACGGCATAGCTGACGTGCACCTTGCAAATTTTTTAACGGTGCGTCAGATCTACGCGGACCGCAAGCGCTGTGATTGGTCCACCAGAACACCTCCCGTCAGGTCAAAAAAACTGCATCATAGGTATTTCCGTTTGTGGCGGTAAAAACGAAGATGATCCAAGTTGTGGAGCAACTTAACTCAAACTGCAAGAAAAGTCACTGTTTATTTACTTCCATCAGTGCTGGTCATCTCAAATCATACACAACAAGTTGCTGTTTCTTCTTCGTTTGTGGGTTAACTTGCCAAGCTTCTTCTTCATTGACGCTCGTGTGTGGTTACTACGCCGTCGCTGCTACGCTGTAGGACATATGCACAACTATAACGAGCCCTTAAGACAGCACAAACATGAATTTTAGTCTAGGACTAAGATAAACCATGTCCGCAAAACTAAGGAAAAAACTGAAAAAGGTTGATGAGGATTTCTGCTTCCCAGAATGCTTTGCATGAGGATGTTATTTTATTGTTTTATTCTGTAAAGACGAATATTTGTAAATGTTTAATGTTTATTTAACTTTGAACAAACTGTTGCCAGTAAATAACATACATTTAAATCTACAGTAAGTTACTGGCAAACTACGGCATAGCTACGGCATAGCTACGGCATTTTTTTACTGTGATGTTATGCATAAATTACTTAAAAATCACAATAATAAGAATCACTACTAATGAGAATTACACCTTTTAGTGCATTACAGTAATGAGAATTTGGGAAATGTGCACATAGTGGTTCATAAATGCATTTTCTTTCAAATTTCTTTTGATATTTTGTAAGCCTCACCCAAACAGTTAATAATACAGTGACTTTGTGTATCTACTCTTGCATGTTATTCCCATCTCGATACAGAAATCCTTTGCGTTTGATGAATACAGTATCTGTGCATATGATGAATATCATCATCTTTGGTTTCTCCTTGGCCTCCTTCCCCATGCAGTTCTTTTAATATATCATGATATGCTGCTGATCAGGAAATGAGTTTTTATCAAGCTCATCATCACTGCCGTTTCGCTCACCACCTACTGTAGGATCCTGGATCGAAATCCTTCTTGGTCCTGGATTAAATACCTATCAGCTTTATGCTCGTAAGTAGGAGTTATCAAGATATCCCACATCTGATTTCAAATGAAACACAGCATGAAGTAGCATTTTGACTGGTTTTTATTCAAATCCCATAGCTCAATTGGTAGAGCATTGCACAAAGATCAGCGGTTTGATCCCAAGGGAGCACACATGGGGATAAAAATTGTATACCACTGTAAGTAAATTCGGATTAAAGCGTCTGCCAAATGCGTGAATGTAAAGTTATAGCATTGTCAACAAAAACATCTAGCAATGAAAGGTGAACCTATTGCTCTATAAGCAATCATTGGCTGACCATTGAAAAACCTCCAAATATGTGAAAAAAATATTCTCAAAAATCCAGACCTCATACCACAACGATAATGGTGCAATTACGGGAACACAATTGTGCGAGTAGTTATTTCGGACAGAGGGCTGTACGAGTTCACTGCTATTTGCCAAGAAAATGGAGGGCACTTTTGTACCAGGGGATTATCTGTCAGTCAGTCCTAATGTGGGGTAAAAATGAAAAAGTGGTCTGTAAAGACGCGAGGCCGCTGTCGGCTGTGCTCCATTGCGGTTTCATACTTACCCACAGTTGATAAATGCGTCCTGTGAGAGGCATGAAAGTCAAATTAGGAATAGGGGAACGCATAAAATATTGCACTCCATGCTTATTTTGGATTGGGATGTATTAGTGCATTACTGGGAGAATTTAAATGATCCCAAATCGGTTGGGGATATGAGGATGATAATTGGTATATTAATTGTGATGGTGGTTACTTGTATTTCAAATGCTCTCAACAGTAAAGGTGCTTAAAGGATAGAGAGGACTATTTTGGGTTTTCCAAAGAACCTTTCCGTTAAAAAAACATTTAAACTCCAGTATATGGGTGATTCTCACGAAACCATTGAAACACCACGGCACTAATGATTTTAGCTTTAAAATGTGTAATATAGTAACATTAAAAAGCATCAGAATTAACCCTATACTGTGTTCTACCTTGCACAATGTGTGATTTCAACATAATAATTTATAATTGGAAATTTTATCTAATTTTCTGCTGAAATTTTCATTACCGCAATGTGTCCGGCTGTGTTTGAACATGCGTTAGGTTGTAATTTAATCAAATTAAAACAAAAATATTAAGAAAAAAAAATAAATGGATGTTTTGCTAGACTACTTTAGATGACAGAAAAAATATTTACTGAATATTCATGTATAATAATAATGAAGAAAAATTAGGAAAATGATGTGTCCATGCCTGATGTTCTCATCCTCCGCAACACTTTTTGAGAACAGTTTAAGCACACATACAGAATTTTAATAAAGTTTGATTTTGAGCGACCAAGCACATGGACCAGTTACTTCAAGATGTCTACCAGGTAAGATCATTTTTTACAGTTAATTTGAAATATTGTCTTGTCAGAATGCTTACACGACATTTTGATTATCATTACCGCAACAGATGCTTATTAAATGTTAATTTAATTAATAGAAGCATAATACTTTGATTTTAAATGCATGTGCAGAATCTCCAAATTATGTTCTTTCAGGTTTGTCATGTCATTTTGAAAATATGTCAGTGTTGATGTTTTCTGACTGTTGCGGTAATGAGATTTTTTTAGGACGAATTATGTTACAAAAAGTGTTAAATGATAAGTAAAAGTTTTTAAATTAATGTTCCCATTTACTCCAGATTTTGTTTTTCAATGTCTGGTGGGAAAAAAAGTAAATTTAAGCAATTTTTACATTTTCATGCTTGACATTTTTAAAACCAAGTTTTCGTGAGAATCACCCATATAACAGTAGGACGCTCTTGCTTTATCATCATCAATACCGATCCTACCAAGTTCTCTGCATGATGTCTTTCTTTATCTTTGATCAAGACCTGGTTTTGATCTTCCAAATAAAAATACCAATACCACAACGTTTAAAATTCTGGACTAGCTTAACATCAAACATTATCCATATGTTCCCTCGCCGTCTTTTTAGCACCGTTAACTAAAACTGGACTGCTATTTTACCCAGAAAGTTGCGTAAGGTCTAAATAAATAATGAAACGCTAGCAGCACTCATTTTTCTATCGGACTTCAATTGACTGGAGAAAACAAAGCTCTTTAATCAATATTATATTGCATATTAATTTGAATCAAGCTAATTATTTGTGAAAATAAATAAATTAACAAAGTTATGGCTGATATTACAAACAAGCGCTACGCAATGGGGTTTTATTTGGATGCAGTTATCTAAATATTAAGAAAATCGCCTTTTATTTCCCTTCCGACCCTGCGTCCACTGGAATGGGCATCATATTGTGGTTTAAAACAAATAAAAATGCTGATAAACAGGTATAATATTTTTTTATATATATTTATGGTAGGAACTTTACAAATATCTTCTTGGAGCATGATCTTTACTTAATATCCTAATGATTTTTGGCATAACAATCGATAATTTGGATCCATACAGTGTATTATTGGCTATTGCTACAAATATACCTGTGCTACTTATGATTTTTATGAGCCTGATTCACAAACTTTCAAGGATTTCAAGGACCAGTGGGAACCCTGTAAAAGTTAAAAAAAAAAATATATATATATATATATATATATATATATATATATATATATATATATATATATATATATATATATATATATATATATATATATATATATATATATATATTCTGGGGGGAATAATTCAAGGCCATGGGAAGTTTGTGAAAATATACATACATAGATACAGGTCATTGAAAGTTCTTGAATCTATTTTATGCAAGAAGTTTTCTGGAAATTCATATTATTCTCTGTGTAGTGCAGGATAATAGCATAAAAATTCTAGATTTTTTAAGCACACGTGCCAAACTGTTGACTTTAAATGCTTATATCTTCTGTATGCGAATGTTGATTCGTACCAAAATGCTTTTTTGCATAGTTGTGTTTGACACATGAAAACGTCTTGGGTTACGTATTTAACTGTTGTTCCCTGAGAAGGGAACGAGACGCTGCGTCTCCCTTGCCATACTTCCTGCGTCTCTGTAACGCCATCTTTGGCAATATTTCAGAAAGGGAAAGGGAAACTGTAACAATGTATCTTAAAAGGTAACACAATGTAACCTTGCTCTCACTTGAAATGTGTCCCCACATTTCGTCCTTGAATTTGAGGGTATTGCACCTGGAAAGTCCTTGAAAGGTCCTTGAATTTGAAGTTAACTAAGGTGTGGGAACCCTGCTATTACTTTTACTTTTTACTATTATTATTATTATTATAAATAAAACAATAACGAAGCCCCACCCTAAACCCTGCCCGTAATCCCAAGATCACTAGGGTTAAAGCAGGTTGAACAAAAACAAATAAGATTGTATGCATTCATCAGCCTGATCTCACGAGAATTCATACGTATTTTTACGAGTTGGCTAATTCGTACATAGTGAATCGTACAAAATGTTTAAATTATTATTAAAAACAAATAACGAAACACCACTCCTAACCCCAACATCACAGGGGGAAATCGTACAAAAATGTATGAATGTGGTCGTACGAATTAGCCACCCTCGTAAAATACGTACGAATTGCCACGACATGGCATTGAATCATGGGCGTCCAAACATTTACTAGAGTAGATGCTATTTTCTTGTATTCTGGTGCCTTTTACTTAAACAATTGACTGTATAGCCTAAAAGCTATGTTTACCTTGTTTTTGTTGTGGTCGTTAAGCAGGAGAAAGTATTGAAAACACGAAAAGAAGTTTAATTTATGGACTCCAAATGAGCCAAGTGAAATGGATTTGACTGATGGTGCTCTGCCAAGTGAGTGGGTCCAAAAGTGGGTGGGTCCAGTATCATTGGCCTTAAAAAGTGGGTGGGCCTTGTCTTTATAATATATTTAATGGTTCCAATGCCCATGCATTAAGTTAGTCACCTTGTAAAATAGTTACAAACTCCTACGAGATCAAGCTAAAAACTTTTATCACACATGTCGCAATGTGAGAGTTTCGCTCTTTCGTCAAGTTTTTATTCCAGTGGACCTCTCCAGATCCGAAACGCGGTCGAACATCTATGTACCAACTTAACTTACAATCTGTAGAAAGGCTTTAACACGCATCTACCCGCTGTGATTCAGAGCCTTTGGCACCTGTTGACAGAACTCGTGGGTGGCAATTAATCTGTGTTTGGAGGAACCTGGCACTTCAACACATTTCTCTTGCAGTCACACTGGCACAGGCTCAGTTGCATTTAATTGGACACATCATTATCTGCTGGCCCCGCTGTTGGATTCGTGAATTATGTGATTGCATATTGTGCTCCCGGCTCTGAACTACAGAGATTTTCTGTTTTTACTTCAATTAGCTTAACAATGTATTCATATAACTGTCATTTCACGGCAAAGTCCTAAACTTCACACGGGACCGTAGCAGCACGAATGTGTCACACAATACTCCGGCTGTCTGTTCGTTAGTCTGGTTAATGACTAACCAAACTTTTTGATGTCAGACTCCCTCACAATATTTTGGATATTTAAAAAAAAATCTTGCATGTTTTATAATAAGTATTTTGGTAGTCAACCGTATATTCATTCCGTAGCAGTCGAGTTACTAAATTCCAGTTTTATTCCCAAATCCACCTAGCTTTGAGTTTATCCGTAATGTTTTATCTTTCTTTTATTAATCCGTTTTTTTTCAGTTTAAGATACCAAGAAGTTCTTTGCTGGAAGTTCATCTGAGAGCACCATCACCATCGCAACACTAAGACGGTTGTCACTGCTACCTCACACCTGAGACGGTTACTATGGAAACGTGTGCCACAGGTGATATCTCCGATGCTTAAAAAAGAAATGTAAAGAAGTCAACAAAAAACTACGAAACCATTGTCTCTATTCAAAATCCTTAAGTGTAATTCAAGGAGAAGCATTTTTCAAATAAAGCCCAAGGATCTGCTATTGTTATATTGCTATCATGCCGATTGTAAGATAATGTATCTCGTACTCAAGGTGAGTGGCTTAACAATTCAGTGATGTCATAATGACATCAGAGACAGTCACTTTGTATTGTTAGCATCTCCTCTTACAGAGTCTGTTTTACGGGTTATGAAACTAATTTAAAATGGCTTGAATCATTTCAATCGTGTATTTTCAAAAAGCTAGAGAATTACTTTCCTCCAGGTACAAAGGGCGAAATAAAATTTTAATGACATTTGGATATGCAGTTAAAACCGATTTGTTTAGCAACCTAATGAAATGTGAAACATTTCTTGCCTGTGAGAAAGTTAAAAGAGCAGCTGTATATAAATATATAAGCTCAAAGTATGTCACAGAGCTGTTTACGCTGTCGGTGCTTCTCACCCCCCGTTTTTGTTGTGTATAAGATGTATTTTACACTTGTCTGTCATAATCAACCCTGTTCTTCAAAACAAAACCGAGATGAGGCATTGTGGGAGATCTTTCTTAAGATTTTTTATAGCTGAGATGTCATTTGCTGTGTAGTAGTTGCTTTCACGCAAATCAAATCTTGAGTTTTTCTTTCAGACACAAACTCTGTTTTCTGCTTTTTTTAATCTGGAGAAGTGAAGTCTCGAGGCCGAATCCAAGAATCATTGAACCGATATTGACTGCATTTGGACTTGTTTTTAAGAAAGTGTCTCCCTTTTGTAGGACAGTTGAGGTGAACCTGCTTTGTACTGATATATATTCGATATCTATTCATTTATTGTTGGGAAGAAGGTCTGTTTTTAAATTAATGTAATATTAAAGCCACAATATGTAGGATTTTCACCACTAGAGGTCGATATTACAATAACACAATAACGGGCGAATCACACGGAACGCATTTATGGCAGTGAGAGGCGCCTTTTTTGAATCGTTTACTATTTTTGCCGCCGTTTTATCAGAGAATGTGAGCGGAGTTGAGCGGTGAGAATTCCGCTCCCCGCTCACGTGGGTGTTCGCTCAAAGTCGAACCAGACAGCTTTGTTTGATTATGCTCCGTGCTCACGTACAATTTCATCCTGCTCCAGTGAAATCGCTCCACGCTCGCTCAAATGTAAAATTCCATCTGCCGTCTTCAACCGAAGCCTTACGGCTGGGACACACTTATTGCGTGGCCGACGTGGAGCGGGTTTTTTGCTTGACTGCTGTGAAAAAAGCTTAACTTTTATTCTGTTGCGGGGCCGCGGTTGCTGTGTGGTTGGACCGCACCTTATACGCGTGTATTCCGCAGGCAGTGTGTCATAGCGATGCAATTGTGCTGCTGTTTGCGAGCTGAATGAACGTGTGCGCTGGACAGAACTGAGCGGATTACACACTTTTCAGTATGACGCCAACGGTAGGCTACTCTTTCTAGTTTTACATGATCTAAATCTCTATTCTGTGTCTGGGACTCCTTCACAATGAATGATCTTTGAAGTGTATGCTGGCGGTTTTGTTAATTGTTGAAGGCGCAGGTGAATTCTGGGTAGATTTGTGCATGCCCTAGACTCGTTGTGTGACTGGTATTAGAGCGGCTCCGGAGCAAGACAAAGCGATCAATCCCGCCTTTGGATAAATCCCGATCTGCGCTCCGACTATATTTTGCACGCTATGCTTTTCGCTCGCTCCCTGCTCCGCTCCGCTCACATGCTCTGGCCTGAAGCTGAAAAAAGTCAACTCTGAGCCCAATGTCATTCGCATAGAGAGGCGGGCCTTCCTTTGTGGTGATAGAGCGGTACCGGAGCGAGACAGAGTGATCGATCCGGCCTTTGGATAAATCCCGATCTGCGCTCCAACTATATTTTGCACGCTATGGTTTTCGCTCGCTCCCTGCTCGGCTCCGCTCACATGCTCTGGCCTGAAGCTGAAAAAGTCAACTTTGAGCCCAATGTCATTCGCGTAGAGAGGCAGGCCTTCCTTTGTGGTGACAGAGCAGTGCCAGAGTGAGACAGAGCGATTGATCCGGCCTATGGATAAAAACGTGCTCTCCGCTCCGACTATATTTTGCATGTTACGCTTTTCGCTCGCTTCCTACTACGTTCTGCTCACATGCTCTGGCCTGAACCTGAAAAAAGTCAACTCTGAGCCCAATGTCATTCGCATAGAGAGGCGGGCCTTCCTTTGTAGTATCAGAGCGGCACCAGAGCGAGACAGAGCGATCGATCCGGCCTTTGTATAAAAACACGCTCTCCGCTCCGACTATATTTCACAAGCTACGCTTTTCGCTCGCTCCCTGCTATGCTCTGCTCACATGCTTTGGCCTGAAGCTGAAAAAGTCAACTCGCGATGTCATTCGCATAGATCGGCAAGCCTTCCTTTGTGGAGACAGAGTGGCACCGGCGCGAGACAGAGCGATCGATCCTGCCTTTGAATAAAAACCCGCTCCGACTATATTTCGCAAGCTACGCTTTTCGCTCGCTCCTTGCTATGCTCCGCTGAAGCTGAAAAAAGTAAACTCTAAGCCCAATGTCATTCGTGTAGAGAGGCGGGCCTTCCTTTGTGGTGACAAAGCAGAACTGGAGCGAGATGGATCGATCGATCCGGCCTTAGGATAAATTCCGATCTGCGCTCCAAGTATATTTTGCACGCCAGCTTTTTACTCGCTCCCTGCTCCGCTCCGCTCACATGCTCTGGCCTGAAGCTGAAAAAAGTAATCTCTGAGCCCAATGTCATTTGTGTAGAGAGGCGGGCCTTTCTTTGTGGTGATAGTAGTTTACAGTGGCTTGGACTGCTCTCACTTACTGTCTCCCGTGTGCACCTCTCGCCCTCAATCAAGGTCAAAACAAGCGTCTTCTTTTTAAAGTTTCTGCTAATATGACAGTTAACAGCAAACCAAAGTTTAAGAGACAGGACAGCTGACTCTGTGATTGCCTAGCAATATAAAAAACGCAGCGCACTGCTCTTTTCTGGCAGTGTGGTCCGCCTGGCTTTTTTTAACCGTAAAAATTATTTTGGGTGATCGGCCGCTAACAAAGGCGAACTTTAATGACGTTATGAAGGAGAGTGGAACGACAGTAGATGTTGTTTTCACAATCCAGAGACGTATGGAATTCGCTAATAATGTTCACGGATGTGGTAATGAAATCAGTTTTATTATTAGTACTTTTAATTACATCATTTTATGTCATCGTATAATGAATTGGCTGCAAGGCACAACAGCTGCATGTTAGATGCTACGCATTTGTCCACTCCACAGTTTCTACAACCGAAAACTGAGGCATAGTTCACCCAAAAATGAAACTTCTGTCATTATTTACTCACTCTCATGTTGTTACAAACCTGTATACATTTCTTTGAACACGAAAGAAGATATTTTGAGGAATGTTTGTAACCAAACCATTCGTGAGCCTCATTCACTTCCATAGTATTCTTTTTTCCTACTATGGAAGTGAATAGGGCTCATGATTGATTTGAAACAATCCTCAAAATATCTTCCTTCGTGTTCACTATCAAAAACATTTATACAGGTTTGTAACAACATGATAGCGAGTAAATGAATTTTCATTTTTGGGTGAATCCATTTAAGTCACTAAAAGGGCAACAATTACAAGGAAGACAAGGAACGAGATATTATTTCAAACAGGAATTTCTCAGGATTTAACTTTTGGGATAATTTAAGTACGTAGCATTAAATATATCGCACTGTGCAAGTGGGTTTTGTATATTTCATTACATATTCAGACTGTGAACTGTGCTACAGACAGAAAATCAATTTTGCATCTGTGCCTAAATATTCATTTGATACGCTGACATTGCCATGACTTTTTCATGTGGTTTGATTGATGGGTGAAATAATTTAAAGTCATATCCCATCATGCAACATGTCTTTGTCTATGTCTGTTATAAGTATAAAATTCAATTTCACACTTTTGAGTGTGTTAATCAAACAAAGTGGAGGGAAAAGGTTTTCCTTCTAATTTCCTGAAAGTAATTTGGTTAAAGGTTGGAGTTTAATAAGACGTTTTGCGAAAACCCTTTGAACTATAAAATGGATTTTTTTTCAATGTTTAAATACGTTCTGCTCTCTCAGTTTAATGAACGGAGATAAGTAAACCATTCGTAGACGGGTTCCCTCGAAGACTGATTTTGTTATGCTTTCATTATATTGTTTTGAGCAGCCTGATATGTCAACTTGTTATAACACAATTTGGGGCAGTTTGACAAATAAAATACTGAGGGCACGACAAAAGTGTCAGGGTTTGAAAACATTGAATACTTTAGCAATTTCATTTGTGTGTGCTGACACAAATTACAAGCATCACCTTTGTAATTTGGTGCTTGGGGCCATTAAAATGACACAAAAATGCATTCACAGTCTATTTTTCTTTGTATGAATAGCTAAGTGAAACTGAATATTGAACAAGTCAAATATTTGGTGGATTGGGATTTATTTATCAGGACTTTAGGGCTGTTCGCATTATAACAATAACTATAAAAATATAGTTTTGAAAATCGTTTTTTATATTAAAGACAAAAGCGGAGTTCACACCACAACTTTAACGATAAAGATACAGTGAACGATATCGTTGGGATCCCTTTCCGAGCGATTTTCCCCGACCTGAGGAACGATAACCATTGACAGCCAATCAAATCGTAATGCTTTTTTCCTCCCACACTGACTATGCCAAAAGGTAAGATAGTAAGCTTGTTCGACTTTGTGAGGCGCCGCAAGAAGTGACAGAAGGATGACACCAAAATACAGCGAGAGCGATTCGAAATTAGACTTCTCCGTATGATTTCTTGAATTGCTCTCGCGGTACCTCAACGTCATCTGTCTGTCCGTTCTTGTGCCGCATGAATTCGAATACACCTTTTATAACACAAACTACAGATTCACTGTTACTGTGGGTTCACACCAGATGCGAGTTCAACGATTTGCGCGAGTAGATTACATTCTGTACAAAGTCAATGCAAAGACGCGATCAGACACGTCCTAGCGTGGGGCGATGCGAATGATGTGATATGGGCTGCGCATTTGCCGCTATTCGTCTCAAACGTGTCTTCACCCACGTTGAAAATATTTAACGCGAGTGAAAAATTTGCATGACACAAAGTTAAATCCGGCAAGTAATCTAGAGCGAGTAACAGCCCTGCTCTTGGTGTGACGTAGCATTAGAGTTAAGCAAAACACAGCGTGTTGAAGACATCTGCTGGTTATTCACTGTGTAAGTGCAACAAGAACAGCATATTTACATATTCAGTGACATATAAACAATTGCAAAAGTTTTTATTTCAAGAAATATCCAATATTAGTTAATGCTATAAAGGCAAGTGCTTTGCGCGTGAGCAAATTAGCAATGCTATGTACATACCAAACGCAGGGCATCGCGTTACTCACTCTAGATTACTCGCGGCGATTTAACTTCGTGTCATGCTAATTTTTCGCTCAAGTTAAATATTTTCAACGTTTGAGGCGAATAGCACGTGTTTTCGCGGCAAACGCGCAGCGCATATCACGTCATTCGCATTGGCCCACGCGAGGACACATCTGATCGCATCTTTGCATTGATTTTGTATGTACTCTACTTGCGCAAATCGTTGAACTCGCGTCTGGTGTGAACCCACAGATATGATCTAGACGTAATATATTTATCGTTATAAAAGTGGATGTTAAATGGTGATTTAGAGTTATTCGAATAAAAGATTACAAAGACAAACAAGGATCATTTTTAAAATAAAGATGTGTAGGCTATGATTGTAAACAGTAAAAATGTTATTATTAGCAAAGCAAATTGAGTCCATTAATATATTACTTTAAATAAAAATATATTAAATGTTGTTACAGAGCAACTTCTGCAATACTTTATATTAAAGTATAAACTTTATTTAATTATCTATTCACACAAATACAATACAAAATAAATACTAAGTATTTTATATCTAAGTTATATACAAAGAATGTAAGAATCACTCATTATAAATCTAAACTTTGTTTCATAAATCTATAAACTTACAAGATTAATATTGTTATAAATAAATCAACGCTATCTAACGAGAATATTTTACAAGTTGGCTAATTCATGTGAATTAATACGACCACATTTGTAAGTTTTGGTACGATTTGCCTTGACCCCTGTGACATTGTGGTAAGGGGCGGGGTTAGGTTTCGTTGTTGTTGTTTTTTCATGAGAATTGTACGATTTTGCACAATTAACTTCGTATGAATTGATACAAATTAGCCAACTCGTAAAATATGTACAATTTCTTGTGAGATTAGGCTGAATAAATTACATAACGTTTTTTTTTTGGTACGAGCCTGTCCATATTCTATTCTAATGTCTTTATATTTGTTTTTCTTTATTTTTTGTTGCTCTCGAGGCAAAAGAGATGCAAATTCAGACCTTTGAAAGTCCACTGCAAATGGCATTCATCTCATTAAACCAAAAACTTTATAACCTTCAAATGTGTCTGAAATATCTCTTTTCTTTATAAGAAACCAGTACACCCACGTTCAAATCTTTCCCATCTCATCCCACCCTGTGTTTCATACCTAAACGTGTCCTTGGTCCCTTTTTGCCACCTTATTTGTAAAACCAACCCAAGCCTTGGAGATAAAAAAAAGTTTTCCTTTCGAAGGTCTGGAGCAGCTCATCAGATGGTAATATGACGGTACAAAGAAACGGTGAGGTAGGGTAACTCAATTCAAACTGCAGTTCGGTTCTCAGCACTCAGTTGGCTAATGTCATTACAGATTGGACTATGGTTATGTGTCAGGGGACATCAAGTTGCAAAGACAGCTCCCGTCTCATTTAGTGGTAGATTTCCCAGCAGGCCACCTCAGAAATGGATTGCTTGATCTTGGCAAGGCGACCCACGTTTTCCTTGGTCTTTTCAATGAGAACAAAACAAAGGAGTCTTTTTCAAACATTATAGTGTTAAAATGTCCACTTGGTGAATTATTTGTAATGGGGTGGTGTAGTTTATTAAGATTTGGGCTGGAAACTAAAAAGCTGTATGTTGAATCTTTCTATGAAGCATCCATGAACATCATTAAATTAATACATCTGCTAAATTGGTCCTATTTAAAATAAAACTCATCTAATGCAATTCTAAAGAAGTCTTTTATAAACATTACAGTGGTGTAAGGTGTTAAAATGTCTGCTTGATGAATTAATTGTATTGTGGTGTAGCTTATAAACATCTGGGCTGGGAACTGAGCGGTTGTAGGTTATAAATTGATAAATAATTAATCAAGTGCAAATCTGTCCTCTGTGTTTATTACAAACATCTGGATGGAGTCTTGGGTTATCTGGTGTTCATATATCATAGTGACTAAGCAATAGCCAACTCACACTCATATCCTGCATTCGAAATTGGATACTATGACAGTATAAGATGAAGTATCTACACTTTAAAAATGATTAGTTGACTAAAAAGAAACCCGTTGCCTTAAAGAGCACCTATTGTCCGATTCACGATTTTACATTTCGTTTGGTGTGTAAGTGTGTATTAGTACATGTTAACGGTATGCAAAGGGTACAAACCCAGGGCCGGCCCGAGGCATAAGCGAACCAAGCGGCTGCTTAGGGCCCCGCTGGCCACCAGGGGGCCCCCGCCCCAATCGTTTTTTAATTTTTATTTTTTATACAATTAAATAACTTAAACAGGTAATATAAATGGATGAATGAATGAATACGAATTTATAAATGAATAATTAAAGACAAGAAAATTTTGATTTGCAGACAACTATGTGTCTGCAGTGCTAGCGTTTTAGTCAGGCGCAACATAGACACCTGCGCCACCTGCGCGTCAGCGCGCAAGTGCACGACGTCGTCACTCACTGTAAACAATGATGAGCCATTTGACATGTCACAAAAAAGGATATATCCCTCTGGGGCCGAAAAGAGAACAAAGAAAAGGACCGAGGATGAGGAAAAAAAGAGCAAGATAAAGGTATGTTTGCATGATTATATACAGTAACGTTATGTTTAATTTGTGTTAGTGGTGTGACAGATCGACGTTAATCCGTGACCGTGATCGACCCACGGTTCGGCTCGCATGCGCTCAAATAGCGAAAGTTTATCATTTGCACGTGTTTCAAAGGCTTGCAAAAGTTAACATTTCAAGTGATTTTAAAAAATGTATCCCGCAAAAAGGCGCTAAAGTGAGCAGTATTCTGCATGCCCATGCGGTTTAAATTGTCCAGCCCAGCTCCCTTCAGAGATCAGAACACTAACACTTGATGTTTAAACTTTAGAGAGAGTTACGCTATTTTGTGTCATACTGTAGTCCATTAACATACATTTGAGGAATAGAGCACTGAAAATAACATAACGTTTTTATGCTCCGCCGTCTGTATTTCCGTCTGTGTGAGCGCGCCGCGTATAAGTGCACTTAGTAGGGCACACATGGAGAGACGAACATAAAATCTTTCTGTTCTTGACAGGGCACATACAAACAAAGTGATCTCCACAGTACTCTTTTCCAATAAAAACATTTGTTTATGTCTTTGGGCGGTTTATGTATAGATTAGGCAGAAACCAGGTCCGTGCTTCTATTAAAGAGACAGTAACCTTAATTAACCTACTTAAATCTGTGTCATTAATGTTAATCAAACCTTCCAAGACAAAGAGAAAATCACTTCTGTAGCTCTAAAAAAGAATAATTATATTTAATTCATACAATAAAGTGTTATGATTCATTTGATTTGATTTCTGTACCTAATGCTAATTTTAGCCCTTATTTAATGTGCAACTTTGTTCTTTTTATAAATGTTTGTAAGTAATTTCCTCATTTTTTATTAGTTTTTCCAACCCCTTATTCTGCTGATCCGAAAAATGATCAGATCTGTGCCTCAAAAACCATAATGTGATCCGAACCGTGAGTTTTGTGATCCATCACACCCCTAGCTAGCATTGCTGTATGTGTTGAAGTGAACGTTCCAACATCGGTAACGTTCCAGCTTCATAGGCAAAGCACATGCGCTCTCTGTCTAAGATCTTTGGTAAGAGATGGTATTGGACTTTATGAGAATATATACCAATACCATGTTGGGTAGGAAGATTTCTGTGATGAAAATAGACTTCAATCTTATTTATATGGTGGGTAGTGATGTAACAGTGCTATCCTCATATTTATTTATTTATTGCTTGTTGTGTAAGTAATGAAAAATTAGCAAAATAAACTCATTCTGCTCGATCAACTATGCACTTATCCAATGCTATTTTTTTCAGGAACACTGTTGAAGTACTTTGGAGCACAACCAACTCTACCCGCCCCTGATGTTTCATCAAGTGTCAGTGCCTCCACAGCTGATGATGCAGCAGATGAGGTTTTTCTTGCTGGCCAATGTTAACATTCCATAGCCTGTTAATATGACATGACACATTGAAGAATAAAGTATTTTATTTAAGTATAGATTTTTTTCATTATTTAACCTCACTGTATTCATTTATAATGTACCATTAGAGCGTGACATTTGTGTCCGCGGGGTGGGAGGGGGGCCCCCAAACACATTCTGCTTAGGGCCCCCAAGAGGCTCAGGCCGGCACTGTACAAACCCCAAAGTAAACGATGACGCAAGTTATCGTTTCCAACGTAAATCTCTTTTCTTGGACAACAACAAACACACGAATTGTAGGCAACAGTTTACATCCTGGGATTGGTGACGTAGACACGGCCGACATTATCATAATTCCTCCCGCTTCAGACTCACAACCTGTAAGTTAACTCCTGTTAGCATTGCATTGTGAGCGAATCTTTCAAACATTGTAAGGAGCGTTACATTTCCTGCTGATGTCAGAGGTATTCAGGCCAATCAGAACATACAGATTAGCTGGCCAATCAAAGACACTAAGCTTTTCAAATCGATGAGTTTTGTACAAAATCAATCCGTTTTAGGAAGACAGTATATCTGGAACTACAAAAATGTACGGTATGTGGGAAAACAACGTGTTTTTTAACCATAAACCACGCGAACACATTGTATTATACCAAATACACAAAATAACTTTGTTTTTAGCAATGAAATTGGTGCACTTTAAAAGAATTAAGCAAGCAATTTCTATACTGTTATACATATCCTCTACATAAGATTGTTTTGACGTGTATTGTTGCATATGTGCATAAATACGTAACACTATGGAAATCGCTTGCTTATTTTTTTTAAGGCAGCAGGTTTTCAATTTTTTTCACCTGGACTAACAACAACCACGAAAGTCAGGTTTTGTTAAAGTACAAGTTCGGTATTTTACACTTAAAGTGCTGTTTTCAGATTGTTTATGATGAAATAGAACGGTTTTGACTGAAATTTCGACATATGCGGCTGCCCCGAGAATTTTAGGCTGTTTGTGTTTCACCTCACACCTCTACAATGGGTTTAATGGTGCACTGGAACAATCCTTCCCAAAATGCACCAAACCCTCGTCCACAAAGACGCGAAACTCACCGAGTGGTCAGGTGCGCTCACCGATATGCTCACACAAAAATCGCCGCAAAAGACGCCTTCCAACAGCTGTTTTAGCATTCGTTGTTAACTTGTGGACCTATTTTTCCAAACGCCTCACACGTGTACGTTCTTCCACTGAGAGCTTGAATAATGGACACTCCAGCCCAGGTGGTGGCGCTAATCGGCCAATGCCAATTGCAAGAATAGAAACAACGTTCCCGGCGCGGAGTAATACCGTACCTCACAGCACATCTAATACAAGTCATTGGAGTTGGCAAAAACTACGATAAAACCTGTTGGAGTGCGTATTTTGCAGCGATTTTTGTGTGAGCATACCAGTGAACACCCCTGACCACTCGGTGAGTTTCACGTCTTTGTAAACGAAAGTTTAATGCATTTTAGGAAGGATTGTTCCAGTGCACCATTAAACCCATTATAGAGGTGGGAGTTGAAACACAATCACCCTAAAATTCTCGGGGCAGCCGCATATGTCGAAATTTCAGTCAAAACCGTTCTATTTCATCATAAACAATCTGAAAACAGGGCTTTAAGTGTAAAATACTGAACTTGTCCTTTAAACAAATACAATTTAACCATAATGAATTGTGTGATAACTATCATTTGATCACATTAAAAAAGATCTGCCCAGCTCAAAGTATTCTGGTATTTTATTGATTAACTTTTAGATTTTGGCTGCTCCTCCCGACGCCTCGTGGGAGTGAAAAGTGTTCGTCTGACGCATACTGAGAAATCTCAGCAGAAACAGGAGACCATCGTTTTTCATACTTTTTCTAAACACGATGTTTAAATATTAATGTCATGTTATCCTTAATTTATAGTAGATTACTTTAGTGTCTGTACAAACACTAATAATGTACATTAAAATCTGAATGATAAGAATAATAAGCTTCAATTCTAAGAAAAACACACTTACTTTAATTTTACATTTATTTATTAGCCCAAAAACATCTAAGTTATTACTAAGTTACATTTAAAACCTGTGAAAATAATATTAATTGTCTTAAAACATAATATTGATGTTATTTCAAATTATGGTCTTTTTTTAAGGGTAGTATTTTTAATTACAGCAAATACCTGTAAAATAACAGGCATACAATTCATACGAATACTGTTTTTCGCAAACTACAGTGTGGAAGTAGGCGATTTTGCTAATACTTAACAAGTAAGGTTGCTAGGTAGGTTGCCAAGTAAATGCTAGGGATGCACCGGTATGATTTTTTGGGGGCCTATACGGACTACCGGCACATCCGGGAACTTGATTGTAAATTTCGTCACCGCCCCTTTTCGGGGTCTAAAAAAAGCGCTTCCATTGGCTTCCATTCAAAATAGCGGAACAAAGCAACGTTTTTACATCCTGCCTGCCATAGAGCGCGAAAGATACATTGGCACGTTTGATTTGGTCAATATGAAAACATGTCCCTTTGATTCTCACAGCGTCAAATTTTGTGTAACAACGCCATCCAGTGATTGCTGGAAATATCGCTAAGCCAGTTAGTTGTATGGCTGGACGGAAAAGTGCACTCATTACTCTTAATATAAAGACATAATAAATAAATACGAAGTAACTTTAAAATACGAAGTAAAATCATTCACTTGCTTCCCTGTTGACTCGATGAGGTACGAGTAAATGTCCGGGTAAGACACCTCTGGCCAATAGGGAGCGTTGTTACACAAATTTGATGCTGGGAGAATGAAAGAGACATGTTTTTATATTGACCAAATTAAATATGTTAATGTATCTTTCGCGCTCTATGGCAGGCAGGATGGACAGATAATTACTCAACATGTTTAATCTGAGTGATTTCTTAAGTTATTTACGCCTGCCGGCTGTGTACGAAGGTTGCTTTGTTCCGCTATTTTGAATGGAAGCCAATGCAACGTCTAGTGTGATTTCCCCCAAAAGTGGGCGTGAACCTGTTCAGAGACATTCTATGACGTTGCGCCGGTTGTGCGTATACCGATTTAAATGGACAACTATTGGCTGATGCCGATATTAAACAGTTGTATACAAGTTAGTTTATTTCTGCATCAAATAATTTTTACTGAACATGGACTGGATCTTTAACATTCAATTGACCAACATAATAATAAGAGAGGCACAAAGTAAGAATTGGTTTATTTCAGTGGCGGCTGATGACTTCTTTTTTTGAAGCTCACGATGGGAAGTTCGTCACAACATGTATGTAGCTTCTCATGTGTGTGGTTCATCATTTCAAAATATGTGTTCTGCGCTTTGAGAGATTGTGTGTGCATCACGTGTCATGCCAAAATAAGTGCCTGCTGCCTTGAACTTGAAAGGAGACGCTCGCATGTGCCAGATATTCGCACAATCTCATGCTTAATCAAAGTTTACTGTTAAGGGAGTGTATTGCGTGTATTTAGGGAACGCAAGCGTCTCTTTTATCATAAACGGTTTTGACGCGTCTCCTGCAGGCACTTATTTTGACAAAACACGTGATGCACAAGATCTCTCCACACGCATGACACATATTTTGGAAAAGGGAACCACACACGTGACAATCCAAACACTTATTATGAATTAGCGCATCCTCGGAAGTGTAGTCACGAGCCCCCACTGGTATATTTTTTTGGCAATTTTTGGTCTTTTTCTGAGACCGCAGACAGTTTTTGAAATACCGCATGGCTCACGTGAATAAGTAATCTCTCACGTGATTAACTACGTGATTTACTATTTTTTCCCCATTGCACGTCTGGCAAGCTATAATTTGTACAGATTTTATTTTGGGAAGTATTTAATTATTTTGATACTTAGTTTTTTTTAAAATGCTGGATTATGCAACAGACATGCAACTTATTGCGTTTACGCAGTTAAAGCAACAGTATGTAGGATTGTGGCCAAAACTGGTTCTGCAATCACACAACTTGTGGCTAAAACTGGTACTGCAATCATACAACTGGTGGTCAATACACAAAATGACAACATAAACATCAGTTGAGGGCTGCAACTCCACTTTTTAAATGACAATATCCTGACCAGACCACTGTTGTCAGTGATATAAGTATTTGAAATGAAAATGATTTCTTAATGTCTAGTGACATATCAGCAATTTTATATTTTATAATTAATTGATATAAATTTCTTACATAGGCTACTGTTCCTTTAATTAATAAACAATCGGTATCAGCCTTTCTCATGCTATTACCGAAATGCCGAGGTTTCAAAATCTTTAAAAATCGTCCGATACATATCGGCTGCGGATCCATTGGTGTATGTGCAATATAGTTTTTTTTTTTTAGCATTTATTAATCTTTGTTAAAGGGGACAAATCACAAGACTTTTTTAAGATGGCAAATAAATCGTTGGTGTCCGTATGTGAAGTTTTAGCTCAAAATATAGATAATTTATTATAACATGTTAAAACTGCCACTTTGTAGCTTTGAGCAAAAATGTGCTGTTTTTGGGTGTGAGGCGGTATTATACCCTTCTGACATCACAAGGGGGGGGGGGTCAAATTTCAATGACCTTAATTTTTCACATGCTTGCAGAGAATGGTTTACCAAAACTAAGATACTGTGTTGTTGTTTTCTAGGTTGATAGAAGCACAGGGGACCCAATTATAGCACTTAAACATAGAAATAGTCTGATCCAATTCAGTTCATGATATGTCCCGTTTAATGGCAGTACAATTATTTATGTCCTAATGGTTTCTCATTTAATTACCAATAATCGCACCAACCCTTTGGGTGGTCCACTGAGCATCGTGACAAACGCTTTAATTGTCTTTTTAGTCAAAATGTCTAAATCTTTGTCATTATCACTGTAAATCCATGGGTATTAACAAGACGCATTGGAGATAAAAGACACAGTATTGTTTGCTTCAGATTCTGGAGACAAGATTTCTGCAAGCCCTGAATGACCCAAAGAGAAGGATTAACTACAAAGAAACCATTCTGACAAAAAACCTCAGGTTAAGGAAGACTACTAATCCATCGCTCTGTATTCAGCGGGAATAGTCGCAAACATGCTACGTGTACAAATCTTAGCTGGAGTGAAAAGCCTTTCTCTAAATTTGCAGGAAGCATTTAGGAGACTGATGGTATAGGGAACAGCGAGTTCAGAAGATGTAGCATAGCCGGTCTCATCCTTTACACAAGAGAGTAATTAAATGATTAATGGGCACTTTTATGTTTGTCTGTCTTGATTTACCAAGAAGTGCTTGCAAGGTTTAGGAGACCCAAGCTGTGGTGGCTTTAATCCAGAGACACAAGAAATAACTACTGTATGAAAACTGTTTGTATCTATAAAGCTGTTGAACATTGACAGCATCAAGGCAAACCTTGGATTTATAAAAAAAACAAGCTCAGCCGCAAACAGGCTGTGTTTAACTGGGTCATGATGAGTTCGACGGAAAGGAAGTATTTCTGGGTTTTGAAAGGATAAAGACTGCGGAAATATCTTTGTCTGAAATTGGATTTTTTATGTCTAGTGGCCTTGAGGTCGCAAAACGGATTAGTGGCAATTCAGATATTTAATATTTCTTCATATTAAACTCTAATGGTTTAAATTCCAAAGGTTTGCAGAGGATTTATGCAAGTTTTTTTCCAAGAATCACAGCTCCATCTAGTGGCAATGTATGAAAAGTGAAGCAAGCATTGCATTTCTGAAATATGACATCAGTTTTAATAATAATAAAAAAAACACGAAACATCAGACTTGTTAGCAAATTGCATCTTTAACTGGTTATGTGCATGTGGGTATGAAATAAAAAAAAAAACGTCACACACGCATCATGTCACGTTTTTGCAAAAACGTCTTATTTCCAATAGATTCTTCTTTGTTGTGTCGCACAGAGACGAATAATCGACCCAAAAGTGTGGCAGATGAGAGATGAGCCGCGATTGGTCCGTATTCATCTCGCCTTGTGCTGATAGGGCAGCTTCCTGCGGTCTTTGGTGGCGTTACGTTTTCTCTTCTTACTCAGGAAGTTCTCAAGTTTTCCGCTCTTCTTCAGTTCGCTGTATTTGTCCGCCAATTCCAACTTCTTCTTGTCGGCTATAAAATATTGAAATATAAAATTAGTTAGTTTCCGTAAACTAAAATGCATTCAGAAATGCACAGAACTAGGAAATAACCGATTTAACTCTTTGACTTAATATAAAGTATTCCTTTAATTTTTAATGGTCTGTTATGGACCCAGTACCACCAGAGGTGTAAAGTACTCGAGTAAATGTACTTCGTTACTGTACTTAAGTATTTTTTGGGCTTCTTTGTACTTGTACTGAGTATCAAAAATATAGGCAACTTTTACTCTCTACTCAATTACATTTTTGACTGGGTATTTGTACTCTTTCTTTACTCCACTACATTTGAAATGACACTTAACGTTACTCGCTACATTGTTTATTCGTCAAATAAAAACGAGACGAAAGTGTCAGAGGGTGATGATGGATAGAATCTGTGGTCGCGAGGTTACACGCACACACACAACTGAGTGACTTCATTTGGCGTTGCGCAGAGCAAACGTATGAAATCAAAGTACTGCGAGACCGAATCAAATGCATATGGAGAAGTCTGGTCTCGCGGTATTTTGATGTCAAACACTGAATGGCTTGCGTTGAGCCACCGTAGTGGGACATCTGCGTGCTGCGTATGTCATAAACTGTAGAGAAAAGTTCGCGTCTGGTCTGAGAGAAGAGATAAAGAGCAAACATATGGATGCATATCACATTTGCTTCTGTCAAGGGACCCTTTGTTAAACATGTGATGCTACAATCAAAACAAAAGTGATGCGCGATCGCAGGAGGGTCATCCCGCAACTCAAAGGCAAGCACAAATGTTTATATACTCTGACGCTACTGTATCAGCTAACCTGAGCTGGTTACATAACTTGATATAACTTACTATATAAGCCAAAATAAACCAGCGAGGTCCTGTACTGATTGCCCGAGTAACTTAAGTACATTATACGATTGATAGTAAGTGTACAATTTCACTGTCCTCACATTTAATCAAGTATGATGTAATGTATTTACTGTAAAGAGGGATGCATGACGGAAGAAATCTAGTGCACTTTATGTGAGATAGTGGTGTTACGTACTACATGTGTTTACAATTAATCTTTCAAATGAACAACTTCACGTTTTTAATATGCATTATCATATTTCTGTTAGTGTAATTTTAGTTTACAGGAATTTTTTAAATATTAAAATTATATATTTTTTAGGATAGGCCTATATAAGAATATTTGGTAATGTTAACAAGATTTTAATAAAGAATTAGTAATTGTTGAAATTAACATTAACAAAGATGAATAAATGATGTATAAGTGCAGTTCATTATTAGTTCATGTTGAGTAATGTAGCTAACTAATGTTAACTAATGAACCTTATTGTTAAGTGTTACCATATATCACAAAGTTAGGCTATATATTTTTCAGCATGGCACATTCAAGTACACAATGACACTAGACTAAAATTAAATGGGTTTAAATTAAATTGAATGTAGATTTCTAGACTAAAATCTCATGGCATTTAGTTGAATAAAATTAGACTAAAACTAAATCAATTCAGATGACAAAAATATGACTAAAACTTAATTCAATTTTTGTCAAAAGACTATGACTATGTTTAATCTGTGTTTGTTCTGCCAGGTCAAAATTTTGAGGATTTCTTTTCTATATTAGGAAATAAAACCTCATAAATAAACTTTCTTAGTTTTCACTGCCCAGATCTACAATGTCTCTTTGTGTTGATGACTAGTGCATCTTTGAGCCAACATTCAGTACGAGTAAAAATACTTGAGTACTTTTAAATTGGGTTACTTTAATACTTTTACTCAAGTCGTATTGAAATTGGTAACTTGTAACTTGTAGTGGAGTAATTTTTACAGTAGGGAATTTGTACTTTTACTCAAGTATGGCTTTCAGCTACTCTTTACACCTCTGAGTACCACATATGAGATACTGTTTGAAAGCTTAGAATCTCTATATGCAACACTTTGAGATATATGTTACTGTAAGAAAGTTATTTACACTTAATTTACACTATCACCATATTTTTTATATAATTTAATAGTCACATATAATATTTTTTTTTCAAGTATGACAAACATGGGCAAGTCTTATATCAAATGAAAGCTCACACTATCATTCGTTATTTTTGTTCTATTATCATCACATATCCAACAATTGTCAAATGAATAATGAGGTAAAAAATGGTCTTTTGTAAACGTATGTGAAACTTGAGTGTGAACTGCCTCAGATAGCACAGATAGCTACAAGGGTGATTCTCACGAAACCATTGAAACACCACGGCACTAATGATTTTAGCTTTAAAATGTGTAATATAGTAACATTAAAAAGCATCAGAATTAACAAAATACTGTGTTCTACCTTGCACAATGTGTGATTTCAACATAAGAATTTACAATTGGAAATTTTATCTTATTTTCTGCTGAAATTCTCATTACCGCAACGTGTCCGGCTGTGTTTGAACATGCGTTATGTTGTAATTTAATCGAATTAACACAAAAATATTAAGAAAAAAAAATAAATGGATATTTTGCTAGACTACTTTAGATGACAGAAAAAATATTTACTGAATATTCATGTATAATAACAATGAAGAAAAAATAGGAAAATGATGTGTCCATGCCTGATGTTCTCATCCTCCGCAACACTTTATGAAAACAGTTTAAAGGGGGGGGGGGGGGTTTAATGGTATTTCAAGCATTCTGACTTATTAACACAGTTATAGAGTTGTTTCCTCATGCTAAACGTAGGCAAAGTGTCAAAAATGCAGTTGGGCGTGTTTCAGAGTATTTCTGTGCCGAATGCACTTCGCCAGGGTTCGTACAAGTTTCGGCTAATTTTTTTCGATTACGGTTCTAACTGACGTTTCAGGGGTTTTCGATACGTATCACTTCTTTATATGGGCTTCCGCCGGAAAACTTCCCCCCGGAAAACCCCGCCCAGCCGTCAGTCAGCGGGAGACGCTAGAGCTTGCTAACAGCTTATCACGCCACTCAGCTTTGTTTAATTTCAAAAGTCAACAATGGCACAACAAGAAGTGTGTTTTTGGATGTAAGGAGAAGACATCCAGCCTTATGGAAACAATGGATATAGTTTATTATCCGGATTAGCAGCGGAGTTTTGCGTGTGTGTTTGATGCGGTGGATTTTCAGAACCGGGTCATGACGGGTTACACGTGGTAAGTAAGACTTCTGTCTTATGTTGGAAATAGGCGCGTGTATATTATATAAATGACACGAACATGTAGTGAATCATAAGTTAAAACAGTGTTATATAGTGTTGCATGACTCGTACTCGCTCCTCCCGTGTTATAACTCCTCCTTCTTCATTTTTTCGTACGTTATCGGAAAGATTCTGTAAAGCTAATCTTTCTTTTATAAATCTGATTAAACTAAAGACTCTTCAGAGATATAAAGGATGTCATACTACTCTATAGGTACTCCAGATTAATTTCAGAAATGCAGAAACAGCGTGTGTTACGTGAGCTTTAAGCACACATACAGAATTTTAATAAAGTTTGATTTTGACTGACCAAGCACATGGACCAGTTACTTCAAGATGGCTACCAGGTAAGATAATTTTTTTTACAGTTAATTTGAAATATTGTCTTGTCAGAATGCTTACACGACATTTTGATTATCATTACCGCAACAGATGCTTATTAAATGTTAATTTAATTAATAGAAGCATAATACTTTGATTTTAAATGCATGTGCAGAATCTCCAAATTATGTTCTTTCCGGTTTGTCATGTCATTTTGAAAATATGTCAGTGTTGATGTTTTCTGACTGTTGCGGTAATGAGATTTTTTTAGGACTAATTTTTTAAATTATGTTACAAAGTGTTAAATGATAAGTAAAAGTTTTTAAATTAATGTTCCCATTTACTCCAGACTTTGTTTTTCAATGTCTGGTGGGAAAAAAAGTAAATTTAAGCAATTTTTACATTTTCATGCTTGACATTTTTAAAACCAAGTTTTCGTGAGAATCACCCACAAATGCTACACCATCTTTTATCTTAGGTCCTACTCTAAACAATGAGTCCATTCATAGCATTTTCTTTGGTTGTGTGCATGAAAAGTCATGAAAAATTTATTTTCACACCCTTTAGTTTAGTAAAATAAGAATAACTTTTGAATTCGACATGCTTTGGGTGTTTACTGTCTGCTGCTGGTAACAACCAGAACTGTCTGCAGTCTGCTAGAGCACACAGAACCAGAGCTATCCACTTTTAAAAACAGTGTTTACAACATAAAAAAAGAAAATGTGGTGTTTCATCATATGAAAAACATAAATAACAATATTTGGCACAAACAGCAGCTTTTTATGTAACTTCAAAGAGTTTTCTGTAAAATGCTATAAAGATATTGCATTTATTCCACTGTATGTGGTTATGGGGACACTTCAAATAATTTAGGCGGAAATTGTTTACAAAAAGGGTATTATTCCTCCCATCAGTTGGAGTAAAATAACTTTTGCATAAATTATGATAGAGAAAAAAAATCCTTTTTCCTCTGTAAGCTGACAAAAGCTGGAATCAAACAAAACTGTCTGCGGGTTTTGTGACCACTCAGGGCCAGAGTTATACACTTTTAAATACAGACTTAAAAAAACATCAAAAAGCGCCTATTTATTTTTTTGTTTATTAGAGGACTGACAACACATACAACCATGTTTAGCACTTTTTCAACAGTGTTTAATGTAATTTCAAAGAGTTTCCTGTAAAATGATACCAAACTTTTGTATGTAAACCTCTGCATGTGAGAATGGGAAGCTTTTGACTTTGGGTAGGCCAAATCCAGGCAGAAATCCCCACAATAGCCCCAGAGTGTAAGAAAATAATATTAATACTACGAATACACTGAAGGTATAAAAATGTATGGACATACATTTCTTCAGGTAGAAAGGTTTGTGTCCTTGGCCAACCAATTCTCTTTGTTTCCTCTTGAATTGAAGCTCTTTCTCTCGGTCCTGTTCTTGTCTTTGTCGAGCTCTCTGCTGGTTCTCCTGTTAAACACACAGAAAAAAAAACGGTGAATAAGACATCATAAAGAAAGATGTAAAGGCTTTTCACAGTTGTAAAGATGGTTTATATAGTTTTCTGTAAGCTAGGACCGTTTAAAGCCATTTTTATTCAAGTGATACTTCAGTGGAAAACAAAAATCTTGTTATGGTTTACTCTCCTTCATGACCTTTCAACCCCATAGGATTTTCTTTCATACATGGATCGCAAAGAGCTAGAACTATATCTCTATTTGTGATTCATGCAATAAAATGGAGGAAGTCATATAGTTTTGAAATGACATGGGTGGTTTAAATCAAGGGTTTTCAAACTTTATGATGCTCAAATATGATACTACCAACCTATACCCATGTCAATTTATTTATTTTATGTTTAACAAATATATAATTGGCTACACTATGCTTGATGTATAAACAAATCCTGTCAGTGAGTAAGATAAAGTGGACTTAAATAAGGAAAACACAGCAGAAAGATACAAAGCAAATATAAATGATACTGGAATGCATGAAACGAAAAAAGGACATATAAGTTATAATAAATGTAAAAATATTTTATCCTCGTATTTTATACGTACCATTCTCTTAAGTAAGGCTTTCAGTTCTTGCTTTTTTTCATCGGATTTTGTTTTTTTGAGCTTTTTCCTCACCATCTAAAGGAAACAGGAGTGAGCATAAAATGCAAATAACAAAACAAAGCAATCCATGAGCGCTTTAATAAACTGGCTTTTTGCAAACCTGTGTTTCTTTCTCTCGGAGGTCATTGATGAATTTGTACGTCTGGTTAAAAACTTCAGGCTTGTATTCTCCTGAGAGGTCATCAAATCTGGGATCTCTTGCAATCTAAATTGTTTACAAAATAAACGTTTTTAAATTAATTTTAATGTCTTGTAGATTTAATATTAACAACCACTTTGTATGTAGTGTTCAAATAAAGTGTTCTACACAAATGTAAATGCCGACATTAAAACACATTCCCCTCAAACGTACATTTTTTTTGACAGGTACCACTTTTCTGAGGAAAGGTGCACGTTTTTTTGAAGAAATCTCCTGAGGTCTGAAACAAAACAAATACTGTTAGACAAAACAGGGATAGGGATTAATCGTGTGAAGAATACAAGTTTTAGTAAATTAAAAAAGTGTTTGTACGGAGTATAATAATTATGTATAAATACACATATGCATGTATATATTTAAAAAATATTTGCGAGTGTATATACATGTTTATATTTATATATAATTTATATTTAGTGACAAAAACGGTTTGGCAAGATGAGATATTAAAAAATATTTAAAAAACTTGTTTTAAAAGCACGCATCAGGTTTGTTTTAATGCACATAGTGTATTTATGTTAAAACTGAATGGAACTGAAAATGTCAAATGGTGTAACCGCCAATTGCCCCAAAGGATGAGAAAACCTTGATGGCATGTAAGCGTTATCAAAAAAAAAAAAAAATTTTAAAGGGACACTCCACTTTTTTTTTTAAATATGCTAATTTTCCAGCTTCCCTAGAGTTAAATATCTGAGTTTTACCGTTTTGGAATCCATTCAGCTGTTCTCCGGGTCTGGCGGCACCACTTCCAGCACAGCTTAGCACAATTCATTTAATCCGATTAGACCATTAGCATCGCGCCAAAAAATAACCAAAGAATTTCAATACTTCTTCTATTTTTCTATTTAAACTTGACTCTTTGGTAGTTACATTGTTTACTAAGACCGACGGAAAATTAAAAGGAATTTGCTGCCGTAACATGGCTGCAGCATGTGCAATGATATTATGCAGTGCCTGAAAGTAGTCCCCTGCTTTTGAAAGTAACCAAGGGGACTATTTTCGGGCAGTGCGCAACATCACTACGCCCGCCGCAGCCATGTTACAGCAGCAAAATCATTGATTATTACGCCAGAATAAGAGTATAGTTCCTAGCCATATCGGCCTAGAAAATCACAACTTTTAATTTTCCGTCAGTCTTACTAGACGATGTAGCTACAGAAGAGTCAAGTTTTAAATAGGAAAAATATTAAAACTCTTTGGTTATTTTTAGCGTGATGCTAATGGTCTAATCAGATCCAATGGATTGTGCTAAGCTATGCTAAAAGTGGTAGCGCCAGACCTGGAGATCAGCTGAATGGATTCCAAAACGGTAAAAATCAAATGTTTAACTCTAGGGGAGCTGGAAAATGAGCATATTTTTTTTTAAAGTGGAGTGTCTCTTTAAAATGTAATTTATTAATTATTTTTAAATGTAAATTTAAATGCGTTTTTGTAATATTTGTCCTGACATATGCTGAAAACAGCTAACAAGCTAAACAGCATGTAAAAATATATATATTACACTAAATTATTATATTTAATTTCACATTTTTTATGAATATATTTATATTTTCATTAAAAAAAAAAACACTAGTTATACCAATTGACACCGACCAGTTACACCACATTGACATTTTACCCAAATATTTTTTTCAAAATGAAATAAGTAATTTTTGACTTGGTCCTCAAAAAAGAAAATGTAATCTGCAAATTTATTTTGAAATTTTAACCCTTTTACATTTTATTGAACCATACGGACACAAAATAATTAACGTCATTGACCCAGATATAAATAATTATTATATACAAAATCCTAAAATAATATATATACATAATTATTATACACAGAAATTTTTGTAAACAAAAACGATTAGTCACGACTAATCGTTAGGCATCCCTACAAACAATAAGCAAAGATAAATAAAACGACCGGCATGTGAGAAGAGCATTAAAAGAAACTTTAAAGTTACAAAAGCCTAATCTTACATACTTGTGTTTGTTAAGTCGTTTCATGGGCTGTGTGTTCTGCTGCTTCTGTTTCGTGTCCCCGTAAGCGATTTTATTGTACACTTTAGTTCCAACTTTATTCTGTAGCTTCATGATTTCCTCGAACGACATGCTTGATAATTCTGAACACACACAAATAGGGGAAGCAAAGTGGATATGGGAAATATGTACATTTAAATTTTATTGTATATTTGACCCTGAACCACAAATCCAGTCATAAGGGTCAATTTATTGAAATTGAGATTACATCAAATATTTATAAAAATAATTCTAATAAAATGTATACCTTGAATGCACCGTTTAATACAATTTGTCAATTGTATTTACCTTTCTTAATATCATCTTTTGAATGTGATTCTTCTTTCAAAGTTTCTTCAGGAGCACTGTCTAACTCATCTTCATCACTTCCTGAGACCTCTTCGTCCTCCACAGCATCGTCTTCATCACCTGCACCCTGCTCAGAAGCGTCATCGTCCTCTGCTAATTCCTCTTCGTCTCTCATTTCCTCATCTTCATCATCTGCTGACATCTGCATCATCCCCTTTTTACTGAGCAGAGCAAAGTTCTTCTCCATCTCCTCTTCTTCATCGTCTGAGCTCTGATCTTTCATCTTGGTTTGTTTCTTTTCTGATTTGGGCATTTTTCTTGGTTTCTGAAAGATGTGGGCTGAGACTTTTATTCTGTCTGTCTGTTACTGGAAGCTTTTACAAACTGCAGAAATTATAAAAAAGTGTATTAGCATATTATTAGTCTTATGAAGCAATACTGTACAGTAGCATACTTTAGTATTTCCTAGTAAAGTGTTAAACACCATAACATACTAAAGTAATTACTATACTTTGTTAATATATATACTATAGTATCCTGTAGTATTAACATAGTAAACTGATAAACTGTGGTAAAAACTGTAGTACACTTTCATATTTACTGTGGTTAAAAACCTAGTTGCAATAGTGTTTTAACTTTGATAGTAAATATTAAAAGTACTCTTTACATTTCGTCAATTCACTATAGTAAATATCAACAGAATACTATAGTAGTACACTTACCACGTGTAGTAATTACTATAATACACTAACGTTATAGTATTTTTGGGTTGGTAAAAATAGGTTTTCACTAACAATAAGAATAATATTAGATGTTATATTTGCGTATTAGTGATTTGAATAGCTCTTACCGTGTTTATTTCATGTAGACGGCAACATTTCGATTTAAACGCACAGTTATCGTAACATGACAGATATACTACAGATTAAATGCAATGCCAACAGGGGAAGATCAAGTGAAAACAGAATTTAATGTACAAGATCCTCTGAAGGCGCATGTACGAGTAAACTGCTCTTTCCGTAAACACGTGGATAAGCTGTGGGAACGGAGGCTGCGCGTCACAACACGCCTATCAAAATAAAAGTCCCCAGACATGTATATAGATTTGTCTCGTTAACTTGATGCGGATGACGCCAAAGTACCGCGAGAGCAATTTGAGAAGTCATACAGTAAAGTCTAATTTCGAATTGCTCTATCGGTACTTTGACGTGATTCGGGTATCAGTTCTAGCGTCGCCGCATAAAGGCAAACAAGCCTTTTTAACTTTTCTTTCAAAGTAAGAGTTGAATTTTGTTAGATGCCTTAAAAATCAATAAATCTAATCATTATGAATTTTTGATCTCATAGATTTAGAGTAGGCCTATTTTTATTATTATTAAATATCAAATTATTATAAAACATATAAGCAGAGGTATGTGAATTAAATAAGAAAACTTTTAAATTATACATCTTAAATTGAATCATTCAGTAAAACTGACTGGTGGTTATGTATGCCTTTGTTTATTTGTTTCACATTACAAGATAAAAGTCTAAAACATAAAAAGTCTGAAAATGATGTTTAGTACATTTCAATGTTTTTCATATTATACATAATATTTGTTATGTTTACCTTACTAAACGCTATTGAATAAATGTTTTGTTATTTGTTGTAATAGTATTCTCTTATCTTACAGATTTTTTATATGGATGTATAACTAAAGCATGCAGTCACATGATGGTCACAATGCGTACTAGATCACATTTTATTGTAGATTTATAACATTTTATGGCATAATTTCAGCCATGTAGGTCCCAGTTAAAATCAAGATGAAGGTCTTTCATTCTGTCATGGTAAACCTGGTCAAAGCGTTCACTTTGAGCTACGGTTAATGAGTTCTTCCAGTCCCCAACTGTTCCTGTAACACAGCAAATAAAAAAATTAGCACAATTTTCCACTGATAAAGATAAATAAACATATGATACATATAAAAATTTAACTACATATTACTAATTTTCTCTGACCTTTGCGCACGAATAGTGCTTTTGGATGCTCTGTGACGTTCTCTGGCAGGAATTCGTAATTGGCTTTGGGGTCTTTCTGCATGTTGTTGAACGTTGCTTTTTCCACAACTTTATTAATCGCTGCGTCTGACAGATTCTTCCCCACAAATGTACAGATTTTTACAACGGCAGATCTGAGGTCCTGAAAAAAGATAAAAGCAATGTATTCAATATTTATATATACTTAAAACTAAAGGTCAGATATACTAAAATATCTTGATCAGAAACGAGTTTTCACCTTGATCATCTCTTCATAAGTCAAGAACAAGATGTTGTATTTGTCTTTATTTGATATCCATCCTCTGATGTGATCAAACCAACATCCACCGACCACTACAAACCAAACACATTTTCTAAAGCTGAAAAAAACAAATTTCTCAGAGAAGTTGTATAACATTGAATGATTCAGTAAAGATCTTCATGGCTCTTACTCCATCCTGTGAAAAACTTATCCAGCAGGTCATCGTAGTTCTCTAAAGGTTCCAGGACCTTCATCTTTTTTGCAAAATGAAAATAAGACACCATGATATCTTTTGGGTTTCTCATAACGTAGATGATCTAAGAGCAAAGAAGTGATGCATTAAAAACCATAAATGATGTCAACAGCTCATTGATTGATTGATTGATTGATTGATGTATACACACTTTTCCTTTATCTTGCAACTCATTAGGCACCATGTGCTCGTGTAAATGGGAAGCAAAGAGTCTTGGAGACGGACGAGACTCGTAATCTTTGTCTTTTTCCCGAAACTCCAGCCAGGGCACCAGCTCGTACGTGGTTTCATTTGCTTTGTCTGGAAAATCTTCCTCAAATATTAAAGTAAGTATGCGTTGGGTCCATACCGTACCTTAGAAAGAGGACAGGAAAACATACACTGGGGTCTATTGGTGCTTTGTACATACACTGTAATAAATGCAGCATGAAGTTAAAACAACAGTTTTGCAATTTAACCTACTATTTAAAGTTTTGACTTATGATAAGTTGACATTACTTATAAAAAACAAGTAGAATTTTAGGGATAGCATAGTCCATAGATAACAGTTCAGATACGTTGTTATTTAGTATGGTGACAAATCATTATAAATGTCATTTTTTAATATAAATTTATCCATAGCAAATAAAAGTAGGAATTTCTTTTAAAAACGTTAAAAAGCAACTTACAGAAACTGTAAATGTTTGATCAAAAAATTGCTTTATCTCTATACCTCTGATTTTTCTGTATATTCCATCAGCATGATCAGGTTAAAATATTTGTTTACTAACAATACTAAAACTTTATCTCACCATCTACAGTAACTTACCAGATTTTGGAAAGGTAACGAGAAAGAGATCATCGTCCCTTATTTGGAAATCCTTCAAGCTGTCAATAAAATCTGTGGTAATAATATTTGTTTCATCTATTGGAAACACCATTCCTTTGTATGTGAAGAATTTGTCACTAAGTTTTTTGTATTCATGTTGAGCCATTTCACACTTCTTGCTGTGCCGAATCAAAGACAAGAGAGTAAAGATTCATTGAGAAAACAAGTTAATAATGTCTGTTGGTTTATGGCCAAACTTTGGACTTTATACGTCAACACGACTTTTCCGGTCTTATCTGTCTTTGTACAGTTCAAATAAGACATGTAGTATTAAAGATCAGCTGACATGACCAAAACAATTAAATGTACATAAACAATATGCATTTTTAAAAAAAAATAGTTTGTTCAATCAACTTAATTTAAGTAAGAAAAACTTTTCGACGAAATTAGTTCAGGCTTGTGCAACAAGAATAGAATGAGTTCATTTAAACAAATAATCTTTTGTTGTACCAACTTAATACATTTAAATGTCTAGGTCATAAAAATATCTTGTTTAATAAACTTATATAAATCCACGCAATTAGTTCTGGTCTGTTCAACAAGAACAAAACAAGTTAATTTAAACAAAATTTTTTTTGTTAAACCAACTTCATAAATGCCAGTTTCTATACTAATTAGCATAAGCAGATGTTAGCATACTAATAATAGTAATAGCATATGAGGATGAGCACATAAGAAGAGACTGATGTCCAAACAGTCATTAACATTTGTTGGTTCAACTTAATAATGTCAGTTACCTGGTTGGCTTAGAATTTTGAGTTATTTCAACTTAAAAATATTAGTTGGAAAAACGCGGCAACTGCTGACGTTTTTGAAAAGCGCAGCGCTTCCATTGGAAGCATTGGCAAACATATGTCGGCCTCAGTCGAAAACGGACAGGTGTACACACCCCCTCAGCGCGAACAAAACACGTTAGCTGTTGTCGTTTTTGAAAAGCGCAGCACTTTCGTTGTAAAAACAAATTTAATATGGCGGCCGCATGCGAAAACACCTTAGTGTACACGCCTCCTAAGTGCATGCAAGCTTTTTTGGCAAAAACTCTACTTCTTTTGACAAGACATAGTAAATAGTAGCAAAACATTAAAGATGCAACTAGAAACATTGCAAATGATGACAGTCAAAATGTAAAAATTAAGAAACTGAACCATCAGCCTGATCTCACGTTAATTCGTACATATTTTGTGAGTAATCATTCAGTAAAACTGATTGGTGGCGTACTGTATGTTTCACACTCATTTTAAAAATACAATTCAGTTTTTTTCACACTACAAGATAAAAATCTAAACATTTTATTTAGTAAATTTCAATGTTTTCCATACTATACAGTATCTTATAGATGTATGGATGTATAACTAACACATGCAGTCACACGTTGGTCACAACGGGCTGCACTAAATCCCATTTTATTAATGATTTATAAATAATTTCAGCCATGTAGGTCCCAGTTAAAGTCAAGATGAAGGTCTTTCATTCTGTCATGGAAAACCTGGTCGAAGCGTTCACTTTGAGCTACGGTTAATGAGTTCTTCCAGTCCCCAATTGTTCCTGTAACACAGCAAATGCATTTTTTATAACATACATGTAAAAAAATTCATGTTTAAATATTGAACTACTTCAAAGTCTACAAGCGACACGTCAAACTTATGCTTATTTCATTTTCTCCATACCTTTGCGCACAAATAGTGCTTTTGGTTGGTCTGTGACGTTCTTATCCAGGAATTCGTAGTTGGCTTTGGGGTCTTTCTTCATGTTGTTGAAAGTTGCTTTTTCTACCACTTTATTAATCGCTGCGTCTGACAGATTCTTCCCCACAAACTTACAGATTTTTACAACGGCAGATCTGAGGTCCTAATAAGATGAAAGCAATGTATTCAATATATACATAAAACCAAAGGTCAGATAGACTCATATATCTTGATCAGAAATGAGTTTTCACCTTGATCATCTCTTCATAAGTCAAGAACAAGATGTTGTATTTGTCTTTATTTGAGATCCATCCTCTGATGTGGTCAAACCAACATCCACCGACCACTACAAACCAAACACAACTTCTAAAGCTGAAAAAACTAATTTCTCAGAGAAGTTGTATAACATTGAACAATTCAGTAAAGGTCTGCATGGCTCTTACTCCATCCTGTGAAAAACTTATCCAGCAGGTCATCGCAGCTCTCTAAAGATTCCAGGCTCTTCATCTTTTTTGCAAAATGGAAATAAGACACCATGACATCTTTTGGGTTTCTCATGACGTAGATGATCTAAGAGCAAAGAAGTGAAGCATTAAAAACCATAAATTATGTCAACAGCTCATTGATTGATTGATTGATGGATACACACTTTTCCTTTATCTTGCAACTCATTAGGCACCATGTGCTCGTGCAAATGAGAAGAATAGAGTCTTGGAGACGGACGGGACTCGTAATCTTTGCCTTTTTCCGGAAACTCCAGCCAGGGCACCAGCTCGTATGTGGTTTCATTTACTTTGTCTGGAAAGTCTTCCTCAAATATTAAAGTAAGTATCCGTTGGGTCCACACCGTACCTTAGAAAGAGGACAGGAGAACATACACAGGGGTCTATTGATGCTCAGTGCATTATTTATGTAAAAAAATGCAACATAAAGTTAAAACAACTTGGTTTTGCAATTTATCCTACTATTTAAAGTTTTGACTTATGATAAGTTGACATTACTTATAAAAACAAGTAGATTTTTTTTAACGTATTTAAGTTAAATGAACAAACTATACAGTATGTTGATCTTACATAAGTTTTTTTTACAGTGTAAACATTAAAACAGTATGATTGTTAATCATTTGTTTTTTTTTTGTTTTTTTAAGAGAGAAACATTTATTTGCATAAAACTTTGTGTAAAGTTCAGATACGTTGTTATCTAGTATGGTGACAAATCATTATAAATGTATTGACAGTAATTTTTTTATTTAAATTTCTCCATATCAAATAAAAGTATGAATTTCTTTTAAAAACGTTAAAAAGCAACTCACAGAAACTCTAAATGTTTGACCAAGAGTCTTTATCTCTATACCTCAGATTTTACTGTATATGCCACCAAAACAATCAGGTAAAAATATTTGTTCACTAACAATAGTATAACTTTGCTAACTTCATCTCATTGTCTACAATAACTTACCGGATTTTGGAAAGGTAACAAGATAGAGATCATCATCCCTTATTTTGAAATCCTTCAAGCTGTCAATAAAATCTGTGGTAACAACATATGTTTCATCTATGGGAAACACCATTCCTTTGTACGTGAAGAATTTTTCACTAAGTTTTTTGTATTCATGTTGAGCCATTTCACACTTCTAGCTGTGCCGAATCGACTGTACCTGAGGCAAGAGAGTAAAGTTTCATTGAGAAAAGAGGTATATATTGTCTGTTGGTTTATGGCCAAACTTTGGACTTTATAGGTCAACACGACTTTTCCAGTCTTATCTGTATTTTATACTTCAAATAAAACGTAGTATTAAAGTTCAGCCTGCATTGCAAAAACAAATTAAATGTACATTAACATTATAAATCCAGACCATTTATTAAAAAAAGTTCAATCAACTTAATTTAATTAAGGAAAACTTTTCCATAAAATTATTTCAGGCTTGTACAACAAGAATAGAATAAGTTCATTTAAACAAATAATCTTTTGTTGCACTTAAAAACTTAATAAATAAAAATTTCTAGGTCATAAACAGTTTTTGTTCAAAAAACTTCTAAAAATCCATACAATTAGTTCTGGGCTGCGTTCCCCGAAACCTTCTTAGCTCTACGTCGTTCTTAAGTTGTACCTTAAGCTGTACCTTATCGTTAATACGTGTTTCCCGAAACGTTCTTAGTTACGTATCACTTCTGTAAGTTGTTCGTTCGGAAGGTTGGTCTGGAGCACTCTTAGCTTTACCTTATCCCACTTGACTCCGCTAGGGGCCATGACTGTGATAAAAGCTTGTGTATATTGCAGTCTATAACTAAATATCTATAAAAAAAAGTTGAAGTACACTCCGTGTTAAATTAGGCATTTTTTATTTAAAGAATAAAACATTCACATAATTAGACATTATTACACTGATGGTTGTACGATTTTTAATATTTTTTCCAAAGGAACATCAGCTGTGAACTATTATTACAGGCTAAAGAAACTATTAAAAAAACATTTTGGGTGAAGGAGTTGGTGAAACTATGGCAGGTAGCTATACAGCGAATCTTACTTAGTGCATTTCAAATCCGTTAAATCTTTAGTTTACCGGCTATTTTAGCTGCAATAAAACAAATCAAGTAAAATCGCATGCCACGGGAGCACATTCATCACAAAATCATAATTGTTGATTTTCCTAAATATTATTATTGATGTAAGGTCGACTTTGCATCAAAGTTTTTAATGTTAGGCAGCTGCATGCCATATTCTTTATAAACATTCAAAAGAAACTGCTCCACTTGATTATTGCTTGTATAAGGTCAACAAATTTCAACATTAAAACTAATCAAAGCTAAAATCTAAAGCAATCATAATATATATTTATATATCACATATTTTATGTTATACAGTATTTAAGATAAACAGACAGGCGCGGCTCCAGAAATGCGTCCATTAAGCATTACCCGCATTGTAAACCGCTTGCGCATCCACTGTCCAAGCACATAAACGCGTGAACTGATGAACAACAATTTGTTTTTATTTAAGTGTAATGCCAAGCCAGGTGACTTGCACGATCCACCTTATTCCCCAGGCAACGCATTTATTGGGAACTTATCCTTTAAAGTGAAGGAATAATGGATGCATTGGAGCAGTTTATGCATTATACTTTTGGACATGAAGTTGCGAGTTTTGCATGGGTTTGATATAAAATAAAATATACAATGTTTATATTTAGTTGTTTGCAATTTGAAATATTTTTACCAGATATTCCTAATAAATGTAACTTGAACTATTTCTGAAATGTTTCTTTAATAAATAACACCGCTCTCTCATAACGCAGCGAAGTACCTATTGCATAAAGTGAACAATTGATTGTCGAGCAATCGATATCAACCTATTCAGCACCATCGCCATGGACAGCACCTGGTAACGTCGTACGTAAGAAAGTATACCTTAAGAAACCCGCTAAGGTACAGTTCGGGAAACGCGCCTAGAAAAGGTAAACCTGTAGTTAAGGTTTAACTTAAGAGTCTTCGTAGCGCGCTAAGGGAGAACGTTATCGGGAAACGCAGCCCAGGTCTGTTAAACAAGAACAAAACAAGTTAATTCAAACAAAAATGTCTTAAAAATATGAGTTGATACAACATATTTTACACAGTCTTTTTTAAGTCGACTACTATTTTTAAATTAAATGAACTCAAAGTTTTAAGTCAATCACGTAGCTTACTTTTTTAAGTTAATCCAACAAATCTTTTTACAGTGCATCTTTATAGCTTTCATTTTCAATGCATTTGTAAATATTAACAATTAAAACAAGGAGTTCATATGCAAAACCCTCTAAGTGCGTCTGACATGTTTTTTCTATAAATTTGCATTTTTATCAGGCTCTTATCTTTAGGTTGAGTAATTTCACTTTAATGGCAATGATAAGATTAGATTATTAGTCAGTAACTGATATGCCTTATTTTCACAAATGTCACTTTAGTCATTTTATAACAAATTATTTTGTTGCAAAACCATCTAAGGGGTTGTGTACACCGAAGCGTTTAAACACGGCTGAAAAGCCAGGCGTATGCCAACTGTGGGCGCTTGCCAGGTTTTCTTCAGCTAAGTGTTTTGATTTCTGTGATACTTCTGTTTTATTTATTTATCAGTTGTTGTACGATGCGCCGATTGGTTGTTGTGGTATTTGTGACGTTGTGGTTAGGGATGGGGTTTCAGTATTGTTTTTATGATAATCGTACGTTTTGCACAATTATAGGTATGCACGCCCCCTAAGTGCATGTAAGCTTTTATGGTAAAAACCCACTGCTAAAAAACCTCCACTGCTAAAAACCCTCCACTTCTTATAACAAAACATAGTAAACGCAACGAGAAACAATACAAATGATGAAAGTCAAAATGTAAAATTGGAAGAAACTAAACCACCAGCCTGATCTCATGATAATTCATACATTTTTCGCGAGTTTGCTAATTCGTATAAATTGTACGAAGTCTATCGTGCAAAAACCTACGATTATCACAAAAACAATATAAAGAAACCCCATCCCTAACCCCAACGCCACAGGAGTCAAGGCAAATCAATGTAAGAATGTATGAATGTGGTCGTACTAATTAATACAAATTTCTCTCATCATTCTCACGGTACTTTGACGGCATCTGCGTATCAGTGAGTGAGGCCGCATGAAGTTGAACAACCCTTATGACTCTTCTTTCAAAGTAAGAGTCATACCTTGTTAAAAAGCAATGCAAATCCATAAAACGTATAATTATGAATATTTGAATTGTATTATTTCAAATAATTATAAATGATATAAGAAAATGTATGTGAATAAAATAAGAAAAAGTTTAAATTGAATCATTCAGTAAAACTGACTGATGGTGTATGTTTGTCTTTGTTAATTTGATTCACACTAATTTTAAAAATACAATTCAGTTTTCCACATTACAAGATAAAAGTCTAAAAATTAAATTTAGTAAATTTCAATGTTTTTCATATTATACATAATGTTTGCAGTGTTTACATTACTAAACGCTTTTCAACAAAAGCTATTTGCCACAACAGTATTCTCTTATACAAATTTTCATATGGATATATTACTTCAATGTTTTCCATACTATTCATAATGTTTGTTATGTTTACATTACTAAACGCTATTAAAATGCAAATGTTATTTGTCATAAACATAAAAGTATTCTCGTACTGATTTTTATATGGATGTATAACTAACACATGTAGTCACATGGTGGTCACAAAGGGCTGCGTATTGTATATTTATAAAATGTTATGTCATAATTTCAGCCATGTAAGTCCCAGTTAAAGTCAAGATGAAGGTCTTTCATTCTGTCATGGTAAACCTGGTCGAAGCGTTCACTTTGAGCTACGGTTAATGAGTTCTTCCAGTCCCCAACTGTTCCTGTAACACAGCAAATAAATAAATTTGCATTTCCACTGCCAAAGATAAATCAACATATGATACATCCACGTTTGAATGTTGAACTACTTATGCTTATTCAATTTTCTACCTTTGCGCACAAATAGTGCTTTTGGATGTTCTGTGACGTTCTCTGGCATGAATTCGTAGTTGGCTTTGGGGTCTTTCTGCATGTTGTTGAACGTTGTTTTTTCCACCACTTTATTAATCGCTGCGTCTGACAGATTCTTCCCCACAAACTTACAGATTTTTACAACTGCAGATCTGAGGTCCTGATAAAAGATAAAAGCAATATATTCAATATATACTTAAAACCAAAGGTCGGATATACTTATATATCTTGAGTCCAGATAGTTTTCACCTTGATCATCTCTTCATAAGTCAAGAACAAGATGTTGTATTTGTCTTTATTTGAGATCCATCCTCTGATGTGGTCAAACCAACATCCACCGACCACTACAAACCAAACACAACTTCTAAACAAATTTGTATAACATTGAATGATTCAGTAAAGGTCTGCATGGCTCTTACTCCATCCTGTGAAAAACTTATCCAGCAGGTCATCGCAGCTCTCTAAAGATTCCAGGCTCTTTATTTTTTTGGCAAAATGGAAATAAGACACCATGACATCTTTTGGGTTTCTCATGACGTAGATGATCTTAGAGCAAAGACGTGATGCATTAAAAACCATAAAAGATGTCAACAGCTCATTGATTGATCGATTGATTTATACACACTTTTCCTTTATCTTGCAACTCATTAGGCACCATGTGCTCATGTAAATGGGAAGCGAAGAGTCTTGGAGACGGACGGGACTCGTAATCTTTGCCTTTTTCCCGAAACTCCAGCCAGGGCACCAGCTCGAATGTGGTTTCATTTACTTTGTCTGGAAAATCTTCCTCAAATATTAAAGTAAGTATCCGTTGGGTCCATACCGTACCTTAGAAAGAGGACAGGAGAACATACACGGGGGTCTATGTCAGTGTTCCCCAACCTTTTTTCTGCCACGGCACAGTTTTATAAGGAAAAAAATCATACGGCACACCACTATAACAAAAAGCATTAAAAGAAATGCACAAACCTCTATTGCAATGCTTAAATGACTTGTTTAACTGGAAAATTGTACTATATTAAATGTAGAACTCACATTCAATGCAAGTACACTTGTTTTGATGAACACAAAGATTATATCCTGGCTGGAATTCATGACATTGACATACGCAGTTGTGATTTTTAATTTTTCCACGGCACACCAAACAAGCTGTCACGGCACACTCTATGTTTTAACTTGTGATAAGCTGACATAACTTGCTGAAAACCTAATTTGTTAAGTTTACATTTAATTGCGCAAAAGTTGTTCTTTCAAAAGGGATGTCAGTAATATTTCATTTAACTTTATTTCAAATGTTTCTCCTAAATTAAATTGTCAAATTGTGTGTATATATATATATATATATATATATATATATATATATATATATATATATATATATATATATATATATATATATATATATATATGTGTGTATATATATATATATATATATATATATATATATATGTGTATATATATATATATATATATATATATATATATATATATATATATATATATATATATATATATATATATATATATATATATACAGAGCTATACAATGAAGTTAGCATAGTCCATAGATAAGTTATTTTTTTTTATTTAATTCATCCATAACAAATAAAAGTATGAATTTCTTTTAAAAACGCTGAAAAGCAACTTACAGAAACTCTAAAAGATTGACCAAGAGTCTTTATCTCTATACCTCAGATTTTACTGTACATGCCACCAACACAATCAGGTAAAAATATTTGTTCACTAACAATACTATAACTTTGCTAACTTCATCTCACCGACCATCAACAGTAACTTACCAGATTTTGGGAAGGTAACGAGAAAGAGATCATCATCCCTTATTTTGAAATCCTTCAGGCTGTCAATATAATCTTTGTTATTATTATGTGTTTCATCTATTGGAAACACAGTTCCTTTGTATGTGAAGAATTTGTCACTCAGTTTTTTGTATTCATATTGAGCCATTTCACACTTCCAGCTGTGCCGAAGCGTATCTACCGGAGGCAAGCGAGTAAAGTTTCTTTAAAAAAACGGGTTAATAATGTCTGTCAGTTTATGGCCAAACTTTGGACTTTATACGTCAACACAAATTTTCTGGTCTTAAGTATAGTAGTATTAAAGATCAGCTGACATTACCAAAACCAACGAAATGTAAAAACTTTCCAGAGGTGAAGAGGTTGGGACATCAGGCAAGGATGGAATGCAGTATTTGGGACCGAAGCTCAGTTCCAGCCTTTCTGTTTCCAGCACAGTTTTTATGCATTGCCTTGTCACCCTGCTCTTATAAAGCAATAAGCCAGTGAAGCAGTGAGTTACCAGTGCATTTTATAACAGCTAAGGGGCGTTGTTAGGCACGATGCGAAGCGGAGTGCCTAAACTGCCTTAGCTGTTTTAAAATGCATTGTAACCCACTGCTTTGCGGGGCTTATTGCTTTTATAAAATGGTTACTTCATATGCATAGCAGGGTTTCATAAAATAAAACATAGCAAATAAGTTTATATTAATTATATTAGTACAAATATTACTCTTCCGCCAAACAAAGTAGTTCCTCAGAATCAAGTGTGGCTGCAACATAGCGCAGTTCCCAAGCATCAAAGACAGAGCAAAGACTCAATCTCAAATTCTCACGGTACTTTGACATCATCCACCTATCGTTCTAGTGGCGCTACATGAAGAAGGACAACCCTTATAACTCTTCTTTCAAAGTAAGAGTCTAATCTTGTTAGAGGCAATAAAAATCAAAAAATTTTATAATTATGAATCTTCAAATTTTATTATTCCAAATTATTATACATTATATAAGCAGATGTATGTGAATAAAATACTAAAAAGTTTGAAAGTTCATTCAATAAAACTGACTGGTGGTGTATGTTAGTCATTTGTTCATTTGTTTCACACTAATTTGAGAAATACAATTCAGTTTTTTTCACACTACAAGATAAAAGTCTAAAAAATTAATTTAGTAAATTTAAATGTTTTCCATACTATACATAATGTTTGTTATCTTTACATTACTAAACACTATTAAACAAATGTTATTTGTCATAAAACTCTTACTGATTTTTATATGGATGAATAACTAATACATGCGTTCATATGTTGGTCACAACGGGTTGCACTAGTTCACATTTTATTGTAGATTTATGACATTTATTGTCATTATTTCAGCCATGTAGGTCCCAGTTAAAGTCAAGATGAAGGTCTTTCATTCTGTCATGGTAAACCTGGTCAAAGCGTTCACTTTGAGCTACGGTTAATGAGTTTTTCCAGTCCCCAACTGTTCCTGTAACACAGCAAATAAATAAATGAGCACAATATTTCCACTGCCAAACGTCAAAAATTCACTCTTGAATATTGAACTACTTCATAGTCTACTAGCAACATCTCAAACGTATGCTTATTTAATTTTCTCTGACCTTTGCGCACAAATAGTGCTTTTGGGTGGTCTGTGATGTTTTCTGGCATGAATTCGTAGTTGGCTTTGGGGTCTTTCTGCATGTTGTTGAAAGTTGCTTTTTCCACCACTTTATTAATCGCTGCGTCTGACAGATTCTTCCCCACAAATGTACACATTTTTATAACTGCAGATCTGAGGTCCTAATAAAAAATAAAAGTATGTATTCAATAAATATACGTAAAACCAAAGGTCGGATAGACTCATATATCTTGAGTACAGATAGTTTTCACCTTGATCATCTCTTCATAAGTCAAGAACAAGATGTTGTATTTGTCTTTATTTGAGATCCATCCTCTGATGTGGTCAAACCAACATCCACCAACCACTACAAACCAAACACAACTTCTAAAGCTGAAAAAACTAAGTTCTCAGAGAAGTTGTATAACATTGAATGATTCAGTAAAGGTCTGCATGGCTCTTACTCCATCCTGTGAAAAACTTATCCAGCAGGTCATCGTAGCTCTCTAAAGGTTCCATGTTCTTCATCTTATTTGCAAAATGGAAGTAAGACACCATGACATCTTTTGGGTTTCTCATGACGTAGATGATCTAAGAGCAAAGAAGTGATGCATTAACAACCATAAATGATGTCAACAGCTCACTGATAGATTGATGTATACACACTTTTCCTTTATCTTGCAATTCATTAGGCACCATGTGCTCGTGTAAATGGGAAGCGAAGAGTCTTGGAGACGGACGGGACTCGTAATCTTTGTCTTTTTCCCGAAACTCCAGCCAAGGCATCTGCTCGTATGTGGTTTCGTTTGCTTTGTCTGGAAAATCTTCCTCAAAAAGTAAAGTAATTATCCGTTGGGTCCATACCGTACCTTAGAAAGAGGACAGGAGAACAAACAAAGGGGTCTATTGGTGCTTTGTGCATTATATATACACTGTAATCAATGCAGCAGTTTTGACTTTTCAAGTTGGCATAACTTATACAGTCCCTCCAGAAAAACGTGATTGTGCGGTCGCGCGATATATTGCATAATCAGCCAAAGTCCGCATATTTATGCGGGGCTGCATTTTTTCCAAATACGACGCACTTTCGCCGCATTAATTACAAATTTCCGCGCACAAAATATGCGGGGCTTGCATGATTTCATAATCTCCGCATTTTCGTAGCAAAAAGTCACATATATATTAGCAGAAAGTTGAAAAATGTTGCATTTACTTCCCAAAAGCGTAGCCGTGTCCTCTATTGCCATGGGAACGTTATGAAGTGACGTGATTATGTGACGTGAACATCATTGCAGCTTTTGCAAGTTTCGTCAGTTTTTGCAAGTTCCACAATTTTCACAATTTCCATCGCATAAATTGCATAAATATCCCGCATATTCCATCGCATTTTTTAAGAAAACGTGCGGCAAAATCGAGGATTTTTGCCCGCAACAATCACAAAAAAACTCTTTTTCTGGAAGGACTGCTTATAAAAACAAGTTGAAATTGTTTAACTTAAGTTGTTAAGTTAAATTAACATAAAACTAGATGTTGATTTTGACATAATTAACTAAACATTGCAAGACTATGATTGTTGATCATTTGTTATTTTTTTAAATACCACACTGCAAAAATGATCTGTTAATTTTTTACACATTGTGTGTGTCATGCCATTTAAAGCTTTATTTCATGTTAAAACAAATGAAAGGGACAACACAAGTTGTGTTAAAAACAGTGATGGGAGTAACGCTTTACAAAGTAATTCCGTTACTGTAATTCCAATACTTTTAGCGGTAATGAGCATGTAACGAAGTATATATTTTTTAATCAAGTAACGCAGTTACAATTATTGAAATTTAAATGAGTTTTTTACTCGCTTTACACTCTTAGAACGAATGTGTTAAAAACAACACATTATTGTTGATTCTGGGACAACACACTAACTGCGTTGTCCCAGAATTCACCCATCTTTTTGTTATTATTGAAACAACATATTTTGTGTTACTTTTAACACAACATGTGTTATACTGTATTTTAACACAAAATCAACACAAAATGACACATAATGTGTTAAAATTACACATAATGTGTTAAAAGCTTACCACACAATGATGTGTAAAAAATTAACACATCCTTTCTAAGAGTGTACTCTATTTTGTGAAAAATTAACACTTGCAGACAACGCGTTACTCCTTCATCTCACCATCTACAATAACTTACCGGATTTTGGAAAGGTAACAAGAAAGAGATCATCATCCCTTATTTGGAAATCCTTCAAGCTGTCAATAAAATCTGTAGTAATAATATTTGTTTCATCTATTGGAAACACCATTCCTTTGTATGTTAAGAATTTGTCACTAAGTTTTTTGTATTCATATTGAGCCATTTCACACTTCTTGCTGTGCCGAATCAAATACCGGAGGCAAGAGAATAAAGTTTCATTGAGAAAAGAATTTAATATTGTCTGTTGGTTAATGGCCAAACTTTGGACTTTATACGTCAACACAAATGTTCTGGTCTTATCTGTCTTTGTAAAGTTCAAATAAGACATGTATTAAAGATCAGCTGACATTGCAAAAACCAATTAAATGTACATTAACAATATAAATCCAGACCTATTATTTAGTTATGTAGTACACTGAAAAAAATTCATTCAATTTACTCATTTTTTTTTAAAGTAAGTGGTTGCAATCAACTTATTTAAGCTACATTTAAACAAAAAAGATTAGTAAAGTAAAATACAATAAAAAAACTTTTAATTGTACGTTTAAATGTAGCTTAAATAAATTGAGTAAATTGAATGAATCATTTTTTTTCTGTGTAATTTCAGTTTTATTTATTTATATTATGACCAAATCATTACATTGGTGTTTAACGCCTACATTTTCCCAGGTTGTGATCAACTCGTGATATATTTCTATGCAAAATAATTAGGTAAAGCCAGGGTAGGGTACACAACATTGAAACTTGATGTTAGTCTGTCCCAAGAAAACAAGCAACACATATCATTACATGCACTTTCCTAACTGTTTGAGTTCTTGCACTCCAAGAAAAGATGTTAATTTTTTACAAATTTACACATGCTGTGCTTTAAACACATTATGTGTCATTTTGTGTTGATTTTGTGTTAAAACAAAACACAAGTTGTTTTAAAAGTAACACAAAATGTGTTGTTTCAATGTTGTATTCTGGGACAATGCATTTAGTGTGTTGTTCCTAAACTAACACTAGCCTCTTTCACACAGTAATTCTGGTAAATTACCATGAATTTACCAGAATGAATTTACCAGTAAATACAAAAATGTGCTGTTCACACACGCAGTGGCGTTCCGTTATTTTACCAGTAAGACATCATTCACACATCAGTATCAAAATACCGGTAAATTCGTTGAGAAAGCGGAAGTACCTGTAGCACGCGGCGAGCTCAGTGTTGTATTTGTAAACAATCCATGTCGTTCATAACCACGGTCCGTATTTTGTTGTTTTCACGTCTGTGGTAAACAGTCGCGAAGTTGCTCATGACCAAACAACAATGAATGAGACGACGTCAAACCGAAAATGCGTTTTTAACAACAGTACTGTTTGCACTTTAGGCTTCACAGAGGGCAGACCCGTCGCCAGACCTCAGTCTTAAAGGGGGCATATGAAATGCATGGGAGGGCACACTTATTATTAGCCTACAGTACGTATACTTATATATACTGTATTCGCGCAGCACGTAATCATCACGTTAAACATAACCATCAGCAATATGACCAGATAGCCTATAGCCTACACCACATTACATAGAAACAATTTTATTAATATCCATAAATCTATACAACATATTATATGTAACACCAGAGGCATCTCTTAAACATTGCATTTTAAAGCAGTCAACAGAGGGATATGCATTGCCATAAGACACGTGCGCACACACACATATTCACACACACACACGCAGACTTTGAACCTACCGGCACTTGAGAGGAGGGAAGGGAGAGACGACAGCGCATCCTTCAGTCAGTACAGCGGCAGGCGGCGTTTCTCCGAGCAGAACCTCCTCATTAAAGTGTCCTTCCACTCGGAATTAAACCTGTGAGTGAGGTCCTTTTCAAAAGCAAGCTGAATCAGCTGGGCCTTGCGTCTGTGCAGCATACTGCGCCGATGCTCTGAGAAGATGCTTTTGAGCGTGGAAAATGAGTTTTCACACATCGCCGTGGAAGCTCCTAAAGTTAGGGCAAGTGTGTAGGCTGTGAGAACAGTAGGCATAGCCTGGAGTGCACAGCTGAATGTGCTGAGGATGTTGGCTATTGTCCATTTTCCATCTTCGGGGGGAACCGGGGTGTCAGTCATTTTCTTCACCAGGAACTCACGAGCCACAGTATATTCAGATTCAACCACATCAGTTCCAGCTAATACTAGGAGAGGGGTTACCTTTGATGGGTCCAGGAAATTATCCACGTCCTCTGGGTTCAAAGCAGCCAGTGCGCAAATGAGCTCGCTACTGCGCTCTCCAAAACGCGCATTCATCTCTCCTTGCACAGCATCAATAACACTGTAAAACAATCTCATGAACTCAGTCTTTTCGTCTATGTCACTTTGTGGCTGACCAACTGTTTCTTCAACTGCAAATCCGCGAAGGTTCTTGTTAATTGTGAGTCTTCTCTTGCTTGGACCAGGGTCGGTCACCGGCACAGTCTCGGTAACAGATGCTGGAGGAGCGCAGATATCCCACAGTCCAGAAAACTCGTTTTCTGTGCGCAGTGTCTTCACGCAGTCAGAAGCACTATTCACAAGTGTCACCGCAGTGAACAAGTCCATATCTTCTGACTGTAGCAGTCTGTTAGGCGGCTCGAAAAGTGACAACAGTTTCATAACAAGGTGCGCAATGAAAAGAAAACTGCGCTGCGTAATGGCACGAAGCAGCCCTGTTGCCTCGACGCGCACCTCCGCTCCAAGGCCTCGTGTGTTTTCCACCTCGGTCAGTAATGTGGAAATGTCGTGAAAACTCTTCACCACAACTTTGACCGTTGCCAAGTGGCCAGTCCATCTCTGATCCAAGAGACGTTTCAGGGTATCACCTTTGTACAGAATCGCCACGGTTGGCTTCCTGATGAAGTTGTACAGCATGTTGCATACTCCAAAAAAATCCTCGACAGCTGCTTCACTGGACATGGCATGAATTACAACCAGATGAAGCTGGTGATTAAAGCAGTGAATATATGGTATGTTACGATCCAGCTTGTTTTGGAGCAATTTCTGCACACCACCATGCCTGCCAGACATGAGTGATGCGCCATCATAAACCTGACTCAGGATTTTGTCCGTGCTGAGTCCGGCGCTGGTGAGCTCATCAATGATGACACCTGTCAGAGCCTCTGCATCACCTTTCTCAGATGTGGCCATTACCAAGAGGCGCTCACACACACAGTAGTTTTCGTCAACAAAACGCAAAACTACAGATATATTTTCTTGGCCTAAAGAATCCCGTGTGCCATCCACTTTAATTGAATACCAGCTGTCACCGATTTGTCTCACTATCTCCTCTGTCACGAGTTTGCTCATCATTTCGATAATCTCGTTTTGAATCTGTGGGCTGGTATAGCGTGCCTTCTGTGGTATTGTTTTTGTAATCTTTTTCAGTTCAGGATCTTTGCGCATGGTGTACTCAAAAAGAGACAAAAACAGCCCCATGGAGCTATTATCATCCTCTAGCAGCACACTGGCAAAACCAGCATTATCTCCACGTAATGGCAATTGATTCACCACTAAAAACTCTATCATATCAATTACAGCTGACATGTAGTATCTGTTGCGAGCCAGTTGCTCTGAATTTAAGAGACTGGAAATCTCTTTTCCTGTCTCTCTACGTTTTTCTGAATCTCTCCACATTGTTTCACAGGCTAAATGTTCTTTTGAGGCTGCATGCTTATTTAAAACCTTGCCTGTTTCAATCGCATGTTTCCAATCGTTAAATCCCTTAATAGAGAACTTTGCGTCCGATGATACAGATTTGAATTTCCTGCAGGCGTAACAAAATGCGGAGTCCTTTTCCACCGAGTATTCAAGCCAGTCCCTGTTAAAATACCAGCTAGAGGAAAAGGATAGTTTTTTTGAACCAAACATTTTGACTGGAAATTTGCTCAACACAACCTGTTTGGGTTTGTCCGTGCCGAGGTCACTCACACGCGCTTCATCAGGCAGTTGTTGTGGCCGAAATGCTGCCCCAGTCGTGGTTGCACTTGACCCGCAAGGCCCGGGGTCGGGCTCCACGGAGCTGGCATCGGGCTCAGGCTGTCGTCCAGGGTCTCCTTCTCCAACATCAGGCGTCGATGTCGTTTTAATTTTGGCAGCGGAGACTGTTGGTGGGCTTTTAAACCATTTGCGGATATCCATTTTGAAGCAGCAGCTAAGCGTCCAGTTTAAAACTCGTCCAGTTTTTTAAAAAAGTGCGGTAACTGTTGAGCGGCTATACTGACGTAGGCTACGTCACGTTCCCATCAATCAAACAAAATCACACCATTGTTTTTTTTATATTTTTAATGTTTTGATGTTTTAATGATAAAGAATACAACATTAATGCAACACAAAATTAGCAAATATGATAATATAAAATTACAGTATTTTTTAAATACTGGGAGGGGGGCACAAGGGTCGTTGAGGGCGGGCCCGGCCCCCTGTGGCCCGCCCATAGCGACGGGTGTGACAGAGGGCGTGCTAAGGACGTCGGCAATTCGGTGGTAAGCTGTTTTAAACAACTTTGGTTAAGAAATGTGGACGTAAACTTCAGGTGTGCTCAACTTTCAAGCAGCATGTGTGTGGAAACGTCAGTAAACACTGCGGGGGTAAACACGTTATCTGTATTGGCCCGAAGCTGTCAGCACGGTCTGACGTTGTCCGTTCTAAATGCCGGTAATCCTATAATTTTCGTTCACACACTGCGCTTACCGGTAAATTACTGGTAATCTTACAACCTGTCTTACTGGTAAATTGGGAGCACTGATTTACCGGAAAGGTTCTGTTCACACATGACATGTTAACGGCAATTTACCAGTAAATTACCAGTAAAGACTGTATGTGTGAAAGGGACTATAGATTGTGTTATTTTTAACACATCCATTCTAAAAGTGTATGATGTTACTGTCACAACATGATAGATAATAACAAACAGTATGTTAATCTTGTTGTTACTACAGTACATACAGAAAATTTGTTGATTTTCAGTTTTGTATCTCAGTGATGTCCCAGATGAAGTAGACGCGGTCAAAGCATTCATTCTGAGCCACAGTTAATGAGTTCATTCCAAGCGTGCCGCACAAGCTCTGAAAAGTGAAACCAAAATGTCTCGATCGCCCCCCAGTGACTGGTCCCAGTATAGGTCATGAACCCCGCCTCCCCCATGTTATTCAATGGGACTTGAGACTAACTAAACTATTTAATGACACTTCAGTTATCTTTTTCCAAAGCAGTTTTTTTTACAGTTTTTTTACAGTCTACACTGTAATAAATCCGTAGAAATTACAATGCTATTGCAGCTGGGTTGCCGGTAAATTACCGTAGATTTAAATTTATGTTATTTACTGGCAAGAGTTTGTTCAAAGTTGAATACATTTTAAATATTAACAAGCCTTTATCTTTACAGAATAAAATTATAGAACAACAGCCTCATGCAAAGCACTCTGGGAACCAGAAATCATCATCAAACTTTTTCAGTTTTTTGCTTCAGATTTTGTTTCCCAGAATGTTTAGCTTGATGCTGTTTTTCTAGTTTTATTCTGTAAAGACAAAGACTTGTAAATGTTTAATGTTCATTTAACTTTGAACAAAATGTTGCCAGTAATAACATAAATTTAAATCTACGGTAAGTTACCGGCAACCCAGCCGCAAATTTCTACGGAATTTTTTTACAGTCTATGGTACTTCCAATCTCCAACAGTTCACTGATTAGTTGTTGTGGTGTTTGTCCCGCCCCTCCTTCACTATAATTGGACGGTTGAGTAAAAAGTGACATCGACGAGCTAAGCTTTTATGGCAAAAATCCCCACTGCTTAAAACATAGTAGTGGAAAGACCAAAATCACTAAAGAGGCAACTGGAAACACTGCAAATGATAAAAGTCAAAATCTAAAAGTGAAGAAACTAAACCACCATCCTGATCTCACAAGAATTCTTACATATTTTGTGAGGTGGCGAATTTGTATAATTTGTACTAAGTTAATCATACAAAAAAACGTACGATTATCATAAAAGCAATAACGAAACTCCACCCCTAACCCCAACGTCACAGGGTTCAAGGCAAATTGTACAAAAAATGTATAAATGTGGTTGTAGTAATAAATACGAATTTCTCGAATCGCTCTCGCGGTACTTTAACATCATCGCGTTTCAGTTAATGGCGCTGCATGAAGTCGGACAACCTTATAACGCTTCTTTCAAAGTAACAGTCTAATCTTGTTAGAGGCAATACAAGTCCATAAAACTTATAATTATAAATCTTTAAAGTTTATTATTCCATATAACATGATGTATGTGAATAAAATAAGAAGTGCATATCTTTGTTTATTTGTTTCACACTCATTTTAGAAATACAATTCAGTTTTCCAAAATAAAAGTCTAAAAATTTAATTTAGTAAATTTCAATGTTTTCCGTACTATACATAATGTTTACTATGTTTACATTACTATACACTATTGAACAAATGTTTTGTTTTTTGTTTAGATTTTTAACATGTCATGGCATAATTTCAGCCATGTAGGTCCCAGTTGAAGTCAAGATGAAGGTCTTTCATTCTGTCATGGTAAACCTGGTCGAAGCGTTCACTTTGAGCTACGGTTAATGAGTTCTTCCAGTCCCCAACTGTTCCTGTAACACAGCAAATAAAAAATTCACTCTTGAATATTAAACTACTTCATAGTCTACTAGCAACCTCTCAAACGTATGCTAATTAATTTTCTCTGACCTTTGCGCACGAATAGTGCTTTTGGTTGGTCCGTGACGTTCTCTGGCATGAATTCGTAATTGGCTTTGGGGTCTTTCTTCATGTTGTTGAACGTTGTCCTTTCCACCACTTTATTAATCGCTGCGTCTGACAGATTCTTCCCAACAAACTTACAGATTTTTACAACGGCAGATCTGAGGTCCTAATAAAAGATAAAAGCAATATACTCAATAAATATGCATAAAATCAAAGGTCGGATATTCTCATATATCGAACAAGTTTTCACCTTGATCATCTCTTCATAAGTCAAGAACAAGATGTTGTATTTGTCTTTGTTTGAGATCCATCCTCTGATGTGGTCAAACCAACATCCACCGACCACTACAAACCAAACACAACTTCTAAAGCTGAAAAAACTAAGTTCTCAGAGAAGTTGTATAACATTGAACAATTCAGTAAAGGTCTGCATGGCTCTTACTCCATCCTGTGAAAAACTTTTCCAGCAGGTCATCGTAGCTCTCTAAAGATTCCAGGTGCTTCATCTTATTTGCAAAATGGAAATAAGACACCATGACATCTTTTGGGTTTCTCATGACGTAGATGATCTAGGAGCAAAGAAGTGATGCATTAAAACCCATAAATTATGTCAACAGCTCACTGATTGATTGATGTATACACACTTTTCCTTTATCTTGCAACTCATTAGGCACCATGTGCTCGTGTAAATGGGAAGCGAAGAGTCTTGGAGACGGACGGGACTCGTAATCTTTGCCTTTTTCGCGAAACTCCAGCCAAGGCATTTGCTCGAATGTGGTTTCATTTACTTTGTCTGGAAAATCTTCCTCAAATAGTAAAGTAATTATTCGTTGGGTCCATACAGTACCTTAGAAAGAGGACAGGAGAACATACACAGAGATCTATTGTCGCTCTGTTTGGACGTATCATAAGTTGACATAACTTATAAAAACAAGTTGAAATTGTTTAACTTAAGTTGTTAAGTTAAAGTAACATAAAAATACATGTTGATTTGACATATTTTTTACAGGGTACTAAACATTGCAAGACTATGATTGTTGATCATTTGTTCATTTTTTAAATACCAGAGATAAAAGTTTATTTACGTAAATTTAAGTAACTGTGTGTCAAATGTTTCTCCTAAATTAAATAAATTGTCAAATTGTATATGCATACAGAGTTATACAATAAGGTTAGCATAGTCCATAGATAACAGTTTAGATATCAGTTCAGTTGTTATCTGTGACAAATTTTATAAATGTATTCACAGTCATTTTTTCAATTTAATTCATCCATAGCAAATAAAAGTATTAATTTCTTTTAAAAACTTTGAAAAACAACTTACAGAAATGTTTTAACAAAAGTGTATATGCTTTATCTCTATATACCAGCATGTACTGTATACCACCAGCGCATCCAGGATAACATTTTTAAAGAGTTTTGTTCCAAATATTTTTTTACAAAAATCTAATTAAATCTAATTAATATCAATTCCAATTAATATCAATCAAACTGCATTTGGTTTATTTTGATGTAAGCCTACATAACAAAAAATACAGCTTAGTAGCACAATAAAAACATGATAACAAAAATTGTTTTGACAAAAATCATTTTGGAACCAAACTCTTCATTTTTTTTTACTAGCAATACTAAAACTTTGTTAACTTTAACTCACCGTCTACAATAACTTACCGGATTTTGGGAAGGTAACGAGAAAGAGATCATCATCCCTTATTTTGAAATCCTTCAAGCTGTCAATAAAATCTGTGGTAATAATATTTGTTTCATCTATTGGAAACACCATTCCTTTGTATGTAAAGAATTTGTCACTAAGTTTTTTGTATTCGTGTTGAGCCATTTTTCACTTGTAGCTGTTCCGAATCGACTCTACCGGAGACAAGAGAGACAAGTTTAATTAAAAATAAGGGGTTAGTTAATATTGCCCGTTGGTTTATGACCAGACTTTGGACTTTACGTCAACAAAAACATATTTGTCTTTGTACAGTTCAACTAGACATGTATTATTAAAGATCAGCTGACATGGCAAAAAACAATAAAATGTACAATAACAATAAATCCAGACCTTTTATTTAGTTATAAAGTAATTTCAGTTTTATTTCTTTATATTATGACCATATGTGGTCATTACATTGGTGTTTAACGCCTACATTTTCGCAGTTTGTGAACAACTCTATATTTCTGTGCAAAATTATAAGCCAGGGTAGGGTAAGGGCCCATAAAGGCCTCTTGATGTTAGTATGTCCCACGAAAACAAGCAACACATCATTACATGTACTTTCCTAATTGTTTGTGTTCTGCACTCTCAGATGAAGTGAAGTTAAAGTCCTTTCATTTTCTCTTGGTAGACGCGGTCAAAGCGTTCATTCTGAGCCACAGTTAATGAGTTCATTCCAAGCGTGCCGCAAAAGCCCTGAAAAGTGAAACCAAAATATCTTGATCGCCCCCTAGTGACTAGTCCCAGTATAGGTCATAAACCCCGCCTCCCCCATGTTATTCAATGGGGCTTGAGACCAACTAAACAATTTAATTACACGTAAGTTATCTTTTTCCAAAGCTGGTTTCTGTCATTTACTGTAGTTTTTATCATGCTGATGTAAATTCAAGTGTTTGTTTTTAAAATAAGTTTGTTTTTAGTTAGTTATTTAATGCTATAAAACGGTGGTGTCACGTCATGATTGACAGCTGTGATATGCGCATTTTGCGAGAGCAAGGGCGGGGCCTTGATTTCAGTTCGGTGATTAGTTGTTGTGGTGTTTGTCCCGCCCTCCTTCACTGTAATCCAGGGATGCACCGAATTCAGGATTCGGAATCGGCCGAATACTGGCCTTTTTGACGGGGTTCGGGTTCGGCCGAATCTTAGACTTATGCTACGCTGGTTGACGTCACGCGGCCGTTGATTACACGCATCGGGTGCTGACGGAGATAAAAAAAATTCCGGTGAGCCTTAAGGGCGGTTCACATTTGTGGACGCACCTGGAAAAAAACTAGCGCATCACACCCCATCGCTTTCATTATGCTTATGGTAATTGTCAAAATAGTTTTTCCCACTTGTCATCCTGGCATAATGTTGCCTATCCTTTTTTTTTTACAATAAAATGAAAAATACACTGCTGTGGTCGTTGTTTACTTCATTAATGTGTTTTACTGTTTTAATGGAATAAGGATGCGAGTAGGATTCGGTATTCGGTTTCGGATTCGATTTTTCAAAAATGGCAGTAGCTGCCGCATTTTTTCCGTGTACAACTTTGGGTCAAACGTTGAGCTCGTCAATGTCACCTTTTACTCAGCCGTCCGATTACAGTAGGAATGCACCGAATCCAGATTTTTTGGGTTCGGCCGAATACCGAATCAACTGTTTAAGATTCGGCCGAAGTCGAATAACCTTATAACTCTTCTTTCAAAGTAAAAGTCTAATCTTGTTAGAGGCAATAAAAATCCATAAAACTTATAATTATTAATCTTTGAATTTTATTATTCCAAGTTATATAAGCAGATGTATGTGAATAAAATAAGAAAAAGTTTAAATTGAATCATTCAGTAAAAGTGACTGGTGGTGTATGTATGCCTTTGTTCATTTGTTTCACAGTCATTTTAGAAATACAATTCAGTTTTCCAAGATAAAAGTCTTTTTAATGTCATAATTTCAGCCATGTAGGTCCCAGTTAAAGTCAAGATGAAGGTCTTTCATTCTGTCATGGTAAACCTGGTCGAAGCGTTCACTTTGAGCTTCGGTTAATGAGTTCTTCCAGTCCCCAACTGTTCCTGTAACACAGCAAATAAATAAATTAGCATTTCCACTGCCAAAGATAAATCAACATATGATACATGTAAAAAAAAGTTTTGCTAAAACTTATGCTTATTTAATTTTCTCAGACCTTTCCGCACAAAGAGTCCTTTTGGCTGGTCTGTAAGTTTTTGTGGCATGAATTCATAGTTGGCTTTGGGGTCTTTCTGCATGTTGTTGAACGTTGTTCTTTCCACCACTTTATTAATCGCTGCGTCTGACAGATTCTTCCCCACAAACGTACAGATTTTTACAACGGCAGATCTGAGGTCCTGATAAAAGATGAAAGCAATGTATTTAATATATATATACGTAAAACCAAAGGTCGGAAAGACTCCTATATCTTGATCAGAAACTAGCCAGATAGTTTTCACCTTGATCATCTCTTCATAAGTCAAGAACAAGATGTCGTATTTGTCTTTATTTGATATCCATCCTCTGATGTGGTCAAACCAACATCCACCGAGCACTACAAAACAAACAAAACTTGTAAAAGATGAAAAAACACATTTTTCAGAGAAGTTGTATAACATTGAACGATTCAGTAAAGTTCCCTTTCGAAAACTGTCTCTCGACATTGCGTCATTGCCTTGTTCAAAAAAAGCGCACTTTGGCTGATTCTCATGGGTTTCGGCCACAAACGGGTCCTGTTCATAGCGGCTGGCCTCCCTTAGCACATGCTTCCCTTGCCACATACTAGCCGTTTCACAATGTCAAGAAAGGATCCTCGGAAGCTAGAATTTCGAGAATGCTATGTCATCGACGTCCGTCGAAGGACTGTTCCAATGTCGAGGATCCTCGAAATTTCAACCAAGGACAGAGTCCTTCATTCGAGAAATATCCCATATACAGGAAAGGATGCAAATTTGTATCCTTTGCGCTCTTCACGCGCTGAAATCACCCACAATCCTATGCGCGCAGCACCGAAAGCACACCTTTCAATCACGCAATGACGTAATGACGTGCACTTGCTAGTCTGTTCCATTTAACGTGTTCTCCGAATGCTTAAAAGGAGCCTCGCCTAGCCCCTGAAGGAAGCGACTTGTAAGGACTAGTACTGCCAAGGAAGTATCCTTGACATTGAGAACCGGCTGATGTCTTCCCGCCTCGAGCGCAGCTGCGCTCAGTGTACGTTTCGGCCACATCACTTACGTGGGCGTCAAATGTGTGGTCAAAAGTATTAAGGGATTTGCTGTTGCAACTTGGCTATCAGCTAAGAACAGAGAGTGAACATTGGCTTTAGCATCTGTGGCTCATATAGCATGTATTCCTTAATCAATCAGTGAAGGAATCCCTAGCGTCCCCATGGCTGTTTTGGGTGACGGCGGGAAATTTCGTGTTAGCTATGTTGGGCTCCGAAGTGTTGTGTCAGCTGGTGCACAGCGGAATGTCGTAGACTCGAGCAAGCACACAGTTCAAAGTTCACAGCACATAGTATGTAACTGGCAGGGGCGTCGGACTGGGGGTAAAACCAGTACTGATTACCAGGGCCCCTAAGGAAGAGAGGGCGCTTGAAAAGTCTGGAATATATTATGGGGGTGGGGCATGGGGTCCCATCAGGACTGCCTATGCATAGGGCCGAGATCTTGTGCAACGCCCCTGGTAACTGGCTGCGCTATGCTCTGTGCAGTACAGTTCAGGAGTCCACAACGTCTCGGTGCTCCGGTGACATTCAGCCACAATCCGAGCATAGTTCACAGCACACAGTATGTAACTGGCTGTTACTACGTGTTTCTGTGTATAAGAAGATGTCTCTCTTTTCTGCTTGGCTTCTGTATCCTTTGCAGCCCAACCAGCGAGTAGCTGCAGACCCTGGGTCAGTTTTTCTACTGCTCTATGTATCTATGACACAGCATGTAATGGGCACCTGGATGCGTGCGGTAAGCCATTTCTGGACATGTTCTAATGGGGCCCCAACACCCCAAGCATTTGACAGTGTTTATCCCTTTACCCCTGCTTTGGGAGTATTCTTGGATCCTATTACTCTATTGCAGGATTCTACTTTTATACACTATCCAATCTAAGAGTGGGCAGTTGCGCATCCTACTCCTGGATATTCCCTGTTTGGAGAGTGTGCTGACCGGCCACAGGCGCGTTCTTTTACTTTGGATTGTGTGTGGGCATAGGAGTATGGTCTGCATGCCAGCTATATGACATGTTCAATTGTGCAAGACTGTGGTTCAGACTCTCCTTGTTGCACTCTAGTAGGGGACACGCTATGCTTGGCCAAGTGCCAGCAGTTTGCGTGCCCCAATTCGATTCTGCTGCTGGTAAGCGTGGAATTGCGGTGAGGATGGGGGGTGAATACTTATGACCCGGTGATCTGTCCAGAGTCGAGTGTTCTGCCTTTACAGTAGCCGTAGTTGACCACGATGCAGGTTGAGGGTTTCAACGCCGCTCCTGTGGCATTTGGCACCTCTATGTATTGCTACGATAAGACCTATATGCTGGCTGTGTCTGTATGTACTCTATCCTGGCTCAGGACTTACGCCGACTCAACGGGGACTGTGCTATGTGAGGTTACGATAGTAACCGAGATGTTCTGCATGGCTCTTACTCCATCCTGTGAAAAACTTTTCCAGCAGGTCATCGTAGCTCTCTATAGGTTCCAGGCTCTTCATCTTTTTTGCAAAATGAAAATAAGACACCATGACATCTTTTGGGTTTCTCATGACGTAGATGATCTAAGAGCAAAGAAGTGAAGCATTAAAAACCATAAATGATGTCAACAGCTCATTGGTTGATTAACTGATGTATACACACTTTTCCTTTATCTTGCAACTCATTAGGCACCATGTGCTCGTGTAAATGGGAAGCAAAGAGTCTTGGAGACGGACGGGACTCGTAATCTTTGTCTTTTTCCCGAAACTCCAGCCAGGGCATCTGCTCGAATGTGGTTTCGTTTGCTTTGTCTGTAAAATCTTCCTCAAATAGTAAAGTAATTATCCGTTGGGTCCATACCGTACCTTAAAAAAGAGGACAGGACAACAAACACAGTGATCTGTTGGTGCTTTGTGCATTATTCATACACTGCAATAAATGCAGCATGAAGTTAAAACAACTTGGTCAATTCATTCTAGTATTTTAAGTTTTGACTTGTGATAAGTTGACATAACTTATAAAAACAAGTTAAAAATTGTCGGTGCGTTGCTATTTTGAGGCAACTAAAGGTTTTCATACAAAAAATAACGATTTCAATACAAATATAAACAACACAATTTTAAACATCAATTTCAAACTGGGGGTCTTCTTCCTCAATTTTTCAGTTGACATATTTTGCCATCTAAATAGGGAATCAGCATGGGGCGAGCGCAACTGGCTTTTAAAGGGGATGAGAGCTAAGACTCTCATTGGTTTATTGCATGTTATGTCCAAAACACACCCATTATTCATTACAAGAATAGGAACAACCCTTTTAGACGGTGTGCTTGGCGCACACACCATTTTTCCTGTCTTTATATTAGCAAAAGTTTCATTAAATGTATCCATGTAAACAAAGAAAATGTACTTAGGAAATGTTTGTTTTACGTACTAATAGCTGAATTTTCCTTTTAATTAAAGGGAAGACATATCATGACAATCTGACTTTTTTATGTTTAAGTGCTATAATCGGGTCTCCATTGCTTCTATCAACCTAGAAAATGTAAAAAACATCAACCCAGTAACTTAGTTTTGGAAAACCATTCTCTGCAAGCCGGTTAAAAAAATAAGGTAATAACTTACCGGATTTTGGGAAGGTAACGAGAAAGAGATCATCATCCCTTATTTTGAAATCTTTCAAGCTGTCAATAAAATCTGTTGTAACAGCATTTTTTGGAAACACCATTCCTTTGTATGTGAAGAATTTGTCACCAAGTTTTTTGTATTCATGTTGAGCCATTTCACACTTCTAGCTGTGCCGAATACCGGAGACAAGAGAGTAAAGATTCATTGGGAAAAAGGGGGTTTATATTGTCTGGCCAGAAGACTTTGGACTTTATACGTCAACACAAATTTTGAAGTCTTCTCTGTCTTTTTACACTTCAACTAAGACATGTAGTATTAAAGTTCAGCTGACATTACAAAAAACAATGAAATGTACATTAACAATATAAATCCAGACCTTTTATTTAGTTCTAATTTCATTTTTTTCCTTTATATTAAGATCATATGTGGTCTTTATTATTTTTTAATTATCAATGGATGGTAATTTTGATCATTCTCTTTTGTCACACCTATGTATTTTTTTCACCTTGATCATCTCTTGGTAAGTCAGGAACAAGATGTTGTATTTGTCTTTATTTGAGATCCATTCTCTGATGTGGTCAAACCAACATCCACAAGCACTACAAACCAAACACGACATAACTGACATTAAAATTAATATTATGTGGCTAAAGTACATCTATCATGTATTTATGAACAGTACATGCTTTGTATAAATTTTCTTTTTAAAATTTTTCAAGCCCAGAGACAAGCAACTTGTTGTTTTGAATGGTTCAGTAAAGTTTGAATGTTCAGTAAAGTTTTGGCACTTACTCCATCCTGTAAAAAACGTATCCAGCATTTCATCGAAGCTCCAAGGACAAAAGTATTAGTAATTGTTGAAATTAACATTAACAATTCTTACAATGCGACGTGAATATATTTCCATGAATTTAACTATATGGAGGGCTAAATTTTTAATGCTTTATAATTTATATATTTAAAAAAAAATCAAAATATACAAAAAATGCACAAAATTGTTTTTGCTGAAATATATTTTGGAACGTGTTTATAATAATATATTTTTCACCTATATATTTATTTTTAATTATTACACGGCTCTCTGGAATGCTTGATTCTGATTGGTCAGTTGAGACATTTGCAGGTTCGTTCTTTTCAAATAATAACCGCTCCAAAGTAATAACGCATAGCCGGTACTACTTGTACGATTAAAATCGCTCCGCGCCAATAAAGACCAATAAAGATTACTGTTTGGCGCCATCTTGTGACAAAAACTGGATAACCACAATTAAGAATAGAAAATTTTGACATTAATTTTAACATGTACGGAAAAAACAAAACATTTAAACAGTGGATAGAAGAACGAACAACGACAAGACACAGAGAGCTTACTGAGACTGAACTTGACAAAATAGAGCATGACAGCTACGAAGCCAACACACAAAAAAATACAGAATACATTAAAACTTCTCAAAGACTGTCTAAAAGAGAAAAAAATGGAGACAGACAAGTATGAAGCAGAGGATCTTAATAAGGTATTACGATCATTTTATGCATCTGTGCAAAGTTTCGCGGAAGGATAAAAATGTCAATTTAAAACAAATATGCCAATAAAATGTTTCAAATTCATATTCATGTCCGTTTTTTTATGTGACAAGTAGCTGTGTAATAAGCGGGATAATGTAGAGGCAGCCGGTAGTTATCGGGAAAATAAGCCCCTTCAGTGTGATACAAGGACCTCCGCTTTGCGTCATTAGGCATTACAATACAGTATATTAAGCTTTCTATATATTTAAATCCATGGAAATATATTCACATTGCATTGAAAGAAAAACTTTATGTTATTAACCTGTAAACATAACAGTTTTAAAAAGTTTAAAATTAAATATATTTTCAATTTCGAACAAGTACTTTATAAAATTAACTTATTATTAGTATTTAGCAATAGCTTTTTGTAAAGAATATATTTTTTGCAATATGGAATGTACAATTAGAAATGTATTTGCTTACCCTTGAAATACATTTTAAAACATATATGTTGATATATGAAGGTTAAAACTAAATATATATAAAAAAATATCAATATCTATATATATATATATATATATATATATATATATATATATATATATATATAAAATTGAGCATTATTTTCTAGAAAATTAATTTATAGCATATATTTAAAATATAGGTTCAAATCCAAGGGAGCACATAAATAAAATAAAACATATAGGATGAATCTAGTGGAGGTAAAAAGTAAAAAAGGTGAAAAGTTGGATCAACAATGTCTTTTCCGTGTCATTTTATGTATTGTGTTCTCATTGCCCCCCAATTCTAAAATAATTGTCGTTTGGGGTTGGATTTAGATTTGGGGTTTGGGTTAGGATGTACTTTTATGTATTGGTTTATTCGTGTTTTTCTTCTGCTTTTAAAACTATTCTATAGAGTTGGGGTTAGAAAAGTGATTCTAGCCCCAACCCCAAGCGCCAATGGTAATAAAATAGGAAAAACCACTGAGAAAACAATACATAAAGTGTCACGAAAAAGAAAGTCGTGCCATGGACAGAAAAACGATTTAATGAAATTCGTGAAAAATACATTTGTGCTCAAGGCACAAAAAAGCTGAATCTCGCGTCATGGACACAAATAAATTAATCAAATGTTTTTATATAACACTACGTTCTATACTATAACAATACATTCCGTAAGATCAGTCTGTAAGTACATAGTAAACTATTGAAAAACTGTGGTGTTTTTCTTTAACCTTGATTGTTGCAATTGACAAAAGGTACACCCATTGGCATGGACAGAATGTTCTACTGTAGACTTTGATCATTGGTGAATGCCACGTTACTACCACACTAAAACTGCGGACAGTTGATACAATATTAAAATGTTGTCGTGATTTACTTACTGAGTATCCCTGTCACGTTGTTTTGTGAGGGAATGGAGTTTTTTTGTGAGAGGAACATATCCAAATATGGTATAAAGACTGGCCATACGTTCCATTTTTGGCGGACGCGTCCTGGACAGGATTTCGGGTGCATCTTCGGAAGTCGCATTTGTCGACCGCATACGTCATTGAGGTTTAATAGTTCATGTTCTATTTAAAAAAGCAACGTTACATTTTAAGGTAAGAATGAAACTACAATGATTGTATGTCTTAAGAGAAATAAATCTTAATTTTATAATGTATTCAACTGAAATGTGAGGCCAGGACACGTCCGGTGAAAATGGCACGTATGGCCACCCGATCTGGCAACATGAGGGTGAGTAAATGATGACAGAATTTATATTTTAGGGGGAACTATCACAGTCTAAAAACAAACAGTGCTAAAAAGCACAAAAAGTGCTCGTAATCTTAGGGGAACCATTTTAAGTGGCATATAGCACGTATGTACAGTACTACCTGTGTAGAACCACATTCTGCTATATAGAACCATATGTAGTGCTACAGTATATCACCCCCGGATGGTTCTTCATAGGTGCTTTATATGTGCTATATAGCACCTATTAACTTCTTCCACCCTGAAGCTATTTTGGGGATTTTCGCCTGGATTTGGCCTACCCAATTTCAAAAGCTTCCCATACCCACATGCAGAGGTTTACATACAAATGTTTGGTATCATTTTACAGGAAACCCTTTGAAATTACATAAAACACTGTTGAAAGTGCTAAACATGGTTGTATGTGATGTCAGTCCTCTAATAAACACAAAAATAAATAGGCGCTTTTTGATGTTTTTTTTCTAAAGTTTTTATTTAAAAGTGTATAACTCTGGCCCTGAGTACCTCAGCTCCCTGCAGACAGTTTTGTTTGATTCCAGCAATTGCCAGCTTACAGAGGAAAAAAGATTTTTTTCTCTATCATAATCTATGCAAAAGTTATTTTACTCCAACTGATGGGAGGAATAATACCCTTTTTGTATACAATTTCTGCCTAAAAACATTTGAAGTGCTCCCATAACCACATACAGTGGAATAAATGCAATTGCTTTATATCATTTTAAAGAAAACCCTTTGAAGTTACATAAAAAGCTGCTGTTTGTGACAAATAGTGTTATTTATGTTGTTTTTCATATGATGAAACACCAAATTTTCTTTTTATATGTTGTAAATACTGTCTTTGATAGTGTATAACTCTGGTTCTGGGTGCTCTAGCAGACTGCAGACAGTTCAGGTTGTGACCAGCAGCAGACAGTAAACAACCAAAAAAAGAATGATCTCTTTAGCATGTCGCATTCAAAAGTTATTCTCATTTTACTGAAGTGTCCGAAAATACATTTTTCATATAAATATTAATTTTTTGTTTTGGACATATAATAAATAACAAGGGATTATTCATGCACACAACCTAAGAAAATGCTGTGAATGGACTTATTTTTTAGAGTAGGACCTAAGAGAAAAGATGGTGTATCATTTGTGGCTATATGTGCTATCTGAGGCAGTCCACACTCAATTTTCCCATATGTTTACAAAAGACGATTTTTTACCTTATTATTCATTTAACTATTGTTGGATATGTGTTGATAATAGAACAAAAATAACACTGCAGCCTTATTCCTGAGAGTGAGAGCTTTCATTTGATATAAGACTTGCCCATGTTTGTCATACTTGAAAAATATGAAATATGTGAATATTAAATCATATAAAAAATTATGGGGGGGGTGATAGTGTAAATTAAGTGTAAATAACTTTCTTACAGTAAAAGATTTCTCAAAGTGATGCATATCTGGAGAAAGTAGAGAGTCTAAGCTTTCAAACAGTATCTCATATGTGTTACTGGGGTCCATGATGGACCATTAAAGATTAAAAGAAGATTTTATTTGAGTCAAAATACGAAATTTTGTCCCCGGGACTGGGTCCTCACTATTTTTATAGAGTGAACAGGGTAAAGGCCCTCACGTGTTCCCAGTTTTAAAGATCTCTCACAACCACCATACTCTTTATATCACTTACTCATCAAGCATTATGCCAGTAATACCAAGGTCATGGGTTTCATTATGAATTATGAAATGTTTAGAAACTTGAATGTACTGTAAAGCTTCTTAAAAGGTAAGACCCAGTCACCCAGAATGGCACCCAAAACACTGTGAAATATTTTTGCATAAGGTAAATTTGTCATAATGTTTTTACCCCCCTCTCCTGGACACATTACAGCACTGTGCTGACAATATACTTCTACCTAACCCTGGCATCGCTGATAAATTCATGTGTGCAGTTGTGAATGTAGAAATAAATGGATCTTTATAGTGATGCATGTATTATATAACCACACAACCTGATTTAAAAGAGTGATTTGTGGAGAGAAATACAGTGTCTTTGAAAGGGTCCGTGTTTAGCAAAGCAAACAACGATAACCTAAATGGAAACTTTACAGAAAAATCAGTAAAGCTAAAAGAGCTTAAACCACTTCGACTTTTTAAATAACAAGTATTTAGATTCCTATTAGTTCTTATTCTTGGATAAAATATCAAAATTAAAATTTTGATGAAATTTTGTGAATTAGTGGATTAGTGAAACTAATGGGATTGCATAACCTTACATAGTCAAAACACAGAGTCACATACGAGGCCTTGATTTGATCTTTATTTGTATTCATCTAGAAAACCAGTTACAGTTGTCGCATATTGTAACAACTAAAGAGACAACAGATAAAAATAGGCGTTAAGATTTTAAAAAATATTTTCTTTATGCCCTAACCAATGCCGAACGTTGATACATTCATGTAAATTTCCAGTGACTTCTCTTCTGAGGGGCGCAAATTCATTATGCGTAAAAGAGACGCTCACGTTCAAAATATATTTCAAAATATACAAAAATTGCCAATAAATTATAAGGGTGAAAATTTCAAAATGTATCATAAAATATATTCTTTACATATAGACCCCTTCAAGGTTTGTAAACATTGAATGACTATCGGGTGCGCGCGCAGCACGGGGTCGAACTGTTCATACCATTTAGGCTTTATAATTTAATCTAACAGTGCTGAAAAATGATGACTGACCTCAAATGAAGTGAGCACCCCAAACACAAGCCTCTTTGATCTTTGCATTGTCCCAGTCTGCACGTTAATTGCTTGTAGACGCAGATGTTGTATTTTTTTGTTTTTGAGATTCTGCATGAATCGCGAAAACTTAACGGAAGACCTGGTGCGATTTTCACAGCCCACGACGTAAGTAGGCATTTTTGACGATACCGAATAATACGCAACTCAATCTGTTGTAATGACTTTTCTGACCCCAACATGCGCAGTGGGAACCGCCTGTGACGTGAACCGTGAAGGGGTCTATATTAAAGCAACACTATGTAGTTTCCATGTAAAAATGACTTAGAGCTCCCCCATGTGGTTGAAAAGCGCAACAGTTCCTGGTATCAGACACATTTCTGCAGGCAGGGGGCGGGGCTGTGTTTCCTACCCTCCACCGCCACTTTCTGAGTGTGCTTGTAGCAGCTAGGAGGCTGCTCAGGTTGCAGCAACAGTACAATTTGTCCAGTTAAAAGTTGTTCTATCACTGAAATAATTTTAGAGACATTATTTAAAGGTAAAAAACTACATAGTGTTGCTTTAAGTACATATATTTTTTGTATATTTTGTAATATATTTAAAACAATATTTGAAAATATATTTTTTGCCATTTTGGAGAGTTGCTGTAAATTATAAAAATGAAGTTAAAATAACTTAAGCTAATTCAACTTTATTTTTTAAGTTACAGCAACTCTTAAGAAATAATAGTTGAAATTTCTTAAGTTGATTAAACTTACAAATCGAAGTGCAACACAGATTATTTTGTACATACTATTCAGAAAATTGTGTTGCTTTTCAGTTTTGTAGCTCAGTGATGTCCCAGATGAAGTTAAGTTGAAGTCCCTTCATTTTCTCTTGGTAGACGCGATCAAAGCGTTCATTCTGAGCTACGGTTAATGAGTTCTTCCAATCTCCAACTGTTCCTGTAACAAAATATGTTAAGAAAAGATTACATTTTCCAGTTAAAAGCTACAATCAGAGATTAACTTTTACACAAAAACCTAATTTTTGTAACACCTGGAATAAAAATTGCATTAATAATGACTGAGTTTTATTGATTTAAAGTTGAATTTTGGAAAAGATGATACTAGTTCGCTTTAATGTCCAATGGATTTAGGAGATAATGCTTTAATTATCAGTAGATAAATGCATTTGATTATTGACTTTCGTCTGACCTTTACGCACAAATAGTCCTTTTGGGCGGTCTGTGACTTCTCCAGGCAGGAATTCATAGTTGGCTTTGGGGTCTTTCTTCATGTTGTTGAAAGTTGCTTTTTCCACAACTTTATCAATCTTAGCATCTGACAGATTCTTCCCAAGAAACTTACAGATTTTCACAATGACAGATCTGAGGTCCTGATAAAAGAAGCATTAGATGCAAAAGATATTTGTATTTTTATAAGAATATATAGCGAGTGAAATAATGAGGAAGCTTGATGAGAAACTGCTCAGTCGTCACCTTGATCATCTCTTCATAAGTCAAGAACAAGATGTTGTATTTGTCTTGATTTGAGATCCATCCTCTGATGTGGTCAAACCAACATCCACCGAGCACTACAAACCAAACACAAAATTACAGTAATACTATATGGCTTAATTACTTCTGTCTATCTATTAATGAGCATTAGATGTTTATGCTTTGTATATATTTATTTGAATTTGTTCATCCCCAGATTTGTGTGGCTCTGTAAAGTTATGACTCTTACTCCATCCTGTGAAAAACTTATCCAGCAGGTCATCCAAGCTCTCAGAAGATTCCAAGGGCTTCATGTTTTTGGAAAAATGAAAGTAGGACACCATGATGTCTTTTGGGTTTCTCATAATGTAGATGATCTAAGAGCAAAGAAGAGATGGATTAAATATCAATCATGATGTCAGGGATGCTTATACTGAAATAACACAGCCCAAAATTAAATCAAATCTCTCACAAACCAAATTAAGACACATATATTCAGGGCCGGAGTGGGACTCATTTTCAGCCCTGGATTTTCATGCCTTAGACCGGCCCACTTTAGTTCACGACTGAGTATTAAAATAATATCTTTAAACCCTCAGTAGTGTAAGTCTGCAGTAGTGCACTGTTCTCTGCAGCCTTGCAATTCACTGTATTTTTCAAATATATAATTTCATATTCCGTGCAAATGCAGTAAACAATTATAATTTTTGCCATAATCATGCAGCCCTACCATAAGACCATAATATTACTAAAGTAAACTTATTCAACTAAAGGAAACAAATGTGTTTGTGTTTTCCTCTATATTTCTATTTCTAAAAAATGGTGAGTCTTGAGATTAACTGTTGGGTTGATAACGTTTGGAAACCTCTGATATACAATACACAAGCAAGATTTATCAAGTATGCATTGGAAACAAATGGAAAAAAGTCTTTTAGTACTTAGATCATGTCTATTGCTAAATAACGTAGGCTAAGGTAGGCCTACATTGTGTTAAAAAAAGAAAACATCATGGATATACTTTTGAAACTACTTTTTTAAAATAAACTAATTTTTTTGTTCCTCTTGCAATAAACGATGAATAATGACTATTCATAGAGAATTAATCTATGACTTGGATAAAAAATATGTTTTGTAAATTGTTTTCCTTTTAGAGGCCAGCCTGTTTGTATTAAGACGCGCTCAAGTTTATTTAAAATATAATAGACGCGCGGCCGGCAAGCGCACTCAAAAGACGCGCTCAAGTTTATTTAAAATATAATAGACGCGCGGCCGGCAAGCGCACTCAAAAGACGCGCTCAAGTTTATTTAAAATATAATAGACGCGCGGGCGGCAAGCGCACTCAAAAGACGCGCTCAAGTTTTTTTTAAATATAGACGCACGGCCGGCAAGCGCACTCAAAAGACGCGCTCAAGTTTATTTTAAATAGACGCGGGGCCGGCAAGCGCACTCAATATAGACGCGTCTGAAACAAAACTCGTGTTCAAATAAGCGCTTTGAAAACCAGAAGACAGCGGCACGTCCTGCGTTTCCCATGCGTTTTAGATGCCAATGAACCCTAATGCAAGAATTCTTCCAATAAGTGGTCGGGACTCGGGACACAATCAACTTGTGCATAAAGCGGCGGGGACATCTCTCACCCGCAAATACGCTTCATCCCGGTGGCATGACAACACCGGCCCTCGTGGCCAAAAGAAACAGACCGGCCCACCGGGAATCCTCCCGGTTCTCCCTATGGCCAATCCGGGCCTGCATATATTTATTTATTTAATTGATGTTTGGATGTCTTTTATGATAGATGTATGGGCTTGTGTGATGGATGGATGTGTATGTGATTTGGGACATTTGGGATTGCATAAGGGTGAGTAAATTATAAGAGGATTTTTCATTTTTGTTTTGTTTAATTCATACACACTTTTCCTTTTCCTTGCAATCCTTTGGGGACCAGGTGCTCATGTAAATGGGTAGAGAAGAGTCTTGGGGATGGACGGGAGGTGTAATCTTTCCCCCTCTGTAAAAGCTCCAGCCAGGGCATCCGCTCATACGTGGTTTCATTTACTTTCTCTGGGAAATCTTCTTCATACAGTGAGGTCAGGATTTGCTGGCTCCAAACCGTTCCTGTCATAGAGGATCACATACACTGGGGTGTTTTGTGATTCCTCACAAGGTGTTTTCTCTTAACAGCTTAGATTGTTGTAATTGACAAACATTACACACATTGGCATGAACACAATGTTCTACCTGAGATGTTCTCTTTTGAGGGAACGCAAGCTGCTTCACCAAAGCAACGCTTTGGGGAACAAGATGCCCGCGCTTCCATACTACCAAATGCCTGTAGCGTGTATAACCTGAACACAGGCAACAGTACCTGGGACCCTAAGAAGGGACCGAAGCCCCTGACCCTAGATTGGCACCTCACTGCGACAGATGACTGTATGCCAAGATGTTATAAGCAAGTGGGACAGTATCCACTATCCTACGGCTCAAAGTATGCTTTGTCGCTGAGAAACCTTCCTGGGTAAACCAAAGCCTCCACTGAGTAGTCCTGTGAACATATGATTCCAGTGCTTGCCCAGGACACACCAAATTAGCTTTTCCAGAACTCCACACTCCAGAATGGAGGGCGACAAAAGGCTAGCCTGAACACCCTTCTTGAAAAGCGCCAGGTGGAAGTGCATACACAGTCACTTACTGAGGCCCAAAAAGCGAGTGTACTTTTTGGGATGCCCTCTTATATCCCTGGTATCCCGCTCATTATGGCTGCGTCCAAAAACTCAAGGCAGTGACTCGTTGCCTCGCTGCCTCATGAGGAAATGACTTCCGAGGCATGAAGGGAGCTCAGAGAAAGACTTTTGGACACACGTCAAAGGCAGCGTGTTTGAAATATACACTCCCTGACAAAAGTCTTGTTGCTTATCTATTTTGTAGAAACACCTGCTATTAACCTGACTTTTAATTAATCAATTGGTGTTAAAAATAGCTCATTTGAAAAGCTAAAACCCTCCCAAATGATGTTTAATGCACTGAAATAAATTAGTTTCTTTGAAAAAAGATTTATTATTTAATCAAGACCGAAAGGTCAAATTTTGGCATGACAAAAGTTTTGTCGCCTATACAGAAATTGAATAAATTTACTGCAGATACAAAAATATGTCAGCAAATGAAGTAGTGGTGCTGTGAGATCCAAATTTAATATCTTGTATGACTTTCATGAGCTTGAAGGACTGCATCCATGTGTTTGGCAAGAATTAATACAATGTATTGAACAAGTTTCTGTTTTAAAGATCATATGGAGGGCCCCATAAATAGACTTACCCTGGGCCCACACATTTTCTAAAATCATCAACTATATATAATACACTTAACCAGCAATAGTTAGCCTGTCCGGAACAGAGCTGACTTAAACCACATCACTGTGTGACACTTGCTTTACATGTGAACGGCCCCTACGCTAATAAGATTTTGTTTCTCTCTTCCTGTCTCGTCCTCGATCCCGAGGACAATGAGACAAACAGATCCAGTTCCGGTAAATGTGAAAGTCGGCACACCTCTGATCTACTGGCTGTTCCCTTTCAGTCGGTCACTACGACGTCACGTCGTGACCGACGAATTGGGAGCTCGCTTAGAGAGACCAATCTGCTTCGAATACTACTAAAACGCCAATGAACTTGGCATTGAGATATTTGCATAATGCTGGCGCCGCCCCGCCAGGTGCGTATATAAGGCGCACGTGCAAATAGGGAAATCAGCTTTTTTCGCTTCGAAAGCCGGCTTTATCTGACTGAGAAGCTACTATCTGCTCTTCTGGGAACGGTTGCTGAAGTTGATTGACAAGCAGTACTAACACAGCGGACGCTCGCAGTATTCCACTGCTCTGCATATTTTTTGTTTTGAGTTTAGTGTGTGCGTTGCCTTTCCCTGTGCGCATCATCAGCTGAGCACCTAAAGAGTGATTTCCCTAAAGAGTGATACGTGAGAGCTCTGTGTCTTTTTAAAGACAGCCACTCTCTCGTATATTCGGAGATCAGCGTCCTTTTCAGGATTGCTTTTCGTCCGTGCGATCTTGGATGTGAGAGGTATAAGGGTTCCAGTTACGGTCACGAGCGCTGTCTTCATGCTTGGGCATCAAGCACTCTGAGGCTGCGCTCGTGGAGAGTTTTTGTTCTCTCTGTGAGAGCATAACCCTCTTGGATTGCGGAGACGACTGACGTTTCTACGGGAATGCTGTCCGCGTCTTTGCAGTGCTGACACCGCCATGGTGCGGCTGTCAAGCGCTCGCATGACGCTCTTCGCATCACTACGCTGAGGAGGACGGAGGATGCGTCCTCCACCTACCGGCCTTTCATCCTCAGCCGGTTGAGGTTCCGGTGGAGACGGCAGAGTCGTGTTCTACGATGTCTGCCGAATCCATTGGACCTCCTTCTGGTCCCGTTCACTTCTGCAGCATCAGAGGGGTGTCCAATTTTCCTCCGAAGTGGAGTCGTTCCGGAGATGGCGGCCGTGCCCGCTCGAGCGGCGGTAACGGTAGAGTTGGAGGGGTTAACCCCTCTCCGCCCGAACCGTACCGCCCACGTGATTGGTATTTCGGAGCTGCTCGGGCCTCTCGGTCCTCTGCTCCTGTGCCTTTCTTCCCGACGGCACGAAGAGCTGACGTGGTTTGCGGCCATCCGGCCGTTCAGCTTCAGCTTTCACCCCTCACCTCCCTCACCAATGGAGCCGCTAAGGGCAGGGACCCTTCAGTGGAGCGGGGGGTTGCGATGCAGCTGCGTTCCTGGAGGGACCACCCAACCCTTCCCTCCCGTGTTTGTAGATAGTCGTCCGGTTACGGGCGCTGTCCGTCAGGCATGCGGAGAGGCGGCTTCAGCCCTGCACGCAATAACGTTGCTACGGGTTCACCAAGGATTTACGAGGGAGGCCGCGACCTTCAGTCGTGCGATGTTCACGACAGTGGTTCAAGATCGCCACCTTTGGCTGTGTCTGGCTGACGGACGCAGGCGAGAACAACTTCTTGAATGCTCCTGTCTCACAGACCGGCCTCTTCGGCGAGGCCGTGGAGTCGTACAGCTCCGCTGCGCAGACTGAGGCGATCTCTGTGGTCATGCCCCGGCGAAGGAGAGCTGCCCTTGGTAAAAACCACCACGCCGGTTCCTCAGTCTGCCTCTCGCCGTCGGCGTCCTGCGGCGACCACCTCCGTTCCCCTCTTCGGACCCCATCTCGGCAGCGCGGGGGAACCGGTCGTCAGCAGCTCGCCCCGCCCGCTTAGCCGCTTCCCGTGAGATCGGGAGTTTAAGTGGCCAGTAAGCGGGCGACCTGGATTGGCAGAGGATCACTCTTCAGGAGACGGTGATTCGCTCCTTCCCCCGATAGAGGGTCGGGTGGAAAATTCTTGGTTTGCATATGTTCCACCGGCTGTTTAGCCGGTGCCCACTAACCACACACAGAGTGCATTCCTCTCCCCTCTTCAGGTCTCCAGAGGATCGAGAGAGCCGTGAGCGGGCACACACCAGCTCACCCTACCTCTCCTCTATCGCCAGCGGGTGTTCTGAGGAGTCCGAGCCCTCCACTCAGGAGACCGGACCACCAGCAAACCCGTCGGAGTCTGCGTCCTCAGCTGAGGAGACCGGACGACCGTTTCCCTCAGCGGGCTCAGGTCAGTGTCACACACACACATACTGTAGATGCTTATGCTGTCACGGCAGACGCACCGGCAGTCCCGCCTGTCCCGCCTCGCTGCCCCGCCGCGGGTACACCGGTAGTGTCGTTATTCTCCTCGTACGGTGCCGGGGTGCTTGGCGTCAGGTCCCAGCCCGTTTCGTTGGGTTTTACGCGCGATCCGCCTCGGTTACGAAATACAAATACCGGCACAACCCCGAAATTCTCGGGCTTTCGTTTCACTAAAGTGAAAGTATCCGATGCACATGTACTGCGTGCATAAGTCGATGTCCTGCTGGCGAAGGATTATCGAGCCGGTCCCTCTTACCGAGATGATGATATGATGATAGGGTTTTTCCAGCCTTTATCTCATAGTACCCGAAATACGCGGTGGGTTACGATCGATTTGATTTACGCCCGGCTCTACGGAGGTGGTCTTTTTTGGATGATAACGCCGAGGCTCGTATTTCAATATTCAGATCGGTTGCAGCTTTAGACCTGTAAGACGTGTACTTTTGTGTCCATCTCCCCTCGGCTTAGACCGTTTTTTCGCTCTGCGTCGTGGGGTGGGCATATTAATATTAAGTACACCATTCGAGCTGTCTCTCTCTCTCCGTGTCTCCATGAAAGTGTTAGTCACGGCATTAAAATATCAGAGAGAGAGCGTTGTTCGCATTCTGCTTTATTTACGTTGACTTATAATAGCCCGTTCTTGGCAGACGTGCGCGAACACAGAGTTAATGCTTCGGCATCTCGCTCGTTTAAGTCATCAGGTCGACTGGGAAAGAGCAACTTTGCCCCGTGCAGAGGATCCTTTTTCTCAGTATGGAATTAGACTCGATCAACTAATTGGCGTGTTTTACAAGAGCGCGCAACTAGTCAGTTCTGACTTGCCTCGGTTTAATTCGAGGGAAGTACGCGGTCCCTCTGATACAATTTCAGAAGCTCCTGGACATATGACAGCATGCTGCAGCCGTGACACTGTTCGAGCTGCGTCATATGAGACCGCTTCAGCGTTGGCTTTACGATCGAGTCTCGAGGAGAGCGTGGCGCACCGGCATACATTGTGTAAACACTACACCTGCGTGTCATTTAAATTTCCCCGTAGTAGACCCAGCATTTCTGATAGCAAGATATGCCTCTGAGGGGTCTCCTGGCATTCTGTAGCATGCGATGCCCTAAGCACGGGATGTTCAGCCACGTATGACGGGCCTGCAGTCTGGGGTGTGCATAGCACCCCAACTGCCGCGAGCGGTGCGCTGTATATCTGGGACTTGTACGCTCCGCTATGGAGATGCGAGGGAAGGATGTATTTGTCGACACCGATAACTTTGCGACTGTTGCGTTATTTACCGTTAAGGCGGTTTTTGCGCTCTCGTCACCTGTCGCATCTCGCTCGTCATCTCCTCCTTTGGAGTCAGAAGCATCTGAGGTCCCTTCGTGCCATTTACATCCCGGGATCGCTCAATACAGCGGTACGCGCTTCCGAGCTGCGCCCCCGGCGAATGGCGACTCCACCCCCAGACGGTCCAGCTAATTTGGAAGAAGTTCGGTTGTGCGTAGATAGATCTGTTTGCGTCGCCGGACGATACCCACTGTCGCCTATTTTATTCACTAACCGAGGGCAGCCTCGGCGTGGATGCGTTGGCACACAGCTGACCGCGGGGGGTGCGTAAATACGCATTCCTTCCAGTGAGCTTTATTGCGCAGACACTGTGCAAAGTCAGGCAGGACGAGGAGAGCCTTTTATTAATCGTCCGTACTGGACGACCAAGAATTGGTTTCATAGTTAATGCTCCTCGCGACAGCCCTCCCTGGCGGATTCCCCTGAGGAAGGACTTTCTTTCTTAGGAAGGGGCACATTTGGCACTCGCGCCCCGACCTGTGGATATCCATGTACGGTCGTTGAGCGCGCGCAGGGTTTAGGTGATTTATCGCAAGCGGTATCTAACACCATCGACGCGGTTCGAGCACCGTCCACAGGACGGGCTTACGCGCTTAATGAAACCTTTTCGTCACCCGGTGTTCTTCGCAACGCGAGGACCCCAGAGAATGCCCTTTAACATTATGCTTTTATATCTTTAACATGGGTTAGATGGTAGGCTGTCCCTCCGCCATTAAAATTGATATCGCCGCTATTTCTGCTCATCACTCACTTATCTACGGCAGATCAGTTGGCCAGCATGATTTAATTATTACATTTTAAAGAGGCGCTCGCAGGCTAAACCCCTCGCGCCCTCCCTCTTTTTTCCTGAGACCTGTCCATGGTGCTGAAGCCTTCAGGTCTCCGATTTAGCCTTTGCAGTTTGCGAGTCTGAAGTTTTTATCAATGAAAACTCTGACCCTGCTAGCATTGGCCTCCATGAAGAGAGTAGGAGATTTACATGCATTCTCTGTTGACGATTCGTGCCTTTAGTTTGGTCCTGCTGTCTCACTGAAGACCCAGACCAGGCTACGTGCCCAAAGTTCCCACCACTCCCTTCAGAGATAAGGTGGTGAGCTTGCAAGCGTTGCCTTTGGAGCAGGCAAACCCAACCGAGGCTTTGTTGTGCCCCGTACGCGCACTGCGATTCTACGTGGTCCGCACGCAAAGCTTCAGGACCTCAGACCAGCTCTTTGTTTGTTATGGTGGCCAGCAGAAAGGGAAAGCTGTCACTAAGCAGAGGATGTCTCATTGGATAGTTGATACTATCGCCCTGGTTTATAATTTGCAGGGCATTCCTTGCCCCTTAATTTGAGAGCGCACTCCACTCGGAGTGTTGCCTCATCTTGGGCATTAGCTCGTGGTTCCTCGCTAACAGACATCTGTAGAGCTGCTGGTTGGGCGACACCTAATACGTTCATTAGATTTTACAATGTTCGTATCGAGCCTGTATCCTCTCGTGTTCTGTCCTCACCAGGGAGGACACGGAGGGCAGACTCGCAAGTCGGCTTGCAGCCTCCGACTGAGGCTCCAAATTGAGTTTCAGTATGGAAGGCTAATAGAGCAAAAATGCGTAATGGTTTGATTTGCTCTCTCCACTGCCTTGACAGCCTTTGTTGCGGAGCATTGGCTGTCAGCCTTTCACTAGCTGTATTCTTACGAACCTACGTGTTTGGCCAGGGCCCCACATTGTGTCCCAACGGGTTCCTTTGTGAGTATTATTCCGTGGGGTTAATCCTACCAGCCCACGTTTCCCTTAGCAGAGCACTGCTTTGCTTACACAGTCACGGCTGTCATTATACCTCAACTACGGTTGACTTTCGCCCACCAATAGCCCTTAACGGGGCGGTGGCTTCCGCAGCGTCCCTATACCGCTCAGATAGGGCGCTTCCCAGTCGCTGGCACTACTGTGGGTTAAAGGAACATCTAGTGCCCGGCCTTCTGCCTTAAAACCTAATTCTCCTATCCTTAAGTGGAACCGGAGGGCTTTTTGCAGACACTGGAAGAGGTCAGCCCCTAGTGGCGTTTTAGTAGGGTTTCCCAATTCGTCGGTCACGACGTGACGTCGTAGTGACCGACTGAAAGGGAACGTCTCGGTTACGGATGTAACCCTCGTTCCCTGAAGGAGGGAACGGAGACGTCACGTCCCGTCGCCACAGGTGCTGCCACCTGCTGTTTAGGCCGGTCACCTTCCGGCTTTCTCAGCGAACAGAAGCTGATTTCCCTATTTGCACGTGCGCCTTATATACGCACCTGGCGGGGCGGCGCCAGCATTATGCAAATATCTCAATGCCAAGTTCATTGGCGTTTTAGTAGTATTCGAAGCAGATTGGTCTCTCTAAGCGAGCTCCCAATTCGTCGGTCACGACGTGACGTCTCCGTTCCCTCCTTCAGGGAACGAGGGTTACATCCGTAACCGAGACGTTCTTCAACGTGATGCCCAGCTGATTCATGACCAATGACCACCGGCAGAACCCGCTTAATCTCCTTATCCGTTTCAATGTATATATATATATATATATATATATATATATATCCCAAGGGTTTTTCCCTCCTAGGACTTTTTTTACTTCCCAGGCTAAAAAGTCCGGGTTTTTTTCTTCCTGCCTTGGAAAGCTGCCTCAGAAGGCAGCAATTTAGAGTTTTTGGACGCAGCCACTCTCAACATTAGTTTATTAGAATCACATGCTTCAGATCAGTCACGCCTAGGCGTTCCCCAAACTGTTGCTATGGCAAAGCAGCTCGAGTTCTCTAGAAAGGGAACAGATTATTTCGATATTGCAACATCAACAGACATAAAAAATTTTAAGTTGCCTGAGAAAATATTTGAACAATGCTTTAGTTCAAACAAACTTTATAGACTAATAGGGTTATGGTTTATGGAGTCGCTATTTATGAAAAACAGGGAACAGATCATTTGGATATTGCCACATCAACAGACATAAAAATATTTAAGTTACCTGAGAAATTATTTGAACAATGCTTTAGTTCAAACAAACTTTATAGACAAATAGTGTTATAGAAGTGGTTCTTAAACTTTTTCAGTGTGTGGCCCCCCTTGTGTACAGTGCTTTTCTTTGCGGCCCCCCAAAGAAAATGTATAAAAAAGTTTTAAAACGTATCAGTTTAATTAAACAAAACATTTTGGGTCAGTTTCCCAGACAGGGATTAGACTAGTCCTACACTAAAATAAATGTAAGAGCTGTCCAAACTGCAAATAACTTGCACTGACATATACATCAGTGGCTTTTGCTTTGCCTCACAATGCACACAAGTAATGTTTTCAGTAAGGAATGTTTGTTAAAACTAGTTATATTTTCTAATCAAACTAGTCCTGGCTTAAGCTAATCCCTGTCCAAGAAACCACCCCTTAAAGTATACAAAGCAGTACTGTTGGTTAGTAGCCTTATTTTTTTAGGTTTAATTACCAAAATTTATGATAAATTTATGTATTTTATAAAATGTCATAAAACTGAGACCCTACCATCTCGCGGCCCCCAGTTTGAGAACCACTGGTTTATGAAGTCGCGATTCATGAAATACTCTGCAATCGTCAGAAATCTAAAAATCAAACTTACCGGATTTCGGAAAGGTAACGACAAAGACATCATCATCCCTTATTTCAAAATCCCTCAAACTGTCAATATATTCTGGAGAAATGAAATGAATGTCTTTGACAGGTAACACCATTCCTTTGTATGTGAAAAGTTGGTCACTAAGTTGTTTGTATTCATATTGAGCCATTTTACACTTCTACTGTAGCTGTGCCGAATCGCATCTACCGGAGGCAAGAGAGTAAAGTTTCTATGAAAAAACAGGTTAATATTTTCTGTTGGCTTATGGCCAGACTTTGGACTTTATACGTCAGTATGAATTTTTCGGTCTTATCTGTCTTTTTACACTTCAGCTAAGACATGTGGTCTTAAAGTTCAGCTGACATTGCAAAAACCAATGAAATGTACATTAACAATATAAATCCAGACCCTTTATTTAGTTATGTAGTAATTTCAGTTTTATTTCTTTTAATTATGACTGGGTGCATTGGTGCAATAGCTACATTTTTTCAATTTGTGAATAACTCAATTTGTGAATAACTCATCATATATTTCTATGCAAAATTATAAGGTATAGCCAGGGCCCATAAAGGCATCTTGTGTTAGTTTGTCCCAAAAAAAATCAAGCACACTGAAAAAAATGATTAATTGAATTCAATACATTCTTTTTAAGGCAAGTGGTTGCAATCAATTCACTCAAGCTACATTCAAACAAAAGTTTTATATTTTATTTTACTTTACTAATCTTTTTTGTTCAAATGTAGCACAAACAAATTGATTGCAACCATTGATTAAATTCAATGAATCATTTTTTTTCAGTGTAAGTGATTTTGTGCATAAAACAAGCAAAAAAACCCGCCAGCCAATGGAGTAAGCAATTTTTTCTAGATTTTTTCCTAAATTTAGTGTTTAAGAAAAAAAAATTGCTTACCCCATTGGCAGATCTTTCTGCTTGTTTTATGCGCAAAATCACCTAAATTTGACATCCCCGGTCCAAAAACTAGACTTATTTTCTTGGGTCGTTTTGCTCATCAAGAAAAACATCCCAATTTAAGAATCTCTAGACATCCTGACTGAAAACAAGACAAAAATACTTAGAAAATGTTTTCTTGAAAATAATCTTTTGCAGTGTAATACTGTTACTACAATACATACAATTCAGAAAACTGTGTTGCTTTTAGTTTTGTATGTCAGTGATGTCCCAGATGAAGCTAAGTGGAAGTCCCTTCATTTTCTCTTGGTAGACGCGGTCAAAGCGTTCATTCTGAGCTACAGTTAATGAGTTCTTCCAATCTCCAACAGTTCCTGTAACAAAATATGAAAAGTTTCTCATTAAAACATAACAAAATAAGAAAAGTTTAAAGCTGAGCTTATAACATTTAAAGATGAACGAATTATTTTAAAGCCATTATTTATTAGATTCAATAATTTCAATTTAATGACAATGAAAATGTTATTAGTCACTAACTGATATGATATGCTCTTATTTTCTGCTTGCGTTTTTGAACGAAAAAAATGTAAAACATATGCCAGCTGCAGGCGAAAACATCATGCAAGTATAAGCTTTTTTGGCAAAAACCTTCACTTCTAAAACCTCCACTTCTTTGGACAAAACAAAATCAATAAAACAGTAACAAAATCATTAAAAATGCAACTAGTGCAAATAATGAAAGTAATTCATACAGTTTTTGCGAGTTGGCTAATATGTATGAATTCGTACAAAGTGCAAAAACGTACAATTATCATAAAAAAAAAAAAAGTAATGAAACCCCACTCCTAACCCCAAAATCACAGGGGCCAAGGCAAATAGTGCAAAAATGTATGAATGTGGTCATACTAATGAATATAAATCAGTTGCCTTGTAAAATATGTACGATAGCATTGGACCACATATTCTGAATCACATGATCCATGTGGCTACCACATGGGTTGTATTCAGGTCTAAGCATGCGGTTGTTCATCTAATTCATCTTCCGTGCACTTAGAGGACTTTGCTGAAAAATCCAAAATCCATCTCATTTTGATGGAAGTGAGGTTTAGCGGCATTTGCATCTGAGCTTCTCAATTTGATTTGATTAATTATCAATGGATGGCAGTTTTGATGTTTGATTATTCGCCTTTGTCACACCTTTGCGTACAAACAGTCCTTTTGGACGGTCTGTGGCTTCTTTAGGCAAGAATTCATAGTTGGCCTTGGGGTCTTGCTTCATGTTGTTAAAAGTTGCTTTTTCCACAACTTTATCGATCGCTGCGTCTGACAGTTTCTTCCCCAGAAAATTACAGATTTTCACAATGACGGATCTAAGGTCCTGATAAAAGAAGAATTAGATGCATATTTTATTGGTCTTAAAATATTAACATTTATTTCTTTTATTTATTTATTTTCACCTTGATCATCTCTTCATAAGTCAGGAACAAGATGTTGTATTTGTCTTGATTTGAGATCCATCCTCTGATGTGGTCAAACCAACATCCACCGAGCACTAAAAACCAAACACAACATAGCTGACTTTAAAATAATATTATGTGGCTGAAGTACATCTGTCATATTGACGTACAGTATAAAATTTTTTTATTTGTTCAAGCCCAGGGACAAGCAAGGGTATCTTCATACTTTTGTTGTGTGGTTCAGTAAAGCTTTGCCACTTACTCCATCCTGTAAAAAACTTATCCAGCATTTCATCCATGCTCTCAGAAGCTTCCAGGGCCTTCATTTTTTTGGAAAAATGAAAGTAGGACACCATGATGTCTTTGGGGTTTCTCATTATGTAGATGATCTAAAAGCAAAGAAGAGATGGATTAAGTACTACTAATTTTTAGTTTGGATGACTTTTATTATATATCTGTGTTTTTGGGATGATTGGATGTGTATCGGATGGGGGTTTTAAACTAAATACAAGACATTTGGGATTGCATGAGGGCGAGTAAATTATAAGACAGTTTATTTTTTATTTTTGGGTGATCTATAAAGAATACACACTTTTCCTTTCCCTTGCAGTCCTTTAGGTACCAGGTGCTCGTGTAAATGGGAACAGAAAAGTCTCGGAGACGGACGTGAGGTGTAATCTTTCCCCTTCTGCAAAAACTCCAGCCAGGGCATCCGCTCCTGCGTGGTTTTATTTACTTCATCTGGGAAATCTTCTTCATACAGTAAGGTCAGGATTCGCTGGCTCCAAATCGTTCCTGTCATAGAGGATGTAACGACTGAGCCAGATCAGTCACACAGTAACCACTTATATTTCATAAATATAACTGCAGACCCTCAGTCAACAACAGGCTAGGCACTGGGGTCTGTAACGCTACCACCAAACTGCTTTTAACACTCAGAACCAAAACAAGATCTCTTGTGACTATGGCAACACATCAAGATTAGAGTTTTACGACCACTTTGAAATGTTAGGAGAGTCACTCTCTCTTCATCCAATTTTGAGACAGACAAAGAAACATCTCGGTTACGTACGGCTTCCCTGAAGGAAGGGAACGGAGATGTCACAGATTTTTGCTGAGAAAGCCGAGCATCAGTTTTGTTTGAGGAACGGATCCAAATTTTGGAAGGAGTAGATAGACATTCTTTAAGTTAAACAAATTTTATTATGAAAGAAGTGAGATGAGGGTAAGAGACTTTTCGTTATTCTATGTTAAAACAATTCTTACAAATTTGACTAAAGATAAATCTGTGTTGTCTTATGTTTTCAAGACATGTAAGATTTAAGTATTGTTTATAGTTAGCTACAGCAAGGGTCATTAAGCATGAAAAATGTTGTAGTCTTCAGAGTTCTGAACATCAAACTCACCCGATTTCGGATAGGTAACGACAAAGACGTCATCCTCCCTTATTTCAAAATCCCTCAAACTGTCAGTATATTCTGCAGACATCAACTGAATGCCTTTTAGAGGTAACACCATTCCTTTGTATGTGAAGAGTTTGTCACCAAGTTTTTTGTATTCATATTGAGCCATTTTACACTTCTATCTGAGCCGAATTGACTCTACAGAAGTCAAGAGAGTAAAGTTTAATAGAGAAAAAGGGGAATATTGTCTATTTGTTTATAGCCAAACTTTGGACTTTATATATCAACACGAATTCAGCTGACATTGCAAAAAACAATGAAATTTAAATCCAGACCCTTTTTAAATTTTATAAATGTAACCATGTATAGTGTTTTATTTTTTACATTATGACCGTAAGAGGGCATTGCATTGGTGTATACAGAATAACATCTACATGTTTAATAGGGTAAAGGTCTCTTGATTTCAGTTTGTCCCAGGAAAACAAACACCATTACATCCACTTTCCTAACTATTTGTGTTCCGACAACCCCCCCCCCCCCACACACACACACATTCTGGTTTCCATGTTTTGTGGGGACATTCCATAGACAATTGGTCCCCACAACGTGATAATTACCAGGTACACACACACACACACTCTTCAAAATATACAAAAAATGGCCCAAAAATATATTTGCTAAATCATTATGCTCTTTCGCAAACTTTAACCGAGCCTCAACATGCTTTTTGTTCAGCAATGGAGTCTTGCGTGATAAGCGTGCATGGATGCCTTGACGGTTCAGTGCATTGCTTATAGTTTTCTTTGAAACAACAGTACTTGCTAATGCACAGTCTTCCTGAAGTTCTTCCTGAGTGGTTCTTGGCTCTTGGAAAACTTTTCTGATTGTTCTTTGGACTCCTCGGACAGGGATCTTACGTGGAGCCCCTGATCGTGGCCGGTTTATGGTGAAGTGATTCTCTTTCGATTTCCGGATAATGGCCCCCACAGTGCTCACAGGAACATTCAGCATTCTGGAAATGTGCCTATAAACATTCCCATCAAAATGCTTTTCAACAATAAGATTACGAAGATCTTGAGAGAGTTCTTTTCTTTTACCCATCATGAAGTCTTTCCTGTGTGCCCCCTGAGTAATGAGAAGCCTTTATAGGCCATCAATTAGGACTAAAGCAGCTGATAATTAGTACTGATAGGGGGAAGGGTTTCTCTCTGAATACTGACAGATTTCAAGTGATCTCCTTGCTTTTTATGCCATTTTGCACCTTGTTCTCTTTATGTGTTCAATGCTTATTCCCGGTGTCATTTTTATTTATTTATTATGACTCAACTTGTATACTTAAATGTTCTGATTTCTTTGTATGAATTCAATATCTGGCTTGATGGCTACATCTGGTGGAAATTTTGTGTCAATAGCCCACTTAAAAATACCCTTATTAATAAAAATGCTGAGGTGTCAAAACTTATTTTCCCTGGGGTACAAGGCTGACAAGATCATGACAGTTACTGTTACAACTTGATAGATAATGACAAACGGTATGGTAATCTTGTTAATGTTTACTGTAAATTTCCTTGTTGCACTTTCATTATTTACATGTTATACATGTTTACATGAATAATCTAAACATACAAATCATAATTTTAACTGAGTAGTTCCTATAAATTATACAAAATAAAGTTGAAATAACTTAAGCTACCTTACAGTTACAGCAACTCATGAAAACAAAACTTAGTTGAAACGACTTGTAAATTCAAGTTGATTAAACTTACAAATTTAAGTACTACATAGTTTTTTTACATTGTACATACTATTTAGAAAATTGTGTTGCTTTTTATTTGTGTTGTTCAGTGATGTCCCAGATGAAGTTTAGTTGAAGTCCCTTCATTTTCTCTTGGTAGACGCAGGCAAAGCGTTCACAGTTAATGAGTTCTTCCAATCTCCAATAGTTCCTGTAACAAAATATGTTTAGAAAAGTTTAGTTCCCAGTGAAAAGCTACAATCAGAGATAAACTTTTATATGACAAATTATTTTTAAAGTCTTCTGTAACACCTAGAAATTGCATTATTAATGACTGAGTTTTATTCTTTTATCTTGAAGTTGAGTTGAGTTCATGTCCAATGGATACGGATTAACAACTGGATTTTATAGGATTATGCTTTCATCATTTTTTGTTGTAATAATTAATCACTTTTGTCTGACCTTTGCGCACAAATAGTCCTTTTGGACGGTCTGTGACTACTCCAGGCAAGAATTCGTAGTTGGCTTTGGGGTCTTTCTTCATGTTATTGAAAGTTGCTTCTTCCACAACTTTATCAATCACAGCATCTGACAGATTCTTCCCAACAAACTTACAGATTTTCACAATGACGGATCTGAGGTCCTGATAAAAGATGCATTAGATGTTTATATGTTTGGTTTTAAAGATATTTGTATTTTTGTAAGATTATATAACGAGAGAAATGATGATGAAGCTTGATGAGAAACTTTTCAGTCGTCACCTTGATCATCTCTTCATAAGTCGAGAACAAGATATTGTATTTGTCTTGATTTGAGATCCATCCTCTGATGTGGTCAAACCAACATTCACCGAGCACTACAAACCAAACACAAAATTACAATAATACTATGTGGCTTAATTACATCTGCCCATACAATATATGCTTGGTATACATTAATTTGAATTTGTTCATCCCCAGATTTGTGTCGTGTGGTTCATTAATGTTATGGCACTTACTCCATCCTGTGAAAAACTTATCCAGCATGTCATTGAAGCTCTCAGATGTTTCCAGGGACATGTTTTTGGAAAAATGAAAGTAGGACACCATGATGTCTTTTGGGTTTCTCATAATGTAGATGATCTAAGAGCAACGAAGAGATGGATTAAATATCAAGTGTGATATCAAGGATGTATGTGTATATGATTTGGGACATTTGGAATTGCATGAAGGTGAATTATAAAAGGATTTTTCATTTTTGGGTGATGTGTTCGTTTAAATCATACACACTTTTCCTTTTCCTTGCAATCCTTTGGGCACCAGGTGCTCCTGCAAATGGGAACAAAAGAGTCTTGGAGACGGACGTGAGGTGTAATCTTTCCCCTTCTGCAAAAGCTTCAGCCAGGGCATCAGCTCATACGTGGTTCAACTTTCATTTACTTTCTCTGGGAAATCTTCTTCATACAGTGAGGTCAGGATTTGCTGGCTCCAAACCGTTCATGTCATAGAGGATAACATACACTGGGGTATTTTTAGATTCCTCACAAGGTGATTTCTCTTAGCAATTAATATTTTTCTTAACAAATAACAATAACATTACACCTATTGGCATGGACACAATGTTCTACTGTAGACTTTGATCATTGGTGAGTGCCATGTAACTACCACACTAAAACATTTGATCATAAAACAATAAATGGCAGTTTTTTCTATTTGGTTTTATTTTATATTTGGTGCCTTGGAACTATTCATTGGAACCAAAACTATTTTTTATATTAACAAGTGGAATATGTGATAAATGAATGGTTTATTCTTCTTTGTTCCCGTTTTGAAGACAAAATGAATAAACATATTATCTGAAGGTAGCTACACAGATGGTTATTCATGAAAAAAACTGCAATCGTCAGAGATCTAAAAATCAATATAGATGTCATTGTCCCTTATTTCAAAATCCTTCAAACTGTCTATATATTCTGGAGAAATGAAATGATAGTCTTTTATAGGAAACACCATTCCTTTGTATGTGAAAAGTTGGTCACTTAGTAGCGTGTATTCTTGTTGAGCCATTTCTGAGTTGTGCTGTTACCAGGCCCGGATTGGCTTATAGCAAAGGCCGGTGGCCCAGGGCTATCATACCAACGGGTTGACGGTTGCTGCATGCACTCACAGCAGCCACAGCTTTGTTATTTGAAAGTGGGAGTGTCCACACCGCTTTATGGCCAAGTTGGCCACTTATTGGAAGAATTCTTGCATTAGGATCCATTAACATCTAAAACGCATGGAAAACACAGGACGCGCCACTTTCTTATGCTTTATACTAGGTGTGATGACAAAATTTTCAAAAACCCCAAAGCTCAAAATTTATCATATGACTAGACAGAGCAGGCATTACCATTTACAACGATTTCTGGATTGTAGGAATCCGTTGAGGATTTTTTAATAGAATATTAGAATTAAGAGGAAAAAGTTATATATGGATGTTAATGGAAGGTGTGTCACCGAAAATGCTGCTCATTCACATGTTTTTGCTTATAACTTTCTCATTTTACGTTCTGACAGGACGTTCACTGTCTATTACCAGAAACAGAGGTGGTCTTAACATAGAGGCATAGGTAGGCGGCTAGGCGCTGTTTGGGGCCCCCTACCAGCGGTCATATTAGGGGGGCCCCCAACTAACCTATAAAATATATTAATTAATAAACCCTTATCATCATGAACACTTTAAAAGCATGGTAAATTGTATGAATTTTCTTAAGAAATACGCTGAAACTTTGAAGTATTAGTTAAAATATCAATTTCATGTTTATCTGCTAGTAATAGCCTTAGCCCTACACTACACTGATAAAAATGATTTTGTGGTGACGTTACTGCAGAAAAACTAATTAACCCTAACATAAAATGTTATGTTAGGGATGTTTTCCTCCACTATGGGGTGCTGTTGAGTCTAAAACTTTCTCAGCAAATGGAATGATTTTTTGTGACAAATCTTATTTTGACACATATTTTGGGAAAATGCTTTGAATATTTTTCAAAAACTCAACAGTACACTGTGTGCAAATTCAAAACCTTTTTGCCATGTTGGTTTTTTGCATAAATCTGTTAACCTCAGTCCTGATCAAACCTGCTAAATGTTTAATAAAAATTCCAGGATTTTTACTCTTTAATTGTCAATGAGTTTTTAAAAAATTCATTCAAAACTGATTTGGGGGAAAACACACATTCTGCATTGCAAAATAATGATTTTCAAGAAAAAAAATCGTAGTATATTTGTCTTGTTTTCAGGAAAAATATCTAAAAATTCTTAAATTAAGACGATTTTTCTTCATGTGCAAAACAACTCAAGAAAATAAGTCTAGTTTTTAGACAAAAAATATCAAATTTAAGTGATTTTGTGCATAAAACAAGCAAAAAAAAAAAAAAATCAGCCAATGGGGTAAGCTAATTTTTCTTGAATTTTTCTTGAATTTAGTGTTTAAGAAAAATATTTAAGATTTTTCTGCTTACCCCAATTTGGCAGATTTTTTGCTTTTATGCACAAATTCGCTTACATTTTATATTTTTTGTCTAAAAACTAGACTTATTTTCCAAGGTCATTTTGCTCATCATGAAAAAGCATCTTAATTTAAGAATTTTTTTATATTTTTACTGAAAACAAGACAAAAATACTAAGAACATTTTTTCTTGAAAATCATTTTTTTGCAGTGTGGTTTCAATGTTTTGTAGGGACATTACATAGCCGTAATGGTTTTTATACCGTACAAACTGTATTCCCTTCCCCTAACCCAAACCCTAAACCCAACCATCACAGAAAACTTTCTTGTACTTTAGATTTTCAATAAACATCATTCTATTTAATTTATAAGCTTGTTTCCTCATGGGGACCTCAAAATGCCTCCAAAAGGTCAAAAAAAATAATGGGTTTCCTATTTTTGTGGGGACAACTGCCCCATTGACTTATTCTCTATTGGGTTCCATTGTGACTATTAGTTTGTGTAGTGCTACACTTTGTGTGTTTCAATCTTTATTTTGGAGTAACAAAAAAATTCCATTCTCTTTTAAAGACTGGATAGGGGAGCCCCATACATACCTTCGCCGTGGGCCCCCAATTTACTAAATCCGCCACTGCTCATATTAAAACGAACTAGACAACCACCTGAAAGGGTTTTTAAAATATTTATTTAATATTTAATAAAACTGTATAAATCATCATGCAGAGCGGATTGGACACCTTTGCGGGCCGTGTTTACCCCCACAGCTTTAAAAGGGAAGCTTAAGCATTGTCCCAGCAACACCAAGGTCATGGGTTTCATTCAGGGTACATATGACTTAATGAAATGTTTAGAAACTTGAATGCACTATAAGCTTCTCATACTTAAGAACCACAATGACTCTTAAAACACTTTGAAATATATTTGCATAGTAATTTTGTCATATCAATATTATACTCCTGTTTGTCTAAACTTGATCTCTGATAAGGTCATATTTACCTTACTCTACAGGACATATTACATCCCTGTGCTGACAATAGTACACTTCTATCTGAACCTTGGCATTGCTGATAAATTCATCTTATTATTGTGGAAATGAATAGGAAGCATTATAATTATGCGCTATAAAACCAAAAGTAACTCATTTACTTGATGAATTAACTTGTTGTTGATGTCTCTGCCAAACATGTCTCTGTTTTTTGATTGATTGTGTCACACCACGCCCTGTTTTAGCATTAGGTGCCAACTGATTCATTAAATCGAGGATACAATGTTATTGTCACAACATGATGGATAATAACAAAAAAATTACATACACAACAGTGTACTCATTATGTACATAAATGAGCGAAGTGTACTCAAATCGGTTTTATAGTGTACTAATAGACACTGTTTGTGTTCACTTATTTAATTCAGAGATGTCCCAGATGAATTTAAGTTGTAGTCCCTTCATTTTCTCGTGGTAGATGCGGTCAAAGCGTTCATTCTGAGCTACGGTTAATGAGTTTTTCCAATCCCCAACTGTTCCTGTAACACAATATTAAAAAAAAAAGTTTAGTTAACCTAACATTTTCCCACACTAAGCTACACTTTTAAACTTTTAAAGGTTAACTTTAATATAAAATCACCTGTTTTACACAAAACGTGGAATATATATTGCAATGATAATGGCTGTGTTTATATCATAGCCAACAATGAAAGGCTTTGAATTGAAATTAAATTGTTTAAGCTAAAAATTAATTTTTATGAAGTTTAGTTTCATTTCTAGCTTTAATTATCAATGGATGGCAATTTGACAACAAAGTTATAGTATTTTATCTGACCTTTGCGCACATAGAGGTCTTTTGGATTCTCTGCGACAGTCTTTGGCATGAATTCATAGTTGGCTTTGGGATCTTGCTTCATGTTGTTAAAAGTTGCCTTTTCCACAACTTTATCAATCGCAGCATCTGACAGATTCTTCCCAACAAACTTACAGATTTTTACAATGACAGATCTCAGATCCTGATAAAAGAAGCATTATTTATTGGTCATATTAATATAAGAATAAGTGATGAAGCTTGATGAGAAACTTCTCAGTCGTCACCTTGATCATCTCTTCATAAGTCAAGAACAAGATGTTGTATTTGTCTTTATTTGAGATCCATCCTCTGATGTGGTCAAACCAACATCCACCGACCACTACAAACCAAACACGACATAACTGACATTCGATTTGTGTTGTCGTGGCATTTTATATTTCTAAATTAAGCTAAATGTCTCAGTAAAGCTCTATACGTACTCCGTCCTATGAAAAACTTATCCATCATGTCAGCGTAGCTCTCTGAAGGTTCAAAAATTTTCATGTTCTTGGAAAAATGAAAGTAGGACACCATCATGTCTTTTGGATTTCTCATAATGTAGATGATCTAAGAGAAAAGCGTAAGTAAATTATAAGATAATTTTAATTTTTGGGTGATGTGTTCGTTTAAATCATACACACTTTTCCTTTTCCTTGCAATCCTTTGGGCATCAGGTGCTCCTGTAAATGGGAACAGAAGAGTCTCGGAGACGGACGTGAGGTGTAATCTTTCCCCTTCTCCAAAAACTCCAGCCAGGGCATCCGCTTAAACGTGGTTTCATTTACTTTTTCTGGGAAATCTTCTTCATACAGTGAGGTCAGAATTTGCTGGCTCCAAATTGTTCCTGGAGGAGCGTCACAGAGGCAATGATAACATACACCTGGATATTTATAGATTCCTGAGGTGTTTTTATCTTAATATATATTTTTTAGATTGTTGCATTACATTTACTGGCATGGACACAATGTTTTACAGTACACGAAAGGATGGGTTCATTTTTAACACATTGTTTTTTGTTATGCTATTTAACTCATTATATGTCATTTTATGTTGATTTGTGTTTAAACATATTTTTACATTTTTGTCAAAACATGTTTATTATTATGTTATCATGTTATTATTTAGTTTTATGGTGCTACTTAGCTGTATTTTTTATGTTATGAAGGTTTAAATCAAAACAAACTAACTGCAGTTGCATTGAAATTAATTGGAATGCACAACCAAAAAATAAGATTTCTGAACAATTAAAAAAAAAATATATATATATATAATGTCAGCTTTATATTTAAGACATGTTCTAAGCATCAAACTTACCAGATTTCGGGAAGGTAACGACAAAGACGTCATCATCTCTTATTTCAAAATCCCTCAAACTGTCAATATATTCTGGAGAAATGAAATGAATGTCATTTGTAGGTAACACCATTCCTTTGTATGTAAAGAATTTGTCACCAAGCATCTTGTATTCTTGTTGAGCCATGTCTGATAACTGAGCCAACTGAACACTATACGTCTTGAAAAGCTTTAGATAATGATTAAACGTGGGGTCCAGATGTCACGGGGTGACGAAAAGATGAAATAACGACAACGAAAGTAAAAGAGAGAGAGAGAGAGAGAGAGAGAGAGAGAGAGAGAGAGAGAGAGAGTCTGAAAAGGACGGAAGTGTGGCGGAAAGATAGAGGAAGAGGATGGGCCTACAGTGCTCTTTATCAGGCATCATGATAAGCACAGTTGTTATTAATTATATCTTTATTATGGGGGGTTCTCCGCTATTTTTGACCCTGACCCCATGATGTCACTTATCACTGTCAGACAAGGCTTGTTTGAGATGCAGCTTGCCTTGACTGAAATTTAGATGAGAGCAGACGGGTGCAGTAAGGGAAGGAGTGAAAAAACTGTAGGCAAGCCGGACGCTTCATGAATCTCTATGTGTTGTGGACTGCAAACGTCAGCAATGGAAGAGATCCCGTTCGCGTATTTTATCGCGGATTAAATAGATGCAACTGAAATATCAACAAATGCATTTACACAGGGGCGCCGCTAGCAATTTTGGGCCCTTTGTAAAAATAGGGGGTCGGGCCCCCACCATACCCATTTCGCACCAAACATACAATCTAATACTGTAGCTATTCAAAATCTTTGTCTGTAATTTAATAATACTGAACTATTTGTTTTGCTATTGTTTTGACCACAATTATCAGTATTTATAGATACCTAAAATGTCTGCAGCTAAAATAATTTATTGTGCAATGTAAATTTAATTGAAAAATACAGTACATTAATAAAATATTCAGAGAAAATGTAACATTCTTTAAGATTAAAGATAAATGTGACCATGCCTGTGAAAACCCAGCTTACAGTTTTTTACGATTGCTATGACACTTTTTTCAATACTTTTAACAAATTTTCTAAACTCTTAACGCACCAACACACCTAAAACACACAACTGGCAAAACAATTAATTTTATCCTCAAAATCACACATTGTAAACTAAACTCTTACACTGTTTACAAAAACACTTTAAATATGTTTCAGAATCAACTAGTTATACCAGATCACCAACACATGCTCTCTTCCAACAAAAACATTTAGTCAATCATAACACAATGTCATGAAAAACACAAACATAAGGTGGAAAAACAAAAACTGCATAAGTTTATGTGTAAATCTGTCCTTATAGACTATAGATTATAGGTTATAGAGTTTTTTTGAAAACTTTTTATATTTTTGTTTAGTTGGGTTTAGTAAATGCATGTATTATGTTTGTTTTGCTGCAGCAATTCAAGACAAAAATGAATCATCCATCTTAGAGTATGTTTTATAAAAAAAAGTAGACATAATTGTTGCAGTAAAGGACTTACAGTATTTACAACAGGACATTACTGCAAGATATTCAATATTACTTACATTTACAGTAAAAAAGTAAAAATAAACAAATACAAACAGAAAAAGCCACTGAAGAATAAAGCAAAAAAGAAAATCTCATCATCTAATCTATTGCGTTTCTATTTGGCCATATGTTCTCATTCACATCACACCTGATATCTACTAAGAATCTTTTGCCATGTCTTATCCATCCCTGACAGTGTTCAGGTGTGATGTCTGGGAATGCACCATCTATTGCATCCAGGTGGGACTGAAGGGAAATCTACCCCTTGACCTGGTGGTCTTCCATTGACTTGTGCAGCCATATATCTTATTTTTTGTGTTGCTCATATTGTTCCTTTTACAAACAAGATCGACCTAAAGAGGTCCTCCTTTACTCTATTGTATACCATATAGTCATGCAATTGAAAGAACCTGAGTGTGTTTCTTAGGTGGGAATCAGCTGTGATTTATATATTTTGCATTGGTACAATAAGTTGTTTTTCAATCCCAATGGAATAAAATACAGGGGATATATTTATGTTTCAATTCATCATATAAACAGCTGTTTACTTTGACTATAAGTGAGATTTAGCACATGATGTTATCTGTTTTGACATGCTGTGTGAAAGCATTTGTAAATTTGACATTTAAAATCTATTGTTTTGGTCTTGTTTGAGCTTGTCTGTAAAAGAAGTTAAAGCATCTTACATTTTTGTTAATTGTATGCATTTTGTGTTAAACCAACAAGAAATGTGTTAATAGTATAGCTTACATAGGTGGATGTAGTGCTAACTGTGTTAAGAGTTTTGAAAACTTGTTAAAAGTATTGAAAAATCTGTCATAGCAATCGTAAAAAACCGTAAGTATTTCTTTGTGATTTACTGTTTTCCACATAAAATCATCCTATATAATGTAAAGAACATTTCGTGAAAATATAAACTTGATATCTTTAATATTGACTGAGTAATTTCATGTCGGCGATTGAAATCATAGTGAAATTAATGCTTGAAATCAAACTGTGATGCTTTTCATCTCACAATAAGATTTGAGACTTTAGTTTGATTTTCACAGGCAGTCTCAGTGACATACTGTATACTTAAGCTGTTACACACACCAATGACATTGTAACATTTAAAAATGGCGAACAACAACAATGCATCTTTTCTATACATTTACATTCTGCCTCAAATAAGACTGGGTCAAAAATGCTTGACCAAAGCCTGTATTATAATTATTAGCATTATTTATAAGGTAAAGAACAAGTTTCACAAACCAGCAGCTTCAGTAAAGCAAAAATAACAACAGATCATTGAAACCGTGAACTCGAGAAAACAGCTATACTCTTAAATTATTCTTCAGACTGTTTTTTAATCAACGGGACTCTAAAATCAAATAAGTGACAACAATAGCAGTTTACGACAGATTTCGTATTCACGGCTGCATAAAAATACTTCCTTGCATTGCGTTACAAAACATTGGAGTGTGTAACAGATCTCATTTCTAGTTTATGTTAAATAGCTTATACGGGCTACGTTAATTAAAACAGCTGGAGACGGAACTCGGTCAAGGTAGTGGGATCGAAGCCTTATTTCACTGTGAGTATTTGGATTTCGGCGTGTGTGCTGTGGATAACTAAACGTGTGAATAGCTGTAGAATGGCTTGACGACTGCCAGAGTATGAGGAGCACGTGTGCTGCTGATGTCCGTCCGTACCCTTGGCCGTGAGTACTGGTCGATTGGAAAGGTGAAGCGTATCCTTAACTAGCATTGGATTATATACTGCAGGACTGGACGAGACAGTGGAAAGCCCCCTTATGAATACTCACTCCTGCCACCTGCTGAAGAAAGCCCCCTTTCTGCAAGCCCGCCTGTTGTTCATTCGTCGTGTTTGGCCTGAAGGAGAGAGGCCGCAAGGAGGACTTTTAAAGGAGAGAGACTATTTTTAGACTGTTTTAACTAATTTAATAAAAATCTAATTGTTATGTTTTTTAATTCAGTGTCTGTTTTGTTGGGAACCCCAGGGTCTCCTCGAGGTGGTACTTGAGACAGGGGTAAAACTTAGAGTCAGTAGCCTGCCCCGACCTGTGACACATATATCAAACAAACGTTTCTCATGAATTTAACTGTACATTAACAATTTATAAGCAAATCTTTTATATATTAGTTAGGATATGTGCAAAATAGTTTCATTTCTATGATGTTTATTTGGTTTGTAACTTTGTTATTTGTAAAAGTCTTTTATATCATTGTACAGCTTATTGGTCAACTGTAGTTGTTTATAATTGTGGTTAATAAATAAATTGGCTTGAGACTTCTGAGTTTGGTTCCAAACACGATAAACGCCATTTAAAAACATTTTGTGTTACCACCAAAATCAGTAGGCCTATTGTATCAGATTATTAAAAAGTAAATTAATAGTACAATTATGTAGTAAACAATTCTATTATATATATATATATATATATGTGTGTGTATATATATGTATATATATAAAACTTAACCCTCAGTGATGGATATTTCATTCTAAAAATGCAATTTTGATGAAGTAATCTATGATTTAGTTTAAAATCTTATTTGAACAGTTTGGTGAAATAATATGAAAGGGATGCTGACATCTACAGGTCATTCTTATGTACTGCAGCTTCTCTTCAAAATAGGCCTAAAATAGTAATAGATTCAGCTTAACTTGATGTTTCATAGATATTTAATACACCTTAAAACATATATTGTCTGCAGTGTTGTGGAGGTGACAGGAGATACACATAAGCTTTGTCAGACTCAAGCTCTCTAGCAATGCTGTGATCTCCATGGCTCTTTTCCCAAAAAAAAGGTTGCTTAATTTTTCCTTTGGAGACTACCCACACAGAATGACCATCATCTAGTCAACTTAATTTTATGAGTTGTAGTAACTCATCTATTGTCACGAATCACCATAAATAATAGTAAGTTGAAATGACTTTTAAAATTGAGTTGATTGAACAAAAATATTTAAGGCAGCAAATAATTTTTTTACAGTGTAAAAATGTTTTGTTGAACTTATTTTTTTTTTAATAAATTTAACAATTTATTTAAACTTTCTTGACTAGTGAGGACATTTAAGCATTTTTTTATCCAAAGCGACTTACAAAGATAAGGAAACAGAAGGAGTTGCTATAAGTTAAAAATAAAAGTTGAAATTACTTAAGCTATGAAGAGTTTGGTTCCAAAACAAGAAAACTAAAATGTTTCAAAAATCTTGTTTTTTGATTGTGCATTCCAATTAATATCAATCAAACTGTAGTTGGATTTAAGCCTTCATAACAAAAGAAATACAGCTAATAGAGACACATTTATTTACTAGTTACAATAGATGTATGTGCTTTTGTGATGATGGAATGTGTATATGATTTGGGACATTTGGGATTGCATGAGTGTGAGTAAATTATAGAGGATTTTTCATTTTTGTTTTGTTTAAATCATATACACTTTTCCTTTTCCTTGCAATCCTTTGGGCACAAGGTGCTCATGTTAACGGGAACAGAAGAGTTTTGGGAATGGACGTGAGGTGTAATCTTTCCCCCTCTGCAAAAGCTCCAGCCAGGGCATCCGCTCATACGTTTCATTTACTTTTTCTGGGAAATCTTCTTCATACAGTGAGGTCAAGATTTGCTGACTCCAAACCGTTCCTGTCATAGAGGATAACATACACTGGGGTGTTTTGAGATTCCTCACAAGGTGTTTTCTCTTAACAGCTCCTTAGATTGTTGCAATTGACAAACATTACACACATTGGCATGAACACAATGTTCTACTGTTGACTTTAATCATTGATGAATTCCATGTAAATACCACACTAAAACATTTGATCATAAAACAATAAAATGCTTGATTTTCGATTTGGTGTTATATTTATTTGATGCATTAGAACAAATTATGACAATAACAACTCTAAAACAATTGTTTATGTTTACGAGTGGAATATGTGATTAATGAACGGTTTATTCAGTTTTTTTATCCTGTCGATCCCGACCACTTATTGGAAGAATTCTTGCAATTCTTATATATATTAAACAGTGGGTCTTAAGATTACATGTTGGGTTGAAAAAGTTTGTAAATCCTTGATATACACTCACCTAAAGGATTATTAGGAACACCTCAATTTCTCATTAATGCAATTATTTAATCAACCAATCACATTGCAGTTGCTTTAATGGATTTAGGGGTGTGGTCCTGGTCAAGACAATCTCCTGAACTCCAAAATGAATGTCAGAATGGGAAAGAAAGGTGATTTAAGCAATTTTGAGCATGGCATGGTTGTTGGTGCCAGACGGGCCAGTCTGAGTATTTCACAATCTGCTCAGTTACTGGGATTTTCACGCACAACCATTTCTAGGGTTTACAAAGAATGGTGTGAAAAGGGAAAAACATCCAGTATGCGGCAGTCCTGTAGGTGAAAATGCCATGTTGATGCTAGAGTTCAGAGGAGAATGGGCCGACTGATTCAAGCTGATAGAAGAGCAACTTTGATTGAAATAACCACTCGTTACAACCGAGGTATGCAGCAAAGCATTTGTGAAGTCACAACACGCACAACCTTGAGGCGGATGGGCTACAACAGCAAAGACCCCACCGGGTACCACTCATCTCCACTACAAATAGGAAAAAGAGGCTACAATTTACACAAGCTCACCAAAATTGGACAGTTGAAGACTGGAAAAATGTTGCCTGGTCTGATGAGTCACCATTTCTGTTGAGACATTCAGATGGTAAAGTCAGAATTTGGCGTAAACAGAATGAGAACATGGATCCATTATGCCTTGTTAAGACTGTGCAGGTTGGTGGTGGTGGTGTGATGGTGTGGGGATGTTTTCTTGGCACACTGTAGGCCCCAATTGGTGCCAATTGGGCATCATTTAAATGCCACGGCCTACCTGAGAATTGTTTCTGACCATGTCCATCCCTTTATGGCCACCATGTACTCATCCTCTGATGGCTACTTCCAGCAGGATAATGCACCATGTCACAAAGCTCGATTCATTTCTAATTGGTTTCTTGAACATGACAATGAGTTCACTGTACTAAAATGACCAGATCTCAACCCAATAGAGCATCTTTGGGATGTGGTGGAACGGGAGCTTCGTGCCCTGGATGTGCATCCCACAAATCTCCATCTGCAAGATGCTATCCTATCAATATGAGCCAACATTTCTAAAGAATGCTTTCAGCACTTTGTTGAATCAATGCCACATAGAATTAAGGCAGTTCTGAAGGCGAAAGGGGGTCAAACACAGTTTTAGTATGGTGTTCCTAATAATCCTTTAGGTGGGTGTACTTTATGAAATTTAGTATGAAGTATGCAGGGGAAACAGATGGAAAAATAAAAGTCAGTATATTTTTCTATTATCTATTATTTTTCTATTATTATCATTTTTGAAGCCTTCTTAAATCATATATACTGCCAAATAACACAAGGTGTCAAAAAATAACAAATATATATAGACTTTAAAAATGTGTTTCACTTGAGAAAACATTATATTCAAACATTATATGAAACTTACTTTTTCCAATAAATTGATGAGTTTTGCATCAAATAGATTTTTGTTACACTTGCAGTACAGTAATGACGATTCATTCACTGAAAAAAATGATTCATTGAATTTAATCAATTTTTTTAAGGTATGTGGTTGCTACATTTAAACAAAAAAGATTAGTAAAGTAAAATAAAATATAAAACTTTTGTTTAAATGTAGCTTAAATAAATTGATTGCAACCACTTACCTTAAAAAATTTTATTAAATTCAATGAATCATTTTTTCAGTGTTGTTACATCTTTGACTTTTTAAATTACAAAATCCTTTATCTCTAAAATGAAAACTCTTTAACTCTTTAAATTAATTTTTATTTTCTTCCTGTAGCTTAACAAGCATTGTGCCGCAACACCAAGGTTTCATTCAGGAAACGTATAAATTAATGAAATGTTTGAAACTTGAATGCATTGTAAGTTAGAACCACAATGAAGGCCAAAACATTGTGAAATATATTTGTATGGTAAATCTGTCAACAATATTGTACTCCTGTTTGTCTAAACTTGATCTCTGATAAGGTAATATTTACCTTACTCTCCGGGACATATTACATCACACTGTGCTGACAATAGTAGGCTACAATAGTACACTTGTTTTTATGAGTAGCCTACCTGAACCTTGGCATCGCTGATAAATTCATGTTATGATATCCCTGCTAAAAAAACAATATACACCTTCACAGAAATTCTATTGGTTTTATTGGGAATTTTATTGGTTCTAATGGAATATGGCCCAAAACACACTACAGTGTAGTGTTTTTTTATGGTAAAAGCTAATGATTCATATTGGTATTTTAATGGAAACCATTAGAATTTTCTAAATATGTTTGTGTGAAAAAATTGATGGGATTGCATAACCTTACATAGTGAAAACACATGTCACATAAGAGGACTGTGTTTTTAGCATTACATTCTTCACCATGCAGTGTAAGAAAGCGTGTTTTTGATTGATTGTGTCACGCCACGCCCTTTTTTAGCATTGCGTGCATTTTTAGCATTAGCATGAAACATTTATTTACAACTTTAGAGTCATTTTAACAGATTCATTTGAACAAACTTTGGTAGTTGTAAATAATTACAAACGTTTGATGGTTTTGATCAGGTTTATAAATCAACTTGTTGGTTGAGGAGGATTTCCAGTTCCCAGCATGCTTTGCATGAGCCTGCATTATGAGAGCGTTGAGATATTTTATGTGGTTTTCAGTAAAGAGAAAGACTCAGTAGTGTTAAACGTTTATTTATGTTGGAGATTTTTTTGTGGTTGTCATTGTTTATAAGTATAGTTCCTGTGCTTAGGCTGTGTGTTGGATGTGTTGCTTTAACATTTTTAACAATAACTGAGTGAAGTCAATACTAAAACTGAGATCAGTTTCTTCACATTTACATACACATCTGTTTCAGTAATTAGTGAACAAAACATAACATGGTAAACACTAAAAAGTTATTTTAAACATAGTGTACTTAAATATTAAATACGACGAAATATAAACTTTTAAGCTTGGATTAATTGTAATTTACAAATATGATTCACTTAAAACATTTTACGTTGTTTACTTAAAGGAAAACATCACAGCGGAAAAAAATTAGAATGCTTTAAAAAATCACCAGGTTTTATTTTGTGCCACCATACTTACTTTTGTAACTACTCATGTAACAGTCTTTAAATAACGAAAACATGGAAGTGTTTGGTGGCTTCTAAATTCATCCCTGTTTGGATCCTAAAGAATGAATGGGGCTAGGCTAAATGCTAACATATTCACAAGGCGCTGTACAAAGATTAAGTGCACGCATTGAAAAAATATAGGTATGTATTAATTTATCTGTGGAGGTAAGAACATAGTAAAATATTGAAAAACTGTGGTGTTTTCCTTTAAATGATTTTAGATAATCGGTTTCCACAAAAGAACTTGAGGGTTTGATAGTCTACTAATAGACACTGTTTGTGTTCAGTTATTTAATTCAGTGATGTCCCAGATGAAGTTAAGTTGAAGTCCCTTCATTTTCTCTTGGTAGACGCAGTCAAAGCGTTCATTCTGAGCTACAGTTAATGAGTTCTTCCAATCTCCAACTGTTCCTGTAACACAATATTTAACAAAATAAAGGAAGTTTAGTTATACATTTTCATACAGTAAGCTACACTAATAACTTTTATGCGACACCTGGAATAGATATTGCAATGATAATGCAAAATACTTTTTTTATCAATGGATGGCAATTTTACAACAAAGTTTGAGTATTTTATCTGACCTTTGCGCACAAATAGTCCTTTTGGTTGGTCTGTGACAATCTTTGGCATGAAATCATAGTTTGCTTTGGGATCTTGCTTCATGTTGTTAAAAGTTGCCTTTTCCACAACTTTATCAATCGCAGCATCTGACAGATTCTTCCCAACAAACTTACAGATTTTCACAATGACAGATCTCAGATCCTGATAAAAGAAGCATTATTTATTGGTCATATTAATATAAGAATAAGTGATGAAGCTTGATGAGAAACTTCTCAGTCGTCACCTTGATCATCTCTTCATACGTCAAGAACAAGATGTCGTATTTGTCTTGATTTGAGATCCATCCTCTGATGTGATCAAACCAACATCCACCGAGCACTACAAACCAAACACTTTAAAATGAATATTATGTGGCTCGATTACATCTCTTCAAGTTCCAGGGACAAATATTAGATTTGAGTTTAATGTCTTAGTAAATCACTATACGTACTCCGTCCTATGAAAAACTTATCCATCAAGTCAGCGTAGCTCTCTGAATGTTCAAAATTTTTCATGTTTTTTGAAAAATGAAAGTAAGACACCATGATGTCTTTTGGATTTCTCATAATGTAGATGATCTAAGAGAAAAGCGTAAGTAAGTTCTAAGATAATTTTTTATTTTTGGGTGATCTGTTCATTTAAATCATACACACTTTTCCTTTTCCTTGCAATCCTTTGGGAATCAGGTGCTCATGTAAATGGGAACAAAAGAGTCTTGGGGACGGACGTGAGGTGTAATCTTTCCCCTTCTGCAAAAGCTCCAGCCAGGGCATTCGTTCATACGTGGTTTCATTTACTTTCTCTGGGAAATCTTCTTCATACAGTGAGGTCAGGATTTGCTGGCTCCAAACCGTTCCTGGAGGAGCGTCACAGAGGCAAGGATGTGGTATTTTTAGATTCCTCAGGTGTTGTTGCATTTCAATTACATTTACTGGCATGGACACAATGTTTTACAGTAGACTTTGATCAGTGCCCAGTAACTCCCACACTAAAGCCGATTCCAACAGTTGTTATTTTAAAAGAAAAGTTTGCATGAAAATGAATTAAAATGTCATATTTCTTTAATGAGGTTGTTTTGTGAGAAAATTGAGCTTTTAACATTATCATACTAGTCCACTGTCAAATAGGAGCTCATGACAGCTTTTATGTAGTTTTATATTTTAGGTCAACAATACCATGCACAATAAAACTTTATTGGAAATGAAATGTCATGGATCTAAGCATCAGACTTACCATGCAGATTTCGGGAAGGTAACGACAAAGACGTGATCATCTCTTATTTCAAAATCCCTCAAACTGTCTATATATTCTGGAGAATTTATATGAAGGCCATTTGTAGGTAACACCATTCCTTTGTATGTAAAGAATTTGTCACCAAGCATCTTGTATTCTTGTTGAGCCATGTCTGATAACTGAGCCAATTCAACACCAAGTGTTTAAAAAGCTTGAGATAATGATTAAACTTTGGGGTCAATATATCAAACAAATCTTTCTCATGAATTTAACTGTACATTAACGATTTAAAAGCAAATCTTTAGTTAGGATATATATGCAAAATTGTTTCATTTCTATAAAATATAGGAGGTCTGATGATATTTATGTATATACGCAAAATCCATCTGAAGGTGAAACCTCCAGAAACTTCTTGATAAAATGACATGAGTATGTTTTGCAACTGAATTTTGATTTATTTTGGATACTTTTAGTCACAACATAATTCCCACAGTTAAATTGGTGTTATATGCCATAGTTTGTATGAGTTTATTATTATTATTATTATTATTATGTGAAAAAATAAATCAATAAATAGAATAAAAATGAATAATGAACAAGTGTTGAGATGTCTATTAAAATGATCAGGTCAAAACAACGTAACAATGTTAACACGATAAGTAAAAAAGGTCCCTTGAATTTAATTTCTCTCAAAAGCAGCAACAAAAAAATCTTATTTGAACAGTTTGGTAAAATATTATAAACGGATGCTGACATCTACAGGTCATTCTTATGTACTGCAGCTTCTCTCCAAAATAGGCCTAAAATCTTAATAGATGCAGCTTGACACCGAGTCTCGCAGTTAAGAGCCACGCAAAGGTCTTTGGATAGGCCGGGGCGAGAGTCTGAAAAGGTCTGCCATTATTTAAAGTTGGAAGCAATGTATTTGTTGTTTTAAAAGGACCTTTTCAATTAAGCCGAAAACCGATCCCGGACCTTTCCTGGCCAGGGTGCGCCTGGTATCTCTGAGGGGCCAGATGCCCGCACATGGGGCTGCAAAGGGAGGGGAAGCAGAGAAAAGGAGGCAGATGGTTACTAGTAAAGGATGAATGGACGAAAGAGGAGAAGGCTGAGAAATTACACACAAAGGCATTGATGAAGGTTACTGTGTCTTCTGTGGAGCTTGTATTGATTGTATTATCCCCATTACTTTTGACCCAAGGTGTAGGCTGGTACAATTTTTTTCTTTTAATACGCTTAACATTTAAAAAGAGACCCAAAAATGACAATGCTGTCATCATTTTCATTTCCTCACGTTATTTCATCAGCTATCCTTCCTTATTCATTGTAACAAAAAGCGCAGTGTCAACATTCTTGAAAAAATGTGAAGCTGCAGTTTTATGGCACACGCTGAAAGTAAAAGATAAAGTTATTCTGCACTGACACCAGAGTGTTAATATAATTTTCACATATTTATATATTTCATATATTTGAGGTTTAAAACAAATTGTGAAAAAAGATTACCAGTTCAAGCATTTAAAATACAAATTTTAAGCATAAAATCTTGTCCAATGTCTATAGCATTTGTCAGCTATCGACTTAATATCTGTTTTTCATTTGTAAATATTGATTAAACCAGTGGTTCTCAAACTTTTTCAGCATGCGGCCCCTCTTGGGTACGGCACATTCCATCGCGGCCCCCCAAAGAAAATTTATGACAAAACCAGTTCTAAAACTTAAAATTTTAAATAAACAAAACATTTTAAATTAAACAAAGTAGTGCTGTTGGTTAGTAGCATTATTTTTTAGGTGTAACTACACAGAATTCATGATAAATTAATGTATTTTATAAAATGTCATAAACCTGGTGCCCCCCTGGCACCATCTCGCGGCCCCCCTGGGGGCTCCAGCACCCATTTTGAGAACCACTGGTTTAAATTTATCATTAGAGTCTTTAAAAACATTTTGCCATGAAAACTAAACACCAAAGTTAACAAATCCAACTGCAAATTTCAATGTTTGATCGAACCCAGCACATGTGATTTAAACCCAATGATTTGATTTCTTCCTATTTTACCCATACATGCATCAACCCAGTATTTTTACTGGGCATAATTATTGCTCATAATAAATTAATGTTATTATTTTAGTAAAAAAACATAATTATATTATGACAGTGGCGATGGATACCAAGTTAACAAGGTTTTAATGCAGTAGCTAACAATAGGCCTGTTTGTGGTCACTGAGGTATTTTGGCCAAAACCTGTGAAGAAAACAATTGTGAATTTCCTCCATTACAAATACTACTAAGAACCATCAGGTTAAACCATTACAAACCATTACATTAATTGTGTAAAAGTTTTCCAACCACCAGGCAACCAATGTAACCCAGTGCAGGACATTAACGGATTTAATGGTTATAGTGGGAATTATATTGACTTTAATAGAAACTATTCCTATTATAACCATTACATCTATTTCTAGGGAAAGGAGAATACGCGACTTTAGCTTTAAAGAAAAGTTTAAACAGGAAATTAGGTTTAATTTGCACATGGCAGCTGTGCATGCACTTTTTTATCAGACATCGGAGCGTCACTGCGGAAAGTGGGCGGAGCGTAAAAGTTTGCGAATGAGTGACAGTTCCCCATCCTCCGCTTTGACAGATCGCATGGGGCATCAGGTAGGATCCACGCTGGATTATGAAATTGCAATAATACAACTTTATATGGGTTTATACCTGCGCATATATACTTTCTTTCTTAAAACACAATAGTTTTGGTTCTTGTTGGACAGTTAAAAAATCCAGGAACTTAATTTAGGTTGGATTTATTACTAAGTACCTTAGTAATAATAATAAATAGCAATAATGTGTACAGTATACCAGTACACATCTGAGTTTGTTTTAAAAACAAGCACGCATTTTCGCGTAATGCCGTTTTGCGCACTATAAATGAACGCATATCTGAACCCATTTTGTTTAATATGTGACCAAAACCGACTCGAAGATGATCCTGAGAAAGCTGTTTCGTGCCCTGCCCGTCGTTGCTTTTACTCTTTTCGTTCTGGTTTTGCTGAATTTGCAACTGCGCACCCGGAGTGACCAGCAGCCCGGCGCGCTTCTTGCGCACGGACTGATACGGAGTCATGCGCAAACTTCATCCAGGACCACAGACAGAAACCACCACAGGGATGCTGCCGCAGAAACCCAAAAGCCAGATGCACAAAGCCGGGTGGAGACAAAGCCAAAATCACCACTGGTGCTCAGTGATATCTTCATTGCAGTGAAAACCACAGGCAGGTTCCACAAAAGTCGCCTTGCTCTGCTGTTGGAGACCTGGATCTCCAAGACTAAAGACCAAGTGAGTGTTTCTTGACAATGATTTAACCAAATATTCTGTTGAGAATGATACAAATATTTTTTGTAAAGGTATAGTTCATAAAGGTCAAAAACTATTCTACATTTAAGGGAAATGTGTCCTTTAAAAGAAATAATGTCATGTTAAAAAAAAGACATCTGCTGCTGATGTCACAGGATGTGCGTTCACGTTGTGCCTGCTGGCTGGCTGGTAGGCGACTGCACATCCTGTGCCATCAACAGGCCGTTTCTTTGCAAACGTTCTGGTAGAAGTACAGGTGCAAAACCTCACACTCAGACGTCCCCGAAACCAGACAGGTTTGTTTTGACTGTGTCTGCGGTAAGTGGCACCCCCCTCAAAAAAAAAAAAAAAAAAATGAAGACACTTTTGTCAAATTATTGCATGTACACTTTGATCCAACATAAAATACATTTATAATCACAGATGTGAATGTGATCTGAATGTTGGCACCGTGCCACCAAGATCGGCCACGAATGGGTGCATCTATATTCAAAGGCAGCAATCTGCCCCGTTTCCTGTTTCATCTCGCCTGTGTGTCTTTTTTAGATTGAGTACTTCCTGTCTGTGCTCTCTAAATCAGCAATAGTAGCCCTGTCACGGGTGTAGAGATCAGTTTGTGGCACAAGAACTCACAGTGACCTTTGAAAACACTGAAACAAGATCACTAATAGCAAGTGGAAGAGAAATGACAACCAAAAGTCAGCTTTACTTAACCTAAGGCCTGTGTTTTCTACTGTTTGGCTTTTTACAGTTTAACTTGTAACCTCAACAGAAGTATTTTTAATGTTAATAAGCATGCAGGCCTAATAATGCACCCGATTTGACAGATTAAGTGTAGGTACTGTAATTCAATTTAAAGAAAATTTATATTTTTAGGATCAGATTACAGCACTAAATAATTTTTATTCAATTTAGCAATTCCCGTAATTGTGCTGAGATGGTTCATTATGAATATTTTGTTATACAGCGAATTTTTTTCTTAAAGGTAGATTTTTAGCGGCATCTGGCGGTGACATTGTGAATTGCAACTACGACTCAGGCCACCACTCACCCCTCCCTTTGAAATGCATAGAGAAGCTACGGTAGCTACCACAGGACAAACATGTTGTCGTCTGAAACAACGTAGGGACGAAACGCGCTCTATACAATAGTTTGTCCTTTTAGGGCTACTGTAGAAACATGACGGCGACTTCCATGTAAGGTGACCCGCAGTGTATGTAAATAAAAACGGCTCATTCTAATACAGTTCATTATGTAAGGTCTTTATACACCACAGTAATAATATAGTTATGTATATTATATTGCATTTCTGTCAAGAAGTTATTTTTTTATATTGACAATTAAAGGAAAACACCACAATTTTTCAATATTTTACTATGTTCTTACCTCAACTTAGATGAATTACTACATACCTATCTTTTTCAATGCATGCACTTAATCTTTGTACAGTGCGTCGTAAATGTGTTAGCATTTAGCTTAGCCCCATTCATTCCTTAGGATCCAAACAGGGATGAATTTAGAAGTCACCAAACACTTCCATGTTTTCCGTATTCAAATTACATGAGCAGTCACACGAGCAAGCCCGGTGGGACAAAATAAAATGTGGCGATTATTTAAGGGGATAAAAAATGAGAACTATGTCGTATGGCGGAAGAGCACCTACCTTGCAGCACCTCGACCCTGGCGCACAGTAACAACATCACTCTTGACTACTCCCCCTCTCGCTCAAACTTCCATCAATATTACTGCGCCTGAGGTCGAAGTGCTGCAAACCAAGTGCTACTCCGCCATATAACATAGTTCTCATTTGTATCGGTATTATTTATTTATTATTTATTTTGTGTCACCGTACTTACTCGTGTAACTACTCTTGTAACGGACTTTAAATAGGGAAAACATGGAAGTGTTTGGTGGCTTCTAAATTCATCCCTGTTTGGATCCTAAGGAATGAATGGGGCTAAGCTAAATGCTAACACATTCACTACGGGCTGTACAAAGATCAAGCGCACGCATCCAATAAACATAGGCATGTATCACCTCATCCAAGTCGAGGCAAGAACACAGCAAACCATCGAAAAATGGTGGTGTTCTCCCTCAATTCCTATGGACACTGGCCCGCTGTGACATGCTATTTAAAAAGCAGAACAAAGCCAGATCGACGTACCGACACATACGTTCACTTCACTTGGCAGTTGCTAACCACTCCATAAGTACTTTGGGAATATGTGAGTAACTGGACTTGGCAAGTGTTATATCTAAATGACTTATCGAAGTCCCAGCCTGCAACTTCAGTTGTTGTAACACTTTCAATAAGCATCTATCACTCTAAATCTAACATGACAAGTGCGAAATAGCGGCATTGCTGATCCAAATAATTGTATGATGAAAGAGAACGTATGCAGGTGGAGGAAATTATTCAAACGCAATCACCATGTAGCATTTTGAGTCCAAAATGCAAAGACTTTGATGTCAAAGTTTTACAGTCAGTTTTTACTCTTGTGTAGTTTCCAAAATTTCCTACTTCTGCTTTTGAGGTCTAAAAAAGCACACTGTTTTGAATGTGACCAAATGGTGACTGTCAACAGGACGTGTGATGCTAATGTGATCTATGTCTTTAGCATGGTTGTTATACACTCACCTAAAGGATTATTAGGAACACCATACTTATACTGTCTTTGACCCCCTTTCGCCTTCAGAACTGCCTTAATTCTACGTGGCATTGACTCAACAAGGTGCTGAAAGCATTCTTTAGAAATGTTGGCCCATATTGATAGAATAGCATCTTGCAGTTGATGGAGATTTGTGGGATGCACATCCAGGGCACGAAGCTCCCGTTCCACCACATCCCAAAGATGCTCTATTGGGTTAAGATCTGGTGACTGTGGAGGCCATTTTAGTACAGTGAACTCATTGTCATGTTCAAGAAACCAATTTGAAATGTTTCGAGCTTTGTGACAAGGATCATTATTCTGCTGAAAGTAGCCATCAGAGGATGGGTAGATGGTGGTCATAAAGGAATTGACATGGTCAGAAACAATGCTCAGGTAGGCAGTGGCATTTAAACAGTGCCCAATTGGCACTAAGGGGCCTAAAGTGTGCCAAGAAAACATCCCCCACACCATTACACCATTGCATTAATGAGAAATTGAACAGGTGTTCCTAATAATCCCTTAGGTGAGTGTATTTTCCAGGCCAATCAAAGAGTCCAACCCAATTTGTAAGGTCCACTTCTGGATTAGGTTCTTCCTTCAAAGTAAGACTACAGATTTTTGTGACTACTTTGTTGTTTTTAAGGTCCAGTGTGTAGATTTTGGCGGCATCTAGCAGTGAGATTGTGAATTGCAACCAATGGCTCAGCCCACAGCTTACCTCTCCCTTTCGAAGCGCATAGAAAAGCTACAAGACAAACATGTCGTCGTCGGAGACAACTTAGTGACAAAATGCGCTCTTTAGAGCAGTTTGTCCTTTTAGGGCTACTGTAGAAACATGGCGGGCACTTCCATGTAAGGGGACCCGCGGTGTACAGTATGTAGATAAAAATGGCTTATCCTAAGGCAATAAAAACAATACAGTTCATCATGTAAGGTTTTTATACACCACTGATAATATAGTTATGTATATTGTATTGCATTTCTGTCAAGAAATCCTATTTAAAGTTACATAATGCACCTTTAACTAGATAAAATATGGACCAATCCAACTGTTGGGAAAAACCCAACATAGATTCATTAAACCCAACAGTTGGGTTTGTCCATAATTTAACCAATCTATGGGTCAAAACAATCTCCAACTTTAGTGTGAGTATAAGCATAATAGTAATGTCATCAAGCATATAAAGCTCTAATATATAGTTATTGGGTATATCTTGCACGCATGTTCTAGTATGGCAGGATGTTGTTTGTACAAATATGTTTTTAAGTGTGTATATGTGTGTGTGTGCCCTTTGCCTCAATGCCAATAAGAGGAAGCAACAGCCGCAGACTGAATTTTGAAACAATGACAAAACGGAAGTCTTATCTGCGAGAGAGGAAGTCCTGGCCTGAAGAAACAGGAATGGGGTGTAAAACAACAACCTCGTCAACTAATTTTTTACAGAAGTCAAATACTCAAAAACACACTCTCCGGACATCCTAACAAAAGCTTTGGCTTCCGTGTACCTTGACTTTGATTTGGCGGAAAGATGTTGTTGTGTTAAGCACGTTTTTTTTTTTTTTTTTTTTGAAGAATTTGGTTTTATTCTTAAACGTGAAATTGTTAGGCTTTCATTGACTTTAAGATGTTTTCAATGTCCGGTAATAAAAAAAAAATTGCAAAGAGTTTCGATGACGTGGTTTAGTGGCACTTCCTCGTTCTCCTCTGAAAGCATCTCTGCTTTTATCGTCCATCATATTGTGACACGTCGTTCTTTCGTTTTCGCTCTTCTTCGAATTGGCACCACTCCTCCATGCCTATTTTCTTCCCAGCTAAGTATAGACAACAAAACAGATGTGCATGCAGGTTTCACATCATTATTTGCGCTAATGGACAGTTTTGCTCTTGGTGTGTCTGCAAACTGTGCTTTATGAGGTTTTGTCATCGTCCGCCTCACTCGAGCTCAGCCGTATGGCTGAAACGACAGCTAAAGATTCACCTGTATGATTTACGACGAGCTCTGGATGTGAGTGGGCTGTTTCCATTGGCTTTGGGCCATTGGCTTTGATGACCGCGCCATTGATCTGTGAGTTCGATTATGCCGGCTATGCTCAAGGTCTGTGGCAGACTTACGATCACAGCCGTCTGAAGTGCTTAGACGTCGTAATGAAGCTAAACCCTCCACAGTGAGATTTGCTCATTGCGTTCCTTTGGATGCAAGCCTTTTTAACTGGAGATTAGAGGGCTAAAAAGGAGAATAGTCAGTCTAATAGGGATGATATATAATATAAACCCAGCAAACAGAGAATGTTTCCCTAATGTTAGTTTTTGGTTATCTTTTGGTAATTTTTTTGAGAACCAAATAATAACGTTCTGGGAACGTTCTTTTTAGGTTTTATTTTTGCAACCATAAAATAACGTTCCCATAACGTTGCAGGCTGGCTATTTTTAAAGGTGCAGTGTGTCAATTTTAGCACCATCTAGTGGTGAGGTTGCGAATTGCAACCAACGGCTCAGTCCACTGCTGACCCTTAGTTTTGAAACGCATAGAGAAGCTACGGTAGCCGCTACCGGAAAAACATGTCATTGTCGGAGACAACTTAGTAAAAAAGTTTGTCCGTTAAGGGCTTCTGTAGAAACATGGCGTCACAAAATGGCGACTTCCACGTAAGGGGACCCTCTGTGTATGTAGATAAAAATGTATCATTCTAAGGTAATAAAAACATAACGGTTCATTATAAAAAAAAGTCTTTATACACCCCTGATAATATAGTTTTGTATATTATTTTGCATTTCTGTCAAGAGATCCTTCAAAAAATTACACACTGCACCTTTAAATAACCTAAAAATAACTTATACAGAACGTTCTTTAATGTTTTTTTGGAATCATAAAATAACGTTCCCCTAATGTTATTGTAGCGTTACGGTAACGTTAGAATAACGTTAGAAAAACGTTAAACTAAACTAAAAATAACATTCTATTTCCGTAAAAAGAAAACTTTCCTGGCTAACCAGGAAAAAAAACTTTAAAAAATTACGTTTTGGGATCCAAAAATTGTTAGCTGGGAATACCATAAAGTAGCTCATTATCATTTCTATGCCAGTTACATTTACAGAAACACGAACATTAAGCACAAAAACACAAGCGCTATCCAGAACAGCAGTTGTGGCGTCCCACCTTAGGACAACATTGGTAATTACAAACCGGAGCTCTGTGTAATGGGAAAACCGGGAATGCAGATGCCTGGATGCCTCGCGGAGCACCAGCTGTTGTCTGGTGGGAATTTCGATCTTGCCAATCCTAATACCCAGAGAAAAGACCACCAGACTCTTAATGCCTAGATTCATCATTAAAATGCAGATTTGGCCTCTTGGTACACACTTTATACATCTGTTTAATTTATATTGACTTCAGATTGCTGTGTCATACATTTTTATGGGTTTTTAAAATTACTCTGAGGTCCACTTATGGTGTTAAGCTAGGCGTTTGGCACCAGAAAAGTACTTTACATTGACATTTCCATTTGACGCCCATTCTGAATCTTATAATGTGTTTGTATTTGTGACTTGACAATGTTTGTAAGCATCAGACTGATCTCACAGAAATTCGTAACTATTTTGCTATGAATTCATATGATATGAATCGTAAAAATACGTATGATTATTAGAAATAAAGCAGTAATAAAGCTCCACCCCCAAACCAATGCTATCTTATGGCAATTCATTCGTATTTTAAGAGGTTGGCTAATTTGTGTTAATTCGTGTGACGAAGTTCGTACATTTTTGTACAATTTGCTTTTGCTATTGTGAATTTTGAGTTAGACGTGGGGTTTCATTATTGTTTTTATGATAATCGTGTTTTTGTACGACTTGCGTCATACGAATTCATACTAAACGTAAAATATGTACGAATTCTCGAAAGATCAGGCTGCCTAAACTCAGTGTCACTGGCCAAAAGCAGATCATACAAAATCAGACAAATGATATCGTACGAATTTATACAAATTATTGTAAATCTTGTAAAATAGTTGAGCTTGTTATATGCTACGATTTTCAAACTTTGTAAATGTGTGTTTATTCTTTTACAGACGTACATTTTTACGGATAGCTCAGATGAAGACATTTCCGCTGAAGGTAAAACATGTAGCTATATTTCTTTTCTGCAGTGTTTTGTCTGGTAGGTTATCAATTGTTGTCATAAAATCGATTGTTCATCACGTGCATCTGTACTTGCAGGATTCAACGTAATCGTCACTAACTGCCCGCCAGAACACACTCACCAAGCTCTCTCCTGCAAGATGGCCGCTGAATACGACCACTTTATGGCCTCCAGCAAAAAGTGAGTCTTCATTGTTTACTTTTTGGTGAAATTGAGACGTGACCTTATTGTACAATTCATCTTTTCGGGTTATATATTGTCTATTTTTTATTATTTAAAAATAAAATTATTTAATAGCTCTTAAAGATCCACTCGCCATAGCCAATGGTGTGGTGGGCAGTGCTCCGACATACTGTATGGTGCAGACGCACATTCGGCAACCTGAGTTCGAATCCTGGCTCAAGTTCCTTTGCTGATCCCGTTTTTCTCTCTTCACCCTGTACTTTCCTGACATAGTGGGGTGGTTTCCCTGACAGGGATTAGACTAGTCCTAGACTAAAATAAATGTAAGGACTGTTCAAACTAAAAACAACCTGCACTGACATATCTTAAAATACATCAGGGCACTTTGTTATGCCTCAAAATTCACACAAGTGTTTTTTGTAAGGCATGTTTGTTTAAACTAGTTATATTTCCTAATTAAACTAAGGTCTAGTCCTGGCTCAAGCTAATCCCTGTCCGGGAAACCGTCCCACTGTCTATTAAATAAAGGCAAAAATGGCTTAAAAAAGATCCACTTAACTGGCCTTAAATGCGCAACTGGCGTAATTTTAACAGAAACATGAAGTTAAGGTGGGGCATATTGACTGGCTCCTCCCCCTTGCTTATGGTATATCTTGTTGAAGGTAAATTTTGTCAATGTTTTGAGGCACACTAGTTTTTAAATATCCATGAGGTCAACATATTCATAATAAATGACAACTTCAATTTTGGTTCCTTTTCAGTCAGTCACTATGACGTCACGCTGTGACCGACGAATCGGGAATGCGCTTCGCGGGACCCAGTTTGTCAAAAAAAATTATTCATTCAATTTACGTAATTAAGGTAAGTTGTTGCAATCAATTTATTTAAGCTACATTTAAACAAAAGTTTTTTATTTATTTATTTTCATTTTTTGTTTAAATGTAGCTTAAATTGATTGCAACCACTTACCTTAAAAAAATTACGTTAATTGAATGAATCGTGACGTCTCCGTTGCCTTCTTTCAGGGACCAAGGGTTACATACGTAACCAAGACGTTTCTTTCAGTCGGTCACTACGGTGTTACGTTGTTACAGACGAATCGGTTATGCGCTTCGCGGGACCTCATTTGTAGGTCATGACATGACGTCTCCGTTACCTTCCTTCAGGAAACGAGGGTTACATAAGTAACTGAGACGCTCCCCTTCAGTAGGTCACTACAACATCACTTGTTACTGGCGAATCGGTAATGCGCTTCGCGGGACCCAATTCGTCGGTCACGGCATGACGTCTCCGTTACCTTTCTTCAGGGACAAGGGTTAAATACGTAACCGAGATGTTCCCTTTTAGTCGGTCACTACAACGTCACGTCGTAACCTACAAATCAGGAATGCATTTTGCGGTACCTAGTTCGTCAGTCATGACATGACGTCTCCGTTACCATCCTTCAGGGAACAAGGGTTACATATGTAACCGAGACGTTCCCTTTCAGTCGGTCATTACGACGTCACGTTGTAACCTACAAATCGGGAATGTGCTTCGCGGGACCCAGTTCATTCAGGAAACAAGGGTTACATAAGTAACCGAGACGGTCCCCTTCAGTCGGTAACTACGACGTCACGCTTCACAGGACCCAATTCGTCGGTCACGACATAACGTCTCCGTTACCTTCCTTCAGGGAACGAGGGTTACATACATAACCAAGACTGTTTCAATTAGAAACAATTTGATGACAAAAAAATCCATAACCACAAAAAGTATCAGAAATGGGGAGCATCACGACATGACGTCTCCGTTACCTTCCTTCAGGGGACGAGGGTTACATACGTAACCAAGACGTTCCTTTTCAGTCGGTCATTACAAAGTCACATTGTTACCAACGAATCGGAAATGCGCTTCGCGGGACCCAATTCGTCGGTCACGACATGATGTCGAGACGTTCCCTTTCAGTCTGTCACTATGGCATCACGTCGTAACCGACAAATTGGGTCCCTGGAATTGCATTCCCAATTCGTCGGTCACGACATGATGTCTCCGTTACCTTCCTTCATGGAACGAGGGTTATATACATAACTGAGACGTTCCCTTTAAGTCTGTCACTATTGCATCATGCCGTAACCGACAAATTGGGTCCCTGGAATCGCATTCCCAATTCGTCGGTCACGACTTGGCGTCTCCGTTCCCTTCCTTCAGGGCCTGAGGGTTACATACGTAAACGATACGTTTCATGGTAAAAAAAATCACAACCTTTATTTCATGTTGTCTTTTCACAGGTGGTTGTGTCATGTGGATGATGATAACTATCTGAATCCTGGCGCTCTCTTGTCCCTCCTCTCGGCCTTCCCAGAAGAAAGCGACATCTATGTGGGCAAGCCCAGCCTGGATCGACCGATGAAAGCGCAAGAGCTCCTGGAAGGGAATAAGACGGTCAGTATCCCAGTACATAGATCATTTTGCAAGCACCTCTAAACGATTATTGATAACATATGAATAACGATTGATTTTATAGGAGACAGATCGTTTCTGTCACCTTCCACTCGTAATTTTTTATTCCTCCTTTTACGGCATTAATCCATCCTCACCAGTATTCCTCCGCAATGAACCCCGTATTCTCTGGGGATCAATCAGTGATTACAACTTTATTGCTCATTGATCTGGAAAATTCTATCAGCTGTTTTAATGTGCAGCTGGGAGATAAAAACCGGGAGTCGATACCAGTAGTGCTCAGGTTAATGTCTATCTGATACCTTAACATATCTTTAGCAGATTTACAGATTAACATACAAAGTGTTTTTCTCATTTGATCGCTCACACACACATCAATGGATATTACTTTAGGCTTGATGTCTTTCTACAGAATAATGTGCATTGACAATGCATGCCAAATAAGACTAAGATGGATAGTTCATCCAAAAATGAAGAAAGTTATTGGTGTGTCATTATTCAGTGATGATAACCGTATCTACAAACTTACACAAGGTTTTGTAAAGAAATAATGTGAGGTCTAGTTTTCAAATACCTGCAAAAGGTGAGGCTCGATCTCACAACCCAGCGTGCCTCCACACGCACTAATAGATGCTGACCGAATGCAACACAAGAGCTATGATCATCATTTTAACATCAATTTAGGGGCTCAATTCTTCAATGCTATAGGAATATGGAAACAACTACATTTGATATTTTGTACAATGAAATTAACCCGGTTAGACTGATTGGTTGACTTTAAACTTTTTCAGAGGGAAGTCCATTTCTGGTTCGGTACAGGAGGGGCGGGGTTTTGTCTGAGCAGAAAGTTGGCTGAGAGGATGGCACCCTGGGCAAGGTGAGGCTTATTTGGCATGTGCCGTGTTTTTGCATTCCCATAGGAAAGAAAAATAACAATTACACCTGAATATCTCATATGCCTCCATTCAATCTCTTAGAACTTGCTATATTATACAATATATGATATACAATCCAATGTGTGTTTCTGTATTTAAGTGGTCCTAGGTTCGAGCAGACCTCTGCACTTATAATGCTGCCTGATGATTGTACAGTGGGCTTTATAGTTGAAAAACGTCTTGGTATCTCTATGGTCCATAGCAACATGTTTCACTCTCACCTGGAAAACCTTCTTCTACTTGCCCCCAGTGAAATCCCAAAACAGGTGAGGTGCTTGTCCTAGTTTATACTGTAATTGGTGCTTGCTGAGGCAAGCATCACTGTTTCTATTGCGCAACGCGAGTTTTAAACCTGACGCATTTCTTGTCGAAGACATGAATCATATCGCAGAATTTCATGGATCTCAAAAGAAAGATTATATTACGTTAAAGATGGACCGCAGCCCTATACAGTAGCAACACATAGAAATCGTAATATATTGCATTCACAGTTTTGAATGTAACCTTAATTCAATTTATTTTCAATTCAATTTTATTTATATAGCGCTTTTCACAATTGGTAATTGTTTCAAAGCAGCTTAAGATTAATAGAAGCAGTGAAAAGCACAGAAAATCAACAGATAGCACATAGTAATACACGATAGCATAAGCAGCTAAATTTGCTGCGGCTATGAATCAACATTATAATCGAGCATATTACTAATGTAACGTATAGAAGAGGGTGCTAAGTTAAGCCCAAGAAAGCTGCCTCCCCGGGTTAAAACCCCCCCTAGGAGAAAAAACCAATAAAAAACCTCCTGTAAACTACTCAACTAAAAACATTTTATGCGCTTTAGCCTGTCATTTACACAACAAAGGCGTTTTGGGGGCCTGAGTGTGCACGTTTTTGAAACTATATTATAATTGTATCAGTGTAAACTTTTTTATTTGTTATTCTGCATTAACATACAAAATAAAATAAAATAAAATAAAATAAAATAAAATAAAATAAAATAAAATAAAATAAAATAAAATAAAATAAAATAAAATAAAATAAAATAAAATAAAATAAAATAAAATAAAATAAAATAAATAAATAAAATAAAAAAAATAAATAAAATAAAAAAAATAAAAAAAATAAAATAATAAAATAAAATAAAATAAAATAAAATAAGTTTATATAATCAACTTAGACATCAGGGTCTTCTAAAAGTCCTTCAACAGGTTAAATAACCTAATTCCACTTTTCCCTTTTTAACATTTTAGATTACAAACAGTCTAGATACAATTGTATCTTTAAGCCAATTATACATACCAGACCAAAAACCATTGTGTCTCAGTGTAAACTACAAAAAACGGAATATATGAAAACTATGATGATGTGCATATTACTTGTTTGGACATTGCCAACTACTGGCCTGGCATGCATAATACAGTATTTTTAAGTTATTCCTGGAACCGTGTGAACAAGGATAGTTTGACAACATTGTCGTCTGTATGCGAAACATTTAAACACAAAGAAAATCTTTTCTGTTGTAAGTGCATAATATATTCTGTATGTACCCTAAGACAAGTTACAATTTATATTGCTGCATTACATTAGACTTTCTTTCTCATCTTATTTTCTTCCACCACTGAAGGTCACTTTAAGTTACGGATGGTTTGAGAATAAAATGAACAGCGTCGAACTCAGGGGAGTATTTACCAAAGATGAAGATCCGTCCAGGTTGGTCACACATTCACATATCCACATACTGTACGCATTCTCATATATATTGATACAGATGAAAGTAAACATTTTAAAGGAAAATTTAAGAGAAAGCTAAATGTTGCCACTTAAACAAATCTATGAATTATAAAAAATGTACGATTAAAATGTTTTTGCAATATCTCATTTCATGCCAGCCTGATCTCACAAGAAATCGTACATATTTTATGAGTTGGCTAATTCGTATCAATTCATACGAAGTTGATGGTGCAAAATCGTACGATTCTCATGAAACAACAACAAAACCGAACACCTAACCTCGCACCTAACCCCAACGTCACAGGGGTCAAGGCAAATGTACCAAAACTTATGAATGTGGTCTTTTGAATTAATACGAATTAGCCAACTCGTAAAATATGTACGAATTCTTGTAAGATAGCATTGTTCATGCTGATGTGTCCCTGGACCACAAAATCATCATAAGTGAAGTCGAACGGATATATTTGTAGCAATAGCCAAGAAATACATTGTATGGGTCAAAATAAAAAAGTATGCCAATAATCATACAGTAAGTAAAGGGACAGTAAGTCTGGTTTTATTAGTCAAAATCAATGTCTTTATTCATAAATATGTCCTCGTTGGTGTCAAATGACCTCTGCCAGTGATCTGACTTTTCTTTGTAAGCTTAGAATTTCTTCTCTTTACTTACATTGAACGGGTAAGGAGGCTTCCATGTCGTTAAACTGATAAACTATAATAGCAAAGAGGGACAAAAAGCGCATTTTCACAACACGTTTTCATTCAGAACACGTGAACCAGTAGCAACGAACAAGGAGATCAGTGATTACATAACGGCTACCGTGGTTGCAACACGCTTTTGGAAAAGCAAGGTGCTAGAGAGCACTATTCGTTTGAATGCAAAATACAATTTTACCACTACCCACTAAACACAGGACGTCGGATAGAAGTGTAGATCATGTCTATATTGGGTCCATCGGTCCATGACCAATTCTGGACATCTATTCGACGACGTCAAAACTAGGTCCACTATTTGGACGTCCAACCATGACCCTACCTGGACGTCATATTTACGGGCAACATTTGACTTTTGAACTGGGTAATTTTTTGGACGTCATATTTACGGGCAACATTTGACGTTTGAACTGGGTAATTCTTTGGACGTCATTTGGACGTCTATGACTGGCCTATGTCTATATTATATGATTAGGCCTATAAAAATGTGTTTATTTACAAATATCAGCATTATTGTACCAACATGATTAATACTTACGAATAGTCTTTATTATTTATACTGTTTTTTCTGCTTTCTTGAATTATATACAAGTTCATCTAAATGTACAATTAAAAATCTGTAATTAAATGTGTAGTTCGTTATATTAAAAGTATATGACCATACTGACAATTTAACATGAAAATATTCTCACCTATTCTCATAATGTATATACAATGTTAAGATATGGCCGTGTGGCCGAGTGGTTAGCGAGACTTGCTTGTAACCCAGACATCGATAGTTAGAATCCCACAGCCGGCAGGAAATGACTGAAGTGTTTCGGTGTTGCGATGGGTGAAGTGCAGAGACAATCATCTGTTTTCGCTTTTTTCATGTCTCTTTTCCTTGGAGGTCCTACGGATGTAAACATTTAGACGTGCAGAAGACGTCGAAAAAAAGACGTCGACTGGCGTTACAAAACAACCCCTTTTATGGACTGTATTCGGAAGTCCAAAAATTACATGAAAAAGACGTAATTCCGACGTCACTTTTCGCAGTGGGTAAATGGGGGTAAATCCTACTTATTGTCCCTTTAAGTAAAGATCATGTTCCATTAAGTTATTTTGTGAATTTCCTACCATAAATATATAAAAAATGTATTTATCATGTTGCTAAGACTCTATATGGACAACTTTAAAGGCGATATTCTCGATATTCTTGCACCCTTCGATTCCAGATTTTCAAATAGTTTAAATATTGTCAAATCCTAACAAACCATACATCAACGGAAAGCTTATTTATTCAACTTTCAGATGATGTATATATCCCTTTTTAAAAATGTAGCCTTTTATAGATTGTTTTTGTGGTTCAGGGTCACAAATAGGGTTCTTTATCCTCTCACACATTTTTATGCGCATGTTAGCTTTACGAATCCAGGCCTTTTCTGTTATCGGCACAAATCCACACATTTATGAGCAAACATCGCTTCCTTACAATCTGTTTAATCTAAAGTAAAATTGTATGCATGTTTCCCAGAGGCGAAAAAGCTTTACTTTCATATCCTGATAACATTATTTTTTATGAGATTCTCCTCATTTTATTTTGTACAATTTCCATCATAATATAATGTATATTTTTTTGCTGTTGTTTGTTGTATTTTTCAGGTTCAGAACAGTCCACTGTCTTTTGTACCCAACAACAAATTGGTGTCCGGTTGCTCTTAAAAGCGCCCTGGCGTGGAATCAACAGGTTCTCCCATGATGCTGTGGTCTGAATGGACTGCAGTCATGTCAGTTTGTGAAGTTCCTTACAAGATATTTCTGTTTTCGTAGGAAGTGGAGCAGAATGATAATGTTTGCCTCCCACGATTTTGCACATTCAGTGAAATCTCATCCACCCATCTCAGATCTTGAGCAGATCTTTGTGAATTCTTAAAGACTTTGGCTTTTGAAGATACATGACTTCAGAGCAAAGCTGACTCATAGAAGTACAGATTAAATATATCTGAACTTTATGCTTCTTCGAGGTAGAGGACTGTGGACTGAACCATTCTGTTTACGATATCAATATCTGCTGCAGTGATAGTGAGATACGGATGAGCCCAAAGTCTTCTTGGGTAGCATGAGGGGAACCTAGAAACCTTAAGTTGAACTGAGCCATTATTGTAAATTATACAATATTTTTACAGAATCTTCAAGTGTAACTTCTGTCTACACATTGCACATTAAGAGTATTAGGTTGATATAGTTACAGTATTAAATAGGCCTATATGTGTAAGTATCTCATGTGTCAATCACATTTCAATGCACTGAATATTTGTTTTGAAGTAAACAAAAGACTGCTGTATTATATAAATCCAATGTTTATATTTGTTTGCTTTATAAATCTATACCATTTATAACCATCATTTCAGTGCTTTATTTTAAGTTGCCAAATTTTTGTGGCAAAATAAATAAACACAGTATTTCAGTACATTTATTTTATTTTTAAAACAACCTAAATTTAGCAAATCTTTACGTTTGTCCATATAATATTATTATTATATTATCCAACAATAACAATTACAATTTTCAGAACAGGGTCATCAAATTTGTTTCTTCTTTTTATTACTACCTGTATAATTGTATTTGCACTGTCCATTTGTGTAATGTGTTTGTATTGTACATTTATACATTACTATACTGTATGATTATTATGAAGCACTTATGCTAAGATCTGAGTACCCGTGGTCTCATCATCTAGCGTATGTTAAATAAAAACTATTTTCTATGTAAATGTAATGAATTATTACTTGCTTTATGCTATAATATGTTTAGGTGATTGATTGGGTGTTGCAATGCTCTACATTAGCAAGGCTGACATAAATATGCTCTGTCCCTTTAAGTAGAGACTCTTTGGCACTGCCCTCTTTTAGGTCAATCAGCCAATCAAAAAATCCATCAAACAGCCAACTAGGAGGAAGCCATTGTGAAGGTGAAGAATTTGGTAGGCCAAACTTGATTTTTTAGCAGGTTTTTGGTGGTTTAAATGGTTTTAAGGTGATGGGGCCAAAGCTTGAATTTAAAATAGGGTGGCCATTCGTGCCAGTTCCGCCGTACACGTCCCGAACATGTTTTGGGTTCGTTCTCCGGAAGTCGCGTTGCTCGACCGCATATGTCATCGAGGTTCTCACATTTCAGTTAAAATACATTAGAAAATTAAGATTTAATTAAGACATACAATCATTGTAGTTTCATTCTTACCTTGAAATGTAACGGTTGCTTTTCTGAAATTAAACCCAAAATATTAAACCTTGATGACGTATGCGGTCGACCAACACGACTTTCGGAGAACGAACCCGAAAACAAGTTCGGGACGTGTCCGGCGGAACTGGCATGAATGGCCACCCTAATTTGAAACCTTGGTCAGTATTTATTTATTTGTTGGATTGAGATTTTCTTTGGGTTGTTTTGTTGATTGTTTGTTTGTGTTTGCTGGACCAGATGCGTTTTTCAATTGATAATAATAATTACTGTAAGTTTGCAATATAGACGTCTGTTGTGTTTAAGAGAATGTGGAAAATTGGGTTAAGTGGACCAAATAGGTACCCGACTATCTCCGCTGTCACGGCTGTCAGGTCAATGTGCAAAGTAAAAACATTCTTGAAATTGTAACAAAATAAAGTGATGATTTTCGGGTTTCAAATTATTTTGTTATTCTTGAACCCACACTGCAGAAAATGATTTTCAAGAAAAAAATTCTTAGTATTTTTTCTTGTTTTGAGTAAAAATATCTAAAAATTCTTAAATTAAGATGCTTTATCTTGATGAGCAAAACAACCCAAGAAAATAAGTCTAGTTTTTAGACCAAAAATATCAAATTTAAGTGATTTTGTGCATAAAACAAGCAAAACAATCTGCCAATGGGGTAAGCAAATTTTATTTGAATTTTTCTTGAATTTAGTGTTTTAGAAAAATGTTCAAGATTTTTTTGCTTAGCCCATTGGCAAATTTTTTTGCTTGTTTTAAGCACAAAATCACCTAAATTTGATATTTTTGGTCTAAAATACCAAGATTTTTTTTCTTGAAAATTATTATTTGCAGTGTATGCACTGCAAAAAAAATATTTTCAAGAAAAAATTATTAGTATTTCCGTCCTGTTTTCAGCAAAAACATCCATTTTTTCAATCAAGATGCCTTTTCTTGATGAGCAAAACGACCGAAGAAAATAAGTATTTTTTTAGACCAAAATATCAAATTTAAGTGATTTTGTGCATAAAACAAGCAAAAAAAATCTGCCAATGAGGTAAGCAAATTTTATTTGAATTTTTCTTGTATTTTGTTTTTAAGAAAAATGTTTAAGATTATTTTGCTTACCCCATTGGCAAATTTTTTTGCTTGTTTTATGCACAAAATCACTTAAATTTGATATGTTTGCAGTTTTGCAAGCTCTTTCTATCTAAACAACTAATTTTAGCTAGCCTGGGTGCCAGCCGATCTTAGCCCCGCCCACCACTATTTGAAAATCGGGGAAGATTTCTGACAAATTCTGACTAGAATTGAGTATGACAACGTCAGGCTAATTTTAGCATTTAACCATGTTGAAAATTTTACTCACATACCTTGATTTAAACCTTTCCTAAAGTTGTCTTAAAACCAATACCCGTTCTTGTCTTAGGACAACTTTGATGAATGTTTTTGATCCAAATCATTGACTATTTATATTAAATAAATTTATATTATATTATATTTATATTAAATGTTGACTAGTATATTTTGTTAATGCTCTAAAACATTGAATTGAAATTAAATATGCATTTGAGGTGGCATAGGCTCGGATAAGTTCGTGCAAAAGGTGATTCATAAATAATATTTGGAAGTCTGACCAGTCGTTCCCAACCTTTTTCACTTCAAGGCCCCCTAGTTGCCCACAATGATATTTAAAGGCCACTCACTCACTATTTTTTTTTTACATAAAATTAACTAGAGCTTGGAATGACTATAGACAGATGTGTATTTGCTAAAAAGTAAGAAACATCAAGATTTTTGCTTGTTTTAGCTTTTTTAATGCTTGTTTTGTTATCTTTTTAATAATTTTAAGTCATCTTGAGACCTCTTTGGAAATCTGCAGAGGCCCCAACCCCCTGGTTTGGAAACACTGCTGTAGACTTTATAATTGAAACTGAAGGCATATTAATGTCTGATCAACTAAATATTTGTTAATAAAAATATTACTCGGTGTTCCAATAGTTTTTTCTTGTCAAACTATTTGCTTTCTCCCTGTACAAATAAAAGTCTACAAACATAATCTATATTGCCCCTCTCGTAGGATTTTTGTTGGTTTTATGATCTGTTTTCTTTCGGCCCCATAAGTCTAAATGTCCACCTGTGGCCTGTGGACATTCAGCAGACCAAACAAACCAGAGAAGATGATCTGCAAACTCATTTTCTGCCATCTGCTCACCGCCTGATCTGTGTGCCCATAACAGCAGCTGGATGCAAACACGCACTTATATTCATCTTATTTTTGGACAGATCTCACAGTAATGCAGCTCCCATGGGTCATAGGGCAAATTTTTGTAAAAAGGGGTTGGAAATTGTGCTGTTTACAATCAGCGAAACAAAAAATGACAGGTGTGTAAAGAGGTTCAGGGGGAATTGCCCATTTCGTGAAAATTTACCACATTTAGGAGACCTGCTTCACTTTTACATTTATGCATTACGGCAGATGCTTTTACTGGAGCAACTTACAGTGCAGGGTTGGATTGCATGACCATTTGTACAGCCAACACAATGTTCTAAGACTCCATGTTTTCTTGTTTTAAGCTCAATGTTGTTTCACTTTTAATTCTCCTTTATTAAAATTATTACACTGCAAAAAATTACTTTCCTTCTTAGTATCTTTGTCTTGTTTTCAGTAGAAATATCTAAAAATTCTTAAAGGGATACTTCACCGACTTAGCATTCAGCTTTGTATCTGTGGAGGCCCGGCAGTGTTGCTGAGTGACCATGTTTCCCTCCCTCGTTTCCCCCTGGGGGGAGAGGTGTCTGCATTTTGGTTCTGCAGGGAAGTCCTCCGATGATGTAATATGACGATTTTTGCATCGTCGGAGGACTTTTTTGCGGAGCCGGGATGCGGATGTCTCTCCTCTCAGGGGGAGGTGATGGGGGGAAGCATGGTCATTCAGTGGTGCTGCCGGGTTTCTGCAGATACAGGGCTGAGTGCTAAATCGGTGAAGTATCCCTTTAAAGTAAGAGTTATTTTCTTAAAGAGCAAAATGACCTAAGAAAATAAATCTAGTTTTAGACAAAAATATACAATATAAGTGAATTTGTGCTTAAAACAAGCCAAAAATATCTGCCAATGGGATGAGAAAAAAATCTTGAAATAAGTTTACTTTTTTCTTAAACACTTAATTCACAAAAAAAATTCTGACCCCATTGGCAGATTTTTTGCTTGTTTTAAGCACAAATTCACTTAAATTGTATATATTTTTGTCTAAAAACTAGACTTATTTTCTTGGGTCATTTTGCTCATCAAGAAAAGGCATCTTAATGTAAAAACATTTAAGATTTTCCACTAAAAACAAGATAAAAATACTTTTTGCAGCGTAAATCTTCATATTTCTCTTATAAGCAGTTGCTTGGCTGACAACTGTGCATGTACACTAGTTTTTTAAAACTAGACTTTTTGGGTTGTTTTGCTCATCAAGAAAAAGCATCATAATTTAAGATTATTTTTAGATATTTTTACTGAAAACAAAAAAATACTAAGATTTTTTTCTGGAAAATAATTTTTTGCAGTGTAACATCTAAATTTGGTTGCAAAAAAATGTCTTATAAGCGTAAATTGTGGTTCATTCATGTTTCGTTAAAAAAATATGAAATTATGAAGTCTTCACACTGGAAAAAATGACTTTCTTATTTAGTAATTTTGTCTTGTTGTAGTACAATTATTTATAAATTTTAAAATCAAGACGCATTTTCTTGATAAACAAAATTACCCAATAAGTCAAAAAAATATCAAATTTAAGTTAATTTGTGCATAAAACAAGCAAAAAAAAAAAAACTGCAAATGGGGTAAGCAAAAATCTTGAACTTTTTTCTTAAACACTTAATTGAGGAAAATTTCAAGAAAAATTTGCTTACCCCATTGGCAGATTTTTTTTTACATGTTCTATGCACAAATTCAATTTTAGATATTAATACTTCAAACTAGACAAAAATAATTAAAAAAATCATTTGCGGTGCACATTTTTGTCATTAGAGGTTGGACTGCAAAAAATGATTTTCAAGAAAAATAATTCTTAGTATTTTTGTCTTGTTTTCAGTAAAATTATCTAAAAATTCTTAAATTAAGATGCTTTTTCTTGATGAGCAAAACGACCCAAGAAAATAGGTCTAGTTTTTAGACCAAAAATATCAAATTTAAGTGATTTTGTGGACAACACAGGCAAAAAAATCTGCCAATGGGGTAAGCAAATTTTTCTTGAATTTAGTGTTTAAGAAAAAATTTCATGATTTTTTTGCTTACCCCATTTGCAGATTTTTTTGCTTGTTTTATGCACAAAATCACTTAAGTTTGATATTTTTGGTCTAAAAACCAGACCCTTTTGTCTTGGGTCGATTTGCTCATCAAGATAAAGCATCATAATTTAAGAATTTTTAGATATTTTTACTTACAACAAGAAAAAAATACTAAGATTTTTTTTTAATGAAAATACTTTTTTTGCAGTGTGTTTGGCTGAATGTTAGTGTGTTTGCACTCCATGTACTTTTGGAGAAGCCTGGTATCTTTATCAGGTGTATTGAAAGCACCTTAGCGATGCCACGATTCATGCGGTCAAGCATCTCTCGGGACACGACAGCCGCCTTGCCTCGAATTTCTGTGCAAACCCTTACAAACCCCCCTGTGAGAGAGTCAATGGGCAAATCGATCTGATCTCAATGAAGACACGCGCCCATGCCGCAGAAGGGTCAGAAAGTATTTTCTTCATTTTCCGAGGGACCATTTGCGATGGAGCCTGCATCAATTGATGATGATAATGGAGAGGGCAGTAAGTGGCAGTGCAGAGAGGGTCGAGTGGCCCTTATTTTAAGAGCCCGCTGAGGCAGGACACGTTCCACCTCTCAACAGCACTCAGAAACGGAGAGACAGTCCCTGACTTTTCAGCAGACCTTGTCTTGAAAGTACCAGGTTGACACTTGTATTGATGTATTTCGGTTCGCGACCAACAAACGGCAAACATCAAAGTCTATTGTGCATGGGATGTGAGAGCAAATCTCTTTGTTGGGTGTGATTTCAACTACTTGACACATCTGCAGGCTTCACGTTTCTTTCATCAGAAGTTGCTTGGCTAACTTTGCATGTAACGTCACACCTGTCCTGGAAAAATTCCACTGGCTTCCTGTTAGTTTTCGTATTGATTTTAGCTGACATATATATATACAATTATTATTAAGTCTTCACATATCTCTTAGTAGAAGTTGCTTAGCTGATAATTGTGCATGTTACATCTAAATTTGGTTGCAAAAAAGGTCTTCTAACCGTAAATTACAGTTAAGTCATGTTTAGTTACAAAAATGAAATTATTATTTAGTCTTTAAATTTCTCTTATTACAAGTTTCTTAGCTGGCAACTCTGCATGTACCATCAAAATTTGGTTGCAAACAATGTCTTATAACCTTAAATCGTGGTTCAGTCATGTTTAGTTAAAAAATATTCAATTATTATTAAGTCTTCACATTTCTCTTATTAGAAGTTGTTTAGCTGACAACTGTGCATGTAACGTCTAAACTTGGTTGCAGACAATGTCTTATAACCTTAAATCGTGGTTCAGTCATGTTTAGTAAAAAAAAAATACAATTATTATGAACTCTTTACATTTCTCCTAGTAGAAGTTGCTTAGCTGACAACTGTGCATGTAAGGTCTAAATTTGGTTGCAAAAAAAGGTCTTATAACTGTAAATTACAGTTCAGTAATGTTTAGTTAAAACTATTAAATTATTATTATGAACTCTTTACATTTCTCTTATATTAGAAGTTGCTTGGCTGAAAACTGTTCATGTAACGTCTAAATTTGGTTGCAAAAATGTCTTATAACCATAAATCGTTGTTCAGTCATGTTTAGTTAAAAATATACAAAAGTTATATATAAAATTATTATTAACTCTTTATATTTCTCTTTTAAGAAGTTGCTTAGCTGACAATTGTGCATGTAACGTATAATTTTGGTTACAAAAAATGTCTTCTAACTGTAAATTACAGTTTAGTCATGTTTAGTTACAAAGATAAAATTATTATTTAGTCTTTAAATTTCTCTTATTAGAAGTTGCTTAACTGATAACTCTGCATGTAATATCAAAGTTTGGTTGCAAAAAATGTCTTATAACCTTAAATCGTGGTTCAGTCATGTTTATTTAAAAAATATTTAATTATTATTAAGTCTTCACATTTCTCTTATTAGAAGTTGTTTAGCTGATAACTGTGCATGTAACATCTAAATTTGGTTGCAAAAAAGGTCTTCTAACCGTAAATTACAGTTCAGTCATGTTTGTTACAAAAATATACAATTATTATTAAGTCTTTACATTTCTCTCATTAGAAGTTGCTTAGCTGACAACTGTGCGTGTAACGTCTAAATTTGGTTGCAAAAAAATGTCTTAGAACCATAAATCGTTGTTCAGTCATGTTTAGTAAAAAATATACAATTATTATTAAGTCTTCACATTTCTCTTAGTAGAAGTTGCTTAGCTGATAATTGTGGATGTTACATCTAAATTTGGTTGCAAAAAAGGTCTTCTAACCGTAAATTACAGTTAAGTCATGTTTAGTTACAAAGATGAAATTATTATTTAGTCTTTAAATTTCTCTAATTACAAGTTGCTTAGCTGATAACTGTGCATGTAACATCTACATTTGGTTGCAAAAAAGGTCTTATAACCATATATCGCTGTTCAGTCATGTTTAGTAAAAAATATACAATTATTATCAAGTCTTCACATTTCTCTTAGTAGAAGTTGCTTAGCTGGCAACTCTGCATGTAACATTAAAATTTGGTTGCAAACAATGTCTTATAACCTTAAATCGTGGTTCAGTCATGTTTAGTTAAAAAAATATTAAATTATTATTAAGTCTTCACATTTCTCTTATTAGAAGTTGTTTAGCTGATAACTGTGCATGTAACGTCTAAATTTGGTTGCAAAAAAGGTCTTATAACTATAAATCGTGGTTCGGTCATGTTTAGTAAAAAATAAAAATACAATTATTATTAAGTCTTCACATTTCTCTTATTAGAAGTTGTTTAGCTGATAACTGTGCATGTAACGTCTAAATTTGGTTGCAAAAAAGGTCTTATAACTATAAATCGTGGTTCGGTCATGTTTAGTAAAAAATAAAAATACAATTATTATTAAGTCTTCACATTTCTCTTATTAGAAGTTGTTTAGCTGATAACTGTGCATGTAACGTCTAAATTTGGTTGCAAAAAATGTCTTTTAACCTTAATTTGTGGTTTAGTCATGTTTAGTTAAAATATATAAAATTATTATTAAGTCTTCACATTTAGTTCTTTTATTTATTTATTTATAGAGCACATTTTACACAGTCACCAGACTGACCAAAGTGCTGAACAAGGCATACAAGTAAACCAGACATGAGAAAACAAGATTATCATAAAAAATCACATATAAAAACAATTAAAATACAAACAGGCCAAGCGCATGAGAATGTACAGTACATGGGTCGCAATTTGTCAGTTGACAAAACACAAATGACGTATGCCAGTGGACAATATGTCTAAAACAACACTATCTGCGTATGTCAGTTGACAATACACATAATTACACACGCCACTAATAACTTCTCTTATTAGAAGTTGTTTAGCTGATAACTGTGCATGTAACGTCTAAATTTTGATAATATCTGTCGTGTCCACGTCAACAGGCTCAGGAAGTAAACTGTTGCCTACAATCTGTGTGTTTGTTGTAGTCCAAGAAAGAAGATTTAAGTTGGAGACTATAGCTCTCGTCATCGTTTACTTTGGGATTTGTACCTTTTGCATATTATAAACATGTACTAATACACACTTACACACCAAAGGATGTGTAATATCGTGAATCGAAAAATACGTCCTCTTTAAGTCTTCACATCTCTCTCATCAGAAGTTGAGTTTAAATTTGGTTGCAAAAAATGTCTCATTACTGTAAATAATGGTTCAGTCATGTTTAATGTAAAACCAAACTTGTTTAATTGCAAGTTATGACCTTAAAACCAGAAAAATGTGATAAAATTTTGACCTTTTGATTTGCACTCTTGCACTCCATTATAATCCTTATTTGAGACTGCCTGGTGCATTTGTCAAAGAACAGCTTGCTGAGGGATGCCAGGGGACCTTATTGACTCTTTGAACCCTACTAAAGGCTTCTTATGTTCTTTTAGAGAACAAAATGGCTCCTGTATCATTTGATATCCCTCCACAGAGAGGAAAAATGCAGCACTGCCAGTCACACAATGCAACCAAAAGCACATCAACTGAGCGACTTCAGATATAACGGCTGTTAGTGTGAAGAGAGATGTTGCAGTAACATATTTCAGTGTCGGTCATGTTGCAGCAGGTTTACATGCACAGACTATATTCAAACTAAACCAATAAGCATTGACATATTCAGTTTCATAATGCACAAGAAATGTATTGCGACCTTCGCTTGTACACCCATGTGATGAGCTTCCTTTTAGATTATGTACGTATACGCTCACAGATAAATGTTTTGGCGGTAATGGCTGGTTATGGACATATAAATCTGAAGAGAATGAAGTAATATTGTACGGTTACACAGCGCAATAACAGTTTCTGGATTTGATCTGTTTGGTAGCTGTTAATGTGTTTCAGAGCGTAGGCGAGTATTGAAAAATTGAGTTAGGGGTAGGGAGGGGAAAAGATTTAGGTGGATTTCAGGAAAGGAGAATTCTGACAGATGGTGATGACGGTGGGGGAACCCATAGTCATCATCATAGTGTGGAGCTTGCACTACCTCTACCTACCACCAGGGTGCAGCACCTTATCAGTGAAAATGCAATGATTGCATTAAAAAAATGTATGCATTTTTAGGATTTCTTGATATATATTCAAGGGGTAAAGTTTGAGGAAACTGTACAGTGTACATGGTTACTGTACTTTGTAAAGGAGCAGCTCAACAACAACAAAAATATGTCAGTGCTTATTTACTCAAATATGTCTTTCCAGACCCTTGACTTTTTCTTCCATGAAACACAAAAATATTTACTTTTGGGTGAACTACAGTACTCCTTTGAGGGCCTACGTCTCTAGTCTCCAGTTAATGGATCGTGACGCTTAAAGTAATGTGTTTACAGGACTGTCAGCATCACTTTGTTGAGGTGTCAGGAGTTCGGTCTTTGCTTTCGGCCTTCTTTGCGAATAAGGTGGCGTCTTGATTCAAAGGTACGTATGGTGTTCCCGGTTAGTACACTGTAATTTCCCCAGTTGACAAAGCTTTTAACCTGACTCGCCGGTAAGAAATCTGACCCTGACATTTTGAATTACGATCGGCACCTCATTCCCTGGGTGTGACATCACCATATGTGTGACATCACATGCTGCCTTGTCTGGATGAAAGATATGGAAAACAGCGTTTATAGTTTAATTTATACCTATTGTATAGTCAAAAGTATTTAAAACAGGACATTTAATAAATATATGTTACTTTTTCTGTAGTATTAAGTAGGATAATGAAAAAGGGGGGTGATTCATCTTAGAACGTAACCAGCAGTTAGATGGGAGAGGTTGAAAGATATTACAGATTTGTAATATTTACTGAAAAGAGAAATTTTTTTCATAGCCAGAATATGCTTTTATATTTTTAAAAAAAGGTTTTGATAATAAACATCTAATGTGAAGAAATATCAGAAAATGTTTAAAATAAAGAATGTGCTTTAAGATAGTAAATGGAGTAAATTTTGTTGTGTTTACATTTAACGAAAAGCAGATTGCATGGTGGGTTACTCTGTGTTCACACCAGACGCCTAAGAGGCGTATTTTGCGCGTAGTTGGACACTTGAACATTTTGAGTTTACTCGCTTCATTCGTGCATGAAATTCTAGTCATTCGAGACATTCACGCGTAAATTCGCATCATGGGAGGGGCTTATATAGCTCAAAAATTGGGTAAACTTACCAGATTTTTCGACCTCCTCACTCACTTTCTTCTAAACAATATCCTTTTAATTCCTGTAAAAGTACGAAGATGTCTCGTGTAGCGATGATGATTGTTCTCCAATCGAATAGCGTCTAGCTTACCACACCGCAAGATGCCTATTCACGTCTTTGCATTGAATTAACATGTAAATGACTCACGCTTGCCGCCTCTTCCGCGTCTGGTGTGAACGCACCATTAGCCTTTTTTAATCCTTCACAAAAAATAAATCTAAAATCAACTGGTCTGATCTGATTTAAAGTGGTCTAGAAGACCTCTTAGCCCAACCACATCAAAAGCCCTAAAACAGAATGAAAGACCAGCTAAAACCGGCAAACCAGGTTAGGCAGGTATAAATTGTTTGGCTCAGGTTTTGAGGTAGTTTTCTCTTTAGGATTAGTAGTTTGCGTTTGGTAAATTGGTAAAGCGTTTGTTAGCTCAGCATCAGTTCCCTGGTGGATCTCCTTGTCAGATCTTTAGTCTGTTTTAGTTAATAACAGATCATTTAAAGGGGCCATGGCATGAAAATGAGACTTTTTCCATGTTTAAGTGCTATAATTGGGTCCCCAATGCTTCTATCAACCTGGAAAATGTGAAAAAGATCAACCCATTAACATTGGGGTTTTTTTGGTAAACCATTCTCTACAAGCACATACAAAAATAGGTCGTTGAAATTTGGACCTCTTAATGATGTCATAAGGAGCTTTTATTAGAATAATACTTCCCCCTCTATCTGCACTATCCAATCACAGCACTGCCATTTAATGCAGAGAAAAAGAGGGGAAAAAAAATAATTCACAGCACAATTGAGTTTCAATTGCAACAAACCACCATCATTGTGATCAGTGTTTGAATTTCATCAGCTGATTTGCATTTTGAAGGACACACCCAAAACAGCACATTTTTGCACACACCAACAAAGTGTCAATTTTAACATGTTATAATAAATTATCTATATGGTATTTTGAGCTAAAACTTTACATATGTGCTCCGGGGACACTAAAGATTTTTTTTGAAATCTTAAAAAAGTCTTGTCCCATGGCCCCTTTAAGTGTGATAGTATTACACGCTGTTCTCAGGTCAGTGAACGTGCAAGGATCTGTCCTATATACACTGCACAAAAACCTGTATATCTTGTGATGTGATTGTTGGCTGTGGAGGCACAGAGTCAGAATATTGAAAATAGTGATCAGTCAAAACCCATTTGCTGGGTGTTTTATGTCCACTTTGAGACTAAGACGCATGTAAATTTTCTTGAAAATGTCTTCTTTTGTGTTCAACAGAAAACACAGTATGGACGATATAGATTTGAAACAACATACAGTATAATAATAATAATCTTTATTACTAGGTGAACTGTTTCTTGCTGATCTCCGGTCATCTTTTCCTACACAGGAAGAGACAAAAGCTGGTTTTAGTCCGATACAGAAAAACAAATGATTTGGATGTAGTCTGTAAACGCTCAACAACAGAGAGCACAGGTGTGAAAAATGAAATGTTTAACCTGAATGTCACATTTATGTGCTTAAGGTCTTTAAACTTCACAGCCAAGAATCTGGCAGAATTTCAGGTTTCTTCATTACTATTCCAGATCTATCTTTCTCTTCACCCCAGAATCACCTCATTTCTCTTCCTCACATGGTGCAAAGATTAATCACACTTGACATCTCATTTTCTAACGTTGGCTTTTCTCAGAATCATTTTGGTCGGCCAGGGTGATCTTAAACGATCCAAACATACTTTAAAACTTCCAAATACTTCCCAGATCATGCACCTTTGACACGACCCTTTCTCTTGCTGAAAAATCATAAACTTTTAAAAAATAAAGATTTCTAAACGTTTTTGTCATGCTGTACACTTTTAAAAATATGAAAAATAATTTTACTAAAGAAATCTATTTGTTGAAGATGATAGGAGGATAGGTAAGTGAATGGATAGCGACAGATAGACCACAGAGACAGAATGAGAGAGAAACAGGCGGATGGACTGAGAGAAAGAGAGAGAGCCAGAGGGACTGACTGAGAGAGAGAGAGAGAGAGAGAGAGAGAGAGAAAGAGAGAGAGAGAGAGAGACAGATAGACGGATGGATTGAGAGAGAGAGAGAGAGAGGCAGATGGACAAATGGAATGAAAGAGACAGACGAGAGAGACGGAATGAGAGAGAGAGAGACAGACAGACAGACTGACTGGATGGGAGGGAGAGACAGACAGACAGACAGACAGATGGACGGACAGACTAAGAGAGACAGACAAACAGACAGACGGACAGACTGAGAGAGACGGACAGACAGATGGACTGAGAGAGACGGATTGATGGACGGACTGAGAGAGACGGACAGACAGATGGACTGAGAGAAACGGACGGACGGACTGAGAGAGATGAATTGATGGACGGACTGAGAGAGACGGACAGACAGATGGACTGAGAGAGACGGACGGACTGAGAGAGACAGACTGACTGAGAGAGACAGACGGACTGAGAGAGACGAATTGATGGACGGACTGAGAGAGACGGATTGACAAACGGACTGAGAGAGACGAACAGACTGACAGATGGACGGACTGACAAGATGGACTGACTGAGAGAGACGGACAGAATAGACGGACTGACTGAGAAAGACGGACAGAATAGACGGACTGACTGAGAGAGACGGACAGACAAGACAGACTGACTGAGAGACAGATAGACGGATGGACTGTCTGAGAAACAGACAGATAGATGGACTGACTGAGAAACGGATGGACTGAGATAGACCGACTGGCTGAGAGAGACGGACAGACAAGACGGACTGACTGAGAGACAGTTAGACAGACGGATTGACTGAGAGAGAAACAGATAGACAGACGGACTGACTGAGAGACAGAGAGAGAGATAGACGGACTGGCTGAGAGACAGACGGACTGACTGAGAGACAGACAGACGGACAGACTGAGAGAGACGGACAGATTAACGGACTGACTGAGAGAAACGGACAGACAAGGCGGACTGACTGAGAAAGATGGACAGACCAAATGGACTGACTGAGAGACAGACATATTGATGGACTGACGGAGAGACAGACAGACTGACAGTTAGACACACGGACTGACAAAGACAGACAGACAGAAGGACCGACTGACACACAGATGTGAGAATGATTTTTTCATTCAGTTTTGGCATGCGACTTGCCTTGCATCGCTGCTGTGCTCCGTTACCATGGGAACATGCAGGAGCAGCAAGTGAGGGACGAGTGAGAAAGAGACAGAGTGCAAGCAAGAAAGTGATCTCGCCTTTTGGTGCTTGCTCCCGTATGCGAGTTATCGACAGCCCCTCCAGCGCTTGGCAAATTAAAACATATTTCATCTGCCACCAAAATCTACAATGAGCCATTAAAACTCAAGACCCCTTACTGCATTTTCTCTCTCACCGATACTTGAGCCATACAACCATTTTAAAGGAAAAAACGTCATTGATCAAGAGTTTTTTTTGCTCATACCTTTATCTAGAAACTTGTGCAGCCAACTTGAGTTTTGTGTCCAGGTGTGTTGCTGAGAACAAGTTAGCGGCTTCTTAGGCTGTTTTTGCCCACTGGTTTCAATCTGGATTTTTTTGGCCAATGTCACGGTCCATTCGATGGTAGCCAGATTAAGAACCAACAGCATTTCCTCCCTTGGTTGCACTTAACCGAAGCGAGAGTAATTTTCTCTTTGCGGGTCTGTGTCTGGCCCAGTTGAGGATTAGCGGTAGGTTTTAAGATGTTGTACTGATGGTCAGGTCCTCTCATTTTTTCTTTAACAAAATTGAACTTTGAAGGTTTTGAAGGTTCAATCTTGTCAACACTTTACCATGTGTTCATTTATTTTTGCAAAGTTTTGAATCTCTTTTGTTATTTTCACCATTAATAAACAATTTATTAGCTGATAATTTCCTCTAAAAATACTTCAAACAATACACAATCGAGATTGAATAATTCGACCGTTGTGGAAATGAGAATTTCTCTGTGATTCATTTATGCTTTTGAACTTTTTGTCCTTACACCATTATACTTTTTGAAAATATGTGTTTTAAGAGAGTCCACACAAGTCCAAAAGTGCCCATAGTTGAAGGCATGCCCAGTTTTTATGGAGGGTGACAGAAGTTCTGGCTTGGTGACCGAAACCTTGGGGTTTTAATCCTTTGAAATAGTGATTTGTGAGCAACTGCTATTGAGCCCATGAGCAGGAGTCCCTGAGGTGATACATCAAGTGTGCTGAAATGTTAAATGTCCCTAAAGTACAACTATCTTAAGAAAAATTCCTGATAGGAAAAATGTAAATCTGTGGCTTCTCTTACATTGAAGATCCAACTGAATTTGTGGCAACTGTCTACTTAATATTGTCCTCAAGGCTAATGCCCATCAGGCAATACCATCTGCTTTAGCATACTGTAGTGAGGTCTCACTTCTCAAGATATGAATATAGAGTCTGATGATCAATTATTGGCTCCTGCAAATTTAACTGTACTGCCACTGGTCCCCTGACTAGATGTCGGACTACCCTTATTATTCAAGTGCATTGCCATTGATTTTCTGACTGGAGGAAGGACTGCCTGTGTTTTGTCATTGGCTTTATCCCAAACGGTTTGGCTTTACAGCAGACTACTACCGATGGTTATTGCGAGGGCTGATATCAGAATTTTGGACAGGGCCATAGTTAAACAGTTGAGCGATGGGGCGTCCGGTGTGCTGGAACAACATTGAGCGTATTTCTTTTTGCGTGCATATGTGTTTCCTTGCAATGGCTCATTTGGCACACCTGGGTCTCATCTGGCATATTCCAGTCTCTGTAAAGATTACCTGCGACCGAGATAACAAGGAGTCTGTGGTAATCCATCAACTACAGACAAGACCTTCTCTCAAAGATGCTGGGGACGAAAGAGACACAATTGACAAATGAGAAAATGATTTGGATTTAAGGGACGTCCAGTATAAGGAAGAAATTCTCACTCTGGTATTCTCAATGGAAACAGGTCTTGAAAAGATAACATTGAAATAGTGGCACAAAAATGACACCGCAATAATGATGGCGATAATTGTGAGGCAGGGATAATTGAGGGGAGCTGCTCGCTGGATAGATATTGACCACATTAGTGCTTGCAGTTGGAGTCAAGCTTTAATTAGACTCAATTAATCCCATTTGGTCTCAGAGGAGGAGGCAAATGGCATTTTCCAGAGCGTAACCCTTTACCTGTTCATGGCTCAGTGGATGATAGACACTGTTTAGTGACGTGTCCTGTGGCAATGACTGAATGTAAAGTGGAGACATTACAAGGCCATAATCCTTAAAATGCTGGCCTTTATTATTAGTGCTGGTGTTTTGTATGTGCATGTGTGTGCAGGGATTGTAACATTAGTCCATAAAACATATATTAGAAACTAGAGATGCACCGATATGAAATTTTATCCGTCGATACGGATGTAGATACCGATAGTTTGGTGGTTATATTTACATGCATGTAGGGACAATATTCAACATTAAGCTAGTGATGTTTAAGCAAGGCTTAAATTGCATTTTCATGTTCTCTTTTGATTGACAGGATATATCAGCCACGACTATCGGCTGGTTGTGAAAAAATAGTTTTTTTTTTCCCGACTGATACCGATTATTGTCCAGTATATTGTTGCATCTCTATTAGAAACAAAAAGCATTTCCAATAAAGACAACATTCACATTCCTTATTATTAACCCAATCTCATATAAGAACAAGCTTACATATCTTCTAATGCTGGGTACACACCAAAAGATAATCGGGCTGATTTTGGGCCGATTTCACCCCTTCCGACAATCCTAGCAATGTCCCGATTATCTTGATGCTTGTACAGATAATTTTATCAGATTTTCCCTTGGTGTGAGGTGTGTTAAGAGTGTCCGAACCTGATCAGAGGAACGTCCGAGCCGCACCGATCGGCAATCGTAAATATTAAACATTAAACGAAATCCTGATGTGTGGGGGGAACCCCGAGGACAAACACATGCACGCTCTTGAGATTATCATGTGAAACCAAACAATATCCAATCAGAAAGCGAGGTGATGAATGACGGAAGCAGTCATGGCCCAGCATAAAGTGAAGTTGATGCAAAGTGAACTTGTACAGACCATGTTTCTGCTGTCTCCATGACTTAACCCAAACACATTTTCTGTCAAAATTAACACTATCATTGAAATTTCTTCCTGAATATCGTCCGCCATGCTTATTATGAAGTCTCGCGAGAATTTGCGAGATTTCCTGTGTTCACAGTCGAGACTGTAGTTGATAATCTGTTTGTGTGTGGTGTGATGTCTTTGACGGTTATCCTCATGTTTGTGGTCACACATTTTGAAAATCTTATGTAAAAAATCTTTTGGTGTGTGACCAACATTACTCTCGTGTAAGACTGACCAATTTAGACATGATTGGGTTTAGATTTTAGACAAAATGCTTCTCTCTGACCTACAATAATTATGCAAATTAGTTCAAACTTAGACAGATTTTTCCTCTCTGCACATTCCAAAATTCCATTTGTTCAATATTCCTTGGTGCCACATTTTTGCATCTCCGCATTATGTCTTTCTCTTGTTTTACACTAACGCATTTGGCATCAACCTGTGATTTTTTTTCTGCAGCTACTGTAACACTTGCACAAATTCTAAGACGCCTTTATCTTGCCTTTATCTTTCTCATTGGTAAAAATGAAAGATCTTGTCTGCAAATATGCAAATTGCTGCAGCAAAAATATCTCGAAAGACATACGTGCCTATATTAGCGTGGCCGCACACAACTATTCATTTGCTGTACCTAAGTGGCATCCATAAAGTGGCAGCTCTCCCTCGTGCCGCTGAATCCTCAAAGGCTGTCATTTTCTCCTAAGTCATGTCACTCTATTAGCGGTGTGTGAAATATGAAACCTGTCTTGAATTTGGCTGCCCCGTCCTCGCAGCTTTATAAACACGCAGTGGCCCTTTTATGCAAACAACTCTTTAAATGGTAAACAGATGAGAATAAGCATTGAGGCTGACTTTAGACCTCCTTTATGTGGGTTGTTTTTTTGGCTGTAAGCATTTCGGAGTGAGGGTTTGTATTAGTTCGAGTGATAGAGAGGAGCACTACCAGTCTCTTTATCTCTATGTAAATTAGGACATTTTAAATGGGAATATGTTTGCGTCCCTTTTGTTTTTAGTATCTACAAGCTTCCTGTATATATTTTATGGTGTGCTAATGTTAATACTTTAGTGTTTGTATCATTGCTATACAGTATATATCTGCGTATTTATAGTCCTTGCCAAGAAAATAAACTTTCATTCCCTAAATGACTCTTCTCTTTCCCTTACCATTGACACTTCATTCATCACTTGCTCATGTAGAGCAACATGACCATGTCTGCAAAGGTCACTAAAGCCCTTAAAGTATCTTCCGCCCATTAGGAAGTGCCGCTTAAGAGGGCAACGGGTCGAGGGTTCGCTGTAAAAAGTGCCATGGGACGACATCGGTGCATTGTATCAATGACTGGCCATGCATCTTAGGATAATCGAGTTAGAACGGAGGGCTGACGGAGGGATAAAAATAGATCCTACACCATTACCTCGTGCACTAATAGCACAGTCGCAGCCAATACGTTGAACCCCGGGGGAATGCAATACGTAGGCCAGTGGTTTATTAACAAAAAACAATTACAAGAAAACAGAAATGTCGAATAGTCTAAATCTGGACTGTTGTTGCTATGGTGTATCAATTACGTAAGCAAAATTGACGAGAAGATTAAAGCAAGAAACAGATTTTTGTTGTGAATAATTCAACACTATGCCTAAATATCTCCCATCAGCTTTAACTCAAGAATTATTTGGGTATTTGTCCGGAGAAACCAGATTTGTTTTCAATTTGTTAAACAACATTGTGTGGCATCTGAGTATTTGCAAACCCCCTTCAAATACCTTATTTATTATTCGTAGAAGAGCCTGAGATTTTGAAAACTAGTAATCCAGAGCTACTTAAATATTCAAAATGTTTTTAAGATATGGTCTTGACAAATATTTTTCTCTTTGAAGTCGTACGGCACTGCACAGTTTAGTAGTTCTGTTCGCACAAAATTGGCAATCCAATAAACTACGACTTGTCAGATGTGATGGTTTGGATGAACGTGCAATTGGCCGTGTTGTCAGTTATGTTCTTACCAAGAACTTGGTTTCATCAACAAGTTGCTTGTTGCATGCAAGTGGTGGCATTTAGACAAATGACTGCTGAGCCGAAGGGCAAGGAGCGGCTCGGCCGACCCAGATCGACTCGGATCGACCTGAGGTCGATATTGTGAAGTGTATGGATGGGATTCTCCATCCTGCATGCTATCTGTCTCGGACGGCGGGCTATTCGTCTTACAGGTGGGATCATTTGTCTCTGTTAGGCCTCATTGTGCAGAGCAGGATAGTGAGGCAACAATTGGGAAGATTGTCGCTGAGATTAACATGGTAAAGCGAAAAACCAATACCAGGGCTGATAGGACTCTTTAAGAACTCAATGAAGAGTGTGGCTGCGAATGCGCATGTGGCAAATCGAACCACTACTAAATATTTATGTAATATACATGGAAATATACCGTCAAACTGACCTAGATGTTGATGTAAGGCTTGATTGAAAACCCTAAAGGGTAATGCAATAAAACCACAGATGTGTCTTCTCGTAAACATTTTATTTTCCAGCAGGACAAAGAAAGCAAGAGTAGCCTATTTAGTGGTGTGGAAGGCTTAATGGAGACAGTCGGGTATTCCCCATATTTTTTAGGGAAGAGACCTTGTGGGTTTTGTAGAGAATTACAGGCCAGAATTGGACATTTTTGATGAAGACATTTCTGTGATATGCTTTTTGAACGATTTGTGTTAGGGTTCGGTAATTTATAACAACATTTCCTGGCGAATAGTCTCTGCATATTAAATTATTAAAAAAGTATTTTAACATGAAAACAAACACTTTGGTTTTTGTGAAGCATCCCTTTAAATCTTAAATTTGACTTGAATTGTGTAAAAGTTGTGGAGTCCACCACCACCCCGTTACTTTCCTAAAAGCTCATGATCTTGTGCAAAGGTACTATCTTTATTGAAGCTTTTCGGTGAGTCCCTGTGGTTGTAGCAGTGATCCTAAATGAAGTGTATAAATCCACCAAGGCAGATATGTCGAAACTTCTCTGCTGTAGATGTGTGAGACTGTGTGTTTCCTCCCTGAAAAAAAAACTGTATTTCCATAGCCAGATTACAGTACAAAAAAGCATGGATAGCCAATCTATGCATGTACATACAATACTTAAGGCGCACTCACACTATTCAAGCCAAACCGCGCCTGGGCGCGTTTGATCCCCAAACCCTGGTTTGTTTGACTAGTGTAATCGCTCTGTATCGCGCCCGACCGCGGTTTGGTTAATCTCGACTTGGCAGGCTTGCAGAGGTGGGCTTGAGCGCGGTTCACTTGGGCACAGAAGCGGAAACCACAATGTGATCACAAATCATGCCAGAGCACGATTCAAAATGAGAGATGTCAATTGCACGACCACTCACCTTCATCTGCCTTCGTAAAACCCTTACAGCAGGGTTACGTGAATGTCTGAGCTGTACACGCAACAGACCAACTAAGCAATATGATGCCATATGAGAGGGCTGTGTGTCATCGCGCACCAAACGACTTCAGTTCCAGCGTTAAGAGAGCGCTTTGCTTCCTGCTTTGTTCAAAACAATCGCATCCTGATGACGAAAGCACTCCCAGGTTCAGATCGATAAAAGCTTCTGGGGGAGTAGGGAGGGGGTACCATCACGCTGGGGCACGGTTTGGTTTGGATAGTGTGGGTACGCCCTTAATTGTGAATATTAGAACTAGGGTAACTGAGTGTTTGAGACGTCTTAAAGACTCCCATTTAAGTGCTTTGAAATGTGCAGCTTTATTGGATGTGCTGCTGTAATTTTAACACAAATAGTTAGGGTGGGACATATTGAGTGGCTCCACCCATCTTTAAAACAGCCAGTACCGTTTATGGCCTGGAGTCTGATGAGAAGCTGTGATTGTTGTCTTAAAAATTATTGATCTGTATTGACCAAAAAGAGAGAGAGACCAAAATCGCATACTGTTCCAATAAGTACTGAATTAGATGAAGTACTTACTCATCAACAGTTAAATAATAGGTACTATATAGTATGAATATATGAATGAATTCGGACGTACTACATCTGCCATGTTTATACATCATGTGACATACGTCATCATAACAACAAGTTAGTCATTAAATGAAATGATGTTAAACTAGCGCAATTTAACTACAAGGGACAGCTGTTTAACATATATTTGTATTTGAAAATAGCCGCGTTTCCACTTTTGGACATATTTGAATAAAACAACGCATCTCCTTATTCTTCTTCGTTGGATAACTCCTCTCCCGGGGGGCTCAGAGGATAGTAAAGGGTCCATCGAATGAACACTTCGAATTTTGAGAGTCACCTGTATTGATGTTACGTTTATGAACGAATCGTTGTTTTTGAATGAATCTTTAAGGTGAACAAATCGTTCTCGTTCACGCCATCCATTGACGCATATTTCTCATTCACTGAAATTTCCCTCCCCTCTTGAGAAGTACAGACAAATGAAGCACGGCCTTCTTTCTGCCTTCAAAAAGTGACAAAAGTATGAGCCAATGGCATTTGAGTATGAGCTGTGTCCCAGCATATGATTGGCTCAACGTACTGAATGAATACGCCCTTCACTGACCGAGCCACTGTTTTGAGTCTGAACGAACGAGAGAGAGATCGCGTTCTTAAACTGAATGACTGGTACAAGTTACAACCTAATGAATGAGAGGGATCGTACAGAAAGCGAGTGCAATGTAAACAATCTTGTGAAAGAATCATGTGGTTTTATTTCAGGGGCTGTCCACACGGAGACGCGTATCACCGTATACGTATAAATTTGTTATCGTATTGGCGTTTCATCCACACGGATCCGGCGTTTTGGGAGACTGAATCCGCAATTTTTTGAAACGGGGTCCTAAAGTGGATAAATCTGAAACCGACACCCTTGCGGTTTTGTCTGTACAGCCAATCCGTATATTTTGTGAAGCTAAAACGTCATCACGTCATGTGTCGGAAGCGTCACACGTAACAGCAACAACAATAACGGCGGACTACGTGATTGTGTTCGTGCTAAAGAAGCTACTAAAGCCTACTAGCTTTATTACAGCAAAATCTATTGTTTCTATGCAATTGTGGTGACCAACAAGCGATAATGGACAACACCATACGTTGGTTATGCGCATGCTCAAAGTCTTCTTCTCCGTGTATAGTGTATATCTGTGGCGGGAATTACAGTGCCCCATACTGGTCCGGCATATATACTACACCGCTTTCAGTCGGTTTCAGTGGTTTCGTGTTTACGGATTATTTTTTTAGAGCAAGGAAAAAAAATGATTGGATAGGGAATGCACCGGCTTCGTGTGGACATAGCCTCAGTAAAGTTATAGTAACCATGTTTAGGTGGACTAAATGATTATCAAGGTAATTACTAGAGCTGGGCAAAAAAAATAGATTTTTCGATTGATCGTTTTTTTTTTTAACGTGGTCGTTTCAAAATCAATTCTCAAACAGCAGAATCGATTTTTCTTTCATATTTTTAACTTTCATAGTTAATCTAGTTAGTCTTCTTCACTAGATGTCACCATCTTTTTTTGCCTCGCGCGATGTTACCAAGGAGCGTGAGGCGAGCCTTTCATTCAGTCAGTGCTTAAAATGGCGGTTTAGATGCTTCATCGACGTTGATGTTCACCTACTATATGGAAGTAGGCAGTTTTTGACGCAACCTAAGTTTTGAATGCTTATTTCTTATAAATGTGTATTCTGTCAGTATTTTGGGGCACACTATTTTATATATCCTTTAAGCTAACATATCCATATTAAAAGTCAAAAAGCCTAATTTCACAGTGACTTTAAACTCTGAACAGTAAAGTTAGTGCTGTTCTTGGACATATTTCATTCATAATTCATTCTCACCAGTTGTTATTATCAAACAGGACACTTATTTCAGCCTGCAGATGACTAAACTGCCCAGAATAGCTTGCCTTGGTATTTACGTCACCGCATCGTTTCCCTCCCTTTACAACCGTTCGTGACGTCATAGTTTGCAAATCTCAAAAGGTAACTCACACAATCCAGAGTTTGTGAATGAGAGCCTCGAGCTCAAAGCGTTCGTCTAAAAACCTCTCCGAGGACTGTCCCGATGCCAGAGTGAGGGGGGACTTAACAGTCATTCACGTGAAAGATTGATTTAACGCGGGAAGCTCGCGCTCTGGCGAGGTGCCTCGCGGTGACGTCAGAGGCGCCGCCAACCCGCGCTGGTGTGGACGGTGTGCACGCGCGCGCTCGTAAGCTCGCTCGCGCTAGGGGGTGAGAGACACGCGCTGACAGAAATGCTCTACGTGCTCTGAGTTCAGAACAGATGTGCGCCAGCAGAGAATAGAGAAAATGCTAAAACACAATTAAGTATTAAAAATGATACTAAAATACATTTAAATTAATTTTGTGCGTATATTTTGAGCTGCAGCGAAAGTAAGCGTCTCGCGCAGTCAACAAGAAATTGTATCTGCCTCGATAATCGCCCTCGCGTTGAATACATTAGATCCAGTCTACAGTTGCATTGCATTTAGGTGATTTTTTTATATAACTTTAATGCTTTTGTGTTGCACACGTGCAGATTCAGTCTTTACCATACCGCAGTCCTACTGAAGCAGCCGTATATTGCTACTATATGCATTAGTTCGTCTCTCTCTCTCTCTCTCTCTCTCTCTCTCTCTCTCTCTCTCTCTCTCTCTCTCGCTCTCGATCACTCTCAGCTCAGTCCGTCTCTCCTTCGGTCTCAGTACTCAGCGCTTGGCAAAGGATAATAAACTGCGTTTCCGCAGCAATACGTGGTCAATAGGGAAGCCTGCAACAGAGGTAAGGATGCACTCCCTCAATTCAGTCGTTTCTGAATAAAACTGCTAAAGAGATCTAGAGATATTTGTTAATCGATTGATCCTCTCCATTGATCAGTGATTCATTTGTAAAGCCACCTGCATGCTGAACGCTGTGCGCAGAGGTTTGATATGCTGTGTTGTATGCTTTTCCAGCTGTTTATTGACTGTGTCAGTGTTTTAGATGCTAAAATGTTTCACAAGCCAAATAAAACCCATGACAGGATCATGTTTGCTTGTGTAACTTGGAAAAGCAGATGTTTTTCATGAAGATGCATGCTAGAATGATGTCAGTTCCTTTAGTTTAGTTTCTTGGGCTGTGACAAGTGTTAAAAAGCTAAAATAGATGTGCAATGTTTGCTTACTTATTACAGTATCATCCTCAATATAATCTGTTTATTATGTAAGAACTGTGGAGTTATGAGGAAATTGCCATATGGAATTATTTAAGGATTGCCATTTTTGTGCATTTATTTCTGCCTCTAGATGATCCTTGTGTCTTTGGAAATAAATAATGTACCAATAGATATAAATGAAAGAGAGGGAGTGAGGGAGAGGAGTGGGGGTGCTGGGAAAGATACGGGACAGGGGACAGCGGAGAGCTCCATCGTTTGATTAATAACCTTGCAAATACGCAGCGACTGGCGAAGCCTGGGGTCCCCACTTTGACTCGCTGTCATTTTAACAGCAGACACAGATTATGCCGAAATACTGATAAAAAGACAAAATAGCTCCCTCTGCAAGGGCTCGAAAAAGCTTTCTACCGCATGTAGTGAAATCAATGTGATTAGGCAGATGCACTACAACCACACCTGTTATAGAACATCATGCAGCCGATATTCAGTTTTGCTTAGGGAATTTCCAACCATCAAACAATATGGGTTTTTGTCCTTGCTTTTTAGATTTGTGGCCATCTGTATGCTGGTTTAATGCTAAAAATGAACTTTTACTGGATATATGCAGTGGTGTAGTGGTGCCTGCAGAAGTGGGTAGGCTATACTCTTAATTTATGCCCTCATTTCTTTAAAGTAGTAGTGGGTATACCCCGAAGCCATTAAATAAAGCAGTGGGTACTCCGTATACGTGCGTATACCCTGCACTACACCACTGGATTTATGCACGAATCTTACAACATACAGCCTACAGCGTTTTCTCTTCTGAAAAAATGGACGAAATATGTTGATGACTCATCCTGTACGTATGGGCGTATCCAAATTTTTATCCAATAAAATTCTCTGAAATGAGAACATCCCCTACTTTTAACATTTTAGTGCGATCTGACTATAAATTGCACATAAACAACTTTAAGACGTTTACGGTAAAAAATTGCTGTAATTATGCAGCTGGTTGCCAGTAACTTACTGTAGAAGATAAAGACTGAAAAAGTTTCATGTTCATTTAACTTTGAACGAACTGTTGCCGGTAAATAACATAAATGTAAAATCTACAGTAAGTTACTGGCAGCTAGTTGCCAGTAATACCCAGTAATACTGTAATTTCTACCGAATTTTTTTACAGTGTTTCTTTGCGATAACTCTCGTGCTTTATTTCGCAACGTATGATTTCGCAGTTTTACAAAGTTATTCAAAGATCTTTCAAGTGTTTTCTATTAATATTGTACTACGCTTGAATGTTACGTAAACATCATTGTGGCCGGCGAGATTTGTCAATGAAATTGCGTAAATATTTGGTAGTTTTTTCACCAAATCTGAGTACAAATTTAGTTTGGATTGAGTTTTTGTTTGCTCCATCAGTTTTATTATGAAGTTAGACAATTGAAGGAAATAAATGGGCTTAGTGACATCAGCCAAAGTGAAATGCTATTTGGAGGCGGAGCAAGTTATTACGTTTTGATAAATGATAACAATTACACAGACAAACAGTTTATCTTTGGTGTGCTTTGATGAATCACGCAGGATTATTTATTTAAAATGTAAATGGGGGCTTCATTTTGATTTCCTGTTTAGATCTGCTGCTGGCGTTATGTAATGAGGGTTCGGATGAGAGGCTGAGTCTCGGGTGAAACCACAATGGATGAATTTTACAATGATGAATTGACCGCTCACTGCCGAAAGCCTATTTTTCCCCACATGGCAATGCTGAATGTGTGACTTTCTTGTTTCCAACCCGGTTTGCGATGTTGATTTATCTGTGGTCTTTTTTTAGACATATCCACAGGTGCCAGAAGTGAGTCACGAGCATGCTTGTTTAAAGGTGCGGCTTTACCCAAACCGATGTGTTTAAATTAAATGGGAACCAACTCGTGTTCACACCTGTCCACCCCAGCAGCTACAACAGTATACTGTAGGCATACTGTATATTTTAGAAGATCTTTCTTTACTTAAATTTTACATTGTAAAAATATGGTAGCTTGTTTCACCCATGGTTGTGTAAAATATGGACACACCCATCTGTGGTGGGTCAAAATAGTTTTCCAACTAAAGGTTGATAAAACCCAGCATTTTGAGTTGAAATATCCAAGCATATACTGTAAAAAAAATTACGGGACAAAAGCTAGGGACAAAGCCAGCCGGTGGGATAAATTAACCCAGAATTTTTTTATATATGATTTGGGTTAAAACAACCCAGCATGGGCTCGTCTCTTTTTTTCCCAATGCTAGGTTGAAAACAACCCAGCATTTTTAGAGTGTAGGTCAGTTTAAACCCATTGGTTAAGTTTTTCCATTTTTTCCCCAACCACCCTGCTGAAAAAAAACAGCATAGCAGCAAGACCAGCATATGTTTTGTTTTAGTGCTGGTTTGCTAGTGAACACCAGCTAAACCAGCATCAGCACCAGCAATAGCACAAGCTAAACCAGCACCAAAACAGCATTAGCACCAGAATCCCTTGCTGGTCATACCAGCAATACCAGCATATGTTGTGTTTGACCACCAGCTAAACCAGCATAGACCAGCATAATTCCTATGCTGGTTTGATACTGTTTTTTTCAGCAGGGCAATTTTTACACTTGGTATTAAGATGTGTTTTGGTCGATTGGATCACAAATAAACGATGCTGAATACAAATAAATAGGGTGTAAATAAAACATTTTGAGCTCTTCCACTTTTGCCCACAACATGCCCCCTCATAATGCGATTATAATGGGATTTGGCAATAATGAGATTATACTTTACCTCATGTAAGCACAATACTTTGATAAAAATAATGCGATTAAGCTCATAATCGCATCAAATATATATTCGTATTAAAACAGGTGGTGTACGCCACGCAACTTAAGCGCAAATTTGTTTTAAACTTGATGTTAGGAAGTTTTCCCTGAACTCCTTCAACCCGACTTGCTGTCAGCAGTCTGTCTTCATCCAGAAACAGCTCAATGACGTGACAGCAGCGTATAAAATCGTTACAGGCACCGTAATATTTCTGTCTTCATCACAGCACCAAATAACAAAATACGTCCATAAGAACGGCTTGGTCATTTAACGCAAGTTGACAGTATATGTAAGTTTATAATTTGTACTTTACTTTATTGAACAATAATCACATTATTGGTGTACATGTAAACATATTCATTCAGAGGTAGTGAAAAATGCATTAAATGTTTAAATAGCCACAAAAGAACGCCTACTTTTATAATGTGTAATGTACCGAACACAATGTTTCTCCATCTGTCCTGACTTCCCACATTGTTCATCTTTAGACTTTCATTGATAAAACTTTAGTGGCTGCTCTCCGCCTCTTTCGTTTTTGTTTCATTTTGCGAGCATGTGAAAGTTTATTTCAAACAATTGCTATGAAATATCTAAGAAAGCCCTTACATATACATGTATACTGTATGTTTACTTACTGGAGGTACTTCGAAATAATATTAGTGTGCGTCAAACTCACCACGGAAGCGGCCGTAACAAAACAGACGGATTAAAACGCCACCGGAATGTGTGTCTCCCATACACTTGTGATCCGATCGACCAAAACGCATCTTAAAAGGCCCCTATCTAAAAAGCAATGTTATTTTGTGTATTTGGTATAATACAATGTGTTTGCGCGGTTTATGGTTAAAAACACATTATTTTCCACATACCGTACATTTTTGTAGCTCCAGATTTCACTCTCTTCCTGAAACGCACAGATTTTGTACAAAACTCATCGGTTTGAAAAGCGTTGTGTCCCCGATTGGCCAGCTAATCTGTACATTGTGATTGGCCTGAATACCTCTGACGTCAGCCGGAAATGTGACACCGCTTACCATGTTTGAAAGATTCGCTCACAATGCAATGCTAACAGGAGTTAATTTACAGGCTGTGAGTCCGAATCGGGAGGAATTATGATAATGTCGGTCTTTACTAATTCACCAATCCCAGGAAGTAAACTGTTGCCTACAATCCGTGTGTTTGTTGTAGTCCAAGAAAAGAGATTTACGTTGAAGACGATAACTCGCATCATTGTTTACTTTGGGGTATCTACTTTTGCATATCGTTAACTTGTATTAATACACACTTACACACCAAAGGAAAGTAATATTTTGAATCGGACTATAGGTGTTCTTTAAGAGTGTGTTCTGCAAGAGACCTCCTGCCGTCATTACGGTACTTGGTGAGATAAAGCAATTAATGGCTTTTAATCTAAAGTAAAAATAATCAATGATGCGTTCACAGATCTCAGACCAGTGGGGATTCTGCGGTTTTGAATAGAGACAGCCAGTTTAGAGTTGCTGATTTATGTGTGTGTGTGTGTGTGTGCGCGTCTGTGGTCCGGTATCTACTCATGTGCTCAGCATTGAAGCAGTCAAGTGTGATTGAGTGCTGAGGATAATTCTCTCTCTTTCTCTCTTTCTCTCTCTCGCACACACGCACGCACGCACACACACACACGCTTGTCGGTTTATCTAAGTCTAAATCTGTTCCAGTGCATTTCCATTTTGCTCAATAACCATCGTTCTTCACCAAGATGGTGATTAAAAATAAAGCAGCATTTTTTAAATATTGGTGTTCCTGTTGCTCACTTTGTAGAGCATTGTGCCAGCAGCGCAAAGGTTGTGGGTTCCAATCCCAGGGAACACATATGATAGAACTGTATGCTTTAAAGAGCACCAATGGTCCGATTTACGATTTTACATTTCCTTTGGTGTGTAAGTGTGTTTTAGTACATGCTAATGATATGCAAAAGGTACTTAACTAAAAGTAAACCATGATGACGCGAGTTATCGTCTCCAACATAAATCTCTTTTCTTGGACTACAACAAACACACGGATTGTAGGCAACAGTTTTTTCCTGAAATTGGTTTTGTATTGAAGACCGACATTTCATAATTTCTCCGCTTCGGACTCACAGCCTGCAAGTTAACTCATGTTAGCATTGCGTTGTGACCGAATCTTTCAAACATGGTAAGGAGCGTCACATTTCCAGCTGACGTCAGAGGTATTCAGGCCAATCACAACGTACAGATTAGCTGGTCAATCAGGGACACGGAGCTTTTCAAATCTGTGCGTTTCGGGAAGAGAGTGAAATCTGGAGCAACAAAGTGTATGGTATGTAAAAAAATAATGTGTTTTTTAACCATAAACCATGCAAACACATTGTATTATACCAAATACACAAAATAACGCGGTTTTTAAGCAATGAAATAGGTTCTCTTTAAATCCAACGTAAGTCCCTGTGCACACGTCACTTACACAGTATTTTTCAAAAACGCAGCTTTTTCTACATTGTTTGGCCGTTTGTCCAAACGCAGGTCACTAAATGCATCTTTTTCAAAACTCCTGCCAGGATGATTTTCTAAAAACTTTGTTTTCAACATTGTTGAGTAACTGGTGAAGATTTTAGTTTGTGACGTTGAAGTGCGCACTGTTATTCTTTTCTTTGATGTCAAATTTGTGCACACCTATCTTCTTCTTTGTTTACATGAGGCGAGTCTGTGGAACAGCCTTCTGATTGGCCAACATGAGGCGTTTGGTGTTTTCATGTGGACGGAGATTTTTTTTTACCCTTTTTTAAAATATAGATGTAAGATTATCTATATACACTAGTTATTTTAGAAGTTATCTAGCATTTGGTCTACTGTCTTTGAAAACGTATTCAGTTTTCTTGTAATTTGTATATTTCGTGGCCACTATTTTGAGTATGAAATGTTCGTACTGGGCAGTTACTGTGGTCACATGCTTTTGACAACAATATTTTGGTCACTGAATGTTCATGAGGATGGGAACTACATTCATATACGTAGCCTATATCCGTTTTTTTTTTTACATTGAACACTACCGTTTCAGAGAAAAACTAAGATCTATTGAAATTAATAAACAACTTTTTCCACGCTCTGAAAAATGCTGGGTTGTTTCAACTCTATTGTTGGTTAAAATATGGACAAACCCAACCGTTGGTTGAAATTACCTTTAAAAAAAAATCTTATTTTACCCAACCATGGGTTGAAACATCCCAGCATTGCATTATTGTGCAGTTATTTACATGCACTACTGTACTTAAATAGACCCTTCAGCATTCTTTGTCTCTACTATGTAGACGTGCATATCTGTGGCCAGGCGTACATTTAATTCAATTTTGTATTTAATGGATTAGTTACTGTCAAAAAGAATCTCAATAAATCCTCAAAATAAACCCCTGGGACACCCCTCTGCCCAGACGCTTGTTGGCACACTTCAGTTTAAATTAGACAATTATGTAATGCACACGGTGTGGTCGTTTCCTTTTGGTCAGCAAAATTAAAATGTGGTTATGGTTAAAGTCCAAGACTATTAGGCTAATAGCCTATGGTACGATACAGATTAAAGAAATGAAATAAATAAAACATTTCAATCAGAAATGTATTTGGTACTTTTTCCTCTTATATTTTCTTTGTCTGACTGACTTTAATGACTACCAATTTGCCTTTCGATGTGGCACGCGACTGCAGTCTAAACGATTGCCTGTCACTCAAATCAAAATGAATGGTTCAGGGGGTTTTTGAAGAATAAAACTGATTTTGTATAGTGAGACTTCTGAAAGCGTAGTTCAAAGTGAAGGAACACGGTATTCCTCCGAAACCAAGATAAGTTAAACTGCGACAGGGAAACATTTAACACTTCAGAAATGTTTCTTTTTTAACAATTTTAAGTAGACGGCTTGAGGCAAAAAGGGTTTTCTCGAACACGCACGCGTTAATCTCCGAGGGAAGTTTCGTAAGTTTTCAGAACTTCCTCAAAGAACCAAACAAAGACCTTTCCCCCGTTTTTCACTTTTCTCCAATTAAATTTCAAAAACTTTAAACAAGGCCACAATTACGGTGACATTGTAAATAGTCAGAGAGGTTTGGGAGAAAGGGACACGCTCCAATCAATGCGTGCTTTTATCTTCATCCCTGAGGTATCTCAGCGGGGAACTTGTGCCAGACACCTCAAAGAAGAGCCAGAAATGCATTCAAAGTACATTATTCCCATCGATTCATTTTTGTTAAATATTTTTATTGATTTCGAGGCGTTTGCTAAAAATATCCACTGCATACAGTAGCTGAGCGTGCCCGTGGCTCTGTATAGTTACCGTATGGGTTATATTGGAGGCTCTCCTTAATTTAGTACCTGATATCTTGTTCGGGCCAGCTGAGCATATGTTACAGCGTGCTGCCGTGATTTTATTGATTCAATCTCTAGAGACCTTTTAAAATTATATGGCATGTCTTTTACCTGATCTCATAAAGCCGGATCTTTCTCCGGAGATCTCACCCCCTTTTCTGTCACAGGTTTGTCACACTTGAGGGCGTGGCAGTCAAGATGACATTTGTCTATGTCAGATTGCTGAAGTGCCAGGGCGCTGTGCAAACAATTGTAATAGACTGATATAGATTCCTGGTGTGACCTTATCCAGTGAATGTGTATTTGTCTCTATTTTAGGGACTTTTTACAATCCCTGGGTAACCTCTCAGTGAAGAATAGTACAGTACTGGTAGACCAAAACTCATGGGTTTGTTTCCCAGTGAACACTACACACTTATTAATAAAATGTCAGTATTTAGGGTTAAATTTGCTTTAATTTCGGTTTGGTGATGAGTAAATGATTACAAAATATTCCTTTTTAATGTACAACTATGCATATGAATAGTGCCTAGTGTAATAACTGCAAGCATGCATGCATGAATGTCCACCCTCCATTTAAGATGTATGATGTGATAATACCCACACTGGGGTTTCAGGGTGCGGGCGGTATTTAATTATCGCAATTTTCCTAATTATTCTTCAGAGGGCAGAACGTCCCCCTCTGCATTAAATCCACACACCCCACATTAATCACGATCTTTACGGAGTCGGAATGTGATCCGTGCATGTCCGATTTATTTATTTGAGCCATTTAAAGCATCGTGCCATCACTGTTCCCCCGGTTGCGATGTTAATGATGTTTAATATGCATTAATTAGCTCTCAAAGGTTAGTTCATGGGCGGGCGGAGGCGATTTCATCAGTCGATTTAATTGGTCTAGTGATGATGGAGACGTAATTGCACAGGAATTCCTTGAAGATGCTCGAAATGGTAGAAAGCACCTGCTGTGCCGTGCTCCCGTTTGAAAACATGCTTTGTTATTTTGTTTGAATGCGGCGTTGTAGTTTCTTTTTTAACTCTTTTCCCAGCAAGTTGCCAGCCAGCGACAGCATTTTTTATGTTTTTCACAAAAGTTTAATGGCTTTCAGAAAATTTCTTCTTTAAATATAAAAGAATACACTGAGACCCTGTGCTTTCAAAAAAATCTTTTGTTCTCTTTTTATCACCTCTCAAATATGGGTAGGTGTCTTCAAAAATACAAAATTTTGAGCAAAAAGCTGAGATAATTGCACTAAAGGACTTTTGTTAGAAATCAGATTTAGGGTGATGATCAAAACACACTGAGAGTTTTTACTGTTTTTTTTTTTTTTGGATCAGTGGATGTTTTCGTGTTTTATTAGTTGTGTAAGATCGCCACCTAGTGGATAATAGCAGAAATACGGATTGGCGTAAAAACTTGTTAATGGCACGGAAGCGCTTTCTCTTAATTGATGAGATAACTTGTCAATGGTGGGGAAAGAGTTAAAGAAAAATACAACAAAATCTACAAAACATAATTTCTTGATAAACTTGGCAAGATTTCTAACCTTAAAAAAATAGTACAGCCAAAAATGAAAATTACCCCATGATTTACTCACAACGACTCAGTGTCATTACCGGAACCGGAAGCTACTTTTTTTTTATTTGTAAAGCTTTAAATATTGATATTTTTCTTACAAAATCCCATTGATTGCCCTTAGAAGGCCTTTATTAACTCTGTATAGCCGTGTGGATTACTTCTGTGAAGGATGAATAGACTTTTTTGGCAGGACTCGCAAAATCGCTAGCCCGTTGTCCCGGGGCTACCAAAATGCATCTCCGCCCATGCCTGTCGGGCTATCTTGACTTATAGGGAGGAAAATATATTTAAATGCCTATGCATTCTCTCACAGATTAGGATGCTGTATGTTATTCAGGAAGCGGGTATTTAAATTGCATTTGAATGTGCGCTTGTGTTTATTTTCGCAATTGCGCGAAGCCGCGAATTGTACGGGAAGCAAGCAGTACTGATTTGTCATTAACGATCTGGAACTGTTGCGCATAATTTCCTCCAACGTCGTCCTGTCAGTCATTACCAGTGTTGGGGGTAACGCATTAGAAGTAACTTGCATTTCGTAATAATATTACTTTTCTGAAGTAACGAGTAAAGTAACGCATTACTTACACATTAATATTTGAGTTACTTTTTTAAAAAAGTAATGCAAGTTACTTTTTAGTTTAATTAATTCAATAAAAATATGTAAACATAATCACATCATGCACTCTATGCGTAGACGCCTGTGTGGGAACAGTTTGAGTCAGAAACTGAGATGGCAGGCCAGAGCTCGACATTTTTGTGATGAAATATGCAATTTCGGAAGGCGGAACTTTTCAATCATAAAAACACATGCAAGGCCTGAAAGACATCAAGCTTCAGCCAAGAAAAAGTAATGCAAAAGTAACTAAAAAGTAACGTAAGCATTACTTTCAATGAAAAGTAACTATGTAACGCAATTAGTTACTTTTTTGGGAGTAATGCATTACTTTTAAAAGTAACTTTCCCCAACACTGTTCATTACTATCCTTATGAAAAAATGTATCTCCTGCAGCAAACTTGTGATATAGATTGCATGTGCAGTAAAAAGAATTGCTACAGTAGGCTACATTATATGTGACTCCGAACAGAGCTCGGTCTTAAAGTGACAGTAGCCCCAATTTTTCTGATCGAAAAAATGATTCAATCTGTAACTGGAAAAACATTGTATGATCCAAACTGTGAGTTTTGTGACCCATTGAACCACTATTAGATGGTAAGTATATCCTGTAGATGGGCAGGAACAGTTGGCTTGCATGGAAATCCAGATTTTTTGTATGTTAAAAACAAACCAAATTTATTTTATGGGTTATTTGTGTTTAGATAGATGTTTTGTTTCAATATCCTACATTAAAGTAATATATTTTTTATTTGGGCTACTTGCATTCACTTCGGGCTACCAAAAACTGCTGAAGGGCTATACCAGGGATTTTGAAATTTTGCGAGCCCTGTTTTTTGGGTTTCAAATCAGAAGCACCATTTACTACCATTATAAAGCTTGAAGCAGCCAGGACATTTTCTAATATAACTTCAATTGTGTTAGTCTGAAAATATACTCTAAAAAATGCTGGGTTGTTTTTAACCCAGGGCTGGGTCACTATTGGACAGAACACACTGCCGGGTTATTTTAACCCAACTGCTGGGTTGTTTCAAAATGGTTGATTGACAATAACCCAGCAATTGGGTTAAAACAACCCAGCAGTTGGGTAATTTTAACCCGGCAGTGTGTTCTGTCCAATAGTGACCCAGCCCTGGGTTAAAAACAACCCAACATTTTTTAGAGTGTAATATTCATATACATCAAAGATGGCTTAAAGGGAGTAAATCATGGGGTATTTTCTTTTTTGGCTGAACTGTCCCTTTAATCTCTATCCTAACTAAATGTAAACTTATTTTTCATTAAAATAAAAAACTGTTTTGGTCCAAATGGTCATTACGTTTCTAATTCTGATTGCTTTGAAAACTAATAGCACACATCACTCTAACATGTTTAATACTTATTACTTATGGGTTCATTCAAATCCCTAACCCCAAGGTGTGTGCTTTAATATTACACTTAGGTTTGCTACCGCATTAGCAAGCAACTCTAATAAGGATTATCCACCTTAATACCCATCTGAGTCCTGAAATCAAAACAACACACGAGATGTTGTGATACGCATCGCACTTGATATTAAAAAGCTTCATATTCCAAAAGTTGAACCGGCCCCCAAGGTAGTTTAGGTATGGGTCTCAACCTGTTTGTTTTCGTGCCATTTAAAAATGCATCTCGTCTCAAATATATTCACCAGACCACAAAAACGTCAGGGTGCATCATCGGTCAAACCGCGATTATCTCCATGTCTCTTTCACCCTCCACTCCAGTAAACCTGTCATGACTGGTCACTTATGCCTGCCAAAGCTCTCTTTCTCTGTGCCCTCTCACCTGTCAATCAAACGTGTCTGCAGGGGGGGCGAGGCATCCCTGCCAAAGCCAATCAGAAGATCTGTCTGTTCAAAAATTGTTACCATGGAGACACCCGTGGATGCCCACCTGGCTAATACATTTTTATGATAGTTTATAAAAGGTCGGGCTTCAATATGCACCCCAGCGGTAGCTGTCATTAAATTACTGTCGGATGATAATTCGGTTCCTGGTGCATCACTTGGTGATGGTCTCCATGCTGCCTATACTTACTGTAAGGCTTTAACATGAAATTGAGTTTGTGTGTGTTGCCAGATTTGTCACCGTGAGCCTGTTTGTCATTTTGACAGTTTTTTTTTTAAATGGGCAACACCTTTTCAATTCATTGCATCACTTACTGTATTTATCGTTTGCTGTCACGCCTTCATTGGCAGACGTTTCTCCATCAACACCACCTGTACAATGTTTGTTTGTGTGTGTGTGTTTGTTTGTTACATAACAAGCAGTATTTAATTTATAACTACATTTTTTAGCTACATAGCACGCATTTGGCAGATGCTCTGAGGTGAATTGCAATGCATTCAAGCTATACATTTAATCATTATGTGTGTTGCTGGGAATCGAACCCATGAGCTATGCACTGCTAATGCAATGCTTTAACAATTAAGCTACTTATCGATTGAATTGCAATGTTTATTGGGGTTCGTAACCGTAATGACTTTGGCAGCAATACCTCAATAGAGTTAATCTATTGTAAATACTAGGGCGGTCAAAAGATGAATTGCGATTAATCGTATACAAAATAAAAGTTTTTTGCATAATTAATGTGTGTGCACTGTGTGTAATTATTTTTCGTGCTGGGCAAAGATTAATTGAGATTAATCGCATACGAAATGAAAGTGAATTTTTGCATAATATATCTGTTTGTGCTGTGTGTAATAATTATGTACATTTAAACACAGACACATACATACATTTTCATTTATATATCCATTTTTTATATATAATATAGAATATATAAAACTACTAATAAATAAATAAATAAATATATATATGTATATGTATGTATATATATACACACATGTAAATGTAACTTAAATACATATATAAATGTGTGTATTTATATATACATAATAATTACACATAGCACTAGGGCTGGGAAAAAAAATCTAGTTTTCGATTAAAGGCGGAGTCCACGATGTTTGAAAGCCAATGTTGATATTTGAAATCACCTAAACAAACACACCCCTACCCCAATGGAATCTGGACCTTCGGTTGATAGACCCGCCCCACACATACGCAACCCGGCAAGGATGTCGGTTAGTAGACACGCTCCGTACTGCTGATTGGCTATAAGTGTGTTTTGGTAGTCTGCCCGTCTCCTTTTCTAAAGTGTTTTTCAAACATCGTGGACTCCGCCTTTAATCGTTTTTTTCCTGTGGTCGATTCAAAATCGATTCTCACAGGCCTTGAATAGATTTTTTTCCAATTTTATTTTCGCAAACACTGAACGTAAGATTAACGTTACTCTAATTACTAGTCTTCAACTAAATACAGCCTATATTCTAATATAATATAATATAATATATAATATTTATATAATCTATATTCATTGAGGTGAATTGAGAATGAAGTATAAAGATCGAGTCAAGAATCGTAATCGGAAAAAATCGGGCCGCGAATCGATTTGATAGCTTGTGAATCGAAATCGAATCGATCTGGAACATCTGAATCGATAACCAGCCCTACACAGCACACACTCGAATCTTATGAAAAAAAAAACTTTTATTTTGTATGCGATTAATCGCGATTAATCTTTGCCCAGCACAAATGTGTGTGTATATATATATATATATATAGACGGTTTCATCGCACGCCCGTGATACACGTCTGGATCCGAACCTTACTGGTTTCCGGTTTCGTTTTTTAATGGTCTGAGTTGCTAAACTGATCTCTTGAACAAATGCCTCGTCGAAAATAACAAATGTTTCCTAGGTAATCTATGTGTGTTTTTTTTTGCTTGTTATATAAATAAACTACGTTTAAAGAACTTTGTTGTTATTTATTCTTAGCGGAGTTTACCGGAAGTTATGTGCGGACAGCCGCTTGTTTATGTTGTTACTGCTGAAATGGTTTATATAAACACATTAATGTTTGTAATGTTAATGTTTGTATTTAAGAAACATTTACATTAATATATATTTTGATATATTTTATATTATAAATAAAAATATACCTAAATAACATTTTTTCTTAAATTCATGCATGTATGTGTGTATTTATATATACATAATATATACATACAGTACACACACACACACACACACACACACACACACACACACACACACACACATACATACACACACACACGTGTCCCCCAATGTCACAAAAACCTGTTGCCAGTCTTTAATCTTTGAAAAACTATATGTTTTTTAGCTTTTCCGTTTATGGGGACACTCTCTGTGTCCCCGTAAACCACGTTTATAGCATAATAAACATGTCATTATACACTATTCATGTCCTCGTAAAATTTTGTATGTAATTAATTGTGATTAATCTTTTAACAGCCCTAGTGAATACATGTAAAACAAATACAATATACAAGAAACTTTAGTTACTGTAACTAAATATATATTTTTCAAACCAAGGGCCAGTAAACCTTCAAATCTTTCCTCTATTCACGATTCCAAGTTTTCCCTCTAAAGAAAATTGGACTCGTTTGCGAGTTTGCCAAAAGGCGAGACGCTGTCAGCTGAAACCTCGTGGGAGGCGAACTATTATTTTATTCCGTCTGCACTCGGCTGACACTTTTTTACTCTCGGCACGTCTAGAGGTTCGGGCGCGGCAGATGGTCCCCGAGCGCTGGAACGAGAGTGGGTGGCGGGGGAGGAGGACGTGTGGATTATCTCGTCCGGAGAGGGAGAGACTACGGAGATAAAGAGTCTCAGTAGTTTCAAACGCTCTCTGATATCGAGTCTCCGCCCCCGCCCTTTGTGAACCCAGGATTTGAATTTAAAATGATTTCATTCTGTGATGTTGTGATCCAGCGATGAGAAATAAAATATTGATATGCTGTGGCATCCGGTGATGGAACAGGACTTCAAATTCCTCGTCCTTGCTCTGCCGATCCTCCTTGACCTGTTCCTCACTCCTCAGACATCTACAATATAAAACAAGTTTATGATTGAATGTGCCAAGTGACGACCAATACTGAATAATCTGCTGAAGTTAGATGAAAGAAAGATAAAATAATTCTCTGTGCTCTGACACATACCATTGGTTTTAATGTGGACCGGTGTTTGACTGCTTGTGAGAAGATTACAAACCGGTCGTGTTTTTAAATCATTGTGTTAGCACCACAAAGGTCTTTGGTTCGATCCCAGGAACACACATACTGATAGATGTATAGATTGAATGCACATATATGCTTGAGCGCATTTATTACATTTGCATGCATGTGCATGTATTTGTATTTGGGTAAATTAGGTTGATGGTGTGAATTGAGGATGTTCAATAAAGTCAAGTTTAATATTGAAAGCATGACAAAAAGTTTTGAAGATGATGCATTATGTAGTTAATGTTAATTAATTTATTTTTCAGCGTTCTATACTATACAATCTAACTAGTGATTTATGTAGAGCAATAATGCACACATATAAAAAATACCCTTTTAGATGTTGGCATCCCACTTCAAATTTCTGTAAATTTTGGCTCTAAGCCAAAAATTGGCTGGAATATTGTACGACACATTTGCAAATGAGGCTTTGACTAATAATGGCTAAAGGCAAAGGTTACTTGTCTAAAGTGCAAATGTGTTTTAATATCCTGTTACTGTTAAATTAAGAGCGAGTAAGAAAGTGCAAGCTTTGCATTAAAGCAAGATATTCATTCTCTGGTGCGTGTAACTTAAAGGCTGGATGTGTACCTGGATTTTTGTGGTTTTTAGTCTATGTGCATCTTTAGGGATAGTTCACCCAAATATTAAAATTCTGTTATTTCTTTTTTTATAATGAACATTAGGGAAGATATTTTGAAAAAATGTTTGTAACCATCTGAATCCCATTGACTTCTATAAGAATACTATGAAAGTCAATGGGGCCCCCGATCGGTTTAATTACAAACATTCCTTAAAGGATTAGTCCATTATCTTAAAAAAATCCAGATAATTTACTCACCACCATGTCATCCAAAATGTTGATATCTATTTTTGTTCAGTCGAGAAGAAATTATGTTTTTTGAGGAAAACATTTCAGGATTTTTCTCATTTTAATGGACTTTAATGGACCCCAACACTTAACAGTTTAAAAGTAAAATTGCAGTTTCAAAGGACTCTAAACGATCCCAAACGAGGCATAAGGGTCTTGTCTGGCGAAACGATTGTCATTTTCGGCAAGAAAAGTGGAAGATATGCACTTTTGAACCACGACTTCTCGTCTTCCTCCGGTCGTGTGGCGCGACCTCACGTAATACGTCATCACAAGTCAAGAGGTTACGGATGATGTATCGAAACTACGCCCCAGTGTGGAGAAAGAGGACCGTTCCGTCGTTGTTGTTCGTCGAATGATACTAATGAATGTCTTTGTGTCAGTTTATTGTTTAAAATGGTTCGCAAATGTGCGTTTCATATATGTTACACGTGACCTTTCGATGTCATTATGCAATTACGTGAGGTCGCGCTGGCACGTCACACGAACGTAGGAAAAGAAGAGAAGTTGCGGTTTAAAAGTGCATATTTTTTATTAGGGGTGGGCGATATGACAAAAATCTTCTAACACGATAGGATTAATTTTATATCATGATAACGATATGTATCACGGTAGAGTTTTGTTATATGTTTTAATAAGGTTTAAATCTTTAATACCATAGAAATGTTCATAATTCTCACAAAAAACATATACAAGCATAGAAAGAAGATAAATACAAACAAAATTCAAGCTCTCTGAAGATAAAAAGTGAATGATATAAAAATGATAATAAAAAATGATTCATGTATGTATAGGCCTATATATTTTTTTATTTAAGGTAGAAAAGTGATTTAATCAGGAGCAGTGAGAGATTTTCTCTCAATGCTGTTTGATTAACACGAGTGACAGACAGGAGCAAAATTAGGTAATTTCCCCTTTAAGACCAAAGTCCGGATCCAATACACTGTTACACATGCGCTTTCTCTTTTAGCTGTTTACTTTCTCTTAAGACCTAACTGGGCATGTTTATGAGGATGCTTGCAAAGACGTAAATTTTGATGCATATGTGTATTTAAGGCCAATAAAGCGGAAAATGCTCACGAGCTTAATGAGCAGCGGTCGCGCGACTTGCGCGCTCCTCACAGACAGAAAAAGCAGCGGTTGCGCGACTTGTCCGCTCCTGACACACATAAAGAACGCACGCATACAGATCTGCTGTCTGTGTTTCTATGGCTTAAAATAACTTGTTTTAAAACTGCAGTGCTTAAATTTGTGTACAAACGTTACGTTTTCGCGAGCACGCGCACAGGAGCGTGACGTGAGCGCGTAACCTCGATAGAAACGATAGTCCAAAATCTCTACCGGTTGACAAATTTCTACCGGTTAATTATGTCTACCGGTTTATCGCCCACCCCTATTTTTTATATATCTTTTCGCTAGATAAGACCCTTATGCCTCGTTTGAGATTGTTTCGAGTCCTTTGAAACTGCAATTTTAAACTGAATTAAAACTGTTAAGTGTTGGGGTCCATTTAAGTCCATTAAAATGAGAAAAATCCTGAAATGTTTTCCTCAAAAAACATAATTTCTTCTCGACTGAACACAGAAAGACATTAACCTTTTGGAAGACATTGTGGTGAGTAAATAATCTGGATTTTTTTTAAGAAAATGGACTAATCCTTTAAAATACGCCGAAATGTTTGAGAACCACTGCTTAATTCTAAAAGAGCCACTTTGGTGTTGCTGTGAATGCCACAAAAACTGTTTAGTCCAATTAATGACTAGCAAACACAATGGATGTGTGGTATTCCCCATATTTCCATTTTAAATATTTTTGGGTTTTGAGATTATATCTTTCTAGATGGGTCCGAGAATAAGAACGCCTAGTTTCCCTAAATCTTGACAATTTACAGTCTTTCCCCTCCAGGAAACAGACCAAAAATGTTGATGACTCATCGTCACACGCTCTGCAGAATATACCCCCCCCCCCTTCGATAAATCCCACCCAAACTTTGAGTTTCAATATCTAGCTTGTAAAGTAACAATTTCATAGTGTTAAAGTATACATTTTATTTAGTCAGACACTAAACATACAATTTCAGATGTCTGTGTATATGTATGTGTGTGTGTGTGTGTCTGATTGAAGTTGAGTAATCCGAGCAAAACCTTTGTGTAGTCAAGGGCTGTGGTTTTGACAGCAGAGGAACCTTAGTGACACACACAGACACGCACACACTTGTAAGGTGTCAGCATCACCCTGAAAATGTAATTAATGCATGCAAACACTTTGGCCTGATCTGACCGCACACACACTCTTGCCTTCCTACACTGCATACTAAAAGGTTTCTGGCATACTGCACACAGGCTTTGGCCTGTTAACTATGGAAAGCACGCAGTGACAGGCTGAGCTTTGTGTGTGTGTTCGGCTACGTGTGTGTCTGTGGCCATAAGGTCTAGCCCCAGTGAAAGGTGACTCATAGCAATTAGACAGAAGTCTAAGACTAGCCAGAAAGTTCAATCTAAGCTCCAGACGTTCTGCCGGCCTATATATGTGTGTGTGGTCTTACATTTTGCCTTCATCTCTCTGATTATCTGCGTTGTGTGCTTTAGGAGCCATCGAATGATCTTCCGATAGTTATGCATGCCACACAGTGATTTCTTGTGACCTCACTTCCTGTGGCATTTTTCAGCGTTGCTCCAAGCATGTGTATGTCTCTCATTAACTTTCACAGCACACATGTCGAGAGGTAATTTCATGACCACAGGTACCACAGTCTCCCCCCAGCATTTAGGCAAAGCATGCGGCATAATTACAAGTGTTAATGTGTGGTACCTAACAAAAAGAGCACAATGCATCAAAATGTACAAAGATGCACGTCCCCATTTTGTCAGAGACGTGTTTCTGGTTATAATTTATTCATTTATATCAGTCATCAAAGAATTCTTGAGGTATTTGTGCCATGCGATCATGTTTTTATACAGTTTATATAGGCGTTTTAGAAAGCGAGTACAGTTACATTTAACCTTTTTAAGTTTATTTCTGGATAATAAATGGTGCTTTGTGGATCTGTGATGGGTCGGTTCAATGTCAAAGACTTTACGCTGATTTTCTGGCCAGTAGAGGCTTGATACCTTCAAGGTTAAGTTTATTGAAAGGTTTTATAAAAGGCTGAGACACTTGTATGAGCTAGGTGTTTTCCTATCGGCTATTTATATATATACACACACTACTGGTCAAATGTTTAGGGCCACTTTACTGAAAAGTATTTCATGGTCTTATGAAGTTTTTTAACTGAAGGTGTATGCGTAGGTTAAAATATAATTGTGATAGCATACAATTTTTATTTACTTAGGATGAATAAAGAAGAAAAATTAAAATCAGTTAGGGAGAGCCAAGAATAGATTGGAACTTATTTAATAATAAAATATATTTATATATATATATATTTATAGACAGTTTCATCGGACGCATGTGCGGTGACACGATACGCGTCTGGTCCGAACTTTATACATCCGGTTTCAGTTTTTTGGAATCGTCTAACTAGTTGCTAAATTGAACTCTTGAATAAATACCTCATCGAAAATAACAAATGTTTTGGTTTCCTATGTAATCTACGTGTTGTTTATTTTGCTTGTTATATAAATAATTTACATTTAAAGTACTTTGTTGTTATTTATTCTTAGTGGAGTTTACTGGAAGTTATGTGTTGACCACGAAAGTCGCTTGTTTATGTTGTTACTGCTGAACCTGTTTATATTTATATTTATAGATGTTTCATCGAACGCATGTGCGGTGACACGATACGCGTCTGGTCCGAACTTTACATCCGGTTTCAGTTTTTTTGAATGGTCTAACTAGTTGCTAAATTGAACTCTTGAATTAATACCTTGTCAAAAAGAACAAATGTTTTGGTTTCCTAGGTAATTGTGTTGTTTATTTTGCTTGTTATATTAAAGTACTTTGTTGTTATTTATTCTTAGCGGAGTTTACCGAAAGTTACGTGTTGACCACGAAAGTCGCTTGTTTACTGCTGAAACTGTTTATATTTTATTTTATTTTATTTTATTTTATTTTATTTTATTTTATTTTATTTTATTTTATTTTATTTTATTTTATTTATTTTATTTTATTTTATTTTATTTTATTTTATTTTATTTTATTTTATTTTATTTTATTTTATTTTATTTTATTTTATTTTATTTTATTTTATTTTATTTATTTTATTTTATTTTATTTTATTTTATTTTATTTTATTTTTCCATTTTATTTTATAATTATCAAAAAGCATCAGATAAGTCCTCCAGAATCTGGTAGATAAGCAAAGGCTGACAATTTTTTTTTAAATATAACTAAATTAAAATTTATTTTCGATTTTTTTTAATCTAAAGCCATAGGAATGAATGGGGCTAGGCTAAATGCTAACACATTTACGAAGCGCTGTACAAGAATAAAAGTGCACGCATTGAAAAAAGATAGGTATGTATTAATTCATCTAAGTTGAGGTAAGAACATAGTAATTTTTTTTTAAATTGTGGTGTTTTCATTTAAGTAGTTTTTTTAAGCATTTTTTTAAATTAGGGAAGCTTGCAAAAGATGAAAACGTCCCAATAAACATTTTCATCTTTTGGAAGTTAATAGTGTGCGGGATACTCTTTATTTTTATATATGGTTGGACTTATTGTCTCTTTATCCTACGCACCTATGCAGGGCTAACAGGTGCGCAACATTGTTCTTCTTAAATTAAGAAAGCTCAAACATGGACTTGAGTCTGGGAATAGGATAAGCCCTGTCTGGAAAACTGCCCCTATATCTGTAGTTGCATTTATTTTTCATGAATAGTTCCATGAGTTTACTATTATTATTTCAAAATGTGAATTGAATATGCTTTTGACTGTTAAGGAACAGTATGTAGGATTGTGGCCAAAACTGGTATTGCAATCACAAAACTTGTGGCTAAAACTGGTACTGCAATCACACAACTGGTGGCCAATACACAAAATGACAACATAAACATCAGTTGTGGGCTGCAACTGCACTTTTTAAATTATAACATTCTGGCCATACCACTGTTGTCAGTGATAAAAGTACTTGAAATGAAAATGATTTCTTAATGTCTAGTGACATATCAGGGCCATTTTATGATTAATTGATATACATTTCTTACATACTGTTCCTTTAATGTGGTTCTTTTTTGTCCCCTTTGATTCTGAAGTCCCCAGTTGGCCTAATCAAAATTAGCTTCTTGAACCTTCTGCAGTGTTTCATTTATCTTCCACAAAAAATGAAATGCATACAGGTTTTAAATTATACGGGCGATGATGATATTCATTTTAAGTAAGACTATTGCTTTTTTTAAAGGTTGTACAGGTCATTTACATTCCCTTTCCACTCCGTGAAAGCTCCCAATTAATGTGAAATTCTCCTTTTTATTTTCTTTTTCTGTTTGATGTTACTGTTATCCGGCTGGTTCAAAGCCCGTTCTGTCATTAACAGCCTTTGAAAAGTCATAAAATTGAGAACCGTAAACATTCTGTTAATGTCTAGTCCTGGGTCTTTATCTGGGATCTGTCCATGGTGCTGAAATCGATGCCTCACCTCTTTTACTAAAGCTGAACACTCGGCGCTCTCCATGGTGCTGAAATGCCTTAAAGATTTTTAGGGTGTAATACCAAATCGTGTTCGCACGGGCGATCGTCCCATGTGATTACTTTACATAGTATGCATGTGGTGTTGTTGCAGTCTATTTGAGTTGCCATGTGTGACTTTACTCACAGTGGTGCTGTACAGATCAAGGCTCTGTGAATTCATATGGGCATTGGTGTGGGTGGACACCCGTGGACGGATGTGGACGCCGCGTTTCTCTGTGTGTGGGTAGAGAATCGACCATAATTGGCTGCTTTCTCCTAACCATCTGGTCCAATTAGAAGCTGTGATTTCCACCGTAGTGTGTGCATGGAAACCGTCCAAAGGGCCACCTGCCCAGAACGCCAACGTTTTAGCCCTAACATTCCAAGGTTACTTAATCAAAGATGAAATCAGGTTTTAACCTTCATGTTTTGCCACAAACCCTTGCACAGTGTGCAATATTTAAGTCTTAACTTAACTTAACTTTGATTGGCTGATTTGTTCTTTCATGACCAGTTTTTTAGCACCTGCTGTGTTCTTTAAACACCTGATTTTAACCACAAAGCCCATTTACCGCCTGCTTTCCTCTTAAACTTTATTGCTCTGGGCAAACAGCGCTGACTTCTGCGGATAACATCTTATTAACTTTGCTACTGTCTTCTTTTGTTTCTATAATTCTTTTTGCCTGAGGTTTCCCGGCACCTTTTGCCAGATTGCTCTCACAGTTTCGTTTTTCCCCAGCGCCTCATGATAGTGTAACCAAGTCTGGAGCCTCTAACCCGAATGAAAGTTCCTCTCCATGGTGATAATGACTCCCCTGCCCTTTTCCAGCCTTTTGATCCATGTCAACTGGGGCTCGGCTTTCTCACTATAGTTTAGGCACAGAGTCTGACATTTAAAAGAGTAAAAGTATAAAAAAGTGCTGGGAATCTTTATTAATGTCACCTGTTGCGTTTGGTAGCATCCTTAACAATGACAGCGGCTTACGTAGTGCATGATGTTTATAGACTTTTGACTTGATCCGATTGCTGTAGATAAAGCTCTCGGTGTAGTTTGTACAGAGATTATTGTGTTGCTGGGGAAGTTGGTGGCATTTCTATGAATAGAGTAGGTGGAAGTGCGTTGTATTAAACTTCTGACGTCAAATCTTAAAGAGTGTTTTTGTTTTAATATTAAAAGAACACAAGGTTAGCCAGTTTATCTTCATTTAATTTATTCCCTATGATAGGTTTCTTGAATTTACAAGATGCTATAGTTCAGAGTATAAATAATGCATTTTTTGTGACTCATAATAATGTGGATTTTTGCTTCACCGCAGATGTCTTAATTTAACAACAGTCACGACTGAGCTGTTTTTTTTTTTAGTTTAATGAGAACAATGATGATTTTGGCTCTTAAGTCGATAATTTCTTAAGTTTCATTTATGTGTTTTCGTTTGAACTTGCTAATACTGAACTCATGCTTCACTTGACAGTGTTATGTGAACAAAAATTTTGCATTGTTAATCATATCACCAATTAAATCTTACAGGTGGTTATCTCAACCGTGCCTTTTATGTATTCGAAACACGTTAATGATTATTTTCCACATTCTGCACAAGTTGATAAATTACAGCTTGATTGCAAATGACACGTAATAAAAATATTAATATCTCATCCCATGTCGTATCCTTGGTAACCAAGTGCACTTATTTGAAATGTTTTTAGTGGCAACATTTTTGTTTTGGTGACTTATAAATGATGACAGCATTTGTGGGTGATTCTGGTGAAATTAGACTTGTCATGAAATATTCTGATAAAAAAAGTAAATGGAAAGTGAGTATCAAAATAAGAAGCATACAGTTACAAACATCTCTTCATGTACTATTTTGCACATGATTTCAAATGACATACAAACCAATTTTGTTGTTTTTTCCACATTTAAGGGGAAAATTTTCATTACCGCAACGTATCCACGACCACTGAATTGGGTTCTTTGACATGGAAATATTTATAATTTAAAAAATCTAAAAAATAAAAAGCTTCAGTGCATTTTATACTTCAAACATTTACAATAAAGAAACATGTGGTATTTGGTGATCATTGGTAAATGTAGAGACAAAAATAAGAAATATAAATGTGTTCAAGAAAAGTTTCAATCATTGTTAAAAAAATTTTTTGGAAGGGACAAAATTGACACTCAAGATGGCTACCAGGTAAGCAGTTCTTTTTTTTCTCTCCAGATAAAAGTTGAAATTTTGTTTGTCATAGTAGACAACTTTTTATTTCCCATTACCGAAACATCAGTTTGTAAATGCAAATATTTAATGTAATATTATGTTGCGGTAATGATAATGTTTTATAATGATAATTTTTGATAATGATAGTCTAAAAAATTTAAATAATTCTATAGGAAATATTTGTTAAATCCTCTAAAAATAATGGTTAAAGTTCAGACCTTAACCTTATATGGGTGATTCTCACGAAAACTTGGTTTTAAAAATGTCAAGCATGAAAATGTAAAAATTGCTTAAATTTACTTTTTTTCCACCAGACATTGAAAAACAAAGTCTGGAGTAAATGGGAACATTAATTTAAAAACTTTTACTTATCATTTAACACTTTTTGTAACATAATTAAAAAAATTAGTCCTAAAAAATGTCATTACCGCAACAGTCAGAAAACATCAACACTGACATATTTTCAAAATGACATGACAAACCTGAAAGAACATAATTTGGAGATTCTGCACATGCATTTAAAATCAAAGCATTATGCTTCTATTAATTAAATTAACATTTAATAAGCATCTGTTGCGGTAATGATAATCAAAATGTCGTGTAAGCATTCTGACAAGACAATATTTCAAATTAACTGTAAAAATGATCTTACCTGGTAGCCATCTTGAAGTTACTATTCCATGTGCTTGGTCACTCAAAATCAAACTTTATTAAAATTCTGTATGTGTGCTTAAACTGTTCTCAAAAAGTGTTGCGGAGGATGAGAACATCAGGCATGGTCACATCATTTTCCTAATTTTTCTTCATTATTATTATACATGAATATTCAGTAAATATTTTTTCTGTCATCCAAAGTAGTCTAGCAAAACATCCATTTATTTTTTTTCTTAATATTTTTGTGTTAATTTGATTAAATTACAACATAACGCATGTTCAAACACAGCCGGACACATTGCGGTAATGAGAATTTCAGCAGAAAATGAGATAAAATTTACAATTATAAATTCTTATGTTGAAATCACACATTGTGCAAGGTAGAACACAGTATTGTGTTAATTCTGATGCTTTTTAATGTTACTATATTACACATTTTAAAGATAAAATCAATAGTGCCGTGGTGTTTCAATGGTTTCGTGATAATCACCCATATGTGCAAAAAAAATTCTTCAATGGCTTTTAAAAAAAATCTGATGCTGAAAATTCTGTCATCATTTACTCATCCTCATGTTGTTGTAAATCTGTATGACTTTTTTCTGATGAACACAAACAAAAAGATATTTTGAGAAATGATGGTAAACGCACAGCAGTAAGTGACCATAGACTTCCATAGTAGGAAAAAAATATTATGGAAGTATTGTGATAAATGACTAAGAAAATGTTTTGATAAATGATGGTAAGCACACAGTTGATGGTACCCATTACATTCCATCATATTTTTTATTCCTACTATGGAAGTCTATGGTCACTTACTGCTATGTGTTTACCATCATTTCTCAAAATATCTTCTTTTGTGTTCATCAGAAAAAAGAAATTCATACAGATTTAGAACAACATGAGGACGAGTAAATGATGACAGAATTTTCATTTTAAAGTTAACTATCCCTTAAGTCTGGATTTCGTGAGAATCACCCTTGTGTGTAAATATCCATTTTAATTGTGTAAAAATAAAAATAAAAGTGTGATTTTTTTAGGATTAAATGCTTTTGAAAAGCTCCATGTAAAAAGTTGGTTTGGAGATGATCTCTCATGGCGACACAATGCAAGTAGACTTTGTATGCGAGGCCCGTTCTAATTTCTAAAATTTATGCAAGTATCTCAAGAGGTAATTATGCAACGCAGCTTGAAACACGAAGCAATTAGCACAAATCAAAGCGTATTTTGGATTTGTGATGGGTGTTTTCTCGTTCTGCTGTCGGGAGGTGACAAAGTTGTCACCAGTAGATTTTTCACCTTGTATGTTACATAATCATTGGTGTATGGTAGTTCTCAAGTTTTTTACCTAAACATATAGGCCCAGTTTTACAGACAAGGATGAGGGAAAGCCAGAAAGTTTTGTGTATATTTGTACATTTGTATATAAGATAAACTGTTTAGGTGCATATGTGTACTTTTTGAAAGAGGTACTGCTGCCCCAGTAACAGCTAGGGACCATTTTTTGTAATTTATTTGCTATTGCAGAAAAATCGTCAGCAGTTCATTTACAACATTGGTTTACAGACTACATGGCGTATTTTGCAAATGTGGTAGTGGTTTTGAATGATAATGAACCATCAAGTACTAATTGTAAGCTTAATTTTAGACTAATGAAGCTTCCCGGCGGAATCATGCGTAGGAGTGTAACTCGTTCCGGCACCGCTGTAATTTTGGGCGGCTGGCCCTTTAAATCCTAATTACGCCCGCAGCAGCGCAATGTAATGATGATGCATACGGGACAGCCCTGCTCCTTATTGCCGTGTAAAGATATACAAATCTTTGCTTATTTAGCTCCCTTGCATACCATTACTCCCAGAAAAAGTCCTTTCTGTGACTTTCACTTTTTTGCCCTGGTTTATTCTGATGGGTTTCCTGCAAGGATTTTCTCACGGATTTCTTCTTTAATTTAATTTTACGCTCCATTAATAAGAAGCTAAGCGTTACTGTGGTGATTCGCAGCAGGAAGTGGATGATGAGAGGAAAGCGCGCATTTAATCCACGGCACTCACCCCGAATTGGAAATGAGGTGCTACCTCAGTCCTCAATGACAGGCAGGAGATTTCTCAGGAAATACGTAAATGTAAAAATCCAACAAATACTAACTAGAAAGAAATCATAATAATAAAGTAAAATAATTATACATTTACATAACAGTATAACAGTAAAATTATTCATAAATATTATTTTTTAATAATCATTTTGGCCATAATTTTCATCACACCCAGCAATTCTAGCATCAACAATATCTATCTATCTATCTATCTATCTATCTATCTATCTATCTATCTATCTATCTATCTATCTATCTATCTATCTATCTATCTATCTATCTATCTATCTATCTATCTATCTATCTATCTATCTATCTATCTGATGCATCATTTCCAAACAAGGTGTAATGTTTAAATTGCATGCAAAACCTGTGATGTGTAATTGTATGCATTTACAATGCATAAATTCCCACCACAGCAAAAAAGGTGGTATGTAATCTTAAAACTGTCATTTCTATCACCATCATATCCACCACAAAGTTGGAAATCCACAGGGCTACATTATTTGGGATCATCTCTGCGGTCAACAACCTGTTTATCAGGCTGTGGGTTTTCGACAGCTTCGCTTACATATTCATGCAATCTGCTCATTATAAATCAAAAGAGGTTAGATACATGCAGATGCCGTTTGGTAACCGCAGCAAGGTTCGGCCATTCTAAACAGCAGGTTGACATCCGCTACCTTCCCCAAATTCAGGTCTGTAGCGTGCTGAAACGAGAGAGAGAGAATTTGGCCGGCTCAGCTGTTTTCTTTTGCCATGTAAAATGATTGGATAAGCAGTTTCACACAAGCTGGTTAAATAAACAGCGCCCATAAATACATGTTTCTGTCTGTTGTTGGTCTTGCGCAGCGCTTGGCTGTTTACGCTGGCAGCCGTGCATTCACTGCATCTCCATTAGGTCCAAAGCAAATTGCTACCCTGCCTGTTTTCCAGCGCGAGCGGTGGGGGTTACAGGCACGCTTAGTCCCCGTTGAGAGCGTTTGGTCGTTTTCTTTCAGCTTCTTGGTTAACACGCTAGTTCAGTAATGTGACGACCAGCTGGCCGCCTCACCCGGGAGGGTATTTTATTTTGGTCGAGATCATTCGCAGGAATCAATGGCACATGCGGCTATGGTTTTCCGAGTGGACGCTTGTCGCGTTGCTGGAATTCCCTACACTGTAAAAACTATGCAGCGTTTTTTGGCAAATCAACATATGTTTTTATTACTTTAACTTAACAAATTATATCAACAAAATAAAAACGTTAATTGAATGGCAACTGCATTTTAAATATGAATATTTTGTTCAGAAATGAACATACTGGAATAATTTTCAACCAAACCCATAGCAAGAGGACATTAATTTGAATTGTGAACATTTGAACATGTTTGGGCCAATAAGATTAAATTCTGAAGACAATTAGGTTGTACAAGTATGTATGTGGTGGCTTTGTGTGTGTGTGAGACAGTAAAAACTGACAAATAGAGAAGGAAACAAGGTGACAATAGATAATTCAGGCCTAATGATGATTGACGCCGAGTCAGGGAAAGTTGCTGATCAGAAATGAGATCATCGCGTGTGTTTGGAGAGCTATGGTGCGTATTTTTAATGCACTGATAAGTCTACCGCTTTCTGCTGATAGGAGAGACACCTCCATAATGCACCCGACAAGCTTGGTGAGATGAAGAGATGTTAACTGCGATGTGAGACGCAAAAGTGAGAGAGAGATTATGCAGGAAAGGAACACCATTTCCAACGATGCTTCTTCATGTCGTTGAATCTGTTAATTCTGGTGGTCTTGTAGGGGTGATTCTTCTAATTATATCCATGCTACACCCCCTCATACAGTCTATGCATATACAATGTAATGAACAGATGCGTGGGGCATATGCAAAGGGTGAGAGTTTAAGAGGAACTAGAGGCAGATATGGGGAGGTATAAATTAAGTCTAGGCGGTCGTAAATACGTAACTATACTGCGATAGCTATTACCCACTCAGAGTCAGATCTCATTCTGCAGAGACTTTGCTGGGTGTATTAGTTTAGGACTAGAGGATTTATTGAGGGATCAAACTGGAATTATGCCAGACATCTCCAATGCTAAGAGAAGTTAGGATGGGAAAGGGACCCATTAAGGCACACGCAAAACATGTTATGCATACACGCATGCTGAGCATTGCAGTAGGACATGGTTTCTGAACTGCAAATACAGTGCATTTAAGTACCTATTTACTTAGTCGGTGCACTTTTATACCATTTGAGCTACAGGAAGCCAAACTCAAATAGTGGGGGTGTCTCTGTGTTAACTATACTGTACACCAGGGGTCTTCAACTACAAGAAGGCACGAAGATGCTCTATTGGGTTGAGATCTGGTAACTGTGGGGGCCATTTTAGTACAGTGAACTCATTGTCATGTTCAAGAAACCAATTTGAAATAATTTGAGCTTGGTGACATGGTGCATTATCCTGCTGGAAGTAGCCATCAGAGGATGGGTACATGGTGGTCATAAAAGGATTGGAAATGGTCAGAAACAATGCTCAGGTAGGCCGTGGCATTTAAACGATACCCAAAAGGGGCCTAAAGTGTGCCAAGAAAACATCCCCCACACTATTACATGGATGATGGATCCATGTTCTCATTCGGTTTACCCCAAATTCTGACTCTACCATCTGAATGTCTCAACAGAAATCGAGACTCATCAGACCAAGCAACATTTTTCCAGTCTTCAACTGTCCAATTTTGGTGAGCTCGTGCAAATTGTAGTCTCTTTTTCCTATTTGTAGTGGAGATGAGTGGTACCCGATGGGGTCTTCTGCTGTTGTAGCCCATCGGCCTCAAGGTTGTGCGTGTTGTGGCTTCACAAATGCTTTGCTGCATACCTCGGTTGTAACAAGTGGTTATTTCAGTCAGAGTTGCTCTTCTATCAGCTTGAATCAGTCGGCCCATTCACCTCTGACCTCTAGCATCAACGAGGCATTTTCACCCACAGGACTGCCGTATACTGGATGTTTTTTTCCTTTTCATATAATTCTTTGTAAACCCTGGAAATGGTTGTTCGTGAAAATCCCAGTAACTGAGCAGATTATGAAATACTCGGACCGGCCCGTCTGGGACCAACAACGATGCCACGCTCAAAATTGCTTAAATCACCTTTCTTTCCCATTCTGATATTTCAGTTTGGAGTTCAGGAGATTGTCTTGACCAGGACCACACCCCTAAATGCATTGAAGCAACTGCCATGTGATTGGTTGATCAGATAATTGCATTAATGAGAAATTGAACAGGTGTTCCTAATAATCCTTTAGGTGAGTGTATTATTATTATTATTGTATATGTTATAACTTTGTTGTTTTTGTTTCTTTTGCATTTTCAAAAAAGCACACTTGTAAACAGTATTTTGCCTTTTAACTCTTATCCCGCCATTGATCTCGTCAATTTAGAAAAAACATTTGCATACATTTTTTTTTACATTACAAATAAATTTTTTGTTAATCTGCAATACCGCGCACTTACACAATTTATGAAAAAACTGGAGCCAAACCGTTATTTACTAATTTTAAACTTTGTGTATGTCTTTATAATCGTTCTGAATCTGATCTCTAACAAAATTCCTTCACAAAAATCCAATTATTTCAGCTTTTTGCATTTTTTTTTTTTAAATTTTTTAAGAAAAATACCCATATTTAAGAGTTTATAAGCTGAGAAAAAAATATAGATAGGATGAAACATTTTTGTTTTTTTTGAAAGCATATAAGATATATGTTTTCAGAAATGTTTCTGCATCAGTTATCATGCGGAGTAAACATTAAATGCTGCTTCACGTCAGAAACTTTAAGAACTAGACAGCACCCTGCGGACTCTTATTCTGCCTGACAGAAAAAATCCAGGCCGTGGTTTGGCCAATCAGATGAAAGGGGCGTTTTAGCGCCGACCACTGCTGTAAATGAAATATAAAAACTAGGGCTGGGATAAACGATTATTTTTTAAACGATTAATCTAGCGATTATTTTTTCGATGCATCGATTAATCTAACGATTCATTTTATCAGTCCGATTCGACTTCGATTCGATTCGATTCTCGATTATCTCCCCATTAATTAACTAATAGCAATGTATACATGTTGATTTACATATTTGAATGTAAACATTTTAATATATGTTTATTGCTCTTAAAATTTCAAAATATAAAAAGACTATACAAGTGCAAAATAATGCATTCTTAGTCAGAGGTAGCATTCAATAAAGCGTTTGCAGCTCATACTGTGCAGTTTAGTAATTGTATAAAAACCTCAAGTTCAAATTACTTCATTTTACATGCATTTATGAGCAAAACCTCTTCAATGTGCCTTTTGATGGTCAGTGTAATTTTTATAACTTTTGTTTAATCCACATTGTTTTCGTGCTGTTCAAGTCCATTTAATGACAGATATAAACAGAATTATAGACTTAAGAAGCGCATACAGTACTGTATACTGCACATACTGTATATTATTAAATCTCTCTCTCTTAAGTTTGTTAAGATAGATTAGGACTCATTTACTGCTGGACAGAGAGTGAATGAAAGTGCAGTCTTCTGGCAATTTCATTGCTTTCTGTTAAATTGCTCAAATGATGTTTAATACACACTTGGCATCACATTCATGATTTCATGGTAAAATTACCCTTTTTCGTGTAAATCCACAAGCATTTAAACCATAAACAAAGCACTTTCACTTTAATTGAGCGCGAGCAGCGCAGCAGAACCGACGCAGAAACGATTGCAGCACTGTTCCTACAGAGCCGCGACCTCGCGCTGCTCATGCGGCGGAGTGCATGATTGTTAACATGGGCGCTGAAAAAACCACGCGCCGCGCGGCCGCATGCACTGCTCACCCTTGCTGTGTGAATTTGTGAAACCGGCAAGGACTGAAGCCACTTGCGTTGCAACAACTCTACGGCGCCGCCTTTTTGGGTCTGACGAATCGACGCGCACATTTTGCGTCAACGTATTTTTTGCGTCGACGTCGTCGATTACGTCGACGCGTTGTCCCAGCCCTAATAAAAACCATTAACTGATTTGTATACCACAAATAAAAAATGAAAAACTGTTCTGTCGTTATCTAGTTTTTCGTTTGTTAAATAAAATTATTTTTCGTTCTTGTTATTTGATTTCAGATAGGATATCAAATGACCAAAAGATACACGGACCGTAAATAATCAAACACTACGGATGCTCCGATCAGAATTTTTGCAGGCCGATACCGATCACCGATTTGTTGTCTTCGTGATCGGCCGATACCAATGCCGATTTTTCAAGCTGATATTCGAGCTCTTTGATGACTGTAACTGTTAACATTTCTTCTAGATAAGGTTGTACGCGGACGAGAGAAGCTGTGAGGAAAATGAAAGTTTAAACTATCAAAACTTTAAAACACATGCAAATAATAAACATTCGTCATGATGATGCAATTGTCAGCGATAGATATGTGTTGTATACGCTGTTTGATGGGGATGTGAAGACGTGTCGCGCTGTTGACCGGAGCGCGTCCTCATAGAAAATACTAATATTTCTGTAAAGGCAAAGAGAGAAATCCAAATCTGCATGTCGCACATGAGCAACGGTTATAAAAATGCTCGCACTACGTAAAAATGGTCTCTAATTGCAGCCACATTCAGAAGCCCTATGATGACAAAAGCAAACAGAAGATCGGTTCATGAGATCGGCAAATTTAGCGAGTACCGATCGAGTCATTTATTAATGCCATTATGGCCGATACCGATCTGCGGCCGATCGGTCGGAGCATCCCTATCAAACACGTGTATATTTGTATAGCACTATGCAGAGCTCTTAAACTTTATAACTGTTTAACTTTCATAAATTGTTACATTTCAAGTATTCACAACAAATAGCCAGTCTTCTCCGAATGACTAAAACTGCACTTTCTGTTTTCATTTTTAATAATTTAAAGATATATAGGCTAAACCGCCTTTCCATTGTACACTACATTCAGATGCGACTGTCGGCGTTTGCCCCCTAGTGGCAGTCGTAATGAAATTTCTGTTAAGTTAACTCTGTACAGTGGAAAGGCAGCTTTAAAGTAACAACGCTGATTTTAAATCAGACAAAGATGACCGGCGGGATGGATAAAGGTGATTGTAGGGGCGCATTTGGGCCGCGGGCCGCCTGTTGACTAGCCCTGCTGTATACTTACATTGCTTTTATACAGTTTATAGTGCATAGAATTTGTGCATTATCACTATGTGTGTTCTCTTGGAATCAAAGCTACAGAAAATCACTTTAGATAACACTACCAGCTAAATTTCTATATTGTAATTAAAAAAGCATTTTTTAAGTATGCTGAAATAGGCTGTATAGAGACATCAGAGAGAAATATGTAGAGAAATATTGATGCACCCAGACAGAGCAACTCTGGTTTACAAAATAAGGCACCGACTGTCACAACACAATGAACAGAGCTCCATAAGACCGGCGATGAGAAAAAGGGGGGCACAAAGGTCACATCTGAAAAAAGCCTAACAAAAGGAATTGCTTGGTGAGAAATTGATTTCACATTCTTGTATGACTGCCAAGCTGAAAACAAAGAATACAACTTTTTCTCAGGTCACTATCGGCGCACAACAACGTAAAAGAGTACAGTATAAACACACACACAGGGATCTCGATCCACTGAGCTTCAAACTTTGTGTTTGTGTGTGTGTGTGTGTGTGTGTGTGTGTCACTATTTTGAGTGACATAATATAACTCATTTGGGTCATAATAGTAAATTGTTATGGACTATTATGTGCTACATGAGTGATACCTCAAACTGCATGGCGTGTTGAGGTGCATGTTATTTCCCAAGCAAACAACATGAACTCTTTCCCCACCAGCGTTGCCAGCCAGCCCCAGCTATTTTTATGATTTTTACAAATGCTTAAGCAATTTTTTCTATAAATATACATAAACATACAATATATTAAATGAAAGAGAATACCCTCTGCTTTAAAAAAAAAAAGTTTCATCTTATCTTCATTTGTTCTCTTTTTATCAAGTTTCTTCAAAAATATCAAACTTTCATTTTTGTAAAAGACCTTTGTTAGAATCTGATTCAGAATGATAATCAAAACATAATAGCGAAAATACAGATTGGCGTGAAAACTCGTAAGGGAAGTGTCATTGACAGGGAATCATTTTCTCTTAATTGACAAGAAAACTCATCAATGGCGGGGAAAGAGTTAAGAACCTGAGACAAATCAAGGAATGGATTATTGTGGAAACTTGTAGCTATTTAAATAAAAATAGGGCTGTGTGATATTGAAGGAGTTAACAGGACCCTTGAGTTTACACCCCTAGTGTTCAGTCATCAAACTTGACCAATTCATGTTGAAAGATGATTCGTGTCAATAATTTGTGTTGTATTAATGTAGGATTTTTGGGCAGACGATTTTCAGTTCCTAGCATGCTTTGCGTGAGACTGCATTAGAGTTTTTTTAATAAAGTGTTATTATTTTCTGTGTTTTTTAATAAAAAAAAAAGACGTGTGCTAGTGTTAAATGTGTCTTGGAGATTTAACCCTTATGTGTTGTTCGGGATGTTTTCATCCACTAAAGGGTTTTTTTTTGTCTTAATTTGGCCACAACTTTCTCAGTGTTTCAGCAAATGGAATGATTTTTTACATATTAACACGCATTTTGAGAAAATGCTTTGAAATTTTTCAAAAACTCAAAAACACACCGTGGGCAAATTTACTACCCTTTCGTGTTGTTGGTGCATAAAAACATCCACTAAATTAAACGGCTGTAAAAATGTATCAGATTATTATTATTTTTTCAATTTTTTTGCATAAATCTGTTAATCAACCTCTGTACTGTTCAAAACTACCAAATCAAAATTCCATGATTTTAACTATGTGGCACTATTAACCCTTTAGTAGGCCTGTGCAAAAACAGAGCCTTATTTCTGGCTTGTACATTGAGTTATATGGAGTAAAAGGAACTATAATTTACGGCGTAATAGCACTTTTGGGAGTACTTCGACTCGGCGCAGTAACACCCTCCACACCCGTCGCCATGGGCGGGCCTTAGGGGGCCGGGCCCGCCCTCAAGGACGCTTGTGCCCCCCCAGTATTTAAAAAAATACTGTCATTTTAAATTATTAATGTTGCTAATTTTGTGTTGCATTAATGTTGTATTCTTTATAATTAAAACATTAAAAATATAAAAAACAATGGTGTGATTTTGTTTGATTGATGGGAATCTAGCTACACTGCAACAGCCTATCACGAGGCTCCGTACGACACGTACGTGACGTAGCCTACGTCAGTGTAGCCGCTCAACAGTTACCGCACTTTTTTTACACTGGATGAGTGTTCGCTAAGCTATACTGCTTTCAGCTGGATACATTATCCGCAAATGGTTAAAAGCCCAACAACAGTCTCCAAAAGACGCGCAGCAGTCAGACAGAAAGAAACTCCGGTGGCCTTGCAACCAATTTGGCGAGCTGCTCCATTGGTTTTACTTTGTTATCTGACGACGACACCAACGTAACCGCTAAAATGTACATTTATAATTGACTGACATGTTTGTCTCAACGAAAATGAACCTTCCGACAACCACACAATGTCGCAAGCGCTCTTAGCAAACAGATGAGAGGTTTGAAAAGGACACTGACGCACACAGGCGAGAGAGTTCGGGTCTTCTCGGGTCCGTTCAGAAAAAACACATTCATTTTTAAATTACCCGAGACCCGATGCCGCTATTGTGTCCGAGGCACATGTGAAACTTTTAGACCCGAAGCCGATCGTCGGACCTCGGGTTTTCGGATCTAAGTGGACCCGTGAAGAACTCTACCGTGGAGCCCGACCCCGGGCCTAACAGACTACTACATTCAGAAGATATGGACTTGTTCACTGCGATGATTCAGCTTGCTTCTGAAAAGGACCTCACTCACAAGTTTAATTCCGAGTGGATACTTTATTAATGAGGAGCTTCTGCTCGGAGAAACGCCGCCTGCCGCTGTACTGACAGGAGGGAGGGGAGAGACGACAGCGCTGCCTCCACAGTACCGTAGGTTCAAAGTCTGCGTGCGTGTGTGTGAATGTGTGTGTTTGCGCACGTGTCTCATGGCAATGCATATCCCTCTGTTGACTGCTTTAAAATGCAATGTTTGAGAGATGTCCCCGGTGCTACATGCAACATGCTGCATAGATCCATGGATACCCATAAAACCGTTTCCACATGCAATGTGGTGTGCAGGCTATAGGCTATCTGGTCATATTGCTGATGGTTGTTTAAAGTGATTACGTGCTGCGCGAATAGAGTATATATTATTATAAGTATACGTACTGTAGGCTAATAATAAGTGTGCCCTCCCATGCATTTCATATGCCCCCCTTAAGACTGAGGTCTGGCGACGGGTCTGACACCCTCCCTCTCCCATTATGAGAGGGAGAAGGGGAGCGGACTTTTCAGGCGAGTCGAAGTACTCCCAAAAGTGCTATTACGCCATAAAATATAGTTCCTCTTTTGGATCCGCTTAGAAAAGCGCTACATTTTATTTTGTACCACCAAACTTGCTCGTATAACTACTCGTCTTAAATAGGAAAAACGTTGATGTGTTTGGTCACTTCTAACTTTATCTCTAAATGGTAACATTGAATGAATGGGGCTAAGCTAAATGCTATCGAAGTGTCGCAGCGCGCTCCAGCGCTTACGTGCACACACACAGATGATAGAGGGATGTATCAACAATTCTTAGTTAAGGTAATAACACATTTTAATATTGAAAATGAGTAGACTATTCCTTTAACAGTGCATGTTTTCGCCAATGTACAGTATGAATGTGTTCTGTACAGGTAGAAGTGTTAGTTGTGATCGCATTACAGGTGTGAATTAAGTAGTCATGTGACCAACCTGCAGTTTTTTATACATAATCCTTAATCAATATTAAATCGAACTTTATGATGTATTCTAGAGCATACGTTTCAGAACTTTGCTTTTAAAGTATGTTCACTGAAAACTTCAGGTAGTAATTCATCTTTAAAACAGCTAATGGACACGATCAATGTGAATGCTCTCATTTGCGCCTGTCATCTTTGTTTTCTCTCTTTTTCTTTTAAACCCCTCTTTCACAAAGAAAAGTATTTTATCTGCTCTGTATCCCAAATTTCAGCTCACAATGCTTCAATTATCTTTGAGAGCCCATTTACTCGGCACTAACGGCTAACAAGTGTTTGCCGCCAATAAACAATAAATGCGTTGAATATGAACCTGGATGAATTGAATGACATGCCACTGATAAAATGACTGAAATATGAATTAATAGACCAGGGATGTCAATCGAATTACTATTTTAATCCATTTAATCGCCCATTTCATTGTTTGGAAAGAAAAACACCAAAATAAATAGCAAATGAGTAAGGCATTCAACAGATATTACAGAAAGTGTAATGGCTCGTTTTATGTTTATTTACTGTATTATTAAACCAGTATTATAAGCTACTAGCCTAATTGTTTACGTTTTTACTGTCGAATGATTTTAGAAAAGAAACATGTTTAATTTAATACGCTACAAGAGTGGCGGTCCGTTCACTAAAAAGACATTTGCTTTAAGATCCCGAGACATGAATATTAAAAGTAAAACAAGGAATTGAGAGAGGATTAGTGATTAGATAAACGAGCAATAAACAGTATTTAAAGGAGAGGAAGGGACAAATTGAGGCCGATGGAAGGTGGTTGAGGTGTTGTTTCCCACAAACCCTGCCTATTATCTTTTCATCTTCCTCCGCATCAAGGGTTCCCCATTGTAGGTGAAAGCTCGGGCCCACGTCTCATATTTTGAGTGTGCTAATTAGTGGTTGATAAACTTGTGAAGGTGATAATTTTTGAGAGACTCTGTCTGCATTATAAGGAGGATAAGGAGTGTAAATATGACTGATGGTTCGAGGATTGAGTTGTGGTAATTTTTCAGGTGACTCTTAGGCAACAGAGGTTTTTATTTTTGTGCTCTTTTAAATCCAGATGGCGCACAGAGAGAGTTTGTCGAATTCTTTCAAGCCAGGTGTGTGTTTATTTCCAGCGTCCGCTGGGGACATGTGGCGAGAAGAGAGCTGTCTGTGTGAGATATCGTAACAAGTGCGAGGCTGTTTGATGTTGTAAAAACTTTCTTTGTGATGTTGTCTTCTGGATTGAAAAGGTGAAAATTGCGGTAAATGCAAACAAATTTACAACAACAGTGAAAAATGTTGGGTTCTTCAGAGAGATATTTTGATTGCTTGAATGTTTTGAAGAAGAAAACACAATTTGGTTTTTTTTGTGCTACTCGCAGATTAAAATAAACTCTGCAAATCTGGCATTTTAGAATAATTTAATCTTTTGAGCTATTTACAGTTGGTTTGTTGTCTCTTTGTTGTTTTATCGTATTACCTGATGATGGTGCTTCATGTAAAATGCATGACATGATTATTTGGGACTCTGAATATGCAAATTAGCTTATTAAATATTCATGCAATACAGACGACAATCGGTAGTGCATAGACCTTACAGACTTTTTAACCAAACATCCCATTACAGAATTTCTCCTTTGGAACAAGTCGGCAAGAAAAGTGTTTACATATAGTTAGACAAATATTCATTGACTTGATAAGCTGAAGCAAGAATTAGAAGGAAGGGATGGGGAAAAGAAACAATAAGGAAATAGAGATATGTAAGGAAGGAAGGAAAGATGGATAAAAGGAAGAATGGAATTGAAAGGGGCAATGGAAGGAGGTAATAAGGGAGGAATAGAAGGACAAACTAAGGGAAGGACTTTATGAAAAGTGCATGGTAGTAGGAAATAATGAAATGATGAAATAGAAGGGAAGGATGGAAGGAAGGAAAAAGAACAGGAGAAGGAAATGCCGTAAGGGAAGGACTGAAGGACCTAAGGATGAACAGTTAGAAAAACAGGAGAAAATAAGTGATGAATGGAAGGAGGAAAGAAGGATGAAAAGGAAGGAAGGACAGAAGAAGGAAATACGAGGATGAAAGGATGGAATAAGGGAAGGACAGAAGGATAAAAAAGGAAGGAAAGAACAGAAGGAGAAAACAAGGAAAGGACAGAAGGATGAAAATAATGGAAGAACAAAAAGAGGAAATACGGGATGAACGAAAGGATGAAATAAGGGAAGAACTGAAGGAGGGCATAAAGGTGAAAAGGAAATGTAAAACGGGAGGAGGACATGAGGGAAGGACAGAAGGATGAAAAGGAAGGGATGAACGGGAGGAGAAAATATTGGACTAGCAGAAGGATAAAAATGAAGAGATGAATAAAAGGAGGTAATAAGGAAAAAAACAGAAGAACGAAAAAGAAGGGAAGAATGGAAGGAGGAAATAGGGAAGGACAGAATGATGAAAAGTAAGGAATGGTAGTAGGAAATAAGGAAATGATGAAATAGAAGGGAAGGATGGAAGGAAGGAAAAAGAACAGGAGAAGGAAATGCCGTAAGGGAAGGACTGAAGGTCCTTAGGGTGAACAGTTAGAAAAACAGGAGAAAATAAGTGATGAATGGAAGGAGGAAAGAAGGATGAAAAGGAAGGGAAGGACAGAAGAAGGAAATCCAATAAGGCAAGAACAGAAGGAGGAAATACGAGGATGAAAGGATGGAATAAGGGAAGGACAGAAGGATAAAAAAGGAAGGAAAGAACAGAAGGAGAAAACAAGGAAAGGACAGAAGGATGAAAATAATGGAAGAACAAAAAGAGGAAATAAGGGATGAACGAAAGGATGAAATAAGGGAAGAACTGAAGGAGGGCATAAAGGTGAAAAGGGAATGTAAAACGGGAGGAGGACATAAGGGAAGGACAGAAGGATGAAAAGGAAGGGATGAACGGGAGGAGAAAATATTGGACTAGCAGAAGGATAAAAATGAAGAGATGAATGGAAGGAGGTAATAAGGAAAAAGACAGAAGAACGAAAAAGAAGGGAAGAATGGAAGGAGGAAATAGGGAAGGACAGAATGATGAAAAGGAAAGAATGGTAGTAGGAAATAAGGAAATGATGAAATAGAAGGGAAGGATGGAAGGAAGGAAAAAGAACAGGAGAAGGAAATGCCGTAAGGGAAGGACTGAAGGACCTTAGGGTGAACAGTTAGAAAAACATGAGAAAATAAATGATGAATGTAAGGAGGAAAGAAGGATGAAAAGGAAGGGAAGAACCGAATAAGGAAATCCAATAAGGCAAGAACAGAAGGAGGAAATACGAGGACGAAAGGATGGAATAAGGGAAGAGCTGAAGGAGGGCATAAAGGAAGGACAGAAGGGTGAAAATGAAGGGGTGAATAGGAGGATGAAATAAGGGAAAGAACAGAAGGAAAAAAAGAAGAAGAATGTAAGTAGCAGAATGTAAGGAGGAAATAAGGGAAGGACAGAAGGATGAAAAGGAAGGGATGAATGGGAGGAGGAAATATTGGACGAGCAAAAGGATAAAAAGGAAGGGATGAATGAAATAGGGAAATAAGGGAAAGGACAGGAGGAGGGAAAGGAAGAAGATTAGGAAGGGATTAAAGGGAGGAGGAAATGAGGGAAAGAACAGAAGAAGGGAAAAAACGGAAAGAATGGAAGGACAGAATGGAAGGAGGAAATAAGGGAAGGACAGAATGATGAAAGGAAGGGATGATTGGGAGGACAAAATATTGGACGAGCGGAAGGATAAAAATGAAGAGATGAATGAAAGGAGGAAATAGGAGGGACAGAAGGGTGAAAAGTAATGGAGGAGCAAAAAGAGGAAATAAGGGATGAACAAAAGAATGAAATAAGGGAAGAGCCGAAGGAGGGCATAAAGGAATGACAGAAGGGTGAAAATGAAGGGGTGAATAGGAGGAGGAAATAAGGGAAAGAACAGAAGGAAAAAAAGAAGAAGAATGGAAGGAGCAGAATGTAAGGAGGAAATAAGGGAAGGACAGAAGGATGAAAAGGAAGGGATGAACGGGAGGAGGAAATATTGGACGAGCAAAAGGATAAAAAAGAAGGGATGGATGAAATAGGGAAATAAGGGAAAGGACAGGAGGAGGGAAAGGAAGAGAAGAATGAAAGAAGCAGAACGGAAGGAGGAAATAAGGAAGGACAGAAGAATGAAAAGAAAGGGGTTAACGGAAGAAGGAAAAATGAAAGGATGAAAAACAAGGGATGAACGTAAGGAGGAAATAAGGGAGAGAACAGATGGAGGAAAATTAAGGGATGAACGGGAGGAGGAAATATTGGATGAGTGGAAGGATAAAATAAAAGGGATGAATGGAAGGAGGAAATAAGGAAGGACAGAAGGATGAAAAGGAAGGGATGAACAGGAGGAGGAAATATTGGACGAGCGGAAGGATAAAAAGGAAGGGATAAAAGGGAGGAGGAAATGAGGGAAAGAACAGAAGAAGGGAAAAAACGGAAAGAATGGAAGGACAGAATGGAAGGAGGAAATAAGGGAAGGACAGAATGATGAAAGGAAGGGATGATTGGGAGGACAAAATTTTGGACGAGCGGAAGGATAAAAATGAAGAGATGAATGAAAGGAGGAAATAGGAGGGACAGAAGGGTGAAAAGTAATGGAGGAGCAAAAAGAGGAAATAAGGGATGAACAAAAGAATGAAATAAGGGAAGAGCCGAAGGAGGGCATAAAGGAAGGACAGAAGGGTGAAAATGAAGGGGTGAATAGGAGGAGGAAATAAGGGAAAGAACAGAAGGAAAAAAAAGAAGAATGGAAGGAGCAGAATGTAAGGAGGAAAAAGGGAAGGACAGAAGGATGAAAAGGAAGGGATGAACGGGAGGAGGAAATATTGGACGAGCAAAAGGATAAAAAAGAAGGGATGAATGAAATAGGGAAATAAGGGAAAGGACAGGAGGAGGGAAAGGAAGAGAAGAATGATAGAAGCAGAACGGAAGGAGGAAATAAGGAAGGACAGAAGAATGAAAAGAAAGGGGTTAACGGAAGAAGGAAAAATGAAAGGATGAAAAACAAGGGATGAACGTAAGGAGGAAATAAGGGAGAGAACAGATGGAGGAAAATTAAGGGATGAACGGGAGGAGGAAATATTGGATGAGTGGAAGGATAAAATAAAAGGGATGAATGGAAGGAGGAAATAAGGAAGGACAGAAGGATTAAAAGGAAGCGATGACAGGAGGAGGAAATATTGGATGAACGGAAGGAGGAAATATTGGACAAGCGAAAAGATAAAAATGAAGGGATGAATAGAATAGGGAAATAAGGGAAAGGACAGGAGGAGGGAAAGGAAGAGAAGAATGTAAGAAGCAGAACGGAAGGAGGAATAAAAAAAGACAGAAAGATGAAAAGGAAGGGATGAACAGGAGGAGGAAATATTGGACGAGGGGAAGGATAAAAAGGAAGGGATAAAAGGGAGGAGGAAATGAGGGAAAGAACAGAAGAAGGGAAAAAACGGAAAGAATGGAAGGACAGAATGGAAGGAGGAAATAAGGGAAGGACAGAATGATGAAAGGAAGGGATGATCGGGAGGACAAAATATTGGACGAGCGGAAGGATAAAAATGAAGAGATGAATGAAAGGAGGAAATAGGAGGGACAGAAGGGTGAAAAGTAATGGAGGAGCAAAAAGAGGAAATAAGGGTTGAACAAAAGAATGAAATAAGGAAAGAGCCGAAGGAGGGCATAAAGGAAGGACAGAAGGGTGAAAATGAAGGGGTGAATAGGAGGAGGAAATAAGGGAAAGAACAGAAGGAAAAAAAGAAAAAGAATGGAAGGAGCAGAATGTAAGGAGGAAATAAGGGAATGACAGAAGGATGAAAAGGAAGGGATGAACGGGAGGAGGAAATATTGGACGAGCAAAAGAATAAAAAGGAAGGGACGAATGAAATAGGGAAATAAGGAAAAGGACAGGAGGAGGGAAAGGAAGAGAAGAATGTAAGAAGCAGAACGGAAGGAGAAAATAAGGAAAGACAGAAGGATGAAAAGGAATGGATGAATAGGAGGAGGAAATATTGGGAAGCGGAAGGATAAAAAGCAAGGGATAAAAGGGAGGAGGAAATGAGGGAAAGAACAGAAGAAGGGAAAAAAAGGGAAGAATGGAAGGAGGAATTAAGGGAAGGACAGAAGGATGAAAAGAAAGTGGTGAACGGAAGAAGGAAATATGGGAAAAATGGAAGGATGAAAAAGAAGGGATGATCGTAAGGAGGAAATACGCAGGGACAGATGGAGGAAAATGAAGGGATGAACAAGAGGAGGAAATATTGGATGACTGGAAGGATAAAATAAAAGGGATGAATAGAAGGAGGAAATAAGGGAATGGACAGGAGGGGGCAAAGGAGGGGATGAATGGATGGAGCAGAACAGAAGGAGGAAATAAAGGAAGGACAGAAGGATTAAAAGGAAGGGATGAACCAGAGAAGGAAATATTGGATGAGCAGAAGGATAAAATAGAAGGCATGAATGGAAGGAGGAAATAAGGGAACAGACAGGAGGGGAAAAAGGAAGGGATGAATGGATGAAGCAGAATAGAAGGAGAAAATAAGGGAATGACAGAAGGTTGAAAAGGAAGGGATGAACAGGAGGAAGAAATATTGGACGTGGGGAATGATAAAAATAAAGGGAGGAATGGGCGGATGAAATACGAGGGACAGGAGGAGCAACAATATAAGGAGCAGAACGGAAGGAGGAAATACGCAAATGATTAAAGGATGAAAGGGCAAAAAACTGAAAAATAAAAAAAGGTTGAAAAAGGAGGAAGGAAACAAAAAAGAAAGAAAATGGAAGGAAAAATAGATGATAAAGTAAAATGTGATGCAAGAAAAAGGAAAGCGAATGGACAAATAAAGAGGAAAGTAAGTCAACGATGATATGAGCCAGAACTAGAAATAAATTCATATGGGCGCCTATCAAACCGGGCCGATGTTGGCGAACAAGCCAATTAAATATTTATGTGTTTACCGTAGTCAAAACAGATGAGCTCCGAATGCCTAAACAGATTAGATGCCAGTATGACTGAATGAGTCAGATATACAGTACAGGCCTGCGTCAGCCAATGTGTTCACGCACATACACAGAGACAGAGACACACCAAAGCTAATCTTCTGATACAGTATTCAGAAACGTCTATAACGCTCAGCTGAAGTGCTTAAGCAAGTGCTGGCATGAACAACCAGATCGGCGTCCTGTACAGACGTTTCATATTGTTAGTAAAGAGCTGTCTAAGTTTCTCTAATGACTCTGGCATTACATCAGACAACACACGACAATGTTCAGAAAGCATAGTTGGGGGCTTATAAATGGCCAAGATCAAGATCATGTAGCTCAATTAGATCGTGGGTTCGATTTCCAAGGAACAACATAACACATGTTCACCTTTGTTTCTTAAAAGTGTCTGCCAAATACATAAATGTAATGTTAAATACAATGTGAGCTCAGGCACAGCCAATAGAGTAGCACAGCATCGCATACTATTTAGCTTTAAAGCAGTGTAACCGAAGATCAGGTTTATATACATTTGGCAAGTGTAAACGAAATGTGCAGACCCGCTCGAAGTAAAGCCGATCGATCGATCGATGTGTAAATATGCCCTTTTTGGCTCTGAATCTTACTTGGTTGAGTTTGCGCTCAGGAAAGTGTGTGTGCCAGATACGTTTCTAAAAGATTAATAAGGCCTTTCACGGAGATGAATGGACAGGGAATCGACCACTAGCTGAGAGAATACTGAAAAGATACTGTAAGTGTGGTATTTGTGGCTCACATTTCCATTTACGTCTCCATGGTGACATGCTCTGTTCTGATTGGCTGTCATCCAGATACAATAATATATAGTGTGTGTGTATGTGCACATGTGAATATAGGTGACCCAGCCTCGGAAAACCCAGCTAAACGCAGGTTTTCTACATAAAATCGTCCTATGTGATGTAAAGAAGAACATTATGTGAAAATATAACCTTGATATTTTTAATAGCGTTGGGTCAAAAGGAACAAACGTAACATGTTGGGTTGTAATTTAACCTGGAGAATATGCTGTGAATGCGGAGTTGTTGGGTCAAATATAAACATTTTCTGGGTTAATTTAACCCAACGGCTGAATTTGTTTCTTTCTGACCTAACGATGGGTTAAAAATAACCCAGCATTTTTTTGAGTGAAGATGCTTGTGCTCATTTACTCAAACTCATTCCTTTTCAAAGTTCAGATGCTCCAACTATAAAGAAGTGCCATAAACATGAGCTGTGTCCCAATTTGAAGGCTGCGACCTTCGAAGGGCATATTCTAAGACGATTTTGTCACAGTAGCTCAACTGAAGGCTAGTAAGGCTGTCCCAATTCGAAAATGAAGCCTCAAAATGCGTCCTTATTTCCATCACAGCCTAGGCTATCCCGATTTATTGCGCATCTGTAATGGCTGGATGTTACATTTTTCTTTTTTTAACTTTTATTAAAGGAACACACCAACTTTTGGGGATTTGAGCTTATTCGGCGTATCCCCCAGAGTTAGATAAGTCCATACATACCCTTTTCATCTTCGTACGTGCCGTAACTCTGTCTGACGCACCCACCTCTAGCCTAGCTTAGCACAAAGACTGGAAGTGAATGGCTCCAGCTAGCATACTGCTCCCAATAAGTGTCAACATTTTCCTATTTATGTGTTGTGATTTGTATAGTTCCAGCGTGTACAAATAACAAGGTCATATGAGACACAGACATCTTTTAACCGTATACATACTGGGAACTATATTCTCAGAAGACAAAGCACTGCTACTTGGGCAGAGTGATTAGCGCAACTCTGACCGAACTCTCTGCTTCTCACCAGGGGGCTTCACTACTGTAGTTTAATCAACGTGTCATATTTTCTAAAATAAATAAATATTTTTCTGGTTCCATATTTTTTTTTAAAAGTCAGAAACATCGCTGTGTCTCGCTGATAGATGCAGTAAGGGGTTGTGCACACCAAAACTTTTAAAAGCGGCTGAAAACGCCTAGACAACGCCGAATGCCAGCTGTTTTTCATCTGAGTTCCAGCTTTCTTCAGCTAAGCGATCTGGTAGCTCTGATACGTCAGCTGTGAGACGGTTGGTTGCTGTGATACTTGTCCCACCCCTCCTCCACTGTGATTGGACGGCCGCGTGAGAACTGACATTGACGAGTGGCCTTCAAATTGGGACACAGCTATTGTTTGGTCTATAGATGGTTTTATCTGACGCACAGGTTGTTGCGGTTACTGTATGTCTGTATTTATTTGTTGGTCTGGCTAGTGGCTAAACTGATCTCTGAAACAAATATTTTGTCGAAAATAAAATGTTTTGGTTCGCTAAAGACGAGGGGAGACGACGAGCATGGATCACAACTGCCTGAAAAGAATTCAAGGACTTGTAGCTAACATTGTATGCAATTTTTTACACAGTAACGTTAGCTCAGTGTACTAGTCTATATGCGTTAGAGAAGATATATGAACAAAGGTAATTTGCTTTAAATAAATAAATTACATTTATTTCCCTTGTTATCAGAAATAAACTACTGTAAAATGACTCTATTGTTATTGATTCAATGTGGAAGTCTACTGGAAGTTGCATTTAGTCCACAAAAGCCATTTGTTTATGTTTTTACTGCTGAAACCGTCTATACTTAACACAAAGCTATTTTTTTGTTTTCAAAAGACTTTGTAAACTATTTAGACTTTATATATGATATTAATTATATAGTTTGTACTGTTAAGCTTTGGGTTTGAAGTGACATAGGTGAGTGAAAAATTGCAATTCATTTGTGAATGAACTGCCTCTAAACTATAGCTTCAAAAATTGTTTTGAAGATTTGAATCATTACCACTGATCTTTGGATTTTCCTCAGTTAAAACTGGACATGGAAATATGCAATATTATCCAGTTGGCGATGATGTCTTTGTAATTGCACTTTGGGAAAAATTGTAATATGTTGAAGTGCTCGATTTTCATTTTTATGAGTTTTCAGCTGATCGTATTTTTAAATTAGGTTAAGTTATTATTCCCGGGGCTGCAGGGGCAACTGTACTATTGGTGCATTAGGAGTTTTTCATTGCGTTTGTCAAAGAGCAGATCTGGATAATGATCTCTCATGAGAAGCTAGATGACAGTAATAACCCTTCCAGTTAGATCGGCTTACATTTGACCTCTACTAAGGAGAATTCCCTGTTTTATGGACTTGGATGTAAAGTTAATTACTCGGTGACGGTGACATAACTTGACATAACTCTGCACTGTGTACATGCCTCCTGTAAACCATGAATTACACAACACTGTACTCATTTTCTCCAATTAGATATTTGTATGTAATGTGAGGTAGCATACTATTTAACCTTAATGGTGAAACTCATTATAAGCAAAACAGATTTACTTCATTTGTTGAAACAAATGCACATGCAACACATTGTAGTGTTGGGATACTACTTGACTACGGCAAGTCCCTTTTAGAGAAGTCGCGCCAGTAGGGGGCCATGTTTGCAATGCCTCGCGCAGTTGTTAAGCACAAAGTTGCCCAAAAAACACAGCGTGACTCTATTTATAGTCTTTATCGACTGATGATTGATTGTTTTTTTAACTAGTAGGCGGGATTTCTGTCACCAGAGCGGCCATATTGAGCTTTACATTGTCCCCTATTGATAGTAATAGGAGTGCTCAATCTTGTTATATATCCAATATCTTTAACTATGCTGTTGCCGGATTATGCCTAGTACTTACCGAACACTCAAAGTGGCCATATTGAGCATTGCGTTGTCCCCTATTCACAGTAATAGGAGTGCTGAATCTTGTTATATCCAATATCTTTAACTATGGTGTTGATGCATTATGCATGGTACTTACTGAAAACTGCAAACAGTATATACTGTGTACTGCCTACTAGTTAAAAAAAGTGAGTTAGTATGCATTTTTCGGTGCATTTTTAGTATGCACCATTGCATGCTAGTGCATTTTGTGAAAACGTCTTAATCTTTGGTAGTGTTCAAATAACATACATACTATAAAGTGCAGAAATATACCTATAGTATGTTACAATGCTATTGAGAACACTGTGGTCTCTTTCCTAAAGCACAGACTGGTCATTATCTCTCAACATTTTATTGTCTCTCTTGGAAACACCAATTATACGTGTCTTTGCTCAGAGAGTCCCCTCCACCCTCCTTTCTTCATCGAAAGATAACTGTAATAAGGCCAACGATTATAATATAATATTGTTTATGAATATGTTCCCCTGACTGGCAGAGCATATCAACACGAGATTAGCCTGTCAGCGATAGGTCCTGACTTATGTAAATGATGTTCTCCATTGGAATGTAAAAACAATATGCAGCATGGGCTGCTAAACGGCTAATTTCCGTTGTTAACGAACTTATACATCAAATATTGCGTCACACCAGCTACATTTCGGCTTACACGTCATTTAATGCTTCAAACTTTATTTTAAAGTTTTGTTTTAGCATTCGCAAGCTAGATGTCACTGCTTTGTGTCGCTTACAAATGGGATTTTATTTAGACATACTCGGACGTAGTTTGCCCCCATGACCTGTGGCAGACAGCTGAGGAACGTTCGCGGTCAGAGGTCCAACAGCGTCATTAATCTTTCACAACATGTGCATTGCTAATCTCAAAAATATTTGTTTTTGCAACTATAGAAAACCTCATTCACACAGCACTTTGAAATTTTCCATTAAATAGGCTTAAAAGAGGCTTCTGTGTGAACCATAGACTGTAAAAAATATGGACGTAGTGTCCATGGCGTCACCCATAGGTTTGTGCAGAGCTTTTTTGGAGCCAATAGTTGCCATCTTGGCAGCGCTTCACCGTGCATCACTCGCGGATAACCGAAAATGGGTAAAGGGGCGGAACGTTGTTGAAGCTGAAGTGGCTGGTTGCTGAAACCACGCCCGCCTAGCTTGACGGTAGTGACAGCAGTGGCAGTTCACTCGTCTTTCAAGTGGCCACGCCCATAATTATGTGGAACTTTAAGAATTAATATACTTTAAACGGATGAGTTAGGAAAATATTAACCCACCTCACAGTTGTCATGAAGCTATATAGACCACAAACACTTTTTGTACCAGACTGTTGGGCGTTTTAACATGGGGGTCAATAGGAATTGACTCCCTTTTGGAGCCAGCCTCTAGTGGCCCATCAATGAATTGCAGTTTAAGTCACTTCTGTATTGTCTTTATGATTGTAGTCCCTCCGGATGAACACAAACATGTCCCATAAATGTTCTGGGAACGCTCCAATAAAGAGGACCTAGTAACATTCACGGAAAGCATTTTGAGTGAACAAGATGCAGAAACAGTGCCGTAAGGGGTGTGCCGTATTGAGGATGTGCGTGTCATAGCAACAAGAAGTTATGCTTCAGGGATTAAAACGCAGATCAACATTAACAACAAGAAATGTCGGCAAACTGGACTACAGCAGAGATCAGGGAGCTCGTCACTATCCGTGCTGAAACTGAGATCATTCACCAGCATGACAGAACAGTGCATCATGCGCTCCTTATGATCTTGCCATAAAGAAAAATGCATGCACGTGGTTTGTCGAGATAGAAATCATGGATAATAAGTACACTTTAGATGCTGTTTAAAAACGTACGAAAAGTAGGACTTTCAAAATGTCATGTGTCCTTACAGGATCTTTATAGTATGTGTGTGAATGCACGGTACAGATTCCGAAAATCATTGGCAGTGTGAATGAACCAAAAATCAGATGATCCCGGACGAATTTTCCGTAATCTCTGTATGAAAAGGGCTCTAGTAGGTTTAAGTTGGTCTGGCTGTTTTTGTAGTCTGGGTAAGGTTGTTTACATGGTTTAGCTAGTCAGATGGATAGTCTAATAGCCTCTTCAGAGAAGAACTGTGTTGTTAAACACATGGACATCTCTTTTTCCCCCCTTATCTTCCTTTGTTGTACGCAGATATGCAAACTACTCTTGACCGAGAGAAAAGCAAGCATCATAATTAGTGATGCACAGATGGGTGATTCTCACGAAATCCAGATTTAGAAGGTGTCCAGCATCAGAATCTTTAAAAAGCCCTTGAAGCCATTTTTTTAGCACATATAAGATTAAGGTCTGAACTTACTATAACTATAATTTTTAGAGGATTTAAAAAAATATTTCCTATAGAATTATTAACATTTTTTAGATTATCATTATCAAAAATTATCATTACCGCAACATGATATTACATTAAATATATGCATTTACAAACTCATGTTGCGGGAATGAGAACTAAAAAGTTGTCTAGGTACTATGACAAACAAAATTTCAACTTTTATCTGGAGAGAAAAAAATAAGAACTGCTTACCTGGTAGCCATCTTGAGTGTCACAGTCAATTATGTCCCTGCCAACTATTTTTTTTTAAAAAACATTAGTTCCTTGAGGGCTTAAACAATGATTGAAAATTGTTGCGGAGGATGAGAAAATTGGTCTTGGACACATTTATATTCCTTATTTTTGTCTCTACATTTACCAATGATCACAAACTGTAAATGTCTATAGTATAAGATGCACCGAAGCTTTTTATTTTTTAGATTTTTTTAATTATAAATATTTCCATGTCAAAGAACCCAAATCCAGTCATGGACACGTTGCGGCGGTAATGAGAATTTTTCCCTTAAATGTGGAAAAAACAACAAAATTGGTTTGTATGATGTCATTTGAAATCATGTACAAAATAGTTAATAAAGAGAAGTTTGTAACTGTATGCTTCTTATTTTGATACTCTTACTTTACATTTACTTTTTTTTATCAAAATCTTTTTTAATCACCCAGATGTATTGGCCAATAATCTGTATCGGACAATAAAAGCTATTTTTCACAATATCGGCTATCGCTGTAGTTTAAAAACAGCCGATAGTCATGGCTGATATATCCTGTCAATCAAAAGAAAACCGGAAAATGCAATGAATTTAAGCTCCTTGTTTAGAAAATGTAAAGAAACATCACATGTTTATTGTTTAATATAAATTATATGAATTAACAACATTCAGAAAATGTAATCTTTAGAATTTAGTAATTGCAAGTTAATATAACCACCAAACTATCGGTTTGGGACAATATCAGTCTGAACAAATGGCTATTGATATCGGTGGAAAGTTTTCATATTGGCGCATCTCTAATTATAATTCCTATATAGCATATGTGAGTTAGGTATTCGAAGAATCCCACGATTTGTGCCACAGCTATAATGACTCCTCCAGTCGTGCACTTTATGGAGGAGAGGTGCTGTTACTTTTACAAGCAAATAAACTGAGATTTTGGAGATGATAAAATAGCAAAAATATCCCACTTACTTTGAAGGAGGAACTCGAGTCTTAACTATAAACCAGAATAATACGGAGGCTTGGAGGTGGAGGATTTGACTTAGGGCAGTAAGCAACCACCCAAACGCTGCATAACATCATGTTAAAATCGAGCCAAAACACCTTAGCAACCGCATAGCAATGCGCTGGCAACCACCCACGGCACTTTAACGTTGAGCGTTTTAGGCCAGTATTGCACAGGTGAACACCGTTTTTTTTTAAAATCTAGTTGGGTTTTATATAAAGTAGATCAACCAGGTGTGACTGGAGACAACAAAATCCTGCATGTCCACAGGTGCATATACCACGGTAAGAGATTGAGGAAGATATCTACAAGCAGACTTTCTCCGTCTTGTACATGAGCTTATTTCTAGAGATAAGCTTTGAGGGTTTGACTGACATATCTTTTTCTATATGCACAACCTGCTGGTTTCAGTTTCGGGGAATTTGGCTTTGTAATAGTGAATGTTCCTATTGCCTATTGTAAATCTTGTGAAAGCTGAAAAGGAAATATTCAATCGTTCTATTTCCCTTCTGACGCATTTATAGGTAAGAGCTTTGCATATTGTGTCACTCACAGGCAGCATATATGAGATGACGGTTAAGTCTATTGCTCAAGGGGGCATATGAATGGCGTTGCCAAGTCTGTGGTTTTCACGCAGATTTGGGCTACTTTTAAATTATTGCTTTTTGTCAGCGGGTTGAAGGTGGAACGAGTTTGTTTGTCTTAAAGCATGATGATCTTATTTATGTGTTTATACTACTTATATAGTATTTTTTAAGAACAAATTGTTTTAAGTGCCTAAAAATATGTAAAATATGTATTTTAGGTTGGGAGAGGCATATTTTGAGTTTTGGCATTTGGCCGAAGGTATTGGGCTATTTTGGACAGATTTTGTTATGCAGACCTGGCAACCCTGCCTATAACTCTTCAGTTGCCAATATGGACCTTTAGCCAACTCAAAATTTCTGCTATTTTGATATTTTTTTTGGCATTTTATGTTCTCAGGGAACAAGCTTTAGACCCAAAACCCTGGTCAGACCCCAAACCCCTATTGCTCTTGAATAACATGATTACGAATAAGTGCTAAATGTATATATGTAAATGTAGCTTTTAATAGAGGTGTATGACTGTTTCGAATCGAAGAGGAAATTGAATTGAAATTTATGATGACCCGGCCATGATGTTTTTGAAGTTATGTGTGTTCTGCAAGCATTAATAGAGAGGTTTGTTTATCGTTGCACAAGCAAGGCCACATTTGTTTGGGAATCTTCCAGCCTCTATTGCAGCCAAAAAATGCCAGCGTGTTGCCAGTCGGTCCTTACGGAGCAACCTGAGGTTAATTGTCTTGCCAAAAGGGGCCGTGGTGGAAGAATTGTTGTTTGTGAAGTTTAAAACTGTGATAGTTAGGTCCCCATCCACCAAACCTAGATGTTTTCAATGAAATTAGACATGCGTTCTGTAATGCTGCGTTTACACCAGCCGCGGTAGAGGCGTGAAGTGCGAGTGATTTCAATGTTAAGTCAATGTGAAGACGTGTTGACGCGCGTCTGGAGATCTCGCAGCGGGTGAGGCGTTTGGCGTTTAAGAGTCGTTTACGCCTCGTTCCTCCGTCTAGTTCACGCGAATGGTGCGACTTGAGCGCATTGCGCGGTACGCACGAATGGTGCTTTTTGTGCATTTTGTGTTTGACGTGAATTGCCGAGTTGAACAATGTGAGCTTTGGCGGAATTTTGCGCCGCGTTAACCAATCAGGAGCCTGCTTGCTGCTGTGGCGGCAGCCTCGCCCGGAGTCACTCATTCAACATGAAGGAAGGCTTGGTATTGTCCGAAGCAGTCACCCGGAGCTATACGACACAAGTTCTTATTTCTATAGAGACAGGAATAAAAAGGACCTCGCTTGGAAGAGTGTCAGTGAGGAAATTGGGCAACCTTGTAAGTTGTAATACACATTTCACTTTTGAATCATGTGACGTTTATCGACCCGCGCCGTTTATTTTCCCCCTATAGTAAGGTTACCAAATACAAACTGGTAACTCTCTCGATAAATCAACATCAGTCATCTTGCAAACAGACAACCGCATAGCACTTGCCCTCCCACAAGAAGCGGAGTTTGCCTCTGATGCGCATCAAATGCTTGCTTTTTCCGCGCGTCTACTTTGTTCTACACGCGTGAATGCATTCAAACTGTTCAAGCAGCAAACTAGGCGCGGTAGACGCGGTTTTGACGCCTCAAACGCGGTTGGTGTAAACGCAGCATTAGGGATGAATAATGATTCAATATCAATATATTTCTGTATATATATTTTTTCAATAACGGTGATATGGTTTTTAAACATATTTACAATTTTTCTATATACATCACAGCATCCCGGGGCCATTCACGTCACGTCTAAAAAAAATTATTTTCTTCTTCCTTCCAAAGTGCGCTCCTGTGGCGTCTTTCGTAGCTAAGCAACCATGAGCCGCGCTCTCCGGGATAGCGAGGAAAATTGAATGCCTTATCGGATTTAAAACGCTTAACGGTATCTGTGATAGAAATTTTTGACATATTGTCCAGCCCTACATTATGTGAGTGTATATCATATCAAGATAGATGCTTCAGGTATGGAAAGAATTGTGGCTGGCCAGCAGTACAGATACATTTTATATTTGATTCTCTTGCATATACTGTAACTAAATGTAGAATATTTAGTTTTGTTTTATTTTTTATCCAGTTTTGGAGTTACTTTCAAAAAAGTTTGATTATTTTATTAGTTTGTTTTTACTGATTTGTAGTCCTAAAATTCATTAAAAAATCTAATATTAATGCATCATTAGTAGAGATGCATAATTTGACTTTAAGGACCACATTCCATGGCGGTAACTTTTCTCCAATATTTGACTTTCCAGTACTCATTTTCGCTCTCCTTTTCATCATTAGCTCTTAATAGCCTAATCTTTAGTTGTGGAGCATATTGCTTTTGTAACGCTTGTGGCAGATGCTAATGCTGAACTTAATGTGGAGGTATGACATTTGAAGGGATCTGCTAATAAGTGACAAAGAGAATTAGCGCATAATCCTTTTTTTATTCTCTACTCTTTGTTTTGCCACTAGGAACAGTGGATTGTAATAGGGTAGATTTCCCAAGCTGTGTCTGGTAATTTACGAGATAATAAAGTCTTTCGTCTGACATATATAGTGCTCGAAATTCATATAAGAATTGAATTGTTCTAGTCGCTGTAAATGTCCAATAAAAAATCAATATTAGCATGTGAAAGCTAACATGCGAGGGGGAGCACAATCATATAGGAGTTTATTTGCACAAACAGTCTGAATACAGTATTTAATTAATTTACTAATCAATAACATAATTATGCAAATTAGTTGGTAAATTAGTGTTAATATAATTTGTGCTAAGCAGATTACACATGTCAGAGTTCTTAGTTGCGAAAAATAGCCATGAGCAATAAAACAGTACACAAGCTGTTCTTTTAAAGGGACACTCCTCTAAAAATATGCTCATTTTTCAGCTCCCCTAGAGTTAAACATTTGATTTTTACCATTTTTTAATCCATTCAGCCGATATTCGGGTCTGCCGGTACAACTTTTAGCATAGCTTAGCATAATCCATTGAATCTGATTAGACCATTAGCATCGTGCTCAGAAGTAACCAAAGAGTTTAAAACTTGACTCTTCTGTAGTTACATCATGTACTAAGACCGACGGAAAATGAAAAGTTGCGATTTTCTAGGCAGATATCGCTAGGAACTATACTCTCATTCCGGCGTAATAATCAAAGACTTTGCTGCGGTAACGTGGCTGCATCAGGCACAATGATATTACATGGCGGCTGAAAGTAGTCCCCATGGTTACTTTCAATAGCAGGGGACTACTTTGGGCAGTGCGTAATATCATTGAGCCTCCTACAGCGATGCTACGGCAGCAAAGTCCTTGATTATTATGTCGGAATGAGAGCATAGTTTCTAGATATCTACAAAAAATGTTCATATTTTATCAGTCTTAGTACACAAAGTTACTACGGAAGAGTCAAGTTTTAAATAGGAAAAATATCAAAACACTTTTTGGTTATTTTTGAGCGCGATGCTAATGGTCTAATCAGATTCAATGGATTATGCTTAGCTATGCTAAAAGTGGTATCGCCAGATCCAAAGAACGGCTGAATGGATTCCAAAGCAGTAAAAATCAAATGTTTAACTCTAGGCGAGCTGGAAAGTGGAGTGTCCCTTTAAATAAAATTACGCAATTCCTAGACATTAATTCTGCAATGAATCAAAGCTATTTCAGTGCGTTAGAATCTGGTTAAACCAGATTGTGGGTGGTTGGTAAGTTAGACGGTGCTTAAAATAGCTGTTCGGTGTCTTACTTTTCTCGATTGGCTAGTAACAATTACAAATCAGATGATCATTCTTGTATTTATACGATGATTGAATACATTCTTAGCAGGTTTTGGATGTTTGTGTGTGTGTGTGTGTGTGGGGGGGGGGGGGGGTCGCTGTCGCTGATCTTTTAGTCTTAGCTTTTTCCCTGAGGAATATCTAATGATGTAAGCAAATAACCCGATTAAAGTCTTAAATCCATTGAGGCGAGACCCATCTTCATCCCACGGTGCGCCGTTAAATCAAAGTTATCAGACACGAAAGCGATATCAACTCAAACAGCCACAAATCAGTATGCAAATGCGTAACGCAACGAAATGAAAAACAATAGACTGTATGCAAATAAGCAAGCCACGCGGCATGATGGGTGATGAGCGATGGAGATAATGATCTGAATCGGTGGGTTTCTAAGGCGCAGGTTTTATTTTTCAAAATCATGATCGAACCCGTCACGATGAATCTTTCAGAAAGAGCGTTTCGGTGGAAAGAGCGAGGTCTCATGTGGAACACTGCTTAATGGTTATTTCCCATTCTAAACTTAATGAACGGATGAAATAAGAGTCGATTCCTTTTAATTTGTAGAGCATTTTTCTCAAAGCACCTTTGCAGAAAATCATTGTGTGGTGTTGTAAAAGTGTCTACGGGTACGAGTCTCTGTTAATCTTTATAAAAAGGAACAAGCCACGTTTAGATTTGCGGTTATTTCTCTTTCCGTAGGTGTGTGTGTGTGTGTGTGTTTTACATTGTTAGCATTCTTGGCGTGCATTTCTTTATACTTAAATGTCTGAACCAGTTGCCACGGCAACTTTGTCAGCTGTTAATTGCCAGCTCCTTGGCGTGGGATCATAGCGGAGTATTGACCCGCCGCTGGCTCTCAGATCGTGAGTCTTTCTGCGACCTTCCATTAAACCCACATAAAATAACGCGCAGTCATCAGGTCTTCCAAAGCTCTTATAATTCCCCCTCTGACCTTTAAACCCAGCCCAACATTAATCCTGCGAACTAAGTCGGCCTTACTTCGATAAGGTGGGTGGGACTTGCTGCGTCAAGTACGCAAGTACTAGATTGCAGTCACGACTTTTTTCTTTTTTATCCGCACATTTAATAAACATGAAAGTTTGTTGAAAAAAAATCCCTACTCTCCACGTGCAAGTGTTTTTTCCATTTTTAGCTTGGATGAGCACAGATGCTCAGTGAACTTTTTAAGTCCGGTTCGCTGAATAATCCACATGCAAGACTTGTTTGTTATTTCAACACGTTTGATTGATAGAAACGATGGTTTAATCCAAAACCGCCGGTTTTATGAGTATTGGGTTTGAGGATTGAACCCACGACCTTTGCACTGCTAATGTTATGCTCTCCAAACCGAGCCACACTTCTTACAAAGCCAGACAAAAGACTATTCCTCCATCTGCTCCGTTCAGGAGCTCACGGCCGGTCTGAAAGACTGCTTATGTGATATTTGTTCTTTTTCTTGGAAGAAGCAAGCAGAATACAGTCCCTCTCACACCTCCGCTCACAAGCCGTAGGTGCGAGCGAGAGACGGCAGGCGGGCTTTGTGCACTTGCGTTCGCATTATGACTGGCATATGGCACCACGAAGTGAGAACGGCATTGTGACTTTGCCAAATGTGGGATGTAGAAAATGCTTTAACAGGTCGTGGGTGTGCAAAGCCTGTCAGATCATGTTCCCCCATCAGATTATGTTCCCCCGTTTTCATTTATTTAAGGGTCGTTGTATCTGATGATTACACCCTAGACAGCAACGGGACAAAAGTTATTGCAAATACACTCCAAATCAATCAGAAGCCTCAATTGACTTCCATAGAAGGAAAAATGAATCCCATGGAAGTCAATGGGGCTTCTGATTGGTTTGGTTATAAACATTGCTTCTTCTTTATGTTCATTAGAACAAATAACAAACAAAATTATTTAGGTTTGTAAAAACATGAAAGTTAGTAAACAAGGACTGCATTTCCATTTTTGGGTGAACTATCCCTTTAAAGGGTCACTCCACTCTTTAAAAAAAAAATGCTCATTTTCCAGCTTCCCTAGAGTTAAACATTTGATTTTTACAGTTTTGAATCCATTCAGCTGATCTGTGGGTCTGGCGGTAACACTTTTAGCATAGCTTAGCATAATCAATTGAATCTGATTAGACCATTAGCATCGCGCTAAAAAAAATAACCAAATAGTTTTGATATTTCTCCTATTTAAAACTTGACTTTTCTGTAGTTACATCGTGTACTAAGACCGATGGAAAATTAAAAGTTGCGATTTTCTAAGCAGATATGGCTAGGAACTATACTCGCAAAATGATGTAATAATCAAGGACTTTGCTGATGTAACATGACTGCAGCAGGCGTAGTGATATTACTCAATGCCTGAAAATAGCCCCCTTGGTTACTTTCAATAGCAAGGGACTATTTTCAGGAAGTGTGTAATATCACTACGCCTGCTGCAGTCATGTTACAACAGCAAAGTCACTGATTATTACGCCAGAATGAGAGTATAGATCCTAACCATATCTGCCTAGAAAATCGCAACTTTTAATTTTCCGTCTGTACACGATGTAACTACAGAAGAGTCAAGTTTTAGATAGGTAAAATATCAAAACTCTGGTTATTTTTAGCGCGATGCTAATGGTCTAATCAAATTCAATGGATTATGCTAAGCTATGCTAAAAGTGCTAGCGCCAGACCCGGAGATCAGCTGAATGCGGATTCCAAAACGGTAAAAATCAAATGTTTAACTCTAGAGGAGCTGGAAAATGAGCATATTTTCAAAAAAAGTGGAATATCCCTTTAAGAGTCTCTTAAACTGTGTGTAGATAAAATCTTGACATTTAATCACAGATTTTAGTATGTCTTCTTCCAGGGCTAAATTATTTGAGCTTTGCGTCTCATTACTTTTAGCAGTTGTCCTAGTTGTCTATTTTTATCCCCAAAAGAATTTTAAGAGAAACACATTACTTAAAGGAATAGTCTACTCATTTTCAATATTAAAATATGTTATTACCTTAACTAAGAATTGTTGATACATCCCTCTATCATCTGTGTGCGTGCACGTAATTCATATGGTGTCCTAATGTGGTTTAAAATGGGAGTTAGTGGAGCAACAAGATACTTCAGCACAGCATTGACAAATGTCGACTTTTTGAACCATGAGCCAGCATGTTTTATTGATAATACCACAGTAGTTTTAGGTCAGTGGTCCGTTTAAAATGCTCACACGCACAAAGTGCCGTTACGCTCGACCGGCTTTCCGATTGTTTTGGCTGCAACGTAATATTCTCAAGCCAATAAAAGACTTGAGATGTAACGTTGACGTGATGCATCTTGTGATCTATCTGGATGTTAAAGGAAAACACCATCGTTTTTCTAAATTTTACTATGTTCTTACCTCAACTTAGACAAATTAATACATACCTATCTTTTTTCAATGCATGCACTTAATCTTTATACAGCGCGTTGTGAATGTGGTAGCATTTAGCCTAGCCCCATTCATTCCTTAGGATCCTTAGGAGACTAAAGTCACGTGACGCGGATTACGTGTTACTCTCAGACATGTTTGCGAATTTTTTTTCCCAAACTTACAGTGTACATCTCCCTCAAACTGTAAACGAAGCTCGAGCGCACACACCACAAAAAAAAAACAGCTGGGGCGCACCAGATAACACGTCAGCCGCGTCACTGCAGTCACGCGACTTTGGTCTTCGCAACAGACGTGGAAGAGAAGACAATGCTGAATAAAGTCGTAATTTTTGTTATTGGACCGGGATGTATTTTCGATGCTTCAACACGTTTTGGCTGACCCACTGGTGTCGCATGGACTACTTTGATGATGTTTTTATTACCTTACTGGACATAGACAGTATATCATGCATAGATTTTCAATGAAGGGTCAACAAGCTCTCGGAAAAAATATAAAACATCTTAAACTTTGTTCCGAAGATGAACGGAGGTCTTACGAGTGTGGAACGACATGAGGGTGAATTATTAATGACATTCACAACGCGCTGTACAAAGATTAAGTGTATGCATTGAAAAAATAGGCATGTATTAATTAGTCTAATTTGAATTAAGAACATAGTAAAATATTGAATAAAGACAAAACATTAAGTATTATCGGATTTCAACTGCTGGTGGAACGCCTGCCGTGATGTGGCGGCTGGCGATTGGCGGCTTGTCAGTCGCCAAAGTAATTTGTCAGTGCTTGAGTAATGTTAAAAATTAAGTTGGAATATATTAAACCAAAAATTGAGCTCAATAGAAGACATATCAGAGTTTGTTTGGTCTGTAGATGAGACATTTGCAGGTAACGTAATTGATTTAGCATACAATGTTTATATCTGATAAACTTAAACAAGGAACGTCTCGTGGGTGAGGAACAGATAAGTCATTTAGTCTGAGGGTGATGTAGTGTTAAAAAAACAAAATGCTCATCTTGAAGACTCTACCAGCATGACACTTGGCATGTAAACGTCTCAATGTCGCAGCACAATGAAGGTCAGGTGACAATTGCTTTGCGATCAATAAACTGACAAGCTCTGACAAACTCAAAAGCGTCTGCAAAGACCTTCAACATCAACCTGATGTCTCCTCAAAAAAATTTCGAGCTTTGATCCAGGGCTGTTTCAATCGTTTCTGTGTAAACAAGCCTTTAAATCATAACTGCTTGCTTGTAATTCATCTACAAGGTGAAACACAGCAGGATGCGACCCAAAGAACAAAGCACGTTTTTGCCCCCATACTCCCAGTGGACCGAGGTCCAAGCGTTTACGCCCATGTCTTTTGATGAAACATCAACGGGGGGTGATTTATTTTCTCGAGATTGATGCTCAATCACAGCGTGATTGTTTGGAGCAAAACCCTTTGCGTTCTCGCAGACCCAAGGGCCGATGAACGCTCCATTGTGAGTCATAACCAGCTATACCGCTGTTTTTATTACAGCAATACTGTAATTAGGCATATACTGTGTACGATTTTAATTGACATTGAGAAAATGCACTAGCATTTTTAATGTCAGTGTTTGATGAGGAGTGGGTGTTTTTGACGCGCTGGTTGCATATAAGTCTCGGCCTTTTGTAATTTTGCGCAGAAGGGTCTGGGAGAGGCAGACGCGTAGGAGAAAAGAAGATAGCAGCCTGGTAAGATGGCGCCTGCTGAGGTCTTCGCCTTTAAGCAGGGGTGTAGGAACGACCTGAAACGTGGAAGAGGAAGGGGGTTTTATAAAACATTAGCTTTGAGCGTGAATATTAAACATGAACATTAAACTAATTAAAAAGGAGATTACATGACAAGTTTATACTTATGATATTGCAAGCCTAGCTAATGCTGGATTAATAATTGATTTTTTTTGAAAATGTTTGTTTTTACAAGAAAAACATTTTAATGCAGATGTATTAAACGCTTTAATTGGATTTGCGCATTAATAAGTAGATATTAAAGGTCACATAATATTGCAATTTTTCAAGACGTAAAATAAGCCTCAGATGTCCCCTTTGATAGATAATTTAATTTGCTATATTATTCATTTTGCTATATTATTTGCTATAATTTATTTTAAGTGCTTTTTTGTGTCTCTTTAAATGCAAATTAGCTTCTGCTTCCCTCACCATTTTATTTATACTGAAAACATGCACCATTTTTAATGAGACAATCACATTATTTCATTGTGCATAATAATGTGCGGTAATAAATCATGTAAAGAATAAAAAATATTAAAATTAACTGTAGTCTTTGGATTGTTGTGGGTGGGGCATGCGCAAAGTGACATCAGTTTGCTCAAAAAAACGCCATCAGTTTGTCCGTTTGAGGTTTTATGGGTAATATAAAAAGGAGCTGGCAGATTCTTTATCAATACAATGTAGTTGTGTACACACAATTATGTTCAAACAACATATAAAAGCGAATTTCTTATATTACAGTAAGTGAAAAATTTTCGCTACACTAAAGAGGTTTTTTTTACCTTAAAATAACGTTTCCAAAAAAGTTTCAGTGGTTCATCCACTCGAAACAGGGTGAACGGCACTTTCACATTCGCTTTGCAGCCCTCTATCCGCCAAAACCGCGGCCAAAAGAAGTTTCCAACCGTCGGGTCGCGGTCCTGTAGTTCGAGTGAAAACTACAAAAACTTGCTTTACGGCAGACCTACAATCCAATCAGAGCCAGCTTTGCTGCAGTAGGCTAAATTATTTACGACAGTGGTAATGGACAATTCCGCTTCCAACCTGTAGGGCGAGCAAAGAGCAAAAACTTGCAATTGTCCGCCTTAATAACTATAGCTATAATATTACGATTAGACATGTTTGCTTTAGCAATTGTCTGTTTTGTAATTTAACTTTGCGACTATTGTTATTTAAGAAAAATAATGCACTTTAAACATTATACGTTTTTTTTTAACAAAATACTTCAGTAACCTTATCGTTTAACTGCGTGACATGTTTATTCATTTCAACCTTTTATATTATCAGACTAAAAATGTCACTAAAGATTTCATATCCTTTTTTATGTTAAATTGTGTCTTTTGAGTCTACTTGGTTTTATTTTACATTCAAGTATTGCCATACTCAGGCAAAGCTAATGCTAACACACCATCACGTTACTTGCTCTAGATTACTCGCGAGATTTAACTTTGTGTCATGCGAATTTTTCGCTCAAGTTGAATATTTTCAACTCGTTTGAGGTGAATAGCACGTGTTTTCGCGGCAAACGTGCCACCCATATCACGTCTTTGCATCGCCCCACGCGAGGAGGCGTCTGATCACGTCTTTGCATTAACTTTGTATGTAATCTACTCGCGCAAATCGTTGAACTCGCATCTGGTGTGAACCCACAGTTACAGTGTGACCCTGGTTTGATGTAGTTAAAATTATATTGTATTATAATATTACATGGTAATTTCATTTTAAAGACTTCTAATTGCTTAAAAAAGTGGAGTTTTGCTCAAGCTTTCATGTTGCTCCTCCAAATCCTGTAATTCCCACACTTAAAGGGGCAATAAGTAGGATTTACCCCCATCTAGTGGTGAAATTGTATTTTGCATTCAAACGAACAGTGCTCTCTAGCGCCTCGCCTTTCCAAATGCGTGTTGCAACTACGGTAGCCGTTATGTACTCACTGATCTCCTTGTCCGTTGCAGCTGTTTCACGTGTTCTGAATTTAAACGCGTTGTGTAAACACGTTGATAGGCTAGTGCTTTTTGTCCCTCTCTGCTCTTATAGTTTATCAATACGGCGGAACGATATGGAAGCCTCCTTGGACTTACCCGTTCAATGTAAGTAAAGAGGAAAAATTCTATGCTAACAAAGAAAAGTCAGATCATTGGCAGAGGTCATTTGACACCAATGAGGACATATTTATGGATAAAGACATTGATTTTGATTAATAAAACACTTAAAATCCTACTTACAGCCCTTTAACCATTTGCATACTTAGCTCCACCCCTTGTGTGTACATAAACCCTTAATGGTCACAGCATCCACACAAAAAACGGCCAATTATCTTGATGAAACCTCAATAATCCCTCTATCGTCAAACAAAGGGCCGTAATTGTCCCCGAGAGACGAATATATTGAACGAGCATCGCACTGCCGTGAGGTGTTTGTAAAATAATCACACTTAACTGTTCAGCAGTTGGTATTCAAACATGACCGTGACGATGATGACACTACAGATGGAAGAAACAACAACAGATATGTTGTTTTGACAGAAACAGTCACAGTAAGAGGTATAAGTTTTTCCTTTGAGAATTGAGCATGATGTTTAGGTTTTTCCTCTGGAGGTTTGAAGGCAAACGGAGGAAGTGGACTGAGAAATTAAGAATAAACAAGTGAGAAAAGTGTGGGGTTTCAGTCTGAGGGAAGTCAAAAAAGTAATGGAAGGTAAATTACAGGTATGGATAACTGCCAGCAATGACGATGTGAAACAAGGTAAATACAAAACCTGCTGGTAGTCCACTTGGATAATAGTATGTGAACCAGGCATGCCACACAAGCCCTGAAAAGTGAAGCCAAAACGCCCCCCAGTGACTGGTCCTAAGATAGGTCATAAACCCCGCCTCCCCCATGTTATTCAACGGGACTTGAGACCAACTAAACAATTTAATTACACTTCAGTTATCTTTTTTCCTAAAACTGGTTTCTGTCATTTAGGGGTTGTGCACACCAAAACTTTTAAACACGGCTTGAATGACACCGAATGCCAGCTGTTTTTTCAGCCGAGCCCTTTTTAGTTGTGATACTTGAGCTGTGAGCCGGTTGGTTGTTGTGATACTTGTCCCGCCCCTCCTCCACTGTGATTGGATGGCCGTGCGAGAACTGACATATGCGAAACTAACGCTCCAGTGTTAACAAGTATGGAGAAAAAAGACAGTTCCAACGTTGTGTTATGTGGAATAAGTAAGGAATAATTGACGATCGGCCATTGAAAATAATGATCACCCAAGGTGGTAATGGGGCACGACGCGAAGCGGAGTGATGTTACACCGAGGGTATGCATTATTTTTAAATAATTCAAAGTAGGGATTCTTAACGATTAATCGCAATTAATCTATAGCAGAATAAAAGTTTTTGTTTACATCATATATGTGTGTGTGAAGTATAATAACTTTGTATAGATAAATGCACACACATGCATGTATATATTTAAGAAATGTTTACATGTGTATATACTGTGTATGTACATTTGTATATTTATGTATAATTTATTTTATATATAAATATAAATAGTTAATAAATAAATATTTTTTTTTCTTATAATTATACATGCATGTGTGCATATTTATATATAGATAATTATTATACACAGTTCACACACATATATGATCTAAACAAAAACTTTTATTCTGCTATTGATTAATCGCGATTAATCGTTAAACATCCCTAATTCAAAGGACCAGAGTCAATTATTCTGTTTATACCACAGTTACCAAAAACATTGCTGTGGTGTCTATTTTTAAGACATTTGACAAGTTAGGTGTGCGGTTTACAGTAAAATAATCAACATCCATGGAACATTTCTCATCCAATCAGAATAATGTAGGCCCATGATATAATACTAATTAATGTCTTTGTGTCAGTTTATTGTTTAAAATGGTCTGCAAGTGTGTGTTTCACATATGCTACGCGTGACCTTTCAACGTGATTATGTAATACATAAGGTCGCGTTGGCGTGTCAAACGGCTAGTGCAAGAAAATAAAGATGTTGTTTTTTTGCAAATATGGCGATCGTAGATAAGACCCTTACTGTGCATTCACACTGCCACTGGCAAGACCGTCAATAAAAGCTCTGGCTGCCCTGCTACAACTTGCACAAGCTCACCAAAATTGTACAGTTGAAGACTGGAAAAATGTTGCCTGGTCTGATGAGTCTCGATTTCTGTTGAGTCATTCAGATGGTAGAGTCAGAATTTGGCGTAAACAGAATGCGAACATGGATCCATCATGCCTTGTTACCACTGTGCAGGCTGGTGATGGTAGTGTAATGGTGTGGGGGATGTTTTCTTGGCACACTTTAGGCCCCTTAGTGCCAATTGGGCATCATTTAAATGCCACGGCCTACCTGAGCATTGTTTCTGACCATGTCCATTCCTATATGACCACCATGTACAAATCCTCTGATGGCTACTTCCAGCAGGATAATGCACCATGTCACAAAGCTAGAATCATTTCAAATTGGTTTCTTGAACATGACAATGACTTCACTGACTAAAATGGCCCCCACAGTCACCAGATCTCAACCCAATAGAGCATCTTTGGGATGTGGTGGAACGGGAGCTTCGTGCCCTGGATGTGCATCCCACAAATCTCCATCAACTGCAAGATGCTATCCTATCAATATCGGCCAACATTTCTAAAAAATGCTTTCAGCATCTTGTTGAATCAATGTTATGTAGAATTAAGCCAGTTCTAAAGGCAAAAGGGGGTCAAACACAGTATTAGTATATGGTGTTCCTAATAATCCTTTAGGTGAGTGTATTGTTGCTCATTGCTACAAATATACCCATGCTATTTATGAGTGGTTTTGTGGTCCAGGGTTACATCTTTGTGTCTGTCAATCAAATATATATCAACGTCCCCGCGGGTCTTCTGGTCTAAACATAATCCTATCATGCTGCTCTCTTTATGATCATGTTTGTCGGTCACTAACTGGTTTCATCTCCACTGTGAACTCGTGTCTCTTCCTAAATTTTATCCATTGGTCTCTCTCTCTCTCTGTCCGTGTGGTCATGGCTGTCTGCTACTCATTGATTGCCGCCACGGTGGATCGAAACATAATTTTCATCTTTGCTCAAGCACACTCGCATCCTGTCCTGCTTGCATTTATCTGCTCTTGAATAAGGAGAACATCTATCCATCCATCCATCCATCCCATATCTATCTACTGTGTTTTTTTCTTTAGTATCCATTCATCTCTCTATCATATGGCCTGTCTATAAAATATTTAAAAATATTTTTTCCTCACCGTCTCTCTCTATATATCTGGAAATCAATGTGAAGCGCTCTGATAAATCCATTCGGTTATGTCACATAGGAAATAGTTTGTGGCCCTTGTTGAACAGCACACGTGCTACAGTTTCATCTTCGCCATATCGCCTCTTACATCTTTTCTTCTCGCCTATCTGACTTCTGATTTATTTTCATATCTGCCTATTTCAAATGACATCACACATCTCCTCCAATTTCTACCTCCTGTTATTTTGTCTCGCTCATGCTAATAATAGTTTCCTCTTCATCTACATTACATCAATTTTTACTTTAATCCATATAAGACATGCTAAACAATGGAATTGGGGCAGACTGTGCATGATAACGTTGCAGAGTACTTTTGTATAGAAAGTTAATTCCCCCTTGTCATTTAAAATGGTACGGACCTGTGGTGACCTTTAATATGTTAAGCACAACAGTCTAGTCCATTTTGCATTTTGGTCGGGGTGTGTGTCGTCCATTAGAAGCAGTATAGAGTTAATAGTATTTTTTTATTTGTTGATGTAAACAGCCACAGGTAATTTAGTCCACCTATGCTGTCTTTTTCTCCCTTATGGATCTTTATTCTCGCCCGTCTGTAGATAAAAGCTCACACGCATCTACCGTTGAAATTTCTCTCTCCCTTCAAACCTTTGATGTTTACTGTCAGGCGTTATTGTGTGCTTTTGTGCTCTGGATAAATCTCAGGTTTTTAAAACCATTTTGCTTTTCTTCTCTGGTCATTCTATGGTCAGAACGCACAATGCAAACACAATTTCAAAGCAAAGCATCCCTTAAAGGGATAGTTTACCCAAAAATGAAAATTCTGTCATCATTTACTCGCCCTCATGTTGTTACAAACCTGTATACATTTTTTTTGTTCTGCTGATTTTTGAGCAAGGATTCTAACCAAACAGAATTGGGGCACCATTCACTTCCATACGATTCTTTATACTACTATGGAAGTGAATGGTGTCCCAGATCTAGGGCTGTGACAATTATTAAATAATCGTCTCATTGCGATTGTTTGAACTCATCGCGATGATTTCAGATCACCGCAATGATTGCAGATCACCGCAATGATTGCACATCTCTCTAAAAAACACAAGAGGGAGCTGCAGCGCCTGTATAAACAAGACAGGATCAGATTACTTTTAAATATGTGTTGTGTATTAATATTTATTGCCAGGGAAACCTTGCAAAATATTTGAATAATCACAACAATGTGTGAAAATTCTCTCATAAACAAAAAAAATTATAATTGAGAATTAAATGTCGAAGCAATATCATAATCGGCACAATTTATTAGACAATTAACCTTCAGCCAAATTTCATTATCCATTATTTCATTACCCAGATATGCTTTGTCAAAAACATTCTTCAAAATATCTTGCTTTGTGTTTAGCAGAATAAAGTATGAACTAAGTAATGTATACAAGTTTGAAACAACTTAAGAGTGGTAAATAATGACTAAATTTTTATTTTTGGGTGATTCTCACGAAATCCAGATTTAGAAGGTGTTCAGCATCAGAATTTTTTTTTGCACATATAAGATTAAGGTCTGAACTTACTATAACAATTATTTTTAGAGGATTAAAAAAAATATTTCCTATAGAATTATTTAAATTTTTTAGATAATCATTATCAAAATGATCATTACCGCAACATGATATTACATTAAATATATGCATTTACAAACTCATGAGATCTAAAAAGTTGTCTAGGTACTATGACTAACAAAATTTCAACTTTTATCTGGAGAGAAAAAATAAGATCTGCTTACCTGGTAGCCATCTTGAGTGTCACAGTCAATTATGTCCCTTCCAACTATTTTTTTTAATGTTAGTTCCTTGACGGCAAGGGAACAATGATTGAAAATTTCTATTTCTTATTACTGTCTCTACATTTACCAATGATCACCAAATACCACATGTTTCTTTACTGTAAATGTTTATAGTATAACATGCACTGAAGCTTTTTATTTTTTAGATTTTTTAAATTATAAATATTTCTATGTCAAAGAACCAAAATTCAGTCATGGACACGTTGCGGTAATGAAAAATTTCAACTTAAATGTGGAAAAAACTTGGTTTGTATGATGTCATTTGAAATCATGTACAAAATAGTACGTGAAGAGATGTTTGTAACTGTATGCTTCTTATTTTGATACTCTTACTTTGCATTTACTTTTTTTATCAAAATGTTTCATGACACCTCATAAGTCTTATTTCGCGAGAATCACCCGTTTGGATGAACTCTTTAAGGCTTTATTAAAAACATTGAGTATTTTGTCACGTACACACAAAAGATTTCAACATCTTCGTCTAAGGAGCATCTGCATATGAAGTTGTTTGTAAGGAACGTCTTATAAATTTAGTAGAGGATGCAAAAATAAGGCAAGTGTGTTGTGTAAATAGAAAGACAAGAGGTCCAGAAAAAGCATATGGCGGCTTTCATACAAATGTATTTTGTTGTGGAAAACAGTGTGCTCGATAATAAAATAGGATTGCTTGCGATATTGCATACAATAATAATTTTGTAATAGAAATTTTTTTCGTTTTCTTCCTTACAGGTATTTCTCTGGAGGTTCAAATGTGTTTTGCAGAGAGGACCGACCACTGGTCGGTCATGATGTTTTAGGTGGGTGGACCTCTGTTACTTCAAAGCCGATATCCACGAAAGCATCTAGAAGAGACCAAACTATCAATGTATACAGGACTTTGAATTTCACATCGAAAGAGCCTTGAATAGGTGAGAGCTTTTATTGCCACTAAAATGTATTACAGATTGTCCCCATTTTAATGAATAGGAATGACAATGAAAGGGCTTTGTGCTTGGTTAAAGGGCACATATTATTTCATTTTTACAATATAAGTAATATAAGTCTCAGGTGTGCCCAGAATGTACCTGTGAAGTTTTAGCTCACAATACTCCACAGATCATTTATTATAGCATGCCCAAAATGACCCTATTTGGGTGGGAGCAGAAACGCACTGTTTTGTGTGTGTACCTTTAAATGCAAATAAGCTATTGCTCTTCTCTCCCTTACCAAAAGAGATGTTTGGTTAAAATAGGTCTGATTTCGCAAAAAACACAGAAAAAATAGCAACGTCCAACTCACTGAAGGCAGAAACTATGGTAATACAAGACTGTCAAGTCGCATTCACATTAGCAGCGACTAGCAGTAGCAGAGCGACGCGATCTCATTGATTTCAATGGAAGCTTGGTGCTGTCAGGCGACACGAGCGACAGTGAGCATTGGCGACTGGATGGGGGGTGTCCAGTTGTGCGACAAAGTTGAGAAATGTTTAACTTTATGCAAATTACAAGCAACTTCTGTAGCGACTACCAATGAGAACAAAGCAGTGCAATTCAGGTCACCCGCCTCTCGTCAGTAACTGGAGTGGACGTTACTTATTTGTTTATGACAACCAGATATAGAAATGCCTCTTTTGAAAGAGACGAGTGACACACAGCGACAAAGTTGCTTATAATGTGAACGTACCTTAACCCTTATGTGTTGTTGCGGCCATTTTTGTTATTTTTTGTCTTAATTTGGCCACAACTTTCTTTGTGTTTCAGCAAACGGAATGATTTTTGGTGACAAATCTTATATTTACACATATTTTAAGAAAATGCTTTGAAAATTTTCAAAACCTTAACAACATACCGTGGGCAAATTTACTACCCTTACGTGTTGTTAGTGGCCAAAAATGGCCACTAAATTAAACTGCTGTAAAAATGTATCAGATTAATTTTTTTCCCACTTTTTTGCATAAATATCTTAATCAATCTCAGTACTGATCAAAACTACCAAATGTTTACAAAAATTCCATGATTTTACCTCTTTCATTGCCAAATTTATAAGTTGTGTCACTGATTTGGGGGAAAAAAATTCAAATTTCAATATAAAAAGTGATTGTGGACTGGATTTTCTTTGACCTTTTTCACAGTCTTGGGCATGCCAAAGATTAGTGCACAAAAACTAAAAATGCATCAACGCCAATGTTTTTACTAATCTTTGGCATGCCCAAGACTGTGAAAAAGGTGAAAAAAATCCACTTTTTATATTGAAAATCAGTGATTTTTTTCTCAAATCAGTGGCATTACTTATGCGCTTGGCAATTAAAGAGTTAAAATCATGACATTTTTGGAAACATTTGGTAGTTTTGATCCGTACTGAGATTGATTAACAGATTTATGCAAAAAAATTTAGTGCCCATTTTTGGCCGCTAACAACACGAAAGGTTAGTGAATTGGAACAAGGCACAAGGGTTAAGTCAGTGGCCTTGGGCGGGGCTTTAGCAGTGTGACATCACTTTGCAAAGACAGTCAAAACAGCATGTCTAATGAGACTGCTTTAGTTTTATAGGGATTAAAACATTCGAGATGAATAGATTTTCTTCATTGTAGGGTGGTTGTTTGCACACACTGCTAACACCTAGTTACCCCTTTTACTACAGTGTAAAAATGGCTGGGTTATATTTAACCCATAATGGGTAAATATTGGACACAACACTGGGTTAAAATTGACCTAATGCTGGGTGGTTTTACCAACTGCTGGGTTATTATAACCCATGGTTGCATAATAACAACCCAACATTGGGTCATTTTTAACCCAGCATGTATTCTGTCCAGTATTTAACCATTATGAGTTAAAAATAAGTGTGCAACTAAATATATGCATATTGTAGCAGTTCTTGATTTGCATTTATATTTACACATTTGATAGACGCTTTAACAGTGCATTACAAGATGCACATTTATCACTATGTGGATCCCTGTGCTTGAACCCATGACCTTTTGTGCCGCTAATGCAATGCAAACCATTTCTGAAGGAATCCATTCGGAAATCGCACGTGATGTGCTTTGTGCAACCAACATTGCAACTCTGCTTCATCATTTGTGTTTCGTCATGGCTCTGTAGATTTAGTAGCATTGCAGGAAACTCTGTCAGAGTAATATAGTACGCTGTTCGGTCCGCGTCAGCGTTTGCAAGACCTGTTTACGAACGTGACTCATTTGGTTACGCTGCTTTTGTAAAAAATGCAGCTATTTATAAATAGGCTCTCAAACCTACCAGGGAATGCATGTACAGTATTGTGTCAGCAAAAATAATTTTTAGCAAGGATAAAATCGTCCCAACTATATAGGATCAATTTGTTTGGCTAGGACAGCTTATACTGTATGTTTTCCTCGCTCTCTTTTTCTTTCTGTTTTTTCACTATCTATCTGTTAGACAGTTAGATGACAACGTTTTGTCTGATACTCGACAGAAATCTACACACACTTACTCAGAATTTGTCAGACGGGCCCCTACTGTTCTTCCTCTGTGATTTCAGTGCCAACTCTTAGGTCCAACTGAGAAAGCCTGCCAGCCAATGGGGATTTAAACTGTGAGCAAGTGTGTATTGGATAGTAAGTGTGTGTTGTTTTCCAGACAGGTTAGTCCGCTAGGCATATTTGTTCTGAAGTGGTACAGTGAACACGTTTTTGTCTCGTACAAAATTGCCGAAAGACTTTTGAAAGTGTTTCGTGTTTTTCAGTCAATGTCTGTTAAGATAGGGCCACACCAAAATATGTTTTAAATCTAATCTGATTTTTTTTTAAATATGAGAGACGACAACCATGATGAAAAAAATCTACGATTTAACACGTTTATAGGGGTGGTTTCTCGGACAGGGATTAGCCTAAGCCAGGCCTAGGTTTTATTAGGAAATATAACTAGTTTGAACAAACATGCCTTACTAAAAACATTCCTGGTGTGGATTTTGAGGTAAAACAAAGGATACTGCTGTATTTTAAGATATGTTCGTGCAAGTTGTTTTCAGTTTGGACAGCTCTTACATTTATTTTAGTCTAGGACTAGTCTAATCCCTGTCTGTAAACCACCCCATAATGCGTGGAGTGCCGCTATGTGGTCATGACACCATCAGATGAACTTCCCAAACAACATATCGTCGCTGTCCGATGAAAACCACGTATGTCCATTTTGCCGATTTTGAGATTTTTCGACGGATTGAATGTCCAGGTTCATTTCCGTATACAGTATGCGTCACATACCTAAATGGCCAATGAAAAGTTGTGAAATCATGCCATCTGATTTTCACGTATATCCATTTGGTGTCAAAGCTGTCAATCACGCCGCGTATCTCCCGCCTGTGAAGCGTCTCGCCGGTCTCGTTAAGTTTCATCGAAGCTCAGCACTGGATATAGCCAAATAAACATAGCCTGTGAGACAATATCTTTCCTTCATCGAGGTAAACGTTCCCCCTGACGCAAGACGTACGTCTAGGAGTAACTAAATTATGATAGGACTGTGCAAACAAAGTATCTGTCTAGCATAGTTATTTACGCTGGGGACATCCCACCGCTTTTTAAAGGCGTTTGGTTAAAATGTTCTGAAAAATCAAGCGATGTTTAAGACTGGTTTTGTGGTCCAGGGTCACATATGTTGCGTTGTATGCTTATGGTGTGTTTTCTTGTAAAAATGTAATGAAATTCATTGCAATCACTGACTAAAAGCGCTGCTGTTTTCTACAGTATGGTGCTTTGGCACTGTTCGGTTGAGCTGGTGTTGCAGGGACTGTTACATGTGTGCAGTCGACATTGTTGATGGTTTTATGCTGACTATTTTCTTGTTGTTGACTAGCCTACGCTATGCTCATTTTTGATGCGCCGTTATTCAATGTTTTTCCCGTCCTGCAATAATGTTTTTTATCTGACCTTTTGTCCCCACCACTTTTCAACACAAGCTGACCCCCCTGCTGTCTAGCATACCATGTCAGTGTATTGATTCATTGTCCCTTCATAGCTTGCAAGAGACATTTAATACACTTATAATTAATATTAAATAAAGTAAGCGTATTTATCTAAGACGTAGGCTATTTAATAAACTGAGCGTATTCATCTGTCAATATGAAACGCGACTTGGGCATTCTAATTAATGATCGGAAGAACGCGTATCGACCACAGTAACTGTAAAATATGCACGTATGTCCATTTAAACTCAATTCTGGTCAAATGTGGATTATTTCATTACACTGGCAAGAATATGGTTACATGTAAAGATGCCGTACCAAGTATGACAACGCTACATTTAACTGTTTTTGATATACGGTGTTCCTGAAAAGTAACTGTTTTGGACATACGTGAGTTTCATCGGGCAGCGACGATATGCATGTTTCAATTAAGGAAATCATGCGGAGATCTCTCGATGTCTTACCCAGCCAAACGAGACTTCAAAGTAAACAAAAATGGCGAACAACGGACATAAAGAAACGGCATTACCCTTATGAAAATTGACCATGGTTTTATTATAGTACAAGTGTAGTAACATTGGTTTTTGGGTGTATTGATTACTATCAGCAAAACGTCTCGGGTTAAGTATATAACCCTTATTCCCTGAGAAGGGAACGAGACGCTGCATCAGAGAGCTGATGCTATGGGGGATGCCCAGGGTTTCCTGCAGAAAATTTGTTTGTTTAGGGTGGTAGGGTGGGACGGGTGGGTGTTGCCTGGGGCATGGCAGTCAAAGGTGCGTCATGATGAAATGAAAATATTTTTATTAAAACACTCAAATAAGATTTAATTTGAAAGAAACTATGACAGAAAATGAACACATACTAGATTATTAATGTATTAAATGTTATTAACAGATACCTCTAAAGGGAATAGCTGCGTGATGAAGTGAACCTAAAGCGTTAATAAACACAAATGAAGCAGATTTTGTAGACCGTCTGGCGAAACAATGATAGGCTTAAAGATGAAAGGCTTAAAAAAAAAAAACATAGGTCCACTTACAGTTCTTAAGGACACGCGTTTTATCATCTGGCTTTCCTCCAGACATGACGGACCACGTCTTTCTCTTATTTCGGCCGTGTGGCGTGCGTGCATGCTCGTGGTGTGAAGCGCGTCTGCGCTATTCTCCGAAATGTTTTATCAACTGGCTAGTTATTCTCCAGACATGACGGACCACGTCTTTCTCTCATTTCGGCCGTGTGGCGCGCGTGCCCGCTCGCGGTGTGAAGTGCATCCGCGCTATTCTCTGAGATGCACTTGACGGCCTTTTGTGCAGCGAAATTTTTTTTTTGGACGACTTAGTTAAGGCGGTAGGGTTTCCCAGCTTAGGCGGGCCGGCCGAACTGCAAAGTGCTACAGGAAACCCTGGGGGATGCCGTCACGCTGTAGGCATTCCCCATAGCGTCAGCTCTCCGATGCAGTGTGAGGTTCCCTTGAAAGGGAACCATGATTTTACTACAAAAATCGTGGCTATTTTACAGTAACCATGTTATTTTGGTTTTAACTGTAGTAAACAATTAATTTTCATAAGGGTAATACAATAGACTGCTTTTTACATCTCTGATATCCTTATCACTTTGGACTGTGCCTGCTGCGCCATGACTGTATTGTTATGGTTTTGTCTTTTATGAAATCACTTTCTGATTTGGTATCATTTCGTTCCATGTGACAATCTATAGCGTATGTGTGTGTGTGAGTGTTTAATCTCAGGGTTCCCCCCACACGACAGGATTTCTGATCCCACGTGCTTCCAAGCTGATTCAGACGCTCTTAACACACTGCTAACCGCAGGAAATTTTGATAAGATAACCTATTCAACCATGAAGACGATCAGGACTTCACATAGGATTGTCGTAAGGGTGAAAATTGGCCCAAACTCAACACCGATTATCTTTTGGTCTGTACCAGGCGTTTTGAGGTCATTGATGTGATAGCGTACTGCTAAAACTTGACACTGTTAATTTTAAATGTATGTAACATGTATGTAAAGTATCTTAGGTCTGGAAAACAGGCTGAAAATATCGATGACACCCTAATGCACTCACTTTTATTGTCCAATAAAATAAGAAGCACAAACAGAATCTTATTTGCTCTTATTAGCTGTGTTTTGTGATTGATTGCGTCGTGCCACGACCCTTTTGCACATTCAGTGTGGACAGACAAATGGCATATTGCTGAAATTATATCACATCACGTCTGGTTAGGAAATTGTGTTCAGTACTGTACATATTCAGTTTCCATATGAGTTTGTTGACAGGTGCTCAATATGTGCATCTCGATATTTGTGACTCTAAGGAATGACACGTTCCTGAATCTGATATTTTTGCATAATATTTGTCTGGGCGTGTCATTGTCAATTTCATCGTGTACAGTACACCAGTGCACATGTCAAATCCAGTTGTCAGCGGTCCGTATGACACTGGCGACGTTCCTTGTGTGCAATGAGTGTGTGTTTTGCTCTTGTTGTGTGCGTATGGCTTCTAGTATAGTTAGCATGCGTGTGTGTGGCTCTCCGCTTGTTTTTGATGGGAACCGGTGATACACGCAAGCCTTTTCTTCAACAGCTCCAACAAAGATAAGAAGCTTGCGGTCAGAGTAAATCTCACAGCTTTGGGAGTGGCTGTGCCGAGGTAGCCAAGATAAGTTTTTGCTTTGACACCCAAATCCCGTACCTTATTGGCCTCTCATTTGCATATTCATGAACTGGACATCTTGGTTTTAAAGAAATATTTAATCCAAAAATGAAAATTTACTAGGCAGACCATTAAACAAATCGTTAAAGTTCAGACGCGTACAGTAACCGCGACAACTTCCGCGTGTCCGATAAAACCGTCTATAGGTGCATATTGCTAATGCCACCTTTAAATAAATAAAATAAAATACTGCGCAATTGACTTTAGACCAGGTTTAAATTGGTCTTTAGTTGCAATCAACATAGCAACGCACCAACAATGCACCTGAACACATTTCATGTTATCAGACGAACAGATGGGCGCAAGGGCATTTGCTATTTATACAACATGGTGCCGGACCTGAAAATGATAACTGCGTCAAGCTGCAACTAGCAAAAAACACTTGTAAGATAGGCCACACGGAGCCATAAAGATCTGATTATCAGGATGAAGACGTCTCTGCCCATTTCTTAGAACCGAAACTCATTTGAGATAATGAGAGCAGTGGGTTAGTCTGCCTGTTGGGCCTTTTGTTTTTCCGTTTGTTGCATCAGAACCCGAGCCAAGCCAGATTGAAAAGGAATCTTGCCAATCCCCGTGGAAGGTTTCCATTGACTGCCCAATCATTGGCGGAGATGATTGTTTGGGGACCAATGAGAGGGTGTTACCGGGCAAAGCTCCACCCAGGGCCCAACGGAAGATGGCTAAGCTATTCAGTCTCTGGTCGCTGGTTAGCCAACATTGGTTGCCAATTCCTCATTTCCTTGTTTCCTCATCCAAATTCATTAGCAGTTCAGCCAGACACACAGAAAAGCCCCTTATACCCATCCAGTCAATCTAACATTGCTCCAATCAGCCTTGCCTATTTAACCAAACGGTCACATTTCCCATAATGCATTGCTTTAATAGTAAATCCATTGGGGACGAATGAGCCTTGCCTTGTCGTGCAACACTGCAGCTTGTATTCGCACATTGTTGCTTACTGCTAGGGCGACAAGAAAAGCAGCTGCCAAAATGCTATAATTTGGCATCCCTTACCCAGAGCTGCCCTAAGTATTGGTATCCAGGGACGGTGGGAATCTTCTCCGGTTTCTCCACCCCAGCGGCTCATCTGCATTAACTTCGTGCTAATCTTATTAGCTTCTTGTTATTGAATCCTGCAGGATTTCGCCTGCCGCTTCGTGATTCTGCATATTATACACTCCTTTCCTCCGCTGAGCCGCGGGAATGAATATGTTAATGGCTAACGTTGTTGTGCGAGACAGAAAGTTTAGTCTTGACGTGATGTATTCCTGTCTGTCATATGAGTGAGTAGCGTGTAAATATTTGTCAATGTTTTGGGAGCCCCATGATGGATTTTTCTAATTCGATTGATAGCTTTTCCTAAATCACTACCGTCTCAGAGGCCTTGTGTATCAGCACCTTGTCTGTTGAAGACATGCCTTACCATTTCTCAAGATACAGTTCGCTCTTATCTAAAATGACTGAAGCTTTACCTTGGTCTCACCTTTTTTCCGGTCTCTTAGTTGTGTTTGCCTCTATTATGGTTTGAAAGCTTAACTAACTTAACTCTTAGCAAATCTTTGTGTTTTGTTGTTTAGATTGTTTTCAAAAGCCTGCCTTCATTCTTTGGTTTATAAATGGACGTGATTGTCATGCATAGAGATGTAACGATTACCAGTTTAATGGTTAACCGCCATAAAAATGTCCAAATGTTCAAATATATTCAAGTATTACCAAGACAAACACATTCATTCACGTCTGCTCCATGTGTTTGTGATGACAGTGATTCACTGACTGAATTTAAATCCAAATTTGCACATTTAGGAGAATCTAGTTGTAGTGACGCATGTCTACTTGGTATTTCTTTAGACAGATCCATCTTTTGCATTTTGCATTTGGCTGTGGTGTGGATGATCCAAACATGGTTGCTGTAGTAAAACCACAAAATAATCATGGTTATAACATCCATGGTTTTCAAAAACCATAGTTAAACCATGCTTATGGTACGTTCACACGGGGCGTAATTATTAACGCTTCCCATTCACTTTTAATGGGTGAAGTCATGCGTTGCCGAACTGAATTGTGGAACATTTTTCAACTTTTCAAGCGGAAACGTATGCATCACCCAATCAGATCGCCTTATGCAAATAACCTAGTAAGAACCAGCCAATTACGTTTATGGAAGACCGGAGCATTTGTTGCGGCCACTGTGATTGGCTGTTGGCCACGCTTCAGACAAGCCTTCCGTGTGAATGTACTGTTACTGTAGTAAAACCATGATTTTGCTAATAGTAACCAATACACCAAAAACCATGGTTACTACACTTTAACCACAAAAACTATGGTAAATTTCCATAAGGGTCACTTATGTATACATGTACACACACACATATATATATGTTTTAATACAGTATGTATCAAGAGAATCATTAAGGGAAAAAATGCTAGAGGTCTTCTTCACACTATAATTCTTTCACTTTCTCATTTTTATCAATTGCTTTCGACCAACTGGTTTATTTCTAGTGGATGTATGAAGTCAGTTTCCCTGCAGTTCACACAGGTTATCTTGCAGAGTACCAACAGGTGTAGTTCATCACACCGACTGTCGACGTGTTCCACAAAGTTTGACAGCCGAAAAATGTGAAATCTGACCTTTCTGTGAAATGTTTTGACTGGAAAGTTTGCCACTTGGTTTGAGATTTTGTTATTTGTCAGAGGCGTTCATAATACTTGAGCCAAACTTATTTAAACGTTATTTTGGCTTAAGTGTCCAAGTGTCCAAGTCTATTACTATTTTAAGTCTTTGGCTTGTGAAAAGTTGACATGACTTATAAAATCAAGTTGAAATTGTTTAGCTTAATTTTTAAGTTAAAGTAACAAAAATATATATTGATTATATATTATGGTCGGCCGGGGTCACAACATGATCATATCATAACTGTCGTGTATATAGCCAGATTACTGGCAGACTGATTAAAATTGGGTTTATTCCATAGCAGATGTGATGCCGAATAGGTCTCGAACATCTGTGGCTATGTCGTGTCTGTCCTTCCTGCTGTTCTGGATAATTCGTCTTTGTTGAAGCGAATCAACCCAAAGTGATTAATGACCGGATGAGTCAGAACTAAAGATGCCTCTCGACCTTTCGGATTCGGCTTGACTTTGTAAACAGTCGCTGTAAATTAGAGCCGTTCCTTCGACGGCCGCAAACAGAGACCAAATTAACCGGAGCCCTAAACAATCTGAACTGTCACTTCTGCCAAAGGGGAATTGCAAAAGTAAAGATTGATGCGGGGTCAGTTTCTCCTTTATTCCATCGTGAGCATCAACAATAAATGTAAATTCATAAACAGCTTATAAAGCATCTTATAAATTACAGTAGGGTAATCTCTTAAAGGGACAGTGTACCCAAAAATAAAGTGTACTCGTTATCTTTCTCCATGAAACACGCACTGTAAAAAGTAAACGTTGGATCAACTTGCAAAATTACTTTTAGATTTTACCAATTTAAGTAATTTGTACATTTTTTCACCTTCAATTTTGTGAGAAAACTTAAGTTGAAAAATTTCAGATTTAATGCATTATCAATTAAAGTCATTTTTAAGTTAATCCAACTTTTAGTCATTATTTACCTTTCAATATGACAACATTAATTGTCGGCCGAGTCGGTAGGCGTGTCTCTCAGCATCCGTCAACATAACAAATTTTGTTTTTCGCCAGCTAGCGGCAGCAATCTGGTCGCAATACCAGATTTATCGGAGAAATATTCTGACAGTGAATGAGAGAAGAATAATGAAATAAAAGACAGTAAATGAGTCAATGGGATGAAAGAAGTTAAATGGAAGAGGAAATGAGAGGAGGAAAAGAAGTGATAAATTGAGAGGGAGGTGATTAAAACCGAAAGTATGGAGGTGAGTTGAAAGAAACATACTCTGGGGCTGTAAATGTAAATAAGTTTGAAGGAAATAGCCGGAAAAAGGAGATTAGCTAAAGGATTCAGGAAGACAGGAAATGGACCGAGAGCTGTGTGCGCCGGGTATATTTATCTTTCTGAACAAATTTGTCCCCAGAAGTGAACTAAATCTGGCAAAATGACCTTTTTGGGGACATTTGGGGTTTGCTCTATTGGTAAGACGCTATATACAGATCCTTAAAACCCTATTTTTGTCATTTGTAGGGTGTAAATTAGGTTTTTACATACTAAACTTGTATTATGTAGTAATTTTACTTGACTCTATATAAACACGATAGTAAAAAAGACTATACTGTGCTAACTAATCATGAAATTGGTGTTTATGGGGACCACATGTCTTTTATAAGGATATTAAACCCTACCTTGTCCCCCTGACAACAGCAGGTTTATAAAAAGAATAAATAATCAATTGTTTCAAATAAAAAAAGCCAAAATGCGTCTTTTACTAACAGGATGCAAGTGCCCAATCTGTCTCTTTCCCATGTGTTTCCACCAAAAAAGCACTGAGCGTTCTTGGTTGGAAACAGTTGGCTCTGCTTACACCCCTTTAATCGCAAAACAAGGCCCCTAAACGACACCTCCATCAAAAAATGGCACGTATATCTAGGCACGTATTTTACATTCATTAAATACTTTCGCTTCAAATATGCTTAATCCTATTCATAAATACTGTTTTGTTGGCAGAATCCATTAGGGAGAAAAACACAGCCGTTTTTCAATATTTTACTATGTTCTTACCTCAACTTAGATGAATAAATACATTCCTATCTTTTAATCTTTGTACAGCGCTTCGTGTATGTGTTAGCATTTAGCCTAGCCCCATTCATTCCTATGGCTCCAAATAAAAAATTTATTTTGTGCCACCATACTTACTCATGTTACTACTTCCCTTTAAATAGGGAAAACATGGAAGTGTTTGGTGGCTTCTAAATTCATCCCTGTTTGGATCCTAAGGAATGAATGGGGCTAGGCTAAATGCTAACACATTCAGGAAGCACTGTACAAAGATTAAAAGTGCACATTGAAAAAAGAAAGGTATGTATTAATTCATCTAAGTTGAGAACATAGTAAAATATAAAAAACGGTGGTGTTTTCCTTTAAGAATCTTATAAAAATGCTAATTTACCTGAAAATATGTCAGACGCACTTAGATGATTTTGCATCTGAGCTCTTAATATTTTTAGTGCATTAACTTCAACAACGTTTTTGTTAATTTAACTCACCTGCTCACTTATCGTGCCCAGAGACAGAACGAAAGGGAGAGAGTTATTAAATGATTTACGTTTTACGTTTTTACGACTTGCTTTTATAGCCAATCACCCAACAAACAGCCAATTTAACATTGACAACGAGGAAGGAGTGACCCAACTGATAAATTAAAGGCTTTAGGAATGAATCGAAGCATTGGGTATAAGAAAGATATGGCATGTTGGCCTTGAAAATGTCTTGAGATAGAAGTTCCCAGTAGGGAATGAGAAGGTCATGAGTAATAGGGCCTTGCTATGAGAATTGACTTGTGTGCGTGTGAGTGTGTGAGAGAGTCCCTTTTTTGAGAAGTGTTATGGCAGAAGATCCTTTACACCCCAAATGAAAAGTCTGTTGTTGTCGCCCGCACTCAGTAATGAGCACCTGAGGGACGGTCGGGCGCGAGCGAACCGTCAAGAGGATGAAAGGACTAGAAAAATAGTGATGAAAGAGAGAATCAGCGATAGATAGAAAGAGAGAAAGAGCCAGGGAAGATGCAGCTGGAAATAATGGGGATATCTGAGAGATTCGACACAAACGAAGACACAGAACTGGACCCGACTTCAAAATAAGCAGGCGGACGGAGAAACGTCAAGAGCGGTGAGAGATGAATTGATGCTCTGCTTGAAAAAAAGTAAGAGGAGGGAGATTGAGAGAGGACTGGGAGCACGCTCAAGGCCCTTCTGTAATTACCAACCGGCCCCGGAGCTGTACACGAGGGCCCGGCTCTTGAAAAGCTATCCCAGCGTGCACTTCTGCACTCACTTTTCATTAACTTGTAGGGTTGAGCTGGGAGCCAGAAGAACGGGCCATTACAGGACAGCCTATCAGGTTCTGTATGCCTGGATTTACTTTTTGGGAATAGGTATTAATTGTTAGGCTTGTGAAGTATTAAATAAGTTATTTAAAGTAGTTAAAATCACAGACAAGCCACCCTTAAGTAGTCAGCTAGAAGCTATCCTTAAGCACTCAGCTATACTAAGTTACTAGCAAAAAGTATGCATGTTTTAAGTTCAACGAAATTCTCTTTCCACCCACACATGTATGGGCAGACAAATGGGAAGATGGATAGATAGACAAAGATAGATTATTTTGATAAAATGGAAAAGATTATTCATAAATGGGTATACGAACAGATGAATAGGTAGACAGATGGGCAGACAGACAGATTGGTAGATAGATAGACAGACAGATTAATATGTTGACAGAAAGACAGATTAATAGGTTGACAGACAGACAGCTAGGTAGACAGTCAAGAGACAAGAAAGACAAACATGTAGGTAGACAGAAGAGACAGGTAGACAGACAGATAGACAGACAGATAAATAGACAAACGGACAGATAGATAGACAGACAGACAGATGAGTAAACAGACAGAAAGACAAACATGTAGGTAGACAGAAAGAGATGGGTAGACAGACAGATAGACAGACAGACAGTGATCGAAAGATAGATTGTAGACAGACAGATTGATATGTTTGACAGACAGACCAACAGATGATAGACAAACAGACACAGATGTAGACAGACAGACAGACCGACAGATGGTAGACAGACAGAAAGAAAGACAAACAGGTAGGTAGACAGACGGACAGAGATAGAGACGGGTAGACAGACAGATAAATAGAAGACATACAGACAGACCGATTGATAGGTTGACAGACAGAACGACAGATGGTAGACAGACAGAAAGAATGATAAACAGGTAGGTAGACAGACAGATGGACAGAGATAGATGTAGACAGACAGATAAATGGAAGACAGAGAGACATACGTATGAACAGATTGATAGGTTGACGGACAGAAAGACAGACAGGTAGGTATACAGATGGACAGAGAGAGAGAGAGAGAGAGAGAGAGAGAGAGACAGGTAGACAGACAGATGAATGGAAGACAGACAGACAGATTGATAGGTTGACAGACAGACAGATTGATAGGTTGACAGACAGACAGATTGATAGGTTGACAGACAGATCGACAGATGGTAGACAGACAGTAGACCAAAAGATAAATTGTATGCAGACAAAACGATTGATATGTTGATAGACAGACCGGCAGATGGTAGACAGACAGACACAGATGTAGACAGACAGAAAGAAAGACAAACAGGTAGGTAGACAGACAGGCAGACAGACAGACAGACGGACAGAGATAGAGACAGTAGACAGACAGATACATGGAAGACAGACAGACATAGAGGACAGATTGATAGGTTGACGGACAGAAAGACAAACAGGTAGGTAGACAGACGGACAGAGAGAGAGAGATAGAGAGAGAGAGAGAGAGAGAGAGAGAGAGAGAGAGGGAGAGAGACGGGTAGACAGACAGATGAATGGAAGACAGACAGATTGATAGGTTGACAGACAGACAGATTGATAGGTTGACAGACAGATAGACAGATGGTAGACAGACAGACAGATGATAGACAGACAGGCCGGATGATGGTAGACAGACAGAAAGATACAAGGTAGACAGACAGATAGACAGGTAAGTAGACAAATGGACAGATAGATAGACAGACAGAAGGGTAGAAAGACAAACAGGTAGGTAGACAGACAAATAGATGGTAGACAGACAGACATATTGATAGGTTGACAGACAGACGGACAGATGTATAGAGACAGACAGATGGTAGAAAGACAGGTAGGTAGAAAGACAGGCAGATGGCAGCTAGGTAGAAAAACAGACATGTAGGTACACAGATAGACAGGTAAGTAGACACATGGACAGATAGACAGACGGGTAGACAGATAGACAGACAGACAGATTGATAGGTTGACAGACAAACAAACAAACAAACAAACAGATGAAAGACAGACAGGCTGACAGATGGTAGACAAAAAGACAGATGAATAGGTTGACAAACAGACAGATAGTACACAGACAGGTAAGTCTGATTAACACACTTGGCTCAAGCAAACGTCAGCATTGTCAGCGTCACTGACTCCACATGTCTCATTAGCCCTCTTAGTCATTTAGCATGCTTGTCGATCAAATTTTTACAAACAGCACAGATACAGGAAGACTGTATCCAAACACTGTAGACCTCCTGTCACTTCAGCTTCAGCTGTTCATTGAATTATTGGCAAATCAACGGGACAGAGGAACCTCCCAACTGTGTTGGATGATTACTTCAGCATGGACCTGAATGAGAAAAGAATTGCTATTTAGCGTTAAAGACCGCCAAGTAATGACGCGAGTGTTTCAGGACTCTTAACTCGTCTCTTGCGGACTGATTCATTCTTCCTGTTCTTTTCAAGTGTTGAATCACGGCGTGTAGTTCACTGTGGCTCAAGTCATGAGTGAAAAACGTTTAACTTTACTTACTGTGCTGCTGACTGCGGGTAGTGAAGTTGCCATCTACAGTATCTCTCTGTCTGTCTCTCTGTTTATCTGTCTGTCTGTCTGTCTCTTTGTGTCTATCTCTCTGTGTCTATCTCTGTCTATCTGTCTATCTCTTTGTGTCTATCTCTTTGCCTATCTCTGTGTCTATATCTATCTCTGTGTTTATCTCTGGGTCTATATCTATTCACAATTCAATTCACAATTGCTTTATTGGCATGACTGTAAATTATACAATATTGCCAAAGCATGTATATATGTATATAAAACAATAAAAAATACAAATATCTTTATAATAAGAAGAAAATATGATCAAATCAACATCATTTTAAATTAACAGCATAACACATTAGAACATGTCTGAACATTTGACATCACAATGTTTTAATATATACACACACATACTGAGGGTCATTGTGGTGGACAGTAGGGAAACAAACCGAGGTCAGACAAACACACACACACACACACACACACATTTACCTGCTGTCCCTCAGGCTGTGGCACATCCACACGTATCTAGCAGCCAGTGCTGCTGTTTGTCCCTCTCCTAATATTATATATTAATTTGTTGTACTTCAGTCTTGTCTATCTCTCTGTGTCTATCCCTTTGCCTATCTCTGTGTCTATATCTATCTCTGTGACTATCTCTATCTCTGTGTCTATATCTATCTCTGTGACTATCTCTATCTCTGTGACTATCTCTATCTCTGTGTCTATATCTATCTCTGTGTCTATATCTATCTCTGTGTCTATATCTATCTATGTGTCTATCTCTGTGTCTATCTCTATCTCTGTGCCTATCTCTATCTCTGTGCCTATCTCTATCTCTGTGTCTATCTATATTTCTGTGTCTATCTCTATCTTTGTGTCTATCCCTGTGTCTATCTCTATCTTCTGTGTCTATCTCTATCTCTGTCTATCTTTGTGTATATCTCCATCTCTGTGACTATCTCTATCTCTGTGTCTGTCTCTGTGTCTATCTCTATGTCTATCTCTATTTCTGTGTCTATCTCTATCTATCTTTGTGTCTATCTCTGTGTCTATCTCTATCTCTGTCTATCTTTGTGTCTATCTCTGTGTCTATCTTTATGTCTGTGTCTATCTCTGTGACTATCTCTATCTCTGTGTCTATCTCTATCGTCTGTGTCTATCTCTATCTTTGTCTATCTTTGTGTATATCTCTATCTTTGTGACTATCTTTATCTCTGTGTCTATCTCTATCTCTGTGTCTATCTTTATTTCTGTGTCTATCTCTATCTATCTTTGTGTCTATCTCTATCTCTTTGTCTATGTCTATCTCTGTCTATATTTGTGTCTATCTCTGTGTCTATCTTTATTTCTGTGTCTATCTCTGTCTATCTTTGTGTCTATCTCTGTGTCTATCTTTATTTCTGTGTCTATATCTGTGACTATCTCTATCTCTGTGTTTATTTCTGTGTCTATCTCTATCTTCTGTGTCTTTCTCTATCTCTGTCTATCTCTGTGTCTATCTTTATTTCTGTGTCTATCTCTATTTCTGTGTCTACCTCTGTGTCTATCTTTATCTTCTGTGACTATCTCTATCTTTGTGTCTATCTCTATCTCTGTGTCTATCCCTATGTTTATCTCTGTGTGTATCTTTATGTCAATATGTCTATATCTATCTCTATCTATCTGCATGTCTTTTGTGTTCAGGGTTTGGAACAACTGGGTGTAAATATTTTTGGTTGAACTCTTCTTTTTTAGAGATTCTGCCCTTGGACTGTGCTCACAATTTATGTCACCACACTTACCATCATTACCAATTTAATGAAACATTTGGGCCAGATGTTGCTATAGCCTTCAGGTGAAAATACGTTTATTTCTCATTAAATCATCGGTACCACAGCAGGAGCACGTCAATGCCTCTTCCAGATAATTTTATAATGATTACGTTATATACGCAGACATAAATAATATCTGTTAAAGTATATGTGTTTCATTTTTACTCTCTGGTGGCCTTTAAATTTGGTGTGGGGTTTAGTTTAGATTGGGACAATATCTCTCTCTCTCTTTAACACATACTTCCCCTATTAGTGTCATTTTCCTTCTTTTTCATCACACTGCTCTAAATCCCATATGGAATAAATGTAATGAGGAGCTTTTGGTGTATTTATGGGGATTGAGACACTGAGCTGGTATGAAGTTAATCTCTGCAGGGTGTGTGTTTCTGTGTGGGCATAGGAAAGCCTCACATCAGCTACATTGTGGGAACCAGTCGGTCCCTGTGAGGGTTAAAGCTTAATACACAAATAAAATAATGTTATAAGTAAAACCCAAAACTGCATAAAGGTCTGTGTAAATTATAATAGGTTTAGCTAGGGGATAGGAAATTTCGTTAGCTCATTATGAAAACAATAGTATTGACGTCCCTAAAGTTTAGTGCCTTGTATTTGTATTGTTTGACAGCGGTTGTATAGTTTGTATGAATTTGTATTTTTCCAGTAGTATTTCAGGAGAAACACATTTAAAATCAAACAGAGCTGAAAACTGAGAGCAACCGCAAAGCTATTAACTTTCCCCCTGGGATAGACCGAGTCTCCCTTGACTTTTAATTGAACTTAATTGCAATTCCGTTGCATGAGGTCACGCCGTAAGCTCATTGTGCACTCTGCAGTCTCCAGCAGTGCTCCAGTGTCAGGCCTCTTTACAATTACCATCCGTTGTACCAGTTTTAAAAACCGCACAGCTGGTTATCAAACCATAGCTTAATAAGGCACAAAAGCCAGTGCCCGTTCTCCCCTCAGAACTCGTCCATATCGCGTAACAAGGTGCATGAATGCAGCGATGCAAGTTTGTGACACGCCGAGCTTGTCATCCAGTCAGTGAAATTTGTTTTATTTTATGCAGCGTTTAATCATTTTAAACCAGAGGCCATGGAGAGATGCCTGACTGAATTCAGAACACAGCCAGACGCCTTTAACAGCTGTTCGGTTCCGGTTTTGCATGCTGGCTGCAGGCTGGTTTGATGCAATTTTTGAAATGCAAAGTTTTTTTCTGACACAGTTTAGTTTACCTCATAAGCATTATGCATAACTTTAGATTTGGACTTCTTTTTGTTAGAAAAAAGTATCTCTATCTCCACGCTGACACAGGGAGAACATGCAAGTTCCACACAGACCTAGCAGGGGCTCGAACCAGGGACCTTCTTGCATTCACTGAGCCACTGTGCTGCCCTGGTCTATATTATGTAAATATTTAATTGCCTCATATGTTATGATGATGTTCATGTTAATATCATCCTCTCTACCCTTCTTTGGTTTTATCTCTTTCTTTTATCTCCTTTTATTCGTATCATTCTCATCTCCTTACGGCTGGTCAATGCCAATGATTATTTGAAGGAATCTAGCAGGGCACCGTTTTTGTTACCAAGCAACATGGCGATCTGTGTCTGTGTATTCTGCTTAAATTAGACTGCGCTGGAAAGACAGTTAATGAGATGAATGGCTGCATCGGAAAATATGAACGTTACATTCTTGTTATTTTATTCGGCAGCGCGCTCATTACGACAGTGACCCGTGCCGGAGTCTATTAAAACTAAGTAGTCGAGCTCAGGAGAAGAAAGCGAGTGCGAGTCTGTTTTCTGATCTCTCTGCTCCTCTCATTGGCAGCGGTTTCTATGCCAGAGTGCGTTGATATCTGATTCGTTTGAGGATCAGACCTCATTTGGAGGTAATTGGTAATCCCTTGCAAAACACAGAGGGAAGGAAGTTAATTAATTGCCACCAAATAAAGTGGATGTGTTTTACAGAAGATGGATTGAAAAGGCAAAAAGACAGACATAGAGGTAGGTAGGTTGAAGGGTGATAGATGGATACTGTAGTTGGATGGATGGATATATGGATAGATGGATACTGTAGATAGAAAGATAAATAGATGGATGGATGGATATTGTACATACTATAGATAGATAGATAGATAGACAGACAGACAGACAGACAGACAGACAGACAGACAGACAGACAGACAGACAGACAGACAGACAGACAGACAGAGACAGACGGGTGGATGGATGGATGGATGAACGGATAAATGGATGGATGGATACTGTAGATAGATGGATGGATCAACGGATGGGTGGATAGATAGATAGATAGATAGATAGATAGATAGATAGATAGATAGATAGATAGATAGATAGATAGATAGATAGATAGATAGATAGATAGATAGATAGATAGATAGATAGATAGATATGTAGACACATAAATGGATAGATGGATGGATGGATGGATGGATGGATGGATAGATTCGATAGATGGACGGATCGATAAATAAATGGATGGATGGGTGGATACTGTACATACTGTGGATACTGTACATACTATGGATGGATGGATGGATGGATGGATGGATGGGTGGGTAGATGGATGGATGGATGGATGGATGGATGGATGATAGATAGATTTACTGTAGATAGATAGATGGATAGATATTTAGACACATAAATGGATTAGATAGATAGATAGATAGATAGATAGATAGATAGATAGATAGATAGATAGATAGATAGATAGATAGATAGATAGATAGATAGATAGATAGATAGATAGATAGATAGATAGATAGTTGGGTGGGTTTGTACGAGGTGGGTAGATGGGTAGTTGGATGGATGGTTGGATGTATACTGTAGATAGATAGATAGATATGTAGACACATAGATGGATACTAAAGATAGATGGATGGATGGATGGATGGATGGATACTGTAGATAGATAGATAGATATGTAGACACATAGATGGATACTTAGATAGATAGATAGATAGATAGATAGATAGATAGATAGATAGGTAGATAGGTAGATAGATAGGTAGATAGATAGGTAGATGGGTAGATGGGTAGATGGATGGATGTATACTATACTGTGGATAGGTAGATGGATAGATATGCAGACACAAAGATGGATTGATAGATGGAAACTATGGATTGAATCTGTGTCCTCGATGGGGCACAGAAAATAAAAAAGAAAGATCAGTATAGGGACATTGAGGAACTAACAAACAGATAAGGCAGGAATAACACGCAGTGCCTGTGGAATAAGAGAAACGGAAAGGGCTGGAAAATCCTGAGAATGACAGAAAGAACAAATCTGATCAAAAGCTCCCAAACCTGCTTGGACTCTTGACACAAGGAAGAAAGGGAAAAGTATTCCGTCACGAAGCCGCAATTCCTTGCAGGGAAAAAATACAAAGGTTGAAAGATAAAGAGGACAAAAGGAACAAAGCTTGATCGAATGACACAGAAAGATATATTCGCACAATATGTTGTCCTTTTTGACAATTCTATAGAGGAATATTTTTCCGTCGTAAAAGAAGTAAACAAGTTGTAAACAGTATTTTTTCCCAATGTCTTACAGAGCCTACATTAATTTGTATGACAGTGTAATATTAGATTTTGCATTAAGAAAATTCAAACCATGTCCTCAGGGCAACATATAATCCTGGTTGTAAGCTTAAACGTGAAACAAACTATAAACTTATTTGGGAAATCTGATTGGTTGATTGAAATGTTGTCCCAGGGTCAACATAATGTTGCCCTGAGGACATTAACCACTTGGCAAAATCAGGAGGTACTTGCTGCGCAGATATTAAGGTGTTACAAACGTATGCTGCTAATGCTAAGCTAATGCTAATGCCTTTTAGTGTCTGGATGTGTGGTTGCTAAGGTGTTTATTAACAGGGTGTTGCCATGCGGTTGCAGGATTTCTTGGATTGATGCAAAAGAATGTCAAAAAAGAAACCACCTCCAGATTTTTGTGATATTTTTATGGCTCAGGTCCTTCTCTCAATGCAAGTCTAATGTTATAGCTAATATTATGTTGCATAATGTATCAAACTTATTAATAGTTCTCACAGGAACCCCCCCCCCCCCTCCCCCGCCGCCGCAAAAAAAGAACCCATAAGATTTATCTGTAATGGCTTAAAAAAGTAAGTCAAATGCCAAAGTCTAACATACTCAGGGAACGTGTCACATTATGCCAATTCCTTCAGTTTTATAAAATATGTGTCTTTCTACACTTAATTCTTTTTTTCTCTGTCATTCTTAATATTCTCCCCATGTTCTTTGAAATGTAAATCACTTCAGCAGGACTCGGGCTAATGAAGCCGCTGTCTTGCTGTAATTAGAAGAATGTTGGATTCCCCTGCCGATGTCAGGGTACGGGGAGATGCAAAGAGCGAGAGATACACCGATGCTCGGAATTGGATGCGGTCGGAAATATGGTGCAGAAATGCTAATGACCCCTGCAAATGAAACGAGCAATAGTCAATAATTGCCATTTCTCAGCAGAAAGGTAGGCGGAATAGTCAAGATAAAGACAGATGGAAGGTGGCTATTATATTAAATGAGACTTTCAATGAAAACGCTAAACGTATTTGAAAAGGCTCTGTAATGGCTAAAATTGTACATTTAGACGTCCAAGAGATGGAAGAAATAGCACTGATAGACGCAAGCCAACGTATTGACATTTTTTTCAATTACTTTGGAAAATAGATCCCCAATATAGACGGTTTCAGCAGTAACAACATGAACAAGCGGCTGTCGTGGTCTGCACGTAACTTCCGGTAAACTCCGCTAAGAATAAATAACAACAAAGTTCTTTAAACGTAGTTTATTTATATACCAAGCAAAAAAACAACACATAGATTACCTAGGAAACCAAAACGTTTGTTATTTTCGACGAGGCATTTGTTCAAGAGATCAGTTTAGCAACTAGTCAGACCATTAAAAAAACGAAACCGGAAGTAAAGTTCGGATCCAGACGTGTATGGCGTCAGCGCACGTGCGTGCGATGAAACGGTCTATACGATTAAAGTGTTGCGTACAATATTTTGCGAGGTAGTTATTTTTATACATTCAATTCAGGCACAAAAGACTTAACACGGTAATATGGACAATTTAGCCATTTATTAACTCATTTCTTATGCATTTGGTTTCTTACAAGCATTGTAGTTAATAAATAATCACTTAGTTGTCTTTTTATGTAATGTAAAATGCTTAACAATTGTATTTTCTTTGTATGGACACATACAAAACAAACACAATCGTTTGCAAATTGGTACGTATTTTACAAGGTAGCTAATTCGTTTTCATTCGTACAACCACATTTGTATGTTTTTGTACAATTTGCTTTCGCCCCTGTTATGTTAGGGGTGGGGTTTCATTAATATTATTTAATAATTATCATACATGTTTGTATCATTCACTTTAGTGTTGGGCTATATGCCCCCATTTTGAAATCGTCCTATCGTCAGCGTGTGACATTGCCGATACGCAATAATATCGGGGGGCGGGGCAGTAGTATACTCATTTATTTATTTAAGTCACTTAATTGATTGCCGCGCGTATTACAAGCTTATGTGCGAGGAAGAGTCCGAAACTTTCGCATTAGAGAACGAGTACATGCCGCGCGCATTCAGGTTCGAGCAAACGTCCAAGACTCGCGCATTCGGGTGCACCTCCAGGTGCATGAGCGTTACAAGCTCTCTCGTTAATGTGAAACTATGATGATAATAATAATAACCATTGCCAACTACCATCATAAAAAGCCCGACTACCTGACTATAATGTATCGGCACAACCCTAATTCACTTTGTACGAATTACAAAACCAACACAATCTGATGGCAATTCGTACATATTTTACGAGGTAGATCATTCTTATTAATTTCGTACAATCACATTCGTATGTTTTTACACAATTTGCTTTCGCCCCTGTGATGTTGGGGTTAGGGGTGGGGATTTATTATTCTTTTTATAAAAAAATAATACATATGTACGATTCACTTCATACCAATTTATACAAATTGGATCAGTCTGTATACAAAACCCATCTTATAGTGAGTCAACAAGCATATAATTGTAAAACCACTCAGAGAAAATAAAAACGTCTCGCATTAAGTTTGAATGCCACAATGATACACAATGGAAACACTTGCATGCTCTTCATCTCGGCACTCACGCAAATTATTTACAATGTATCCTTAATAAATATGCATGACAAATAGGAATACTAAACGCAGCACAGACCTTGCAAAGCTTGTTATCTGCGAGAGGACAGTTTCTGGAAACATCATTAGCGTAAAAGATTTGTTTTGGTCGCACAGATGTGAATAGGTATAGTTTACATTCAGCACACTGTTTTTATTAGGACATAATCTCTCTGTTGAGGATGCCAGATTGTGTATTGTTTTGCTGTCTAATGTCTGGATGGAGATCAATGAAATTCAAAGTAATCTGTTCCCAGATCTTCCAGAGTTTAGCTTCACAATACAATACCTGTAAACAATGTAGCAGGTGTCACCTTGTCTGCAACTTCTCATTTGTGGGTTTCCTCTCCAAGATATGAAGTAAATCTGCCTCTTAGGAATGCGAATCATGAACCAGTTTTTATTTGATCAGGTTTGGTTGTGTTAATGGCTCTTGAAAGTATTTCTGATGCTGAATCTACAGAGTTAGGACAAATAAAGATGTTTTAGCTTGTTATTAGTGTGCATGATTAGACGTAGTATTTTATATCATGTTTGTGTAAGCACACATAATGGATATGGGTTTCTCCATTACGGATCTATGAGTGATGTCTTAATAATGTTTTATAAATGAAACGCAGGCCTACAGGTCGCCCACATGTGTCATAACATAATTTTTTCACGGTGATCAAGGGAACTCTGGGATTGGCTGGATGACAAATTTCATTTTTCACTTTCATTTAATGGCCACGAGGGTTTGAAAGCGGAAGAAAGCTAAAGCCCACGGAAAGACAGAACTGGAGCAGAAAAACTGGGATAATAACTAGGGACGTGTCCAGATACGCGGTGTAATCGAGCACGCTTTATGCGTTTTATAGAGCCAACTTTGAAACCTAAATCAAAGAGATGGGGTGTAAAATCTATTCGAATTTGACACATTTATGCATTTGGCAGATGCGTTTATCCAAAGCGACTTGCAGTGCATTAAATCCTAAACATTTTATCATTTTATTATGTGTGTGTGATCCCTGGAATCGAACCCATGACCTACAGTGAGCTACAGTACAGGATTGCATGGATATGAGCATGGTGTTAGCAATGCTAAGGTACCAGGTTCACCCTCAGGTTATTCAAAAAATATGCTATATAAAATATGAACTACATAAATAAAAATAAGATAATTTACGAGAAAACATGTCAGACACACTTAGAGGGTTTTGCATCTGAGCTCTTAATACAGTATATTTCGAAGATAACGTGTTGGTCTCGGATTTAATGCCAAGGCATTTCACGCATTTAGCTAGTTTTTCCTATCGATAATTAAAAAAACGGATTTCACGTAAAATGTGTTGAAGGAAGCATTAAATATTTTAACAAGCCCCTGTATTCCTCTCATCTTGACATAAATTCAGTGATGTGGTGGCTTACCTCACAATAGTACCTCGTAAGGTGTTTAAAAGCCTGTCAGGGAAAATGTGGAGGATTCAGAGATTGAATTTTACCTCAGAAAATTTGCAAGGATAGATATACAGTATTAAAGGGATAGTTCTGCAAAAAATGAACATTAACCCTTGATTTACTCACCCTAAAGCCACACGAGTTACCTATGTCCATCCTTTTTCATACAAACACATATTCAGTAGTGATGTATGACGAATGCAGAGCGCTGTTTTGCTCTTTGCATCCGTCCTCCGCATATGAAAAGTGCGTACCCTACGCTAATACGTAGGGCTGGGCGATATGGCCCAAAAAAAAGATCAAGAAAATGCTTTCCATATCAGTCGATATCGATAATTATCATGATAAATAACAAATCTTTATTCCTGTCAAATTTAAAGGCAGATTTTTGCTCCTGAATGAAAATTGTAAAAACCAGACAGTTTATAATGGTTTTAAAGTACTTTTTATTCAGAACATGACAAATACAAATACTAAAATTTTGTTTTAATGTTCAGGCATCTGTATTAAACGTAAATATATTTGTTATGAAATCAACACATTTCTGACACAGAAAGCAGTAGGCTACCGTCACTTTAAGAGCCAAGACAGACTGCTTTAAGTTTCAATATACTGAGTAACATCCAGCTGTTTATGTTCACTTAAACAAGAAAAAAAACTTAGTTCAGTGATCACGCGTGTTATACATATACGAGCTATACACGCTGATAAATGGATGTCAAGAGCGTCACGTTTCTGTGGGAGCGCAGCACACTCATACAGTATATTCACTGCAGTGGTGGATCTGCTGTTTTTAACATTTTGTTAATGTCCTGTAAATACACTTTTAAAACTGTGCGGACGTGTGCAGGCGCAAGGCGGACGCTGAAAGAAAGTACAGTATACCTATTTTGTGTGCTGTGTTTCGGGCTTTGACGAACCCTGTTTGCACGTCCAACATTACACACAAGGAAAGTGTTTCAGCGCATTTGCATTCCATGATTTCGTCCGCATTATCCGCATTGCGAAAATCATAGGGCTCTACTAATAAATTAATAACTTGCCTCATCTTACTCCACTCCTTCAAGTCTAATTGACATTGTGATTGTAAACCAATAGCGCGTGCCACATCCGGAAGTACTTGCGCAACATTATGCACAGTGTGTAAACATTATCGATCACTTATCGAACTGTCGTTTTCGTTTTATCGGGATTTTTTATATCGGTAAATTTATCGTTATCAAATTATCGCCCAGCACTACTGATACGGATGCAGAGGGGTCTAAGATGGCGGCGTTATCGGAAGCTAGTTTTTTTTTTGTATAGTTAGAAATATGTATATTTATCTTTTAAAATCACAATCGAGTACCCTAAAAAAGCCTTTATTTATCCCTTGGAGCCGTGTGGATTACTTTTGCGAAGGATGGATGCGCATTCTTCGGGCTTGAAAGAGGAAACCCCATATTCATTTATTATAAAGATTGGAAGAGCTAGGACATTTAAAAAATATATCTGAACATGTGTTCATATGAAAAAGCATGGACATATGTAACTCTGAATAATAAGGTAATTTTTTACTTTTGGCCAAACTATCCCTTTAAGATATACAGCATATATTTCTCCCCACATCTTAAAGGAATAGTCTACTCATTTTCAATATTAAAATATGTTATTACCTTAACTAAGAACTGTTGAATCATCCCTCTATCATCTGTGTGTGTGCACGTAAGCGCTGGAGCGCGCTGCGACGCTACGATAGCATTTAGCTTAGCCCCATTCATTCAATGGTACCATTTAGAGATAAAGTTAGAAGTGACCAAACACATCAACGTTTTTCCTATTTAAGACGAGTAGTTATACGAGCAAGTTTGGTGGTACAAAATAAAACGTAGCGCTTTTCTAAGCGGATTTAAAAGAGGAACTATATTTTATGGCGTAATAGCACTTTTGGGAGTACTTCGACTCGCCTGAAAAGTCCGCTCCCCTTCTCACTCTCATAATGGGAGAGGGAGGGTGTTACTGCGCTGAGTCGAAGTACTCCCAAAAGTGCTATTACGCCATAAAATATAGTTACTCTTTTAAATCCGCTTAGAAAAGCGCTACGTTTTATTTTGTACCACCAAACTTGCTCGTATAACTACTCGTCTTAAATAGGAAAAACGTTGATGTGTTTGGTCACTTTTAACTTTATCTCTAAATGGTACCATTGAATGAATGGGGCTAAGCTAAATGCTATCGTAGCGTCGCAGCGCGCTCCAGCGCTTACGTGCACACACACAGATGATAGAGGGATGATTCAACAGTTCTTAGTTAAGGTAATAACATATTTTAATATTGAAAATGAGTAGACTATTCCTTTAACCCCTTTATAACTACTCTTGTGTTTTTGACGCACATTTTGCAATTAGGTGTTTATTAGACACTTATATGTAAAGTGTTTCACGGTATAGATTTTATTCGTACATGCATTATGTGGAAATCAAACCTGCAGCCTGGATAGCATGTCCACCATATCCAACATCATGTCCGTAAAATCCAGCATGATCTTATGGTAATTTGTACGTATTTTACAAGGTGGCTAATTCGCATTAACTCTTTCCCCGCCATTGACAAGTTATCTCGTCAATTAAGAGAAAAAAATTGCATAAAAAATGTATTCCTGATGAGGTGTTAATTTTATGTTATGTTAATCTGTAATACCGCACTTACCCAATTTATAAAAAAAACTGAATAAAAAAATAATTTACTAATTTTAAACTCTGTGTATGTTTTGATAATCATATACCTTCACAAAAATGCCATTCTTTCAGCTTTTTGCTGAAAAATATTTTTTTAAGAAAAATACCCATATTTTAAAGTTTATAAGCAGAGAAAAAATGTAAATAGGATAAAACGTTTTTTTTCCCCGTTTTGTTTGTTTGTTTGTTTCTTGTTTGTTTGAAAGCATATATTATGATATATTTGTATGTTTATATATTTAAAGAAGAATATTTTCCTAGAAGGCATTTTGTAAAACATTTGTAAAAATCACAAAAAATGCTGGTGGGCAACTTAAAAAAAAAAGGCTGGCGTGGCTGAATTAGAGCATGTGAGGAAGGTAGGCATATCTGGAGCTACAAAAATGTACGGTATATGTGGAAAATAATGTGTTTTTAACCATAAACCATGCTACCACATTGTATTATACAAAATACACAAAATAATGTTGTTTTAGCAATGAAATAGGTGCACTTTAATTCATACGACCACATTCTTAACGGTTTGCTTTCGCCCCTGTCACATTGGGGTTAACGGTGTGGTTTCATTATTGTTGTTTTCTAAACAATCGTACGTTTTGGTACGATTCACTTTGTACGATTTAACCAACTCGAACGATCCACATGAATTCCTGTGAGATCAGGCTGATCAAAGTGATTGCAAATGCCTTTTATGTTGACTGACATGGGACAGCGATAAAATGATTATTGTGTTACTAAAGGATATGTCGTATGATTAATGTACAACACTGAAAGCACTAAATTTGCCGGAGGGTTATGGCACTTGGCATGTTTTAACTGCAGAGCTAGTTCATTTTTGCAGACTAATTCCCAGATTTTGCAGCTAATTCCCAAGCAAGCCTAGGCCTGGCTTTCAAGTAATGTGTTCAATAGAATCCTTGCCTGAAGGCCTCTGAGCTTTTCCTCTTTCCAAGCATCGAAAAAATGGGTTGTGGCGGGCGGCACTACTGGGAATAATACAAGCACAGGTACCATCAGGATTTTTATCAACAGCCTGTACGCAATTCAGTTGATGGCTTAGCCTTTATAGAGAGATTGTGAAATGCCAGAAAGTGTGCGTGAGAAATCGGAAGCGAAATTTCAATATTTAGAAATGAAATGGTTGTCACATATTTTGGTTTAAAGAGACAATCACTTGTTGAATTTTTAGACGCGTAGGCTATCTAGCAGGACCAATCTGAAAAATTTCTATCTGCAGCATGCACTGTGCCACCTGAGATATATTTGTGAAGCAATGTTGTCAGGTTTTATTGCAGGTTTGACACACAATAAGTTATTGAAACATTATCTTGGCTATTAGGGAGACTGTTTACTGTACTATACTGCAATGGAACAAAAGCTGCCTGGAGGCGTTGCCAAAATGGCTAGTGTGTATTCATCAAAGCGCGTTTTTTTGTTTGTGTACTTATGTTGATAATTAGTGGACCCCCTATCTTGATGATATTATGCTGAAAATTCAAGGGGAAACACGCAATTTGACTGATATGCTCAATTTGGTTAAGAGCTTGCTTGAGGATTAGCTGATTTATTCAACAGTTTGATTTTTGGCTCTTAACAGACTCATCTCAAGTATCATTTTAGTAACAAAAAGCAACACTGAAGAGTAAAACAAGTGTTGTTCACCAAACAATGCATATCTATTACGCATTAGCTTATGATTTTTTCTTCAGTGCTAACATGGAGCGCCACCTAGTTTTTGAGTGACTTCTCTTCAGAGGGGCGTCATGTCAAAATATGTATTCGGTGCGTTGTGTAAACCTAAGGGCATCATGCGTTATTTCAATAGGTGCTTGCTGCACACGTGTCGAAAGGGTTTACGATTGAAAAGATGCTTACGTTCACAAAATACTCGCAAGACACTAACTTAACACTAAACTCTGATTGCACGTGGTATTAAGCAAGTATCTGGCAAACGTAAGCATCTGTTTTATTATAAACCCCTTTGAAGTGTCTGCAGCAGGCACATCTTTTGACTTGACGTGTGACGCACATAAGTTCACATGATGCCCCAAACACATATTTTGATATGACGAGCCGCACACATGGTGGGCTAAATACATGTTGTGATGAGCATTGCATCGTGCGCCCGTCACTGGCCGCCACTGGTAGTCATACTTTGTAAAATGGCTTGGATTGGACACTGGTTCATTTGTATGGTAAGCTCCCTTTTGTACCCCAACATTGGAGCATATTCAAAGGCTTTTGTCTAACAATTGCTCCAATTGTCAGAGAGTGGCTTTGATCGCTGTCATGAACAAGTTGCACACTTACGCTGTTTATCCGGCCTGAAATCACAGGCAGACTTTTGTCTACTACAGCTTTACAGATGAACAAGATTTGTCTTTTGAAGTCTTTTGGCTACCACACCAACAAAATGGAAGAGTTTGAAGTGCTCCCAACCTTGCAGTTTGTATTTTCAAAAAAATAAAACTCTACGTACGTGACCGATCATGCACAAGGGAATGCTTAAAAATGTAATTCTCAACAGGAGCTAGGTGGCAAGCGTTCACAGGGGGATTGTGGGATTGGCAGCAGAGCTGAGCAAGTTTTAAATGTTTTGAAAAGTTGGTCAACTTTGTGCAACTAAAGATGTTGGTTGACAGCCAATCGCTGTGATATAATGGCAAGCGTATGTGTACAATCTTTTGTAAATTGACAGCATTAAGGCTGCAAACTTCATTTCTAACGCCGTAACTCAAAGGGGACATTTCACAAGACTTTTTTTAAGATGTCAAATAAATCTTTGGTGTCCCCAGAGTACACTCACCTAAAGGATAATTAGGAACACCATACTAATACTGTGTTTGACGCCCTTTCACCTTCAGAATTACCCTTCATTCTATGTGGCATTGATTCAACAAGGTGCTGAAAGCATTCTTTAGAAATGTTGGCCCTTATTGATAGGATAGCATCTTGCAGTTGATGGAGATTTGTGGGATTCACATCCAGGGCACAAAGCTCCCATTCCACCACATTCCAAAGATGCTCTATTGGGTTGAGATCTGGTGACTGTGGGGGCCATTTTAGTACAGTGAACTCATTGTCATATTCAAGAAACCAATTTGAAATTATTCAAACTTTGTGACATGGTGCATTATCCTGCTGGAAGTTGCCATCAGAGGATGGGTACATGGTGATCATAAAGGGATGGACATGGTCAGAAACAATGCTCAGGTAGGCTGTGGCATTTAAACAATGCCCAGTTGGCACTAAGGGACCTAAAGTGTGCTAATAAAACATCCCCCACACCATTACACCACCACCACCAGCCTGCACAGTGGTAACAAGGCATGATGGATGCATGTTCTCATTCTGTTTACGCCAAATTCTTACTCCATCAGAATGTCTCAACAGAAATCGAGACTCATCAGACCAGGCAACATTTTTCCAGTCTTCAACTGTCCAATTTTGGTGAGCTCGTGAAATTTTAGCCTCTTTTTCCTATTTGTAGTGGAGATGAGTGGTACCCGGTGGGGTCTTCTGCGTTTGTAGCCCATCCGCCTCAAGGTTGTGCGTGTTGTGGCTTCACAAATGCTTTGCTGCATACCTTGGTTGTAACGGTTATTTCAGTCAAAGTTGCTCTTCTATCAGCTTGAATCAGTCGGCCCATTCTCCTCTGATCTCTAGCATCAACAAGGCATTTTCGCCGCATACTGGATGTTTTTCCCTTTTCACACCATTCTTTGTAAACCCTAGAAATGGTTGTGCGTGAAAATCCCAGTAACTGAGCAAATATCAGACTGGCCTGTTTGGCACCAACAACCATGCCACGCTCAAAATTGGTGTGAGCAAAACTGTGCTGTTTTTGGGCCTGTCCTTTTTCCCAATTATAGCACATGGTAAAAGTCAGATAGATTTTCATGAAATCAACAAACTTAAATACAATTTGTTACATATTACTTTCAAATGTAGTTTATATTTTATTTGTTGCTTGCCTTAGGCTGAGTTATCAAATGTGTTTTATATAGATTTCATATAGACTTTGTATGGGCGGCAATCTGACATCATACTAACAGCAACCACACAAACCCTTGGCGCTTCAGATATTACTACAAAGTTTTCTTGCACACTTGCTGACGCTTATGGTTAATCCCCATGGCATCATTTGTTACATCGTTTTTGGTTAGTGGCTGGTGGTCTGCATTGTCATGTTGGCTTCTCTCCACTTGCCAGACTCTGCAGCTATATCTTCCCCACAGTGAATTTATTGTTCAAATCGACACCGATAGTCTATTTTTCTCTAAGTTTGTAGGATGGTATGTGAATCACTTAGCACTTTCTTCTCCTCCTTCTTCAGCTCCAGTAATCGTTCCCTTTAGAGGACAGTCTGAAAGTTTGTATTATAGGTATACAGTATGTAGACAAATTAAAGGTTTTGTCATTTAGAGACAAACTTAAGAAAACTCTTGGTTTTTCTTTGTTGCATTGATTTTGTAACTTTTACTGTATGCTTGCATATCCTTGTGGTATTGCAATATTTTTCTGCCCTTAGCCTGCTGGTTTATTTCATTATAAACATTAAGGGCACTGTAAGGATCCGTCTGAAGATTGATGTGCAATGCTGCTGGCAGTCTTTAAGATCTCTCACCAGGGGTGTGCATCTGAGCGATTCAATAGTGAATCGCATTATAATATGTGGAAAACACTTTTTTTTTAAACACCCATGTCTTGTTTTGAGCATCTACATAGCATCATAATAATATGTGCATTTATTAAGGTTATTTTTGTGGTTTTGAATCTGTGCAGTATGTACTCTAGGAAGCGCCTACAGTACTTTTTAAAGTGCACATATTTCATTGCTAAAAAAAGTTATTTTGTGTATTTGGTATAATACAATGTGTTTGCGTGGTTTATGGTTAAAAAACACATTATTTTCCACATACTGTACATTTTTGTAGCTCCAGATTTCACTCTCTTCCTGAAACGCACAGATTTGAAAAGCTCTGGGTCCCTGATTGGCCAGCTAATCTGTACGTTGTGATTGGCCTGAATACCTCTGAGTGATCCATTTGCTAACAGGAAACCTACAGGCTGTGAGTCCGAAGCGCGAGGAATTATGATAATGTCGGTCTTGTCTACATCACCAATCCTAGGAAGTAAACTGTTGCCTACAATCCGTGTGTTTGTTGTAGTCCAAGAAAAGAGATTGACGTTGGAGATGATAACTCACGTCATTGTTTACTTTGGGGTTTGTACCTTTTGGATATCGTTAACATGTACTAATACACACTAACACACCAAAGCAAATGTAAAACCGTGAATCGGACCATTGGTGCTCTGTAAGATGCAATCCACAGGTGGTGTATGTAAAATTTGATGCGGCAATAGGTTGTGATCCCTATTTCAACCAATGGCAAGAGTTACTCATCAAAACCCACATATTCTAAAGTCCTCCAAACCAGAGCAAAACTCTTTCCCTATTTCTGAAGCAGCAGTTATCATTCGGAGGCAGGCTGGCACACCTGGCACCTGTACAGGCAGGCTGGCACCATGAGCTATCCATCAGTCCTCGAGTCATTTCTCCAGAAGAGTGACTCGCTTTGGCAAACGTCTTTCAGATTGGCACAAGCAGAACTTCTGTAGAGTATTGAAAATGTTGATGGATACTTGAACATGCTGTGGTTGAAACTTTGAACGATGAGGGTCATTTAAGGGCTCAAAAGACTATATTAGTAATAATAATGCCTTACAAGTAACAAGTACGAACTTTAAAGAGTTGTTTGCACTAAGGTTTTTTAAAAAGTAGTGGGTGTCCTGTTGTAGCTGAAGCTTCCGTTCCACCACATCCCAAAGATGGGTTGGAACGGTGACTGGGTTGAGATCTGGTGACTGTGGGGGCCATTTTAGTACAGTGAACTCATTGTCATGTTCAAGAAACCAATTTGAAATGATTCGAGCTTTGTGACATGATGCATTATCCTGCTGTAAGTAGCCATCAGAGGATGGGTACATGGTGGTCATAAAGGGATAAACATAATCAGAAACAATGCTTAGGTAGGCCGTGGCATTTAAACGATGCCCAATTGGCACCTAAAGGGGCCTAAAGTGTGCTAATAAAACATCCCCCACACCATTACACCACCACCACCAGCCTGCACAGTGGTAACAAGGCATGATGGATCCATGTTCTCATTCTGTTTACGCCAAATTCTGACAAATTCATCTGAATGTCTCAACAGAAATCGAGACTCATCACACCAGGCAACATTTTTCCAGTCATGTACCAACTGCCATGTGATTGGTTGATTAGATAATTGCATTAATGAGATATTGAACAGGTGTTCCTAATAATCCTTTAGGTGAGGGTATTTAGCTCTCCATTTAATCTTAATAATGTCTATGAGAAATAACTATTTTGAAGAGATCTCAACTATGCATGCATTTGTATGCAAGTTCCCTCTCAGACTGCCATTGGTACAAGAATGGCCCAAAAACTACAGCAGAAAGCACCATTCAAAAAGTATAACAATCATCATTAAAAGCATGATGCAAGCTTGCATGCTAAGTAAGAAATATCCACTTACAAATATTCAACATTTTGCCCTTATGCTTCGCAAAACATCGGTGTGCTCGCCATCTCCGTCTGGCATGATAATAAATCACAAGGCTTCGGTAATAAATTACTGATTTGTAAAATTAAAGTAAGCTTGAGCTTTAAACAAGGTTCCAGTGGGAAACGCTTCATTTGGTTTCGAAGCAAACACAGCGTGACAATCTGATCAAAAAGCCATGATAAGTCCATTTTTATGAAATACAACCCGGCGCAGGCTGGTAATCATCACCAGGCCAGAAAAAGTAATAAATGCGCCATCTGGACCACATACATTTTCACATTATGAGCAAAATGTGTTCCTTGGGCCTCATCTGTTTTGAGGGGGACTGAAATCGAACGTGGCCAAAAGACTGATGCGTTTTAAAATGTGGCACAGCGGTATCCTGTACCGGCATCCTGGGTAGTTACGACTGAATCAGCTGGGAACTGACTCAACAGGTGACACGTCTGCCCTTGAGCGATGTACATGGAAATGAGGCGGATGATTCTTCGCGTGCCGTCAGTCTAGTGGAAAGACGGGCAGTGATGTTGATAGAAAGAATGGGAGTCAAAAATGTAAAGGCATTATGGCAGATATGAAGCTGTCTAGGGGATATAGTGAAGTAACTAAAGATCGGGGAAGTACATGCTAGGTAAATGACATAAAGGTAGGGTAAAATATATTGATATATGGGTGATTCTCACGAAAACTTGGTTTTAAAAATGTCAACCATGAAAATGTAAAAATTGCTTAAATTTACTTTTTGTCCCACCAGACATTGAAAAACAAAGTCTGGTTTAAATGGGAACATTAATTTAAAAACTTTTACTTATCATTTAACACTTTTTGTAACATAATTTAAAAAATTAGTCCTAAAAAATCTCATTACTGCAACAGTCAGAAAACATCAACACTGACATATTTTCAAAATGACATGACAAACCTGAAAGAACATAATTTGGAGATTCTGCACATGCATTTAAAATCAAAGTATTATGCTTCTATTAATTAAATTAACATTTAATAAGCATCTGTTGCGGTAATGATAATCAAAATGTCGTGTAAGCATTCTGACAAGACAATATTTCAAATTAACTGTAAAAAAAATGATCTTACCTGGTAGCCATCTTGAAGTAACTGGTCCATGTGCTTGGTCACTCAAAATCAAACTTTATTAAAATTCTGTATGTGTGCTTAAACTGTTCTCAAAAAGTGTTGCGGAGGATGAGAACATCAGGCATGGACACATCATTTTCCTAATTTTTCTTTATTATTATTATACATGAATATTCAGTAAATATTTTTTCTGTCATCTAAAGTAGTCTAGCAAAACATCCATTTATTTTTTTTCTTAATATTTTTGTGTTAATTTGATTAAATTACAACGTAACGCATGTTCAAACACAGCCGGACACATTGCGGTAATGAGATTTTCAGCAGAAAATGAGATAAAATTTCCAATTATAAATTCTTATGTTGAAATCACACATTGTGCAAGGTAGAACACAGTATTGTGTTAATTCTGATGCTTTTTAATGTTACTATATAACACATTTTAAAGCTAAAATCATTAGTGATGTGGTGTTTCAATGGTTTCGTGAGAATCACCCATATATTCAGATGCCTCTGAAGTCAACCAATCACTTTGTATGATGAACGAATAAGGGCCCGGTGTTAATGCCCACTGCATTCGAACGCTTTGTTGTCGGGGCGGTGATTTGAGGGGCAGTGAGGTACTGACATTAGGTGAGATGGTTGCTCGGTGGCAGGGTAAGCTGTTTAGCCAGGCGAGTCAAAACGGCGCTCACCAGGGTGTAGCAGTGTCTGTCAAGGAGTCTGTTAGACAGCACGTAGTCCCCCAGCATGCAAAGCGTCACACTGTCAGCTTCTCACACTCCTTACCAGGAGTTGATTTGTGTTCCCATTGCAACCGAGGGCACTCTATATGGGACCATAAGCATCCTTTGTTTCCTAGCACTCTTTCCACTTGCCTCTCTTTCACCCCTGATCTTGTCTCCTCTCGCTCCCCGATGTTTGTTTCACAATGGGGTTCCCCAACAGCGGTAATTAAGTCGGAAGGATGTTATCAGCTCAGTCCAAAAAAAGGGCTCACGCTGTGGGCTTCGTTTTGTAGAGAGAACAGTGAATGATTTATAGACAGAGACCTTGGATGGGCGAGCGACTACGAACGGATGCTCAGAAGTGAAGGTGCGTCAGCAGTGGGCATCTGGTGTCTGACTCACAACCTCTCCAACTGTCCTTAGGTTGGCGGCAGGTGATGGAGTCGTGCCGTTGTGGCCCGTTCGACTTGAGTCACTCTCTAAGAGTTAGAGGTGAATGGCCATGACTCAAAAGTAAGAATGAAGGAGAAACAAATAGAAAGATATGAAAGGGAATGACAAACTGAAACCTTGCTGAGACAGAGAAAGAGAAATCAAGCATTCTGTGATTCATACAGTATGCTCAGGATTAAACTGAAGAGAATAACTTGGAATATAAAAGAGGCATGTACAAGACTTCAGGAGATGTGGGCCCAGTGTGTGACCATCTTGACTGTAATGCACGGGAATTAAAAACACTTTTAAGGAGGGTTTTAAGCCCATTATCGGGCCCGGTCCCGCAGATTTCTACGGAAAACTCTGTGGAATTCCACGGATTCAATTCCTGTCATTGACAAGCACACATACCCCGCGCTTGAGCGTGTTTTTGACCAGTATGTATATTGCTCACTCTGGCAGACTGAAACAACCTAGGTCTCGTTGGGACCCCAAATCTGAGGGCCAAAGTGGTATCCAAAGGCGGGGAAATTGAAATCATAAAGTCGTAGCCTAATTCACATTCAGCGAGTTTCTGTGCTTTTGCTTGCTAGTAGACGTACCCAACTGCTGTATCTAGTTGTGTGAGGTGAGTGGTCACATTGCATATTATTGTTTCTAATTTGCATAAAGTTGAATGAGCAACACTATCTCATGGCAATTTGTACGTATTTTACGAGGTGGCTAATTCGTACATTTTTGTACGACTTGTGACGTTGGGGTTAGGAGTGGCGTTTCGTTATTGTTTTTTTTATAATTGTATGTTTTGCACGATTAACTTCGTATGAATTTATACAGTTTAGCGATTTATAAAATATTTTCGAAAATCTCGTGAGATCAGGTTGGAATTAGGGATGCTTATTTTGACCGGTTAACCGAAAGTTTTATCGATTTGTGACGATTAATATTTTTAGTTAAAATAATTTTTCTTGTTCACGCACGGTGCGTTACTACACATATCTACAGACATTTTGCCACTTTTTTATCCTTAACTTGTAAATGGCCTGTAAATCACGCGTATTATTGCTACCCTGAGAGTCTGTTAAAGTAATAATTTGTATGATAATTAATTTATGTTTATGCTTGAGTATGGTTTGAAAGCCTCACGGAGACACGCGTGTGCGCGCAAGATGACGCGTTCCATCACCGTCCTGCTGGCATCCGGACAGACTAGGGATGGGCGATGAATCGCATGTGATTCTCATGCATATGACATCAGTAAAGCCGGTTTCGTGATTAGTAGTAAATTGCCATCACCTGCTTTCAGATGGAGCGGCATTTACTACACAGAGCCGTATTTCACAGAAAAGTTAGGAAAAATTGCATACATTATCAGAGGCGATTTGTCCACAATTATGAACGCAATTTTGCCTAGCTTCTCTGTGAAATAAGGCTCTGTGTCGCATTTATCACCCACATCTAGGACAGATATTCACTGATCGTCTCTGTGCTAGACCCTGAACACAACAGAGAAAGAAGTCGCATTGTTGAAAACGTTATTTATTTCGTTTTTTGATAATTGTATGTTTTTGCAGGATTAACTTTGTATGAATTTATACGATTTAGCCAAACTTTTTTTAGCCAAGCATTTAGCCAAGCATTTAAAAAAAATCATATGTCCTCCTTTAGAAATGGCCACTGTGGTAGATCAAAAACAGACAATATGCCCACTTTGCATATTAATCGCTGATCACGTGCTGTTTGATAATGTAATGTTGCGTGAAAATTTGATAATGTATGAATTAGTGATGCACCGAAATGAAAATTCTTGGCCGAAACCGAAAACCGAAAAAAGGAAACCATGGCCGAAAAACCGAAACCGAAACACCGAAATAAATTATTATGCCAATTATTAGTACAATTGCATTTATGGCTATCACTGTGTGCTAACTTTACTAGGGGTGTGTGACGGATAAAAAAAACTCACAGTTCGGATCACATTACAGTTTTTGAGGCACAGATCAGATTATTTTTCGGATCAGCAAAAAGCAGGTGGGAAAATTTTTTAGAGCTATTTGTCTCTTTGTCATGGGTTGTTTGATCAACATTAATGACACAGACTTCAGTTGGTTAATCTGACTGTAATCTATACAGACATAAACAAATGTTTTTATTAGAAAAAGAATACTGTGGAGAGAATTTTGTTTATATGTGCCCTGTCAATAACAGAGAGAATTTATGTTTGCTTGTTTTTTTTTAAACGCGTCTCTATTCAAATTATTACTCTAGTGCAGCACTGATTTGGAGACTTTTACAGTACATTAAAACATTAGGATAGGTGAAGAAAAGAAACCGATCCACCATTGCAAACACAGTTTAGAACAAACAAGAAGACAACAAAGAACAGGAATCAAACAATATGGTAACAAACATGCTCCACAGCTTTCTGTTTATGGATGAAATAAAATTAAAGAAGAAAAACGATAGTATGTGTGCAAATGCTGTCTATTTCCTTTGTATAATTGTTTGTAGTGGAGTGTCCTGTCTAAATATTTTCACGCGCATGCGATGTTGTACGCGGACTGTACGCGCACTGTCCGTGCGGTCTCATATTTTGGGCTGCACGCGGACGGTCCGCGCGGCCGGCCACGGACCCTCCTGATGACGAAAATGATGGCGCGCATACGCGGACGTCCCTAGTATACTTTCGGCTTTAAGGGCACTTAAACGCATGCATATACAGAGACTGATGGTGAATCCCAAACAGCGCAACAGTCGCTCCACATAAAAACGTTACGTTGTGTTTCATTGCTTTATTCGCCAAATGTACGTTAATGGATTACAGTAAGAGACACATAGCGCGACTCTCTCTAAAGTTAACACATCAAGACATTCTTCTTTGCAGACGCGTGCAAACAGCTGGACCCTGAGTGAATCCTGCTTGAGCACGAAGGGGAGGGGTGGGGGAGACGACTGATCACCGTGAGGCTGAGTGAAACCCAAGCGCTAGCGCACAGATGAAAGTGGCGCGGTTGACATTCATTTTCGGTTTACATTTTCGGCTGGATTTTTTATTTCGGCCCGAAACCGATAATGCCATTTTCGGCCGAAATTTTCGGCGACCGAAATTTCGGTGCACCCCTAGTATGAATCCTTGTTTTGTTGTTGATCTGTTGGTGCTGTATGCATATTCAAATAAATAAAATTATTGTATTGTTTTTACTGGGTCACAAACAACCTTCAACCGTATTTTTACTCAATGTCAATTTAATATTAAAATCCTATCAGTTAATAGTTAAAGGAATATTCCATTTTCTTAAAAGAAAAATCCAGATAATTTACTCACCACTATGTCATCCAAAATGTTGATGTCTTTCTTTGTTCAGTCGAGAAGAAATTATGTTTTTTGAGGAAAACATTCCAAGATTTTTCTCATTTTAATGGACTTTAATAGAGCCCAACATTTAATACTTAACTCAACACTTAACAGTTTTTTTTCAACGGAGTTTCAAAGTACTATAAACGATCCCAAACGAGGAATAAGGGTCCTATCCAGCGAAACGATTGTCATTTTTGACAAGAAAAATAAAAATATGCTCTTTTAAACCACAACTTTTCTTCTAGGTCCGGTCCAGCGTGACCTAACGTAAATTCGTAGTGACGTACAGTAGAGAGGTCGCGTGTTACATATATAAAACTCACATTTGCGGACCATTGTAAACAATAAACTGACACAAAGACATTAATTAGTATCAGTTGACATACAACAACGTAGGAACGGTCCTCTTTCTCAACACTTGTAAACACTGGGGCGGAGTTTCGCGTTCGTCCTCTGTGACCTCTTGACGTCATGACGTATTGCATCGGGTCCCCCTGACGCATCACGACCGGATCTAGACGAGAAGTTGTGCTTTAAAAGTGTATATTTATTATTTTTGTTGTCAAAAATGACAATCGTTTTGCTAGATAAGACCCTTATGTCTCGTTTGGGATTGTTTATAGTCCTTTGAAACTCCGTTGAAAAAAACTGTTAAGTGTTGAGTTAAGTGTTAATTGTTGGTGTCTATTAAAGTCCATTAAAATGAGAAAAATCCTGCAATGTTTTCTTTCTCGACTGAACAAAGAAAGACATCAACATTTTGGATGACATGATGGTGAGTAAATTATCTGGATTTTTCTTTTAAGAAAATGGAATATTCCTTTAACGTTAAGCTGCAGTTGTCAGTCAGGAAAAGGAACTCAAATTAACATCCCCAGAAGCACAATTTCTTGCTTTTATCTTTGTTTTTATATCCTTAGCCCCTTCAGACCTGAACCCCTTTTCAGGTGTTTAATCAGTGTGCCTTATTTTGATTTTTTGATCAGCATTTTTATTGTTGAACCACAAACATATAATGTCCATTCCAGTGGACGCAGGATCTGAAGGGGTTAACTCAGCACTTCTACATTTGTGTTCGATAAAACTTATCTGTGTTTACTTTGAAGACTTAAACGTGTTGCGAATTGTATAGTTAGCCGCTTTGACAAGTTGCGTGATTACAAGCTTGTTTACATAATTCTCTGTTTTGTTCAACTATGAAAGGCCTGGCATCTGTGGCTTTATATATTCATCATTTTGTGTAATGGCAACGTATAGGAGCACAGCAAAACATTCACTTCATCAAGAAACTTCTTCCTAAGCACTAACCCATGGCTCTGGCACAATAGCGGTTTATTTTTTGTATTACTTGCTGTGTGTGTAAATTTCGCTCCCATTGAAAGACGCCTTAAGATTATCGGCCAAGAGTAAGATGAAGAGATGGGAAGCAGTACGAGTCAGGAAATTACGAGGCACACATTGTTAATGAGTTTTATTAATTTGCTCTTATTAAGAACATCTCTCCATCTCAATATTGAGGTTTATTGATTTGCCATTTAAGATAGCGACTTTAATTAAAAGCGACTTTGAAATGCCAACGCGCCTTAAGGAGGCAGAAAAACACCCGGAGGATCTTTGCGACACAGAGAAATGCAGAACAACACGATAAACGGACAACGTAGGAGAGATTTAACCAAGCATTGTAAAGTTTAAAGTCTGCCATTTGAGAAATATGGAACAAATATACATTTTCCCCGAAGTCCCGTTTTGTTTCGTGCACATGCTGTTTTGGACCTTAAAAACATTTGGTTATAGCTACAACAATATGAGTTTTGTAGGTTTAGATAAATGTCTCTCATAAATGCTTAAGGATTCGAGTGCAATATTACGACCCTTTATGAGGGTCTTTACAATATCTGACAACATCTACAATACCAAGGGCCCTAATAAACTGGTCCACCTCTATGAAGAAGAGATGTTTATCTATTTTAAACTCTCTTGTAGGCCGTAACATACAGTATGTGAAGTGTTATATCATTTTCTGTCTTAACATGACATCACACTTTATTTTATATTAGATTTGAGGGTGTATTTTGAAAAGCTGTATAATGTAAGCAGGAATAGTTCTGTTTCGGGTTAATAGACAGTAAGGGTTGCCAGGTCCAGCAAAAATGTTTTTATGCATTATTAATAAAAGTTGAGTGACTGAGTATTTGCTTAAAATCAATCAATAGTTGTACATATTTCTCTTTATACAGTAGCTCAAACTCTTTGGCAACTTTTTATTATTTTGTATTCTATGACAAGTTTCGAAAGTAAAATTTATGAAAATGGCTCTATGAATAATTGTCAACCATGCATTATTAAATTAGTTCAATTTGCCAGGAAAACTATGACCCTTGTGCTACTGTCTGCAGTTAGTTCGAACTTATTATAAATTTCTTTATCTGCAATAACATAACTGTCATCATCACTATAATATTTTTCTCGACTCTTGTTCCCCTCCGTCCATACAGTATTTCTGCCGTTGCCCTAGTCATTTTTTAGCAGCCCGTTAGTTTTAGACTTTCTTTTTCCTCTCGCTTTTCTCTGTGCCTGCAGTCAGTCAATGTCCTACTTTGAGAACAGCAGTGTAGCTCTCAGTTTTCCATATCGTCAGACGAAATGAAGGCCAAAATTGCGACACATGCCAAATCTGTCTGCTGGTTGAGTTCTACTGGGCTGCGAGTTTGTCTTGTTTTCCTTAGAATTAGTCAAGAAGTTTGGGTACATTTACAGTATATTTGACAGACGCTTTCATGCAAATCGACTTACAGTGCATTCAAGGGAAACATTTTGATTTTATTTATGAGTGTTCTCTGCGAATCCATGGCTTGTGCTCTGCTATCATGCAATGCTCTACCAACACTGAGGTGCCCATGTACCCAAGGTGGCATTTAGATGTTTAGTTCCTTTATCTATCTGTCTGTCTGTCTGTTCATCTGTCTGTGTATCTATGAGGCTGGTTACACCTGGTATTAAGATGTTTTTTCGTCAATTGGATCACAAGTAGTCCACTTTTGACCACTTTCAACAACATTCAGAGGTAGTCGAAACCCCTTTCCATCAGATTGCTTTTGTAGTGTAAACACGCATGTGGTTGAATGTGTTCAAACATCCACACGAGAACGTGGGCATAAGAGACGGATTTAAACACCAGGTGTAAACAGAATGTGTCTCTCTCGTCCACTTGTGATTCGATCGAAGAAAACAGATCTTAATACCAAGTGTAAACAGCCCTTCAGTCTGTTTATGTCTGTCTTCTCCTCGTGTCTGTTTGTCTATGTCTATCAGTTTATGTCTGTCTGCTATCTGTCTGTCTTCTCTCTGTGTCTGTCTGTCCATCTGTCTGCTATCTGTCTGTCTGTCCTTCTATCTATGTCTATCTGTCTGTGTCTGTCTATTTGTCTATGTCTAGCTATGTCTATCAGTTTATGTCTGTCTTCTCTCTGTGTCTATCTGTCTGTATGTCTGTCTATGTCTATCTATGTCTATCAGCTTATGTTTGTCTGCTATCTGTCTGCCTGTCTGTCTTCTCTCTGTGTCTGTCTGTCCATCTGTCTGCTATCTGTCTGTCTGTCGCTCTATCTATGTCTATCTGTTTATGTCTGTATGTCTGTCTGTCTGTCTGTCTTTCTATGTCTATCAGTTTATGTCTGTCTTCTCTCTGTGTCTGTCTGTCTGTCTGTCTATGTCTGTCTATGTCTATCAGTTTATGTCTGTCTTCTTTTTGTGTCTATCTGTCTGTATGTATGTCTGTCTGTCTGTCTATGTCTATCTATGTCTATCAGTTTATGTTTGTCTGCTATCTGTCTGCCTGTCTGTCTTCTCTCTGTGTCTGTCTGTCCATCTGTCTGCTATCTGTCTGTCTCTCTATCTATGTCTATCTGTTTATGTCTGTCTGTCTGTCTGTCTGTCTGTCTGTCTGTCTATGTCTATCAGTTTATGTCTGTCTTCTCTTTGTGTCTGTCTGTCTGTCTATGTCTGTCTATGTCTATCAGTTTATGTCTGTCTGCTATCTGTCTGTCTGCCTGTCTGTCTTCTCTCTGTGTCTGTCTGTATACCTGTCTGTGTTTGTCTATCTATGTCTATCTGTTTATGTCTGTCTTCTCTATGTCTATCTGTTTATGTCTGTCTGTCTATGTCTATCTATGTCTATCAGTTTATGTTTGTCTGCTATCTGTTTGCCTGTCTGTCTTCTCTCTGTGTCTGTCTGTCCATCTGTCTGCTATCTGTCTGTCTGTTTGTCTGTCTCTCTATCTATGTCTATCTGTTTATGTCTGTCTTTCTGTCTGTCTATCTGTCTATGTCTATCAGTTTATGTCTGTCTTCTCTCTGTGTCTGTCTGTCTGTCTGTCTGTCTGTCTATGTCTATCAGTTTATGTCTGTCTGTCTGCCTGTCTGTCTTCTCTCTGTGTCTGTCTGTATACCTGTCTGTGTTTGTCTAGCTATGTCTATCTGTTTATGTCTGTCTTCTCTATGTCTATCTGTTTATGTCTGTCTGTCTATGTCTATCTATGTCATCAGTTTATGTTTGTCTGCTATCTGTCTGCCTGTCTGTCTTCTCTCTGTGTCTGTCTGTCCATCTTTCTGCTATCTCTCTTTCTGTCTCTCTATCTATGTCTATCTGTTTATGTCTGTCTTTCTGTCTGTCTATCTGTCTATGTCTATCAGTTTATGTCTGTCTGCTATCTGTCTGTCTGCCTGTCTGTCTTCTCTCTTTGTCTGTCTGTATACCTGTCTGTGTTTGTCTATCTATGTCTCTCTGTCTGTCTGTCTCTCTATGTCTATCTGTTTATGTCTGTCTGTCTATGTCTATCTACAACCCCAAAACAGAAAAAGTTGGGACACAGTAGAAATTGTGAGTAAAAAAGGAATGGAATAATTTACAAATCTCATAAACTTATATTTTATTCACAGTAGAATATAGATAACATATCAAATGTTGAAAGTAAGATATTTTGAAATGTCATGCCAAATATTGGCTCATTTTGGATTTCATGAGAGCTACACATTCCAAAAAAGTTGGGACAGGTGGCAATAAGAGGCCAGAAAATTTAAATGTACATATAAGGAACAGTTGAAAGACCAATTTGCAACTTATAAGGTCATTTGGCAACATGATTGGGTATAAAAAGAGCCTCTCAGAATGGCAATGTCTCTCAGAGGTCAAGATGGGCAGAGAATCACCAATTCCCCAAATGCTGCGGCGAAAAATAGTTTTCTGAGTTTCTCAGAGAAAAAATGCAATGAGATTGAAGTTATCATCATCTACAGTGCATAATATCATTCAAAGATTCAGAGAATCTGGAACAATCTCTGTGCGTAAGGGTCAAGACCGGAAAACCATACCGGATGCCCGTGATCTTCGGGCTCTTAGACGACACTGCATCACATACAGGAATGCTACTGTAATGGAAATCATAACATGGGCTCAGGAATACTTCCAGAAAACATTGTCAGTGAACACAATCCACCGTGTCATTCGCTGTTGCCAACTAAAACTCTATAGGTCAAAAAAAGAAGCTATATCTAAACATGATCCAGAAGCAAAGGTGTTTTCCCTGGGCAATGCTCATTTAAAATGGACTTTGGCAAAGTGGAAAACTGTTCTCTAGTCCAAAGAATCTAAATTTGAAGTTCTTTTTGGAAAACTGGGACGCCATTTCATCCGGACTAAAGAGGACAAGGACAACCAAAGTTGTTATTAGCGCTCATTTCAGAAACTTGCATCTCTGATGGTTTGGGGTTGCATGAGTGCAGGTGTCATGGGCAGCTTACACATCTGGAAAAGCACCATCAATGCTAAAAGGTTTATCTGAGTTCTAGATACATATGATCCCATTCAGACGTCGTCTCTTTCAGGGAAGACCTTGCATTTTCCAACATGACAATGCCAGACCACATACTGCATCAATTACAACATCATGGCTGTGTAGAAGAAGGATCCAGGTACTGAAATGGCCAGCCTGCAGTCCAGATTTTTCACCCATAGAAAAGATTTGGTGCATCATAAAGAGGAAGATGCGACAAAGAAGACCTAAGACAGTTGAGCAACTAGAAGTCTGTATTAGACAAGAATAGGACAACATTCCTATTCCTAAACATTGGTCCTCCTCCAGCTGTTCCTTATATGCACATTTAACTTTTCCGGCCTCTTATTGCTACCTGTCCCAACTTTTTTTGGAATGTGTAGCTCTCATGAAATCCAAAATGAGCCAATATTTGGCATGACATTTCAAAATGTATCACTTTCAACATTTGATTTGTTATCTATATTCTACTGTGAATAAAATATAAGTTTATGAGATTTGTAAACTATTCCATTCCTTTTTTACTTACAATTTCTCCTGTGTCCCAACTTTTTCTGTTTTGGGGTTGTATGTCTATCTGTTTATGTCTGTCTTCTCTCTGTTTCTGTCTGTATATCTGTTTATGTCTGTCTGTCTATCTGTCTGTCTGTCTGTCTATGTCTATCTATGTCTATCTGTTGATGTGTGTCTTCTCTCTGTGTCTGTCTGTCTGTCTGTCTGTCTGTCTGTCTGTGTCTGTCTATTTGTCTATGTCTATCTATGTCTATCTGTTTATGTCTCTTTGTTTGTGTATCTGTCTGTGTCAGTCTATCTTTCTGGCTGGCTGTCTATGTCTATCTATGTCTATATGTTTTTGTCTGTCTACTGTCTGTCTGTCTGTCTGTCCATCTATCTATCTGTCTGTCTGTTTGTTTGTCTGTCTGTCTGTCTATCTATGTCTATCTGTTTATGTTTGCCTTTTCTCTGTGTCAGTCTGTCCATCTATCTGTCTGTCTGTCTGTCTATCTATATGTCTTTCTATGGTTATGTCTGTCTTTCCATTTGTCTGCTGTCGGTCTGTCTTTTATCCATCTATCTATGTGTCTAATTATGTCAATCTGTTTTTGTCTGTTTTATCTTTGTGTCTGTCTGTCTATCTGTATGTCTGTCTGTCTATCTATGTCTATCTGTCTGCCTAATTTTCAGTCTGTCCATCTGTCTGCTATCCATTCATCCGTCTATCTTGAGATATCAAATATTGGGTATTTTGCTCACTCATAATCTACATACATTTGGCCATATAGTGTGGCGGTGCAAAATCAGTATGAAAACTTAAAATGAGGAAAAAATGCAATTGCTAATGAAATGGACAACATAGAGAGACGATGTACCCCGGAGAGGCGTTTTCAAATGTCACTGCTTTCTGGTTTAAAACACCAGGGAAGATCAGAAAAAAGCACAAAAATGGAAATGTAAAAACGGGCAGAGAAATTGACATGCAGGGTGGAAAGAGGGGAAGGGTCGGAGAATAACTGAAGTCTTGAAATGTCAAGTGCCAAAATGTTGGCAAGAAAGTCAGGTACAACTTCACCTGGGGTCTAGCAGTGCCACCTCTCTGAGCTGTTGAGAGAGAAGAGCTTTCTTTTCCTCTCTGGACGATTTCTTTAGGCAAAGTATAAATCACGCTGGCACAATGAAAGCAGGGCTCAGCGATGCTCCAAAAACCGAGAGGGCCTGCTTTTTTAAGACTTCAAAGTTGTTCGTCTTCACACAACCAACTAACGGCATGATGAATCGTAAAAGCTCCGATCCAGAGATTTGTTCATGCCACTTTTAATTTGCTTGCTAACGTGTGTTCACTTGCGTAACTGGTTGTTAAATGCTAAGGTAGTCAACCGATATAATGAGAAAAGCAATCAGCATGTTGATGTTTTAAAATCAAGGATTTGTTCCTTTTGGATTTAAAAGGTGGGAACGTTTGCCCATATGGGAATTGTGCCCATAACTTTAATTTGCATGCATGTTTTGTTTTAGCACCTGGTTCACCAAAGGAATTATGCAAATCAGATAAGCACTATTTTTATTAATTTATACTTTTAAAGAGGCCATAAACAGATGTAGTTTTACTGAACTTTGGGTCCGTTTTAGTTTACTACATTTTATGGTCTTCTCTTTGTATCTCAGAATCTATTTACCCTGTAAAAAATGAGACTTCCTCAAATTCTCCCAAACAAATTTATCTACTGTAGTTTTGTTGGGTAGCTGTAGTACACCATGTTCTACCTTAATATCTTTGCAAGATAAAGCTCAGTGTGGGTTGATACAACTTTCTCAGCTTGAAGTATCTTCTTTGGTTCCCCTTAGACGTGCAATGAAAGGAGACCTCATCTAAAGATGCCAGTAAAAGAGCCTGCTGCCTCAACATGCAAAAAATACCCTCACTGAGAACAGGTAAAGCTGAAAGAGCAGATATGAATATAAAATAGTTGAAGGTAGGAGGTAAGGAGACCGTAACTGAAAGAGAGAAATCGTTTTGTTAGTTTTTCATAGTACAGAATTGCCTCTATTGATGTTTTTATGTATTTTCCAGTATTTTGAGAGACAACTCTCAAGCATTTTTCTTAGGTTTGTTCCACAACAGCTGACAAAAATACTAACAAAAACACTAGACATAAAATGCTTGTTAAACACCAGCCTGTCTTTCCCATGCCGACAGCTGCCAAGATTGTGTTTTTGTTGTAGACCGGAAAAATGTTTGAATACTGGAAAGTGTTCGTCCATGTTGTTTAGGAATTAGGAAAGTTGTTATCACAAGTAGTGCTGTGACGGATCGCAGTTGCGACCCACGGTTCGGCTCGCATGCAATTCACGGATTAATACGCAAAATTAAATAGGGAAATGTTAACACTCAAAAAGGCACTAAAGTGAGCAGCTTTCTGTACGCACAGACGCACATGCGGTTGAGTGTGTTCGGTCCAGGGCTCGGTGTCCCGATAATGATTGAACTTAGCACTTAAGAGCGCTTTCTACGAGCTACTTAATGAACATTCGTTGTTCATTTACGTGTGTTTCCCAAAGATGCACGTATAACGATTGCTTGCAATTGGGTTTTAAATGCTACTTACGAGTCGCTATCCGTTTGTCAAGTGCTCAAATGTCACCAATAGAATGACTCGAATTTGTAGCAAAGGCTTGTTTAGGCTAATGATCTAATATTTTTTATAATATTTTTCATTATTGTTCAATTACTTTTTAAATGTTTTAATAATTTGTGCATAATGAAATATTCTTTTCCGTATTTAGTTAGAACTCGTCCCACTGCGAAATGCCTTCTGCATTGGATATTATAGTTTAGATTATTATTATTATTATTATTTGTTGTTTATTATCTATTTTTATATGTTATTATGGATCAATGCATTGTACCATAAATATTTATTTGGTTCCTTTAATCAGATGCCATTTCCCTTCAAAACATTTTTTTTACTGTGGATGATTTATAGCAGAAATTGGTAGGAACAATTTCTCAATTTGCTAGTACGAACTTTTACCAAAATTGTACCAAATATTTTTTTCTTCTATAGTAATTTAATCATTTAAATCTGATTTCTCATTTGAATTTTAAATATATTATATTAAAGTAATTTAAACAAATAAACAAAGAACCCAATAAATAAATATACATTTAAAACATTACAACATCGTCATTGCAGAAATGCAATTTGCTGGTTGTCCTGTAGGTGACCTTGTAACTCTTTTGTCTTACGATGCACTTATGAATTAACGATTACTCCAGAGCACTTGTAGATCTACAATGATTTTCAAGTGCTACTTAAGTTACAAAGCTTTTGGGAAATGGCCCGTAATTCTAAGATGATTCGTACAATAGTTTTTACGATCTACTTAGCCTTACGATGCTTTTGGGAAACCCGGCCCAGCTCCAGTCAGACATGATCATCCCCACGCCCTTCAAAGATCAGAACGCTTGATGTGTAAACTTTAGAGAAAGTTGCGCTACTGTGTTTTATCCTGTAGTCGATTAAATTACATTTGGCTAATAGAGCAATGAAAAAACGACATAACGTTTTTATGTGAAGCGACTGTTTATGCTGTGGCATTTTAAATTTACCTTTTGTCTATGTGCGCGCGCGCGTTTAAGTGCACTTAAAAGTGCACACACGGAGATTCCTTGACAGGGAACATAAAAACTAAATGATCTTCACAGTATTCTTTTTCTAATAAAAACATTTGTTTATGTCTTAAGTGTGTATGCATAGATTAGAATCAGAAACCAGTCTGTGCCTATTTGATCTTAAAGAGACAGTAACCTCAATTAACCTCCTTAAGTCGGTGTCATTAATGTTAATCAAACAACCTAAGACAAGACAAGAAAATCACTTCTGTAGCTCTGAAAAATAATAATTATATTTAATGCATTCAAAAAATATTCATTTGATTTGATTTCTGTACCTAATGCAATTTTTTTTATTTTTCCTATCCCTTTTTTTACTGATCTGAAAAATGGTCCGATCCGTGCCTCAAAAACCATAATGTGATTCGAACCATGAGTTTTGTGATCCGTCACACCCCTAATCACAAGCTTTTGATAAGACTTCGAAAACCCAAAATGCTTTGGATGTACAGTACTGAGATTTATTTGGCGATTTGTGATAGTTGTGGTAGCAACTTGCATGACACATTATAAAAGCACTTGCGGTAGTTGACAAGTCGATATTCTTTCTTAATACTCCTCCTTCATGTCATGTTTGTGGCTGTCTTGTTTCAATATAAAAGCATGCAACATCAGGTTAGAGATTTACACAGATTACATAAACACATGATGGCTTTACATCTATGAGGCTCGAGCCGACGAAAACCACATGAAATTGCCGTTTCAAAAAATTGCCTATTCTTTGTGTCAAGAACACACAGATAATGTCTGTCATTATATCGGCTTAGCTCGAAACCGTTGAGCCTCAAGCTTCTTTGAAATGTATGTGCTTTTCTTTACCATAATAATACACTCACCTAAAGGATTATTAGGAACACCATACTAATACTGTGTTTGACTCCCTTTTCGCCTTCAGAACTGCCTTAATTCTACGTGGCATTGATTCAACAAGGTGCTGAAAGCATTCTTTAGAAATGTTGGCCCATAGATAGCATCTTGCAGTTGATGAAGATTTGTGGGACGCACATCCAGGTCACGAAGCTCCCAAAGATGCTCTATTGGGTTGAGATCTGGTGACTGTGGGGGCCATTTTAGTACAGTGAACTCATTGTCATGTTCAAGAAACCAATTTAAAAATGATTCGAGCTTTGTGACAAGTTGCATTATCCTGCTGGAAGTAGCCATCAGAGGATGGGTACATGGTGGTCATACGGGGATGGACATGGTCAGAAACAATGCTCAGGTAGGCCGTAGCATTTAAACAATGCCCAATTGCCACTAAGTGTGCCAAAATACATCCCTTAACAACACAGTATCAACATGTTAAAATCAATCAGAACACCTTAAACCTTTAAGGGGACATTTCACAAGACTTTTTAAAGATGTAAAATAAATCTTTGGTATCCCCAGAGTACATTCAGTATGTGAAGTTTTAGCTCAAAATACCAGATAATTTATTATAACATTAAAATCCCACTTTGTAGGTGTGAGCAAAAATGTGCCGTTTTTGGGTGTGTCCTTTTAAATGCAAATAAGCTGATCTCTACACTAAATTGCAGTGCTGTGGTTGGATAGTGCAGATTAAGGGGCAGTATTATCCCCTTCTGACATCACAAGGGGAGCCAGATTTCAATTACCCATTTTTCCACATGCTTGCAGAGAATGTTTACCAAAACTAAGTTCTTGGGTTGATCTTTTTCACATTTTCTAGGCTAATACAAGCACTTAAACATGGAAAAGTCAGATTTTCATGATATGTCCTCTTTAATGAACCATGAGCTGTAGACTCGCTTTGAATTATTATTCTGCAAAGTGCAAACAGAAAGAAAGAGAGCGATGTCCTAATTCAGGACTGTCCGACTAAGGTTGTCCTATTTCGAAGACTCTTTTAAATGCAGCCTCCTTTCCAAAGGCTGCAAAGGACATCCAATATGTTTTGAGCTCAAATAAAGATGGATAACATGTTAACCTAAGTTTTTTCGAAAATCGTATGCTTACAATGCCAACATAAGGTAGTAAAATATATTCTCTTGTGTAAAATAATTATTTCAGTTTAGCTCGCTCCATCTCAGCGTGCTTATTAGCATAATGGCAAAATCAAATAGAAAGATAGATGTAGAGGGTTGGGGGGCTCAGACTGTCATATTCTGTATGTTTTTATTTTGCCGTGGGGGGAACAAAAAAATGTATCCCAAAAATTGTGAACCACTGTTCTAGATACTGTCAGTTGCCAATTTAAATAAATGAATGAGTATGAAACATATACAAGGGAATGTTAAGAGTCCGCAGAGCCCATAGTTGAAGAAACACTCGTATGCATTTACATAAAAGAGTATATAACACAATAAGGACATCCACACAAGTTTGTGTGTGCATCGTTCACAGCTCGGAAAGGATTCTAAGACACAAACTATTACCTAACTAGCTTGATGGTGCCATTTCAACGCTCCCTTTTTGTTAATGAGCATATAAAGCTTTGGGTTATTTTTGTAAATGAGAGTTTTGGAGAACATCGCTTTCTTGTGATTTATTCAGTGGTCTGATCCTTAGGCAACATCTCCATTTCAACAGAGGAAACGTTTGGTTTATGTGCAAAAGATGATACACAAAACACAAGCGAATGTTATTCTGATGCACTTAGCTTGGCGTCAGTAGCACAAGAGCCTATTAAAGATATGAATGTTTATCTTCAACAGATCTGTTATCCATCATATCAGCTGTATGCAGGAGCGTTTTATAATTTCTCCGCCAAGTTGCACAGAGATTAAGATAAAACTGAAGATATACCTTGATATCAATTTAAAACACATTGGGGATTTGTTGAAATAAATATGTAAATATTGCACAGTTTAAAAATATGAACTAGCTAATGAGTTTTCACTGTGAAGACATTGTACTGGACTTGTTTTTTATAAAAAAATAATAATAATAATTTTAACTTTCTTTGCATCTAAAACTACTTGACAAGCTTTACACTGTTAAAAAGTCCTTATTGCATTAACATTAAGTTTAATCAACTTAAATTTACAATTAATTTAAACTTTCCTGACTAGTTATTTTTTATTATTAAATTATAAAAATAAAGTTTAAATAACTTAAGATAATTAAATTTTATTTTTTATCATTTATAGCAACTCATCACTACTCAAGAAATGAATTGTAAACCCAAGTAGATTTTTTACAGTGTAGGCAATGTCACAGGTTGCGTAATGTAGTGTAAAATGAAGTTGTTAAGTGTAGTTTTTATTTTATTTAAATGGCTATATACATTCACCTAAAGGATTATTAGGAACACCATACTAATTCTGTGTTTGACCCCCTTTTGCCTTCAGAACTGCCTTAATTCTACGTGGCATTGATTCAACAAGGTGCTGAAAGCATTCTTTAGAAATGTTGGCCCATATTGATAGGATAGCATCTTGCAGTTAATGGAGATTTGTGGGATGCACATCCAGAGCACGAAGCTCCCGTTCCACCACATCCCAAAGATGCTCTATTGGGTTGAGATCTGGTGACTGGGAGGGCCATTTTAGTACAGTGAACTCATTCTCATGTTCAAGAAACCAATTCGAAATGATCCGAGCTTTGTGACATGGTGCATTATCCTGCTGGAAGTAGCCATCAGAGGATGGTTACATGGTGGTCATAAAGGGATGGACATGTTCAGAAACAATGCTCAGGTAGGCCGTGGCATTTAAACGATGCCCAATTGGCACTAAGGGGCCTAAAGTGTGCCAAGAAAACATCCCCCACACCATTACACCACCAGCCTGCACAGTGGTAACAAGGCATGATGGATCCATGTTCTCATTATGTTTACGCCAAATTCTGACTCTACCATCTAAATGTCTTAACAGAAATCAAGACTGATCAGACCAGACAACATTTTTCCAGTCTTCAACTGTACAATTTTGGTGAGCTCGTGCAAATTGTAGCCTCTTTTTCCTATTTGTAGTAGAGATGAGTGGTACCCGGTGGGGTCTTCTGCTGTTGTAGCCCATCTTCCTCAAGGTTGTGCGTGTTGTGGCTTCACAAATGCTTTGCTGCATACCTCGGTTGAAACGAGTGGTTATTTCAGTCAAAGTTGCTCTTCTATCAGCTTGAATCAGTCGGTCCATTCTCCTCTGACCTCTAGCAATCCCAGTAACTGAGCAGATTGTGAAATACTCAAAATGGCCCGTATGGCACCAACAACCATGCCACGTTCAAAATAGCTTAAATCGCCCTTCTTTCCTATTCTGACATTCAGTTTGGAGTTCAGGAGATTGTATTGACCAGGACCACACCCCTAAATGCATTGAAGCAACTGCCATGTGATTGGTTGATTAGATAATTGCATTAATGAGAAATTGAACAGGTGTTCCTAATAATCCTTTAGGTGAGTGTATATATATATATATATATATATATATATATATATATATATATATATATATATATAGCCATTTAAATAATATGTTTTATATAGATCTTTAAACACTTTCAAGAACCCTAAATTTGAGTAATGGAAGGTTTGCAAAAGGTGCATATTTATCATTATAACGCTGTAAATGTCAGACATATTTAACACAGAATATGTTGTTGAGCGAGTAATTGTCATGGTTGTATTTCAACAAGAGAATCCGTCGAGGACTGAGAAGCTGCGCTTAAGTTTCACTTAAAAGCAAATGTAGAAACAAAGCACCGATTCGTGAGTCCCCCTGGCGTGCCGAGAATGTCAGTTCTGCCTTGAGGGAGAACACAAGCGAGAGCTTGTCCTGGATCTTTCTTTTCTTGTTCAAGAAGACGTCTGAGCCTGACAGATGTTGAGCGAATCTCCCAGACGCACATTTGCGTGAATGCGCCCCCACTGTTCTGCTCAGCACCTTGTCTACATGTTTCATTCATCTTGTTTAATGCGACCGTGGACATCACGCTTTCAGACCCTGAAATAGACTCCAAATTAAAACTCCTGCAGTTTTGTCACCGTATGAATATTAATTCCCAACATACCACTTCATCACATGTCACTAGCCAGAATGCTGCAATAATGGTGGGATCGCTGGTAATGGTTACGAAATTGTTGCAAAAAATGTTGCATTGTTCATGTATACTGTACTCTCTCAGCAACCAGTGTTGTGTAAGTTTCTCAAAGAAAAGGAATTATTTACTAGTTACTAATTACATCTTCAATCATGTAATAAGATTACTGTACAAATACTCTCTCCAAAAATTATTTAATTATTTATTACTAATTACGTTCTTTATTCTATTTAGTAAATGATATAAAGATAGGCTTGAAATGGCTCAAATCAATCATATAAAAGTACATAAATTATTCTGGTCACACTTTTTAAGGTCCAATTTTTACTATTAGCTACAAATTACTGCTTATGAATACTTAGTAAAGTAGTTGTTAAGTATTGTTATGAATCTGGTAGGATTAAGGATGTAGAATAAGGCAGAATCAAGCATTAAAATGTGCTTTTTTAGTATTAATAAACAGCCAATATCTCAGTAATATTAATGCTAAGAGCCAACCAGTTAATAGTGAGAATTGGAAACTACACAAGACTGTTACTATTATTCTTATTAATTCACCAAAGTATTTAAAATAAGAAGGATACATAAAAACATGCATTTTAACCTTAGACTTTAATTTTTGATGTCAAATCCACTATTGTATTAAAGCAATAACCACAGTATTTATTTCAAGAAGTACAAAACGATTGCATAGGGGTGCAAAACGATTAATCGGAATTAATCGTTTGATAATAAAAGTTTTTGTTTACATTATATATGTGTGTATTGTGTATAATAAATATGTATATATAAATACACACTTATGCAAGTATATATTAAATAAATATTTATACATATTTAAATATATAATTATAAATACTTAATGTATAAATAGATTTTTGTTTTCTTAAAATTATACATGTTTGTGTGTATATTTATATATTCATAATTGTTATACACAACACACACACATACACTCACCTAAAGGATTATTAGGAACACCTGTTCAATTTCTCATTAATGCAATTATCTAATCAACCAATCACATGGCAGTTGCTTCAATTCATTTAGGGGTGTGGTCCTGGTCAAGACAATCTCCTGAACTCAAACTGAATGTCAGAATAGGAAAGAAAGGTGATTTAAGCAATTTTGATCGTGGAATTTGTTGTTGGTGCCAGATGGGATCTGCTCAGTTACTTGGATTTTCACACACAACTATTTCTAGGGTTTACAAAGAATGGTGAAAAGAAAAAAAACATCCAGTATGTGGCAGTCCTGTGGGGGAAAATGCCTTGTTGATGCTAGAGGTCAGAGGAGAATGGGCCGACTGATTCAAGCTGATAGAAGAGCAACTTTGACTGAAATAACCACTCGTTACAACCGAGGTATGCAGCAAAGCATTTGTGAAGCAACAACACGCACAACCTTGAGGCGGATGGACTACAACAGCAGAAGACCCCACCGGGTACCACTCATCTCCACTACAAAAAGAGGCTACAATTTGCACGAGCTCATCAAAATTGGACCATTGAAGACTGGAAAAATGTTGCCTGGTCTGATTAGTCTCGATTTCTGTTGAGATATTTAGATGGTAGAGTCAGAATTTGGCGTAAACAGAATGAGAACATGGATCCATCATGCCTTGTTACCAGTGTGCAGGCTGGTGGTGTAATGGTGTGGGGGATGTTTTCTTGGCACACTTTAGGCCCCTTAGTCCCAATTGGGAATCATTTAAATGCCACGGCCTACCTGAGCATTGTTTCTGACCATGTCCATCCCTTTATGACCACCATGTACCCATCCTCTGATGGCTACTTCCAGCAGGATAATGCACCATGTCACAAAGCTCAAATAATTTCAAATTGGTTTCTTAAACATGACAATGAGTTCACTGTATTAAAATGGCCCCCACAGTCACCAGATCTCAACCTAATAGAGCATCTTTGGGAGCTTCGTGCCCTGGATGTGCGTCCCACAAATCTCCATCAATTGCAAGATGCTATCCTATCAATATGGGCCAACATTTCTAAAGAATGCTTTCACCACCTTGTTGAATCAATGCCACATAGAATTAAGGCAGTTCTGAAGGCGAAAGAGGGTCTAACACAGTATTAGTATGGTGTTCCTAATAATCCTTTAGGTGAGTGTATATGATGTAAACAAAACATTTATTCTGCAGACGATTAGTCGCGATTAATAATTTTGCAGCCCTAATGAGAAGTAACTGTAATTATATTACTGTGAAAATAAAAGTAATTCCTTGCTTTACTTTTTCAAGAAAAAAGTAATTAAATTACAGTAGCTAATTACTTAGTAAGTAGTTACATCCAACTTCAGCCTGATCTCACAAGAATTGACTAATTCGTATGAATTCATACAAAGTTAATCATGCAAATCTTACGATTCTCATGAAAACAACAACAACAACGAAACCCAACCCCTAACTCCAACGCTACTGGGGTCAAGGGAAATCGTACAAAAACTTACAAATGTGGTCGTATGAATTAATATGAATTAGCCAACTCATAAAATATGTACGATTTCTCATGAAATTGCGTTGCCAACTCTGTCCGCAACATGTCAGTTTATTACAGGAATATTACAGGTTTAAAACAAGTAAAAAACTATTAAAAGCGTCCATGGAACCAAGACTCATCCAAAGTCAAAACAAAAGTTGTATTTACTGTATAGTATAGTTGTTAGATATTTTAAAATAATCGCGAAGAAAAAGAAAATCTCCAGCGAAGTCATTTAAGATGATAAACTCTGTCAGCAGAATCTGATTTTCACAATGGATACAACTACATATCCCATGATCCTCTGTGACATCTACTGTTTATAAAATTACCCCTTTCCGAAATGCGTCTTTTTGGCTAAAAATGTATTGCCTCATTGGCATTTCTGTGAATTGTGAATGCATTTTATAATACTATTCTAACTTCTCCAGATGTCTTAAAAGTGACTTGAAGTCAGTGAAGGTCGTATAGTGAAAAGCCTTTGCCTTTGTAGCGCAGTGAGCTGGGAATCATGGGAGTTTAAATCTGACATGGTGTCAATAATATATTAGCAGAGCAGAGCGATGTCATTGTATTCGCTGTTTGTGTGCGTGTGATGTTTTGTAAAGTATGAAACAAGTGCTGTGAGACTGAGTCGACTTCAGATGCCTTGTCTTTCAAATAGCGTTGAAAAGTCATTTTGCTAGTTTTATTATTGCCTGCTTGAGCTTTATTTTAGAAATCAATCTAAAAGAAGGACGAATATGAAGATATGATACAATTCATCAGTGATCTAAGTGTAACACTGTTAGATGTATTGCTATTTTAAGTCATACCCAGAGAAAATGACAGTGCTGTAAATAGCACGCTTTGCTGTGACTGATTGACTCTATTTTAACACCCTGTGATCATTCATTCAATATTTCTTAACCTGCCCAATTTTCTTCTGATTATAGTTTCTGTTATTCATGAGGTTTCAATGTTTAGTGTAATTCGCAATAGACCTGCAATCTAAAGTAAACATCTGTTGCGGCATGATTTTATCTCGGTGACGGAAGGCAGTAAATCTACGATGATGGATTTTGAAAAAGGGTAATTTTATAAACAGTGGATTGTTTTATCCGCTGACACTATGATGTGTCACAGAGGATCATGGGATATGTTGACTTATCCATCATGAGAGAAAGTGAATGGGAATTCTGCCGACAGTTTGTCTTAAACGACTTTCCTAGCTTCGGTGAATAGAGATTTTTTATGAATAAATTGGAGATTTATGTGAAACTGTTTAGATATTATTGCATCCCTGTGATGAATTGCTTAGCAGTTTTCCTTGCTTTTGTAAGTCTAAATGTGAAAGTAAATGTCTAAACAACCATAAATATTTGTCCTTAACTCATTCCCCGCCAGCCTTTTTTTTTTTAAGTTGCCCGCCAAACTTGATTTTCTCAAAAGTTTCACAAAATGCCTTCCAGGAATTTTTTCTTCTATAACTAAATAAACAAACAAATATAAAAAATGAACAGATCTTCTGCTTTCAAACAAACAAACAAAATGGGAAAAAAAATTTCATCCTATCTTCATTTGTTCTCTTTTTATAACCTCTTAAGTATGAGTAGGTTTCTTCAAAAATACCAAAATTTGAGCAAAAAGCTGAAATAATTGCATTTTTGTAAATTAATTTTGTTAAAGATCAGATTCAGAACGATTATCAAAACATACACTGAGTTTAAAATTAGTAAAATTACGTTTTGCTTCAGTTTTTTATAAATTGGGGAAAGTGGATAATAGCGGAATTACAGATTACCGTAAAAACTCATCAGGGAAGCGTCATTGGCATGGAAATGTTTTCTCTTAATTGACCAGATAACTCGTTAATGGTGGGGAAAGAGTTAAAAAGGAAAAAAAATTGAAATTATCCAGTGACACGTACACTGTAAAAAAAAATTGTTGGCTCAAGCAGGGTTGCCAAGTTTTTACGGCAAAACCCGCCCAATTTCTCCTCAAAACTAGCCCAAAACTAGCCTTTTACTGGGGGGAGGTTATAGTAAAAGCTATGTTCTGGGGGTAAACTCAAATGTTATCTCATGGCAATTCGTACGTATTTTACAAGGTGGCTAATTTGTATCAATTCATGTGACCACATTTGTACTTTTTTACAGATTGCCTTGACCCCTTTGTTGTTGGGGTTAGGGGTGGGGTTTTGTTATTGTTTTTATGATAATCGTACGTTTTTGCCTGATCAACTCTTCCCGCCATTGACGACTTAATTGAGAGAAAACGCTTCCCTGCCAATGACGAGTTTTTCCGGCAATCTGTAACCCTAACCCTAAAACTGCCCGCACCAACAGTGTAAAAGTAGCCAACCTAGGTAAAAAAGTAGTATACTTTAATGTATTAGAAATATGATTGAAGTACATGAAGTATAAAACAGGTATGCTTCTACTTGTTGTGCTTTATTTAAAGAGTATGTGTACTTTTTAAAAGTATACTTTTAGTGTATGCACAAAATGTACTTAAACACAACTATAATTTGCGCTGCAATGCCTTTTTAAGTGTATTTCCATTAGGATGGCAATACAGTGCAATTGTACTGTAAGTGTGCTTAATTGCTCATGAATCTTGAGTTCAGTAGTGTTTTTAAGTGCACTTGAAGTTTAAAAAAAGTTGTTCCATTTTAGTATACTATTTACACTGAAAGTGTAGTCAAATAGATGTTAAGTTGAATACATAATTGAATACACTTAACTATACTTGGATTCGACGAAAATAGTACAAAATGTTGAAAATATACTTAGAACACTTTTTAAAAGTATAATATATTTATTTTTCACCTGTACTGTAAAAAATACATTGCTGCCTTAAATTTATTTTGTTAAATCAACTCAGATTTACAAGTCATGTCAAAGGGGTGAGTTGTCACAACTTAAAAAATATAGTTGAGAAAAGTCAACTTAATTTTATAAGTTATACCAACTCACCTGTAGTTATAACTCATCTCTAGTCAAGATGAATAATAGTAAGTTGAAATGACTTGTAAATACAAGTTGATTCAACAAAAATCTAAGTCAGCAAAGTATTTTATACAGTGTGGGAAATTATGGGGGAAAACCACAGATTTGGCAACCCTGGGTTCAACTTAAAAAATTTGGTTAGCTGATTGTACTGTACGATTTTAGTTGATTGTCTCAAAAATTTTAGAAAAAGTTAAAACTTATTTTTACTTTTAAGGCAAACGTAACTGTTTTTAGTTGAACCAACTAGATAGATTCGCAATAGATAATATTTAATGGGTGCGTCAGTGCACCAATCAAAATATAGTAAAGGAGAAAAAGCTCCACTGATCTTTGTGATAAACTGAACTTCATGTAAAGCTTTGGAGAAAAAACAAAGTGACAGTTCTGAGACTTTGCAATCTGGTTGCGTTAGCAAGCTGTGTTAAAGTGAACTTAGCTCAGCTTGCTAGAAAGCACATGGTGACTGTCACCAAGGGTAAGAGTTTCTTCACAGATTCACAGCCACTCCAGACGGACGCATCCGTCCTCAGGCCAGCATATGGCTTTAAATCGTACATGTGTGATTGTGTAAATTTAGTTGCTGTCAAATCCGTTTATCACATGAACTGCACATTTGCATGTGGTTTCACATCGAAATTGGATTTTCGAAAGTATGTTTGAGGATTGAGGTGAGTTTTTTTGGGGTGCATGTGATGTTATGCACACTTGAGGTTGTATCGTTTCATTTTTTGCTCATAGAGAAAAGTGCCTACTCTACGCAATTGCCACTGTTTTTAGCCATGTTGAAAAGAGTTGGTATCTTTTTAAGGTATACAACCTTAAAATTTCGCTGTGGTCAGATGTACTGTCTATTGCAAGCCCCAGTCAGACTAATAAAGTTATTTCCACCAGCATGGGCAGAGCTCCAAGCGGAGCGTAGATACGTGGCTCAAAGTGGATGGTGGATCTTGCGGGCAGCAGATAACCTTCATGGAACGCTTCCCATTTTCCGCTCCTGCCTTTCCTGGTCCCGATGTTTTGTTACCTCGTCTCCTGGGAAGAGCTAGATGAAATATGACAAGACTATCTGCGTCCAACACAAATGAGCGCATCAACCCTTCCAACGCAGCTTACGGCCAAACACGACCTACATTCAGTCTGCTCTGAGGAGAGAAAGCGTGATGTGTGTACAGCTAGCGTTTTACGATCACTTTAATTTGTCGTTGCTCGTTTGCTTTATTTCGCATGCATTGTTTTCGCATCTTATTGGTGTGGCGTTGCAGATGCCTTGTGAGTTTTGTTAATCGTTCTGAAGTGTAAATCGTTGGTTGTAAAAGTGGTAAAGATATGCGAATGTCCTTTTTTGATCGGATGTGCAGCATTTTTTGGGGTTTTATAATAATTTATTTTACATATATGTACATATGTTTATGGCTATTCGTTAACAAGGTCATGGGAACCCACATACAGTACTGAAAAAAAACATACCTTTGTAAATGGTCATACAGGGTGAATTGCCCTAATGTGGGACATTTTTTGAATTTGAGACTGGACTTGATGATTGCTCCATCCTCTTGACTGGACATTTGAGAGGTCATGCTATTTATCTTTTTGTGATGCCATAGACCTTAGGTCTCCCCCTTTAGGGCACTTCACCCATACTGTATATAATTTATCTACTGTATGTTCTTACCAAGTAGAACTTGTTTTAAAGTGCTGCCAATTCACGACACGACACGCAGTTCCCCAGACACATGCACAGATGCTTTTGGAAATCCACAGTGCTACAAATCACATGATAAATCTGTCAATTACAGTAGCAAAGGCCTGGTGATCTTACAGCTTGTGTTGAATTGTGCTCGATTGAGCGGCGCGCTAGGGACTGCGAGGATTTCTCGAGCTTCTGTTTCAACATAATTTGTGGTAAATTGTGATTTATATGCGGCAGACAAGAGGCTGGTGATGAGTAGGTTTATCATAACCGGCAGGTGCTTGTGCATTATGACTCTTTGATTCCCGGGATTGGGGAGAATAGACTGAAGAGGTTTTTTTCACAGGCCGGAGCAGAAATGCACACTAATTTTTTGTGATGACTAAAATCATCATACGAACAATCTGTGAAAATTGATATCTTTAATATCGACCGAGAAAGGCCATGTAAAAAATTGGAATCAACGTGAAATCATTGTATAATTTAATTGAGACTTTAACATGGATTTCACAGACAGGGTTACTTTTCTTATTCATTTGTTTATTGTTTCTCTTATTTAGTTAAGTAGAACATTATCAATCTCACTGTTGCACCAGCCATATATATTTATTGTAGCCTGGTCCCAGTATACTCTATATCATAAGTTGATATTTTCAGAGTCTGTCAACGGCCCTAGTGTTGATAGTCAACCTCTATGTTCCTTTATGATGCATCAGTTAGATTTAATATCGGATGTTGCCCTAAAGCAGGAATGAGAGAGAGAGAGAGAGAGAGAGAGAGATACCCCATTCACACAGACCTTTGGTCCCAGAAAATACCCGTAAAATTGCCAGAAAAGCGTCTGTGTGAACGCGAACACGTCCCGTAAAAATGTAACAGAAAGTCATTCTAACCCCAACCCCAAGCGACAATGTTAAAAAAAAAGTCGTGCTACGGACACGAAAACCTACCTATTTGTAGAAATTTCGTGCTAAGTGACGCGAAAAAAGACATTTGTGCTCAATTACATGAAAAAAATGAAAATTGTGTTCATAAACTGCATGTTTGCTATTGGCACTGACAAATTAATTAATTATTTTACAAAATAATTATTTTACTAAAATCATCCTGGCGACCAAGTTTTTAAGACCACAGCTGTGTGACAGCTGTCTATGTTAATTTAACTCATTCACCACCATTGACGAGTTATCTCGTCAATTATGAGTTAATATTTAACTAATAAATACGCCTTTCTGGACGAATTTCAAAGTGAAAGTGTAATACCGCTTTTACCGAATTTATCAAAAACGGAAGTTAAAAAGATTTAATGATTTATTTTAACTGCCTTTATGTTGGATAGTCATTCTGAGTCTGATCTCTAACATAAATTCCTTTACAAAAAAGCTTTTTGCTCAAAATGTTGTATTTTTGAAGATAAATATCCATATTTCAGTGGTTAAATTAAGTGGAAAAAGTAATTATATAATTAAACGTTTTTTTCCCCATTTTGTTTGTTTGTTTGTTTGTTTATTGTTTGTTTGAAAGCAGAGGGTGTGTTCTTTAATTTGATATAATTTGTATGTTTATATATTTATAGAAGATAATTTTTCCTGCAAGGAATTTTGTGAAACTTTTGTTAAAATCACAAAAATGCAGGTGGGCAACTTTTCTCAAAAAGGCTGGCGGTGAATGAGTTAAAAACAAACAGTGTATCTGTATATTGAAGTGTATTTATTTGTATTAGACAAGAATTGCTAAAAATCGCACATTTCTGGAAATTAGCAGTGCAAAATAAGTAATTTTTGCAAAAATCACAAAAAGAAAATGCGAAATTCTGGAGGGACTGGGATATATCTGACATACTATACAGGAAATTGTTAGGTAATATTATGTGGCAGATATTAAGGGCACTTTGAAGAACTAGCTGTCTTCCCATTCGTGACCCATAGCCTTACAGGCAACTAATTAAAATTCAGGAAGTTTGAGTCGTCGGCCCTCTGGGGCTTTAGTCTTGTAGGTCACTGGATGTCGTATCGGCAGTGCAACGTCTGAGCATTCTGACACAGACAAATGTGTCTCTTAGCTCTGAATGCCCCCGTGGCCGTTTTATGTCAGTTCGTCTCACGTGGTGAACGTAGGAGCTGGCAATGCGTGATTTCTCAACCTCAACAGGCCGTTTGATCTGTCAAACAAAAGTCTCGATAAAACAACTGAATTTGCTTCTTCTGAACACACGCTGGTGTACGTGAAGTTGTCTTTGTCTGAACGTGAAAGGAAAATAAATGCACACTTTGAGATTTTTTTCTCCTCGGAAAACAGAGTTTTCCACTTTAGGCCGTATCTGTCGCTGGTGTTTGGAGATAAAGCTTTTATTCGAAAAAGTGCATCCCACATGGCACTGGCTAAAGAAAATAGACTTGCAAGCACTTGTAGTAAATGCTTTTAAAGAAGAGTTGCGTATTGTTAATCATTGGAGATGCTATTGTTGGATATCTACCAATAATTACTGTAAGTGTTTTTCATTAAACGTGATTAATTATTAAACAAAAAGCACCGCTAGATACTTATAAATAATATAATGGAGGTTCAGAAGATCCAACCAGGAAAGGTTATGACAAATCATCTTATAATGTAGTGCATCAATGTTTTAAAGTGCATCTATTGCACCTATTTCATAGTTATTTTGTGTATTTGGTATAATACAATGTGTTTGCATGGTTTATGGTAAAAAACACATTATTTTCCACATACCGTACATTTTTACGTTGGAAACGATAACTCGTGTCATTGTTTACTTTGGGGTTTGTACCTTTTGCAAATCGTTAACATGTACTAATACACACTTACACACCAAACGAAATGTAAAATCGTGAATTGGACAATAGGTGCTCTTTAACTCTTTCACCGCCAGCGTTTTTTAAAAAAGTTGCCAGCCAGCGCCAGCGTTTTTCATGATTTTCACAAAAGTTTAACGCCTTCCAAAAAATGTTCTTCTTCAAATATATAAGCATACAATATACCAAATGAAAGTACAGACCCTCTTCTTTCAAAAAAAAAAACAAAAAAAAAACGTTTCATCTTACCTTCAGTAGTTCTTTAGTTATCAGCTTTTGAATATGGGTAGGTTTCTGCAAAAACCACATTTTGAGCAAAAAGCAGAGATAATTCTATTTTTGTGACTGACTTTTCATAGAGATCCCATTCAGAGCGATCTTTAAAACCGACACGGACAGGCAGCCGCTTGCCATAGGGCAATACTTCTGTGTTTAAAAAGTTGCGGATAATAGCGGAAATACTCGTCATTGGCGGGGAAGCGTTTTCTCTTGATTGACAAGATATCTCATCAATTGCGGGGAAAGAGTTAAAGTCATCTGATGTATTCTCAATAGCGCAAAATTTGGTCCCTTACTGTCACTGGGGCAGAACCTTATTAAAAGGTCCTAATATGTACCCTTTAGGTACATATATGTATACATTTGATATCAATATGTATCCTTGAGGTACTGATATGCACTCTTTGGTACCAATATATGTACCTGTGAGGTACATATATGAACTCTTGAGGTGCAAATGTGTATGTTTTGAAAGAGTACCACCCTAGTGACAGCTAGGGACCATATTTTCTAGTGCAGTAAAAGTTTTTCAACCCCCAATTGGCTTGAGACAGAAGTTTGGAAGGAAGAGGTCAGAAAAGCGGGCATGGTGATGTCAACAAAAAGTAATACGTATAGCCAAATAACATGTATGCAAGTAAAATGGCACATTTTGACTACATAAGCAGGTCTTTTTCCATCAGGAGGACATCTCCTTTGGGCTACTGTTGCGTGAAAGGTCAGTGGTTACATACGATGCGACAAACACTCGGATTGGTTATTTTTTATGTGTAGACTGAACATTTTTAAGCTACACGAAACCATTTACATTTACGTTGCATTTATGCATTTGACAATGTGATGAACAGTGAATTCAATCTTTACATTTTATTAGTATTTTTATTAGTGTGTTTGTTCCCAAGCCCATGACCTTTACGATCTACCATACAACCTACGGGAACACATTAAGTGCCATTTTCTAAAATGCATTCCCCAAGTACACTGTCAAATAGTTAAAATATGTACCCCAGCTTTCACTGCGGTGGTATCCTTTCAAAAAATAGCCTACAGCTTTCCACCTAAATAGTTTATATTAGTAGCGCTGAGATACATGTTGGTACCAAAGTGAACTTATTAGTAAAGGTACATATTGGTGCCAAATGTGTACATACCTGTATCTGTACCTTATGGTAAATAATATTAGGACCTTTTTTAAGGGTACTGCCCTAGTGACAGCTGGGTTAATTATTTTGACTATTTTTTTTCTGACATTTGGGTAGCATAGAGATGACCAAAATGTGTTTTGTATGTTGGATTATATGGATTATAAACCCTACTGAAAAATCTAGCAAGGACCAGCATAAGCTGGTATCTCGTTTTAGCTGGTTTAAGGTGGCAGTAGCTGGTCTAAGCTGGTCCTCCCAGCCTGGCAAAGCTGGTCAAGCTGGTGAGTCAGCTGGTCTTCCAGCCTGACCAGCTAAATCCAGCTAGACCAGCTTAAAAAGTGACCAAAGCACAGCTAGACCAGCTTAAAAAGTGACCAAAACACGCTAGACCAGCTTTCTACACCAGCAATACCAGCTAAAACCAAGCTGGGAGACTAGCTCACCAGCTTATGCTGGTCTTTGCTGGATTTTTCAGTAGGGTTTATAATCCTTTAACTGTTTTAACCTCTCTCTTCATTCTTTTCCTCTGTCTACCTTGAATTCCCCCGAGAGGTTCATCTTTTGATGAAAAACTGAGCTTTCGAACGTAAGCACTAGTTTGGTCTACCTGCTTTCACAAGCTGTAATTAGCAGAAGCCTCTGGTCCTAATTAAGTTGCAGATACAGTGCGTGATAACTCGACAGGGAAAAACTGAATAGGTTTAAGGTCTTTACAAAGGCCTAAAGCTTGGCAGCATAAAAGAAGAGGAACGTTTTAACCAAACGTCTTAATTGTTTTCTTGCTGTTGCTGGGGCTTAATATTTTGTCTTTTGAAGAGATTGTAGCTTTCTAGCATTTAAAAAGGGATAGGTTACCCAAGAATGAAAATTCTGTCATCATTTTATTTTCTTAGTTTCTTTATTTCGTTATTTTGTTGAATATAAATGATGGTATCCACACAGTTGACGGTATACATTGACTTCCATATAATTTGTTATTCCTAGCATGGAAGTCAATGGGTACTGTCAACTGTGTACTTACCACCATCATTTATCAAAATATCTTCTTTTGTGTTCAACAGAATAAAGAAACTTGATGAGTAAATGATGACAGAATTTTAATTTTCATCTGTTTAACTAAATTGTGTGCTTGCTGTAAACCCAGTTTAGGCTGGTAAGTGTGGTACAGTAACTTGGTGGGCCCTATTTTAACGATCTAGCCCATTGTCTAAAGCGCACGTGCACAGTCTAAATGGGCGTTTTCGAATCCACTTTTGCTAATTTAACGATGGAAAAAGTGGTTTGTGCGCCAAGCGCAAAGTTTAAAAGGGTTGCTCCTATTCTCTTAATGAGTATTGGGTGTATTTTGGGCGTAACGTGTAATAAACCAATAAAAGTCTCAGCTCTAATTCCCTTTAAGACCCAGTTGCGCTGGCGCCATGCCGATTCCCTATTTAGATGGCGGAATTTGCTAACTGAAAAACTAAGCGGAAGAAGAAGACCACCAGTTTAAGATTGTAGTTAAAAAATTGCCTTGTTTTCATTTGTATTGAAATTGTTATTTTTTGGGATTAAAAATCTGAAAAGTTGTTTTCTTTCCGTCATGGAAGTAAAATTAGCGGGCTTTTAATTGCTGTAAATTTATGGATAGCCTACATGATCTGTGTTATCTCCAAGAATAATTTACAAATATGCAAGAAAAGGTTTGTACTCTAAAAGTACTTTATTTGTAACAAACAAGAGATAAAGAATTTACAATTAAACGTGTGGAAAGACGAAACGCTTCAGCACTCGGATAGCGCCCTGAGTCTTTTGAAAAACATTACTTAAAAACAGGTCTCATCTCATCTTATCCACAGGTACAAAGTCATCATACAAAAAAATCCATGGCGCAAAACATTTAATTACAGGCTACATGTGACGCAGCGTTTTACGCCTTCTAACGTCTCATAATCGGTCCTCATTTATGTCCAAGAGACTCAAATATAATCTTTTACATTTTAATCTTTAATTTTTTATATTTAAAAACTTTTCTGTGCTGCTGCGCATCAATGTGTGTGATAAGCAAATGCACGTTTTCGCCCTGTTCATCGGCGCATATTACTAACACGCTCATTAAAAAACAAAAACAATATTGCACCATAAGAAAGTAGCCTCAAAATAGCAACGCGTCAACAATTCGCCTGAACACACCTAGTTTTTGGACCAAAACGCCATGTGTATGATAGGCCCGATGTCTGGTTCCTGTCTGGTTCAAAATGATCCAGGCTGTTAGGTTTGTTGCTAGTCCAAGATGATGTACCAGCTTGGACCATCTTAGACCAGACTAATCCAAACAAAGCAACCATATTAAACCAACATCCTCTCACGGGAACATGTACGTATTTTACAAGGTGACTAATTTGTTGGAACTCATATACGACGCTAATCATACAAAAAGCACCCCTAACTCCGCCCCTAAACCTCGTACACATTTATACAATTTAGGCACCTCATATAATACATTCGAATGCATGAGATTGTTTTGCTTCAACTGTTTTTAGCAAAGTTAATGGGGGCACATAACTAACACAACTTTAGTCATTCGCAGCTTGACTCTTTTTGTTAAACAGATACATTACTGACCTGCTGTGATAGTACGATTGGGAAATCTTATTGCTATTTTAACTGTTGTTACTTTCTTTAAATCACAGAGGAATAAAACCAAATTGCCCCTCAATCATCTTTGTGTTTAGAGAGGATGTGCTGGTTTTAATGATATCAACAGGGACTATGACTTATTGTATGCACTGATAAATGTTGCTTTGAGACATACGCTGTAATATTCCAGTGACCCTGTATTTTGTCAGACCTTCCCTAGTGTGGAGCAAAACTTGTGGAGTGTTTCCTATGGGCACTACTGAGTAGACTTACTAATTAGAAGTCTATCTGACCTGGTGTGAGCTCGGTGAACAGGAGGAGGAAAGAAACCGATGCGATTTGGGCTTGGCGAATGAAATGCTGCCGGCTAGAATATAACTCAGAAAGGGAGAGTGTGCCCTTATCTTAAATTCGTACAATGAAGTCAGCTATACACTTAGCATGCAGATTTAGCACTACTAATTATCCACATTGGCTTTATTCAACCCCAGTGCATTATGGGATGCAAATGTAGGGGTTTGGTGTGCACAATCAAGTTTCCTTCTCATTTATAATGCGCCAAGAGCATTCTGCATATTGAAGTCATATTAGAAATGCAATTGTTGAAGGAGAACTTCATAAAAGCATTCAGTTACAATTATGACTGATCAAGCAGTGCGATGTAAAGCTCGTTTCTATTCATCGGGGTAATTAATACCCCCATCAGATTTACTAACCATTCACAATGAATTTACATAAAAGTCTGTTATTTGAATGCAACGCACGTTTCCCCAGGCATAGCGAACGTGTCTATGTGCATGCATTTATATGCTTACAAATACACCCAGAAACACACAAACATTCCCAGTGTTTTATATTTTTGGATGTTGTTTGCGTTCGAAAGTATTTAATGATGCTTATTTGCAAAGCCTCTCTCAGCTAATCTTTACCCGCAGAGATGAGAGGACTTTCATAAAAGACCCTCGAGTTGACGGACAGCATGCTTGAAGTTACGAGTATGCGTGGTTACGATACACTCTGTGGGTCAGCGGTAGATCGGCTGACGTCAGTTGAGAAATTGAATCGTCAATTTCAATTTTAAGCTAGAGCTGCTTTGTTTGTGAAAGAAATGAGAGACAAGGGTGGCTGTGCTATACAACATAAAAGGAAAAGACTTGATTCATGAATGAATAATTTTTGCATTCGCATAAACTGTGTACATGAATTTAGCTTGTTTTTCAGGTCAGTAAAAAACTAATTTATCTAAAAAAAATGCATTTCAACTAATATTTTAACCAACCAACCAAGTGAACTGACATGCACAGACATACAAACGCACACAAACACATATTAGCATTTTCCCAAGCTGCCGTAGCTATGCTGCTTAGAAGTTTTGGGGATTTTAATAACTAAGGAGGTGTTTGGATAATCCTAAATTATTTCTGAGGGACGCTGCTGTAAAACCTCAGTGACTTACAAAGACTCATGGCTGTTTAACATTCATTCCCTAATTAGGCTGTCAGTTATGCTTTCTTTTACAACAGTTTGCTGGCTTTGTTTTCTTGTGCAGGAAGGTTTTAGATAACTGAACATTGTTGACTTGTAAAATGAACGGGGTGAGAACAAAGTTGTGTAGCTTAAAAATGTATTCATTCATTGTCTTGAAAATGTAATCAAAAGTAATGTTTTAATAATGATGATAATGATTTTCATTTTCTACCCACATTTTGTTTCTTGCACAGATTCATATGCTGACACTGTTTGCACCTGGCAAGGCCGTTGAAAAGGAGAAGAAAGTCAAGAACCATGAGTTAAAGCTGTGGCAAGCGAAGCTATAACCCTGTAACAAGGACCACGTAAAATGGGGACTATGTTCGGCGTCATGTTTCCTGTACAGCTGTGACTGCCCTCAAGACATTTTTCCCAGAAGCTGTCTTTCTAATCATATTGGTCATCCATCTCCTGAGATCATTTGTCTTATTTTGAGCCCAAACCTCTTTTCTCTCTCCTTGATCAAAACAAATCCAATTTTACTCTGACAATGGCCTGCAGGTTTAGCCTTCGTTGTGGGTTTCCAACCACTTTCCTTCTCCCTCTTTTTTTCCTCTTTCATGCACCTTCCTTTGTGAGAAGTGACTGCTGGCTAATTGAGGGAGATAAAGGTTATGTGTGGTTGGCGATCTGCAGTCAAAACCAGCCTCCGTATGAGACAATACCACAGCACATTAACAACACCGTCCATGACTTACGACTGAATGAGAACAAGCTCAAGGCAGTTTTCTTCAGCTCACTTAGCCGGTTTACCAACCTCACTGACCTCAACCTCACCAAGAATGAAATCTCCTACATTGAGGATGGTGCCTTTGCAGGACAGGCCAATCTACAAGTCCTGCAGTTGGGTTACAACAAGTTAACCAACCTTACGGAGGGGATGCTACGAGGGTTGGGTCGAATGCAGTGCCTATATCTTCAGCATAACCTTATAGAGGTCATTGCAGCAAATGCCTTCTGGGAGTGTCCGAGCCTTAGCAGTCTAGATCTGTCCTCGAACAAATTAGCAAAGCTGGATGCATCCACATTTACTGTCCTGGGGCGGCTAAGAGTATGTGAGCTAGCTGGAAACCCTTTCCATTGTGGCTGTGACTTGTACAGCTTCCTTATGTGGCTAGAGGCATTTGACAATGTAACTCACACATATGACAGGCTTCAATGCGAGACACCAAAAGAACTGTTTGGTTTCCCTCTGCTAAGTCCTAGAGGTAATCATTTAAGAAATGCTCGTGTCATGTTGTCAAATATGTGCAAAGATGGAATGATTGTTAATAGCATAACTGCCCTGCCTCCTGACTTGGACTTTTCGGGAATGGGGATTGATTTTTCTGATCAGATAGGACCTTATCACCAGCCTACAGCTTCATCAACCACAGACCCCTCCTACAGCCCAACTATAAAGCTCCAAACAGTGTCCCTGTACACGGCATCGTTCTTAGTACAAATTCCCAAGCCCTACAGTAAAATGTATATTCTAGTACAGTACAACAACTCTTATGTGTCGGACATCATGAACTTAAAGAACAAAAAAGAGATTGTCAAATTAGACAAATTGAAACCCCACACAAATTACACTGTCTGTGTTGCCTCTATTCGCAATTCGCAGCGGTACAATCACACTTGCCTGTATTTTGCAACACGGGCTTCTGGGCCTGATGACTTACAAGCAAACCCATCTACCACCACCCATTACATTATGACCATTCTAGGCTGTTTGTTTGGAATGGTCATTGTGTTGGGATTGGTGTACTACTGCTTACGTAGGCGTCGAATACAGGAAGAAAAAGAAAAGTCTATCAGTGTCAAGAAAACTATATTGGAGATGCGCTATGGGCCAGAAGCTGCTGCTGCAGCAGCCAAGGATCCTTCTGTTTTGCAGAAACTTCATGACCAGTCCCATCATCAACATCACCACAGTAAATTGCCTCAGTCAACCTCCTCCAGCTTGGGCATCCTCCATGGCTCGGCCAACACCACTTCTTCTCGACTTTCCACACTGCCACAAGCAGAAAAGATGGCCACAGCTTTCTCAGAGGCCATGGTCACTAGTAAAGGTAACTACATGGATGTGCGGACATCAGCAGGAGGAGAGGAGCGATTGAGAGATGGAGTGGTAATATGTTTAGGGGATGAAATGTCAAGAGAAGAAAATGGGATTAATGGAGCTGATGACTCTGATGATGATGGCCGAGACTCAACTTCTGAGATCTCCACCATTGCCAAGGAGGTGGACAAGGTAAACCAGATCATCAACAACTGCATTGATGCCCTCAAACTAGACTCTGTAGCTGTTGTGGCAGCTTCTGCGGCCACTGCAACTACAGCAGATAACACTGCCTCACCCTCACTTCCTAGTGTCACCTTAGCCAGAGGGCTAATTCCCCTTTCCCCTACCATCACAGAGACATGCCAGATCATGTCGTCCCCTAAAATCCATCCTCCACCTCCTGTTCCTCTTGTTTTACCCCTTTCTGAGCGACCAGGCATCAGTGGAGGGGGCTTTCTCTCCCCTCCATACAGGGACCCTCCCCCAGCCACAGCATCACGCCCCTTGCAAAGGCAACTTAGCGCAGATGCAGCAGTTGTTCCCATCAACTCTGTGAAAAACCGCTGCAGCGTTTCTTCTAGTGGCTCTGTTAAAAGCGCTCGGCTCTTCAGCATGGACGTACCCGACCCTCGCAACCAAGACCCTTGCAAGGACCCAGAGAAAGGCAGCCCTGTTCGGTGCGGGGATCCACTAGAGAGGCTGCCCTTAATTGGCATTCAGGGAGTTAGCAATGGCAGAGGAGATGGTGGCAGCGGGGGTGGAGGGGGAGCCGGTGGTGGCAGTGGTGGTTCGGGTGGGTGTGGTGTTGTGGTAGGAGGTGGGGGCAGCTCAGCTCAGCAGCACCACCTGCAGGTGCACCCAGACTACCACTGCTCAGAGCGCCGACACTCCTTCCCCGCCCTCTACTATGAGGGTGCCACTGACTCCCCTGCCCAAAAAGTCTCCTTTCTGAAGCCTCTCACTCGCACCAAGAAGGACACTGCCTACTCCCAACTTTCTCCCCGTCATCACAATTACTCAGGGTATTCCTCCAGCCCTGAGTACTCTTCCGAGAGCACTCTTAAAATCTGGGAGCGATTCCGACCTTACAAGAAAAGCCCTCGTGAGGAGGCCTACATAGCGGCTGGCCATGCTCTTCGAAAGAAAGTGCAGTTTGCGAAAGATGAAGATCTGCATGACATTCTGGACTACTGGAAGGGAGTGTCAGCACAACAGAAACTGTGATTGTTGTAAAAGACACAACAGCAGGAAGAGAGGTTGTGGAGAAAAGAACCAATGGCTCTTGTGACAGCTAAACAGACTTCATCAGCAGGTGCTTTGGTCCCTACAGGCCACCACAGAGACAAGTGTTCTGAAAGAGACAGAATTAGGCAGGTGTTCCAAACTCAGTACGGCATAGATAAGCAACCAACCAGAAATGCACAGGAAATGTGGCACTTAAAAGGCATCGAGTTTTCTTTTAGAATATCTACATTTTTCCATGTGTACCAACTGTAAACTTCCCCACCTTAGTTTGACAAAATAATGCTCTAAAATGAGGAATTGGTGGTCTTCGCAAATAATTGAGGGATGATAACAATTAATGCTTGTCAAGAAGATTGTTGACACTGTTAATTTGTAAGTAGGAAAAAATAAAAGAATAAAAGTATGAATTTGGCTTTGTCGAGGCCACAGCTCATAACATAGATACTCTCTACCCACCCATTTCCTAGTCTCCATTCAAGCCAAGCATATTCATTGATGTGAGACACCTATGCATACTTTACAGTGTGTGTGGGAAACACTTATCAAACCATAAGCACCCATTTGGATGTGCTTAGCATTCAGGAATTCGATCAAGACACAATGGTAATTCTCTTTTGGCATTCGTTTGTGGCAGAGTCAGTTCTTTGCCTTGAAGACATTTTCTTCATTTGGACAAGTTTTAGCCAAAGACTAAAAGAGTATAATATTGGGTTTGGGTCTGAGATTTTATATCTAGGGGACTAGATCTGAAAGCAGATTTATAACTACAAACGGCAGCTAGTTATAGAACTTGATAAAGGGTGAAAATCTACTATGTTAGAGGCACATTGCAGGAAAAGTTTGCTTTGCCTGTTTGGAAGCAAATTCTACACCAGTATACAGGAAGGATTTGGGTCCTAGGTGTAAAATACTTTCCATGTAAGAGATAATGTAGTCATCCAATCGTCATCACAAAATAGACCATGATGTGAAGCGAAGTATCCCCCCAAGAATTTATTTAGCTATATGAGCAGCTGACTGTACATTTGTTCAGAAATATTGATTGGAATATTTTATTAACTGACAAATCACCAATTAGCCTATCAGATGCAAGTATTCCAGAGAGCCGTATAATGCCACATTTCACATTCATGAAATGCAGCAGCTCTGCATTTGTCTGACCTCATTGATCCAACCTTTTGTTTCTGGTTATAACCCACTTCTGTCGACCTGATGTCGACTGTGGTCAAACAAGGGAAGGTATGAAGCAAATTCAATTACTTCTCACATCTCCCTTTTTCAAGACCTTGTTATTGTCCTTGCATGGCTTAATGGGGAAAATTAATTAGTAATTTGCAGCAGAAGAGTCATTGGGTCACAGAGGTGCTAATAATATTAACACGGCCAGATTGGAGAAGTAATTGAAATTAATCTCGCCCTTTCCGGTTAGGTCATCACCCAAAATTTATCTTTGGAGCCTTGCGGGCTCACCTTTAAAAGGCACACAGACTTTCTCTATTTTACTTGATTGGTTTAAAAATACAAAGTGTATGATTTGCATTTGTTTTAAGCATTTTGAGAGTTTCTCTATAAGACCTTGTGGTTTACATAATGTGCAGGTTTGTTTGTGAACGGTTTTAAGGTGTGTGAGCATGTCAGACGTCAAGTGTTATTAAGTTTCAGTGATGGGAGGATATTGATCATGATTTCGCAGTTGTATTTGGCCCAGACCTCGGCATTTAACATTAATATAAAATTAAGAATTGACGCTATCAGGTATACAGCGCATTCCCTTATGAAAAATTTTACTTAGACTTGTTTGTATGATTGAAAATGACCACAAAACCAAACCACAGTCCTCCAAGGTCCATGGGATCCAAATACCAGCATTAGTTTAAAGGGTGCAATCAATATGATTAATATGAAAAAATATTCGCACGGCCTTGTAGCAACATTCACAAATCGTACAAAATTATTTCCGCTCCAGTTTAATGCATACGCCTCCCCGAACCATCATTATCCTTTTCGAAATCTCATTTCTTTCCATTAAGGAGACCAAAAGTTGTTTTTTACACAGTCTTTATATTCTTAAACTCAGTTAGATGAGTTTGCTGAACAGCCTCAAGGCGTGTGTTATTATTTGGAAGGAGATTACTACTGTAGCTACGATGCAGTAATTGGGAAAAATGCTTAACCTCTTGAAATGTTTTGTTGAAGTATATCGTCAGATTGTAGGAATGAAAATTATCCGTGGTATTATTTCCTGCTGATGAGTTGGATTTTGTGTGTTTACATGTGTGTGCGCCCATAGAAAGATATGACTATGAAAACTGTGACACAAACAAAACCAACAAGAGTACAATCTATACTAACTGTTGTTACATACGGTACATGTACAAGTAGTATTAGATTTCAAATGGGTATGTCCAGTGAATACAAAATTGCTGTATGTGTACACATACATACAAACACATGCACACACATACAAATACAATACAATCTACACATATTGTATACGTTTACAAACACATACAGTCTTAAAAGTGCCCCCTCTGCACTTAAACAGAGTGATTATTTTGACTTGAGGAAGGTGCCAAACATTTGTAAGATTGTACCTGTTTGTTGTTTATATGTTGTTGTTTTTTGTTATGAAACTAGCTGCATTGTTTTACAACTGAACCGTTAATCATTGATATAGTTGTTGTTTATTTGATGTGGTGTTTATCAAATTACTGATAAGCACTGTGTAGTAAAATGACGGATTGATTTTTCCCAGAATGCCCTCCTGATCGAGCGAAGTCAAGGCAACAATCCGGGGATGATTTTAAAGTATAGTGTTTAAGCCTTAACTATAAACATTACATTTAAAACATATAAAACTTCTAATGCAGCCTAAATAAATATTGTTTCACGCAGTACGTTTTTTTATAGCTTTGGATTGACTGAAAAATATCTTTGTATATATTTGTATGACCAAAATCAATTTTTCCAGAATTCCTAGAGCTCCACAATTCCGAATATGAACCAGGAAATTTGCTGACTTTGGATGTCGCGCAGGAAATTCAGCTGTATTGTATTGTTGCGTTTACACCAGCCGCGATAGAGGCGGCAAAAATGCGCAATTCGCAACTTTTGAGTTTACTCGTTTCATTCGCGCGTAAAAGCCGCATTTGAAATTCTAGTCATTCGAGACATTAATTTGGAAATCCACGTCATGGGAGGGGCTTCTGCGACTCTGCTGAGACTCCGCTCGCTTCCTGTAATCATGTCACTACTACAGCAAGGTCCTGATTGGTTAACGCGGCGCGGAAATCTGCCAAAGTTCAGATTTTTTAACTTGCGCGTTTCCCGCAGCAACGCTCAGCGCGAATCGCGTCTTTGCATTGACTTAACATGTAAATCACCCACGCTTGTCGCCTCTACCACGGCTGGTGTAAACGCCGCATAAGAATGGCAGCATTTTTTAAATAGTTTTTTATAAAAACAAAACTAGTTTTTATGAGTTATGTCAAGTTATCACAGGTCAAATTTTAACTCTTTCCCCGCCATTAACGAGTTATCTCGTCAATTAAGAGAAAACATTTGCATAAAAAATAATCTATGAAAAATCATCTATAATACCGCGATTATCCATTAGATTACCCACTTACCCAATTTATGAAAAACTGAATCCAAAATGTTATTTACTAATTTTAAACTCTGTGTATGTTTTGATAACCGTTCTGAATCTAATCTCAACAAAATTCCTTCACAAAAAATGCAGGCGGGCAACTTAAAAAAAAATGGCTGGTGGGGAATGAGTTAAAATAAAAGTTGAATTGACTTTTACAAAACCAAGTTGTTTTAACTTCATGCTGCGTTTTTTTTATGTGGGAAAAGGCGAACGTTTTGCACATACAGTAGATAGCGACAATAAACATTTCTCTGTACAGTTTTATCGACGACTGCCGAGTTTAAACATTAAACTCCTACTAATAAAAGTTTTGAATAGTGAAAGACTTCCTGCCCACGATTCTCCAGCTTCCAAGCACGTTGTGCATAGAGATAATAAGCTTTTCAAAAACTACCATTGTCCTCTTGTCAAATATAGTTGCATGTTTGGCGCGAGATGAAGCCTTTTTGTTCGTTCCAGCGCTGATGTATTGTGCCAGGGATTTTTTATTCATATCTCTATTCTGCATGCTTTGAGTGAGGTGTGTGTGCGTATATGTGTGTGTGTGTGTGCCTATGTGGCCATCTGAAGCTTTCAAGAAGTGAATTCAGTAGATGATTAGGAAACATGGAAAGGTTGAACTTCCTAATGAACTGTACAGCATGCACTGTTTTGATCATGCCTTTACAAGACCCCAGAATAGACGTGAGAACAAGAAATAAAAATCGTGTTATTCACGCCCTCCTTGGTACCACTCTGTTCAATGCCAAAATCACATAGTATTTCCACTCCCTTATCATGAGACGAGTATTAACTCAGCAGGTCAACCAAGACCTCAAACAGATCCAAGCTTTAGTTCTGCATGCCTTTAGTTTGACTCGCATTTTGCATATGGAGAACAGATACAGTTTACTTTATTGATGGATCCACAGTAAGCTATATCAGCCTGATCTTTTACGAGAATTCGTAAGTATTTTACAAGTTGGCTAATTCGCATGAATTCGTACAAAGTTAATCATGCAAAAACTTACAATTATCATAAAAATATATCAAAAATTGAAACCCCGCCCCGAACACCAACGTCACAATGGCAAATCGTACAAAAATTTACAAATTAGGTTGTACAAATTAATACAAATTAGCCACCTCGTAAAATACATACGAATTGCCATGAGATAGCATTGGCTATGTCTACATAGCTACTGTTGGTAAGCTATGTAAAGAATTGTAATTGAGCTCACTTTCACTGTATTTTTACAGTAACATTGTTTGTGTTGTATGGGCGATCACTGTCCTACAAAATATAGTTTTAAAAATCGTTTTATATTAAAGAGAATAGAGGAGTTCACACCACAACTATAATGATATCGTTCACAGTTTCTTTATTGTTCAGATCACTTTTTTGGGTGATTTTTTTCAACTGATGAACGATAATCCATCTTTATAAAGAATGGCGCTGTCCCAAACTTTGATAACATCATGTAGTGCAGACCTTAGGGATCCTTGACGCAAATCCACATAGGGGAAGCCAAAGTTGTGTTTTGGGACAGACTCGAGCATCACGCCGGAAATTGGAAAAGTTGCCCATCAGTGTGAACTCCTCCCATCTGTCGTCTGATTGGTCTAATTGCTTTTTTGCAAGGGCTTCTGGGTTGGTAAAGTGCGTGAAGCTTGCTGCAGTGCGAGTTTCGCCAAAGACCGCATCAAGGGTGCAAAGGGGGCGCTGAGGAGCACACTGACAGATGGGACATCCTACGGACTAGTAGACTAATGGCGCTTTTCCATTGCATAGTACCCCACGGTTTGGTTTGGGTCAGGTTGGATCAGCTCATTTCACTTTGGCTTGGTTAGCTTTTCCATAGAGTTTAGTTACACTTCGGAGTGGGAGGGATTATAGGCGTGTCGTTATATTCGCGCTGCCTATTGCTGTGCCATCATACAAGTGAGAGTGTTGTTGGAATACATCCCCATATATTCATTTAACGTTATTTCTCAGTCCGCCACAAAATTAAAATTGACCACAACAAATAGATGTTTACACATCGCGTTTATCACTACCTCTATCTCACATGACAGTTTCTGTACAAACACCGATGGCGTCAGTCAATAAGCCTCATTTAAGTTGCATTTAAGCATCTATGCGGACGTGCACGTTGCGAATGTGCCGCCACAAACTGCAAGTTTGGAAAATTTTTATAGTATTCCTGATTTTCAACCTGTGGATGTTTTTCATTGCTAAAAGGGAGTTTGGGAACTTGATGACAACAGGTTTTCTCGAGACAGCACAAGTTAGCATGCAGGTAAAGCTAATCTTTTACATTATAGCGATGACGCTGGTAGTGACGATTCTCTCAGACCAATCAGTTATCTACAGTGTTTTTGCTTCACGTTTTGGTATCAGCTTGGGTCTCTTGGAACCTCCCAACCGAGGTGGTACTAAAAAAGTATCGGTTACTACGTACTGCACCCAGTGGAAAAGCTCCCAAAAGTAAGCTTACCCAACAAAACCGTGGGGTACTATGCAGTGAAAAAACGCCCTAAGCGAACACGCTAAAAAAGTCCAGCCTGATCTTACGAGAATTTGTACATATTTACGAGTTGACGTATTCGTATGAATTCATATGAAGTTAATCGTGCAAAAACGTACGATTCTCATGAAAAAAACAACAACAACAAAACCAAACCCCTAACCCCAATGTCACAGGGGTAAAGGCAAATCGTATGAAAACTTACGAATGTGGTCATATGAAATAATACGAATTAGCCAACTCGTAAAATATGTACGAATTCTCGTGAAATAGCATTGGAAAGTCCACATGAAGTGCACCATTTGGGACAGGGCCAGTGTAAACCGTAACCCAGAACATGACCCGATTTATTTTTAATGAGATTGAAACATCAAACTTCATTTGGCCTTGTAAGTTCTGTTAGGTTAGGTTGTAAAAGTTGTAGTATGCACACTTTTAGACACGTATACTAGGTTTTGTGTGCCCTTGAGGAAATTATCTTAAGGAGTGTTATTCGAAAGTTTGTACTGCTTTTAACCGCAGGCATTTAATTATAGCAAATATGCTAAAGCAAGAAACAGCTACTTTATATCATGCCTGGGATGGATTAAAATATCTCTCCATAGAGTTTCTTCTGAGCATATTTAGTTATTAACTGTCAAGGTTTTTTCCCAGATGAATAAATTAGAGTTTACAGTATCAGCGTACGTTGAGCTTGAAATACAAAACTCAATGCCAGAGTATTAATGAATAGATACTCACTTTGTCCAACGGCTACATTCTTCGCAAATGTATCAGTTTTCAGCATTAGTGGCCAAGGTGAGCAAATATATCTCAGTTTATTTTTAAACAGCTGATCAATCTCTTCAAGGCCAACGTAGCAGGTTGCGTTTTCTTGAAGATTGAAAGTATTATGAATGCAATTCAGAAATATTGCATGGCATTGTGATGTTTCTAGTGCTAGAAATGATGTGAATACAGTGTTTGACTTTGAGTTAAGCCGTGCAAACAGGATAAGAGCAGTCCAGAAATGCAACAAAGAGAGTTTGTGCCCCATACTGTTTTCCACAAACAAAAATTCACAGCCTCAAGCCAGTTAGCACACCAACAGAGAACAACATTATTCTGTATGAGAATGTGTGAGAGAGAAAGACGGAGAGTAAAGGCTAAGTGTGAAATAAACACTTTGGCAGTGTTGCAAAAGCAGTTTGTTCAAACCTTTAGGCATGACGTTTCATTCAGTGACATGCAAAGTGGACTGTAGTGGGTAAGAAGATTGACGGACAAGAAAACTCAAATCGAGAGATGTTTTATCCATCGTTATTTAGTTCTGTGTAGAAGATATAAACCTGTGTATGGTATTCATTTTATTTTAACCATGTGACCATTATGTGACCATGGACCACAAAACCCAACCCATTCTCATGAAATGCGTATTAATAGCACCGAGTGTGAAAAGTCATGCAATACATACGTCAAATTTCAATTTTGCAAAAATACATTGTATGGGCTAAATTTTAATTTTAAATAAATAAAAAATAATGAATAAAGTTAATTTTGCAGAATGTATTTTGAAAATATATCAAAAATGTATTTATCATTAGCTATATGTTGATAAGGACTGTATTTGGACAACTTTAAAAGCGATATCTCGGCCAAATATTCTCCTATCCTAACAACAGCCCAGTCTCACGAAGTTTCGTTATATGGTCACGTAATTTTTTTTAAATTCTTTTTTTCGTGATATTATCATGAATTTCCGTGTTTTTTCGTGATCGTGACGAATTCCTGTTTTCGTGTTGTTGTCGCGTGTTGGTTGCTCAACTGTTTTGTCCTGTTTTCTTACCATTGTCGCTTCATTTTAGGGTTATATTTACATAAAATGACATCCTCACCCAAACCCAAATCTAACCCTAACGCCAGCCGACATATAAAAAATATATCAGAAAAAAAAACAATATATAAAGTGACATTCTAATGCAAGCACCAAATCTAACCCTTAAGCGAAGCGACAATGGTTTAAAAATAGGAAAAAGCAGTTGAGTAACCAATACGTGATAATCACACGAAAACAGGAATTCGTTATACGATCACAAAAAAACGCGTAAAGTCATGATAATATCACGAAAAAAGAATAAAAAAATTACGTGACTATATCACGAGGCCTTGTGAGACTGGGTAGCCTAATAAACCATACATCAACGGAAAGCTAATTTATACAGATGTATATTATGATTTATTATGAAGTATAAATCTAAATTAAAAAAATGACACACATGCCTCGTTTTGTGGTCCAGTCTCACATATTTTGCGAAATTCAGCTTTTTCGTGCCTTCGGCATGAATGTCTTTTTCGTGTCAGTCACACAAATTCGTGTAAGTGGTTTTTCGTGTCGATGGCACGATTTTCTTTTTCGTTTCATTTTATGTATTGTTTTCTCATTGTTTTCCTATTTTTTACCACTTTTCGCTTGGGGTTGGGGTTAGAATCACTTTCTGTTATATTTTAGACATCCTAACCCAAACCCCAACTTTAACCCCAACTCCAGGTGAGAATAGTTTTAAAAGCGGAAGAAAAACACGTAGAAACCAATACAGTACACAAAAGTACATCCTAACCCAACAACTAACCCCAAGCGACAATGATTTAATAATATGGAAAAAATTAGAAACCAATACATGGAATGACAAGAGGGGGAGGGTCGTGCCACCGACACGAAAAACTATTTTATATAAATGTGCTGAACGACACGAAATAGAAATTAGTGCTGAAGTCCTGAAAAAAGCTGAATTTTGTGCCATGGACACAAATAAATTAATCAAATTTTTCGTGACTATAACACGAATTTACATGAGATCATATTGGATTGAACAATAAGAGGGGTTTGTGATGATGAGGGGGTTGGTGGCCTGGATTGAGGGTGTTTTGGAGACGGGGCATTTTGATGCCAAACTTACACAGATGAATCAACTTAAAGTAAATATTATATTTCTAAAATGAAATTTTAAATGTGCATTATTTTCATTATTTCAGTTTAACGTGCTTCCCAATGGCCTGCTTTTGGGTTTGACTGCTTATGTTTCATAGGCTAAGGCTTAGCATTGAAACCCCATTAACCTCTTCAAGATCTCTATCATATCCATTAGATGACTCATATTAACTTAGACTCTAGATAGTTGGGTTTCATGAAGCCAAATCACTGAAATAGTCTCAGTATTACTCTAATGGAGATGGATTTATCCCTTTCCTTCTTTTCTTTCCGACTCTATTTTTAGCTCAGAATGACATTGATAATGGCATAATACGTTCTCACGGTACTAAAAATAGTCCACTTCTAATTAACTGCTAACAATGCTGATCCTGAAATTTTTATATTTCTCACTAGCTGAAACTCCCTTTGTTCAACCCGTGTCTTATTCTGTGGTGGAATAAATGAAATGATTTTCCGAAATGAAGAGCTCTTACATGACCGAACTTGCGGTTTTATTATGGGGCCATTTTATCATTCCGACCCAATTTGGGGGCCTTTAATGGTGGGGGAATCCAGCAGGGAGGACACTATGCTGTATAAATTAGCTTTCATAAAATTCAGAAGGGTGCTAAGAAAGATTAGCGGTCATCCAGTAGCGGTTGTGTTGCTAATAAGGGTGTGACCTGTCAATGTTTGTTGGCGGATAGCATCAGGTTCAGGATTACTATGTTATTATGTGGTATGTTTATTGTAAATGTACGTTGCTGTAACCCACATGAAAAATACTTGCAGTGTACTTTAGTATTTATTATAGTAAGCTGTAGTATACTGAAGTATATTACAATATTCACTACACTTTGTTAATGTATACTGTAGTATTCTGTATTAATTAATGTGAATTAAAAACTATAGTAAATGTAGTATACATACATATTTACTGTAGTAAATTGTAGCATAGTGTGGTATATCTTAGTAATTTCTGCAGTTTGTTAATATAGTATACTGTAGTATTAATCATAGTGAATTGATTAAGTGTAGTACAATGTAGTATACTGTATCGTAGGATAGCATTTACTACCCTTGGTTAATGTATACTATAGTATTAAGTAGTATTAACTGTAGTGAATTGATTAAGTGTAGTAAAGAATGTAGTATACTTTAGTTTCTACTACAGTAAACTCTTTTACATTGTAGTATACTGTAGTGTAGTACAGTATATTGTTTACTACACTTTGTTAGTGTATACTATAGTATTCTATAGTATTAACTATAGTAAATTAATAAACTGTAGTAATCAGTGTAGCATACTTTAGTTTTCACTATAGTAAACCATAGGACATTGTAGTATACTGTAGTATAGTATTTACTACACTTTGTTAATGTATACTATAGTATTCTGTAGTATTAACTACAGTCTAGTGATTAGATCAACTGTAGTAATTACTGTAGTATACTTTAGGTTTTATTATAGTAAACTGTAGTATATTTTACTATACTGTAGGATAGTATACTATTCACTACACTTTGTTAGTGTATACTATAGTATACTGTAGTATTAATCATAGTGAATTGATAAACTGTAGTAGATATTGTGGTATGCCACAGATTTTTCTATAGTAAACTGTAGTACATTGAAGTATAGTATATTATTTACTACACTTTGTTAGGGTATACTATAATATTCTGTAGTATTAGCTTCAGTATAGTGAATTGATAAACTGTAGAAATTACTTTAGTTTTTTTCTATAGTAAACTGTAGTACATTGTAGTATACTGTAGTAGTATATTGTTTACTACACTTTGTTAATGTATACTATAGTATTCTGTAATATTAACTATAGTGAATTGATAAACTGTAGTAATTAGTGTAGTGTTCTTTAGTTTTTACTATAGTAAACCTAAACCATAGCACATTGTAGTATAATACTGTAGAATAGTATAGTATGTACTACACTTTGTTAGTGTTTACTATAGTATACTGTAGTATTAATCATAGTGAATTGATTAAGTGTAGTAAATAGTGTAGTATACCACAGATTTTACCATAGCAAATTATAGTACATTATAGTATACTGTAGTATAGTATAGTATTTACTACACTTTGTTAATGTATACTATAGTATTCTGTAGTATTAACTATAGTAAATTGATAAACTGTAGTAATTAGTGTAGTATACTTTAGTTTTTACTATAGTAAACTGTAGCACATTGCATTATACAATAGTATAGTATAGTATTTATTACTATTTACTACATGTTGCTATGTATGCTATAGTATTCTGTAGTATTAACTAACTTCAATGTAGTGAATTGCTAAACTGTTGTGATTATTGTAGTATACTTTAGTTTTTACTATAGTAAACTGTAGCATATGTAGTATACTGTAGTATAGTATATTGTTTACTACACTTTGTTAATGTATACTATAGTATTCTGTAGTATTAACTATAGTAAATTGATAAACTGTAGTAATTAGTGTAGTATACTTTAGTTTTTACTATAGTAAACTGTAGCACATTGCAGTATACAATAGTATAGTATAGTATTTATTACTATTTACTACATGTTGCTATGTATACTATAGTATTCTGTAGTATTAACTAACTTCAATATAGTGAATTGATAAACTGTTGTGATTATTGTAGTATACTTTAGTTTTTACTATAGTAAACTGTAGCATATGTAGTATACTGTAGTATAGTATATTGTTTACTACACTTTGTTAATGTATACTATAGTATTCTGTAGTATTAACTATAGTAAATTGATAAACTGTAGTAATTAGTGTAGTATACTTTAGTTTTTACTATAGTAAACTGTAGCACATTGCAGTATACAATAGTATAGTATAGTATTTATTACTATTTACTACATGTTGCTATGTATACTATAGTATTCTGTAGTATTAACTACAGTATAGTGAATTGATAAACTGTGGTGATTACTGTAGTATACTTTAGTTTTTACTATAGTAAACTGTAGCACATTGTAGTATACTGTAGTATAGTATATTGTTTACTACACGTTGTTAGTGTATACTATAGTATGCTGTAATAATAACTATAGTGAATTGATAAACTGTAGTAAATAGTGTAGTATACTTTAGTTTTTTTACTATAGTAAACTGTAGTACAGTATAGTATTTGCTACATTTTGTTAATGTATTCTATAGTATTATGTAGTATTAACTATTGTCAAATGATAAACCATAGTAAATACTGTAATAAGCGTTAGTATTTACTATAGTAAATTGTATACTGTAGTATATTGTAGTAATTACTACACTTTAATATATACTGTAGTATAATCAGTTGATAAACTGTAGTAAATACTATAGTAGCTTTAATATTTACTATGGTGTGGTTAAAAAAACACAACAACATCTAGTAGGAATTTTATCATGGTAAATACCAAAGTATATTGCAGTATTTTATCATGTGGGAAGTCCTACTGAGAAAATTACTTTACTGATCATGTGTGATGTGCGCTCAATTGATCAGAAAAATAGACGTATTTGGCCGTTTAATTAATAAATTTATTGTATTTACATTTCTTTTTATTTTATGATGAAGACGGAACATTTTTTAGTGCTCTAGTGTCTCCATTTGTAGGAGGCTGTCATGGTCAAATATAGTTTTGCTTAATAGTATGTTTTGTACATACAGTATGTGGTCTGGACAAGCAGATACAAACACACTTTTAAGTTTTATACACATTACACACATTTTTTTTGCTTTTCTGTGTGCGACTGTTGTGTGAGTGACTGTTAATTACATGAACGCATAAGGTTACTTATTTTCCTATATGGACATTTGACGGCCATCTGAAGAGAGAGTAATTTTTCGATCAGTGTGCGCTCAGCCTCTCACCGGGTGTTACATTATTCGGGACGTTAATGAGTCTGCGGCCAGCGTGTGGGATCTTGCGCTCTCCGCGTGGATAATACGCTGAGGATAATCATTGTGAAGATGGCTCGAAGAAGCGTAGCTATCCGTTTTATCCAGCCTAATAACCCATTCATGCTGCCTTGCATTTTACATTTTCCCATTTTCACTTTTTTATAATATGATTTGTTATATTGCGGGTTCATCATTGTATTGTATTTAAAACGATCCTACGTTATTTATAAAAAGCTGACATCATGGGGTTTTTTGACAGAAAGGTCAATGGTAGCTCGCAGTGTGTGAAGATCAGGAGGCATTGTGGGAAATCTGCATTTAAAGTAAACAAATAATATTGCCTATAATTTATATCAGAAGTGATTTATGTGTAAATTCACATATGTATATTTTTTATTTTTGTGTAGACGTGTGCCAATCAAGTTTACAATGTTTAGGTTACCTATCTGAATGAAGTACTTTACTAAAACGAAAGAACACATCTGTGAATTTTGTAAAGAGTATATGACTGTTTTTCTACCCAGCTTGTTCTGTATATCATTCTCTCGGGTGGGACCAGAGTGTATTTGGGGAGGGGTGTGTTTTTTTTTAAATGGTCGGGGTCGTGCAATGATCTGTAACTAAGATGACTGAAAATATAGACATGAGAAAAAGACATGAAATAAAGTGTTATATTTGCATGATATCCTGTATTTTCAATGATCCTAAAAATATATCTTTTGTGTAGTTTGAGTGGATGTATGACGAAAAATTATGAAACTCATATTTCAGGCATTTTATATTCACCTTCGCAGGATTTGTTGAATTGTTTTATAGCATCTACTAATTGCTGTGACATTCGACTTCATGTGAGAATTCGATCAACTTCTGCATTGTACTAATCTGCATATGGTGACGAAGACAAACAATCGACATGTCATGTTGACAAAACAAGACACGATAAATGTTATTCTTTTGCCTTACTTTGGCCTTCATTGATTAGATTTTTTTTCGCTCTGTAGTCGAGGAGTTAACTGACACGTGCCTGTTAAAGCAAAACTAAAGAGTTTTTTTTACCTTAAATTAACGTTTCCAAAAAAAACTCAGTCGTTCATCCAATCGAAACAGGGTGAACGGCACTTTCACATTCACTTTGCAGCCCTCTATCGGCCAAAAACCTCACTAAAGAAGTTTCCAACAGTTGGGTCGCAGTCCTGTAATTAGAGTGAAAAATTTGCTTTACGGCAGACCTACAATCCAATCAGAGCCAGCTTTGCTGCAGTAGGCTAAATTATTTACGACAGTGGTAATGGACAATTCCGCTTCCAACCTGTAGGGGGAGCAAAGAGCAAAAACCCTTTAGTGTTGCTTTAAAACCGAACATCAGTTATTGGTCGGAAAACTAAATCGTTAATAACCAGCAACAACAAACCCCTACCATGTTCAAAATAACTCAACGTTTTGACCCGAGTGAGAAATTGTTTTACTATGCATTTCCATTCTTACGTATAGCAAATCTTTTCAAAATGCGCAAAAAAGAAAAAACAAAGAAATGCGAATTAGGTGCGTTCCCATCAAGTTGTTTGAGCGAATGACAGTGGTATTAGTAACCTAGTAACCAATAGTAAATAAAACAACACACAACTAAATGCTGTGCACAGAAAAAGAAATGCAGACTTTTTGATGCAGGCACTAGCAGCAAAGGCATTACGATGACGACGTCAAGCCCCATATATGGGAAAGATAACATCAGCTGATAACGCTGGGTTTAATGTTTGCCCCGTCAGAATTTATTCGACAAATGTGTGTCCATCTCCCATTATTTGCATTTACTCTTTTTCCCTTAAGTCAAAAACCACCTCATTCAAGCGTAAAAACTTTTTTGCGAATTAAGGGATTTTATATTTGAAATTCGCGTTTCCATCACTCGTTTCATGCGATACTTTAAAATGTGCATAAAATCAGGGTAACCCAGCTATTGTTTATCTAATTATTGCATATTTAATGTAATAAATTTAAAAAAGCTGTTTTTAACGATGGTAAGTAAATTCCTAAAGCGATCATTTTTTTCTTATAACGCGTTGTGTTTCTTGTTTTATGTGTTAATATACTAATCAATCTACATGTTATTTAGTGCTCTAACACATCCTGAAGTTTGACTTCTCAAAGTTTTTCAAAATAAAAGTTAATCGGGTTTAAATGTCAGAGTTCCTGTCGTTACGAAAGTAACATTTGCTAATACTGTTGCATTACTGTGTGTTGAAAATTTCTAATTTATAAAAATTCTAATTTGATTTAATTTTATAGTGTTTAAACTGTAATTTTTTTTCAACAATTCAAGTTTGTATGGTCATGTTGCTTTTGAAACATTTGATAAAACTGCAAAAATGTATGAAATTAAATTTTCATTTTAAATTTCAAATATAAATGAAAAAAAAAAAGTGTTTTCAGTTACATATAAACAAGGTCATAGGCATGTATATTTACTAAAAACACAAAAATCTATCGTGTTTTGATGTGTTCAGTGTTCCTTCGGACCCAACTGTGTTTTACTTTCGTCCCTGTCAGTGAAATTATACTGAAGTCGTTTTACGTTTGATCAAAATTTCACCTGATATCGATAGACCACACTTGTAAGTTACTGACCACAGCAAAAATATATCTCCATCTAAAACATTATCTTTTCAAATTTTTACTAAACTTTTTACTAAAAAAGCTTTCGCCCCTGCTCTCACCTGCTTTCCACCCCTACACTGCAAAAAATGATTTGTATTTTTGTCTTGTTTTCAGTAAAAATTCTTAAATTAAGATGCTTTTTTTGGTGAGCAAAACGACCCAAGAAAATAAGTCTAGTTTTTAGACCAAAAATATCAAATTTAAGTGATTTTTTTCATAAAACAAGCAAAACATTTATTTATATAAGAATTTTTCTTGAATTTAGTGTTTAAGAAAAATGTTCAAGATTTTTTTGCTTATCCCATGGGCAGATTTTTTGCTTGTTTCATGCACAAAATCACTTAAATTTGATACTTTGGGTCTAAAAACTAGACTTATTTTCTTGGGTCGTTTTGCTAATCAAGAAAAGGCATCTTAATTTAAGAATTTTTAGATATTTTTTACAGAAAACAAGACAAAAAAAACAATTCTTAAATTATTTTTTGCAGTGTAGGGTTCTTCTAGTTCAAGCCATTTTGACATTATTAGGTGCATGAACACCATGACAAATAAAGTCCTTTAGTGACTGATGTTGACATCTCCATAGGTCTCTTCTGGGTTCTTAAAAGAGGTATAACAACAGCATTTCTGGTCAAGACCGACAAAACAAGATCATTTGTCATCTTTTTGATTGGTTGTCAAGAAAAATCGACACAATCGGCCCCCGACAGGTAATCAAAGTGTTAAACATCAACTACCTTTCTAAATAGCTCTCGCCACTTCAAACTCAATACTCTAATGACTTTCATACTCAACTCAGAGATGTTTGGGGGTCAAAAAAAGCTTGAGTTTTAGCGACACACCACTTGCTTAAAGTATGATGAGCCAAATTCAATCCATCTGACCAATTGTATAAACTACTAGCTGCAATCGATTGAATTTTGTCTTGCTTTTAATCACGAACGATGTTTTATTTAATATCACAAAAGCCAAAGTGACCCTTGGGAGTCTTCAAGTGTCGGGTACAATCTCGTTCGGGGTCACCTGGATGTTAATTCATTCACTAGCTGGAAAACGTACGATTTTGTCACTGTGTCCAAAATCAAAGCTTTCAATGATATTGATTCAAGTGATTGATATGGCATCCAAAATGGTTGCACGCTACTCAGTTAACCCCTGTCCCATTGGAGGTCGTTGAAAAGCAATGTTGGGAAGGAGGTTATAGGTCATGTTTGCAGAATAAAAAGCACGTGTGTACATTACTGTATGATTAAAATTCCTTCTGGATCGATAATGCAGTTCATCATTTGTGACCCTGTCTGTGAAATCCAGGCTTAAGTCTTAAAGAATCAAAGTTTTATTTTACATTGATTTCGATCTTTGACATGACCTCACTCAGTCAATATTAAAGATATCAAGGTTATTTTTCACTGAATGTTATTTACGTTATTATGTAGGATGATTTTATGTAGAAAGTACATAAAACATATTTTCCTTCTGTTTTTTTTTGTGGTGACATTTCTCATTTGTATTTTCCTCTTTTGATTCCTGTACAAATATATCTTTCTATATTTGCAATAAATTTTTATTACCAGTCCTGTGTGAACGGCCAAACAGTGTTATATTGTACCTTTCCATTTTACTTAATAATTCACCAGACTGTATTTACAATTGCACAGAGTAATGAATTTCTTTCCAGCATAGATTCCCTTTGTTTGGTTCTACTGGATATAAACCCCCTCACAGGTTTTGTATGTTACATTTTTACATTGTATTATTTTGGTATTTTCAACCACGGTACGTTTGTAATGTCAATTAGGTGGCACAAAACAATGCGAGTGTTAAAAAGTTGGCTTGGGGATAAGTTAGTTTTATTGGTTTAAGTTTTTGTCCCTTAGGAATTACAACTAAAACATTACACACAGATAGCAGTCTCAAGTCTGTCTGCTGCTGATGCAAAGAATGCTGTCTGTTCTCCAAGGACGAGTTATTTGTCCTCAAGCAGGTATGAGAAATACATTTTATTATAATGTAGTGTGACTGGGAGAATTTAAAAACTTAAAAACACACACACACACTCAGTCCACATTGTAAAAAAAATTGTTGGTTCAACTTTAAACGGAAGTTACCTGCTTGCCTTAAAGGCGGGTGCACGATCTTTGAAAGCCAATGTTGATATTTGAAATCACATAAACAAACACGCCCCTACCCCAATAGAATCTGGACCTTCTTTTGATAGACCCGCCCCACACATACACAACCCAGCCAACGATGTTGGTTAGTAGACACGCGCATTACTGCTGATTGGCTACAAGTGTGTTTTGGTAATCAGCCCGACTCCCTTTTCAAAAGCGTTTCTTAAAAATCATGGACCCAGCCTTTAATTTTACTTAAAAATATTAGTTGACCACAGTTTTACCGAGGGGCAACCTTCCGATATCTATGAAGCCAATTCGGAAGTGACATAAACTGCAAATTCATCAACTGGCCGCTAGAGGCTGGCTCCAAAGGGAATAAATCCCCATAGACCCCCATGTTAAAATGCCCAACTCTACAGAAGGAAATAATATGTTTACAGCCTGGTACAAAAAGTGTTTTTGGTCTATATAGCTAATTTTGCTATATAGCAAATTTTTTTGTGACTCATCCGTTTAAATTATATTAAGCTTTAAAGTTTTGCATAATTAAGGGTGTGGCCACTTGAGTGACAGGTGAACTGCCACTGCTGTGGCTACAGTCAAGCTAGCCGGGCGCGAATTTCCGCGAATGACGCACGGCCAAGATAGTGATGGCAGGCACCACCTACTATTGGCTTCAAAAAAGTGAAAGCGAAAACATACGATTCTCTTGAAAAAACAACAACAACGAAATCCAACCCCTAACACCGCACCTAACCCCAATGTCACAGTCAAGGCAATTCTTACAAAAACGTTCAAATGTGGTCTTATTAATTAACACGAATGACTCATAAAATATGTACAAATTCTCGTGAGATAGCATTGGCTCTTCACAAACCTATGGGTGACATCATGGACATTACTTCCAGTCTATGATTTTTTTTAAAAATTTGTTGAAATAACTCACATTTTTAGGGCAACCAGGTAACTTACTTTTTTAAGTTGAACCAACAATTTCTTTACAGTGTGTGGACTGAGAGTGTGTTTTTACATCCATTTTAAGTTGGGATTTATTAGTACATTTTGCTAAATATTATTTAAGTTTGATTAAAAACATAACAATTAAAATTAATTTCTTGTGTAAAAAAAGTCAAAAAATTTCTCTCACTGCGATAAAACGTACACCTTTACACTTAAAAAAGTGAGTCGAATTAGTACCCCAAAGGTATATATTGGTACCAAATGTATACATATCTATACCTAAATGATACAAATGAGATGCTTCCCAGCAGGCATTTCAATGTTGATTCACTGTTGAATCAACGTTGAATTACCATTTGATTTTGCAAATTTATTCAAGGTTGAACAACAACTGACATTATTTCAATCAAATTTCAATATTGATTTTCAAGCATTTTATTAACCTTTTGCAACCGTTTACAATTCACCTTTGTTTCAACGTTGTTTCAACTGACGTTATTTCAACCAAATTTTCAACGCTGAAGGTTGGTCATACGCCTGCTGGGTTTTTAAAGGGTACCACCCAAGTGCCAGCTTGGGATCATTTTTTCTGACAGTCTAGTTAAGTGTTGTATAGTCCACATTGCTTTCAGTTTGTATTTTATTTTTGACGTATTGTTTTTATAATTGAAATAGTTTTAGTTAACATTCGCTGGTATACAGTCGAGTTTTTAATGTCCCTTTCCACCTTCACCCAAACAAAAACCAAATGTCAAGTAGTCTCCAAATGCCAAAGGTTGCAAATGTTTGCACATGCAGTTGCTTGCATCTTTACAATTTTTTTACGAGATCAAGAGGAAAGCATGTGGATATTAAAGCGTAAGTGTGAAAGACAAACACTGAGAGTATACTGTGACTCATTTACCATGTTTCAAAGTATTTAACACGCCTAAAAACACAAAGAAATGGTCCTCATGTCGAAGTCACAGTGCAAATTCAGAACCGCAGGAGGAAACTTTGCTATAGACACACAAACCCCAGCATGCACAGCTGAGAAATACACAAACAGTTTAGCAGAAGTCACACACTGTGTTAACTGTGTAACAATCCAAACAAGTCAACTGTGCTAATGTTGATCTGTTACACTATGTTGCCTTATTAATTAATTTTGCTTCCTAATATCTCCCATAAACAGCCTGTTTGTTTGTTTTTCCATAACAGAGATGTATGTTTCTTTTCATGGGCCATTATGTCAAACTTGGGGGTTGAGGGTCATGTATAGACAATTATTTATGTTTATTTAATTCTCTATGGCAGCTGATTGAGCGGCAGACATGTGCAGGGAATTGTGGGATTGAAAGCAGAATGGATGACACATTGAGAGTAAGTGTGCAAATGTGAACTTCATGCAAATGAGAGTGAAACAATACAGGCATCCAATCACTACAAGCCAAAGCTGTGATGTCACACACACACACTCAATACTTGGGTAATTTTTTTTTTTTTGGGCGGGGGGGGGGGTTGAAGTATTACTGTTTTTGTCCTTATTTTATATTGAACATGCTTTAAAAACAAATGTTGGCTATTCTGTAGACAATGTCTGTGTGTTGCAATTTACAGGCATACTACCACCAAACAACAAACCTCTGGCTAGAAAAGAATGCAGGACGTTTATCCAGTCGACTTCCTTTCTTCTTCTCCAAGCACATTTTTATCTTCCCTTTTCACCGGATTGAATATCAAGACCATTATACCGCGCTTCAGCCGTTGATGTATGAACCCGGTGAGTCGTTATGCCGTGTGTCGAGACCGTAATGAGAGGGCCAGATCGATAGCAGGGCAGGAAGAAATGGGGGTCTCATCCTGACACCCCACTTGCTGATTTAAGGGTCAAGCTGGGAGTTTATGTCCGCCTGTAATGTAATGGACTCAGGCCTCATTACTGATTCATTTCCTCTCCGTGACCAGTCAGGAACTGCAATGAAGTGTAGGACTGAACTCACTCCGCCCCCAGGACCCTGATGGGCTCTCCTGAGGTCCTGACTTATTACTCATTTGCGGCCATTGATGGATTCCTCCAATCGCCAAAACATTCATTCAGTTTAATCATGAGGATGGGCGGATTTCTAATCCTTTGTTTCATTGTGAGCATGAAGACAAAAGCTCATCTTTCATTTCTTTGCAGATGTCTTATATAATGACATGCCTTACTTTCAGTGTCAAAGAAGTTTTAATGGAGTCACCAGATGGGGGTTATACAAAATTGGGGTGACACAGGTAATCTGTATAGCTGTTTTGTTGTTTGAAGTATTGCCATGAGAATTCAACCACGAACATGGTCTACCAGAGACCAACATTGCAGAAGAAATGCAAACAAGCACTTACCCATAATCCCGTGCAGCATCTCTTTGGAGTACCTTAAAGGGACATTCCAGTTTTTTTGAGGATATCCATTTTCCAGCTCCTCTAGAGTTAAAGGGGCCATGGCACAAGACTTTTTTAAGATGTCAAATAAATCTTTGGTGTCCCCAGAGCACATATGTGAAGTTTTAGCTCAAAATACCATATAAATAATCTATTATAGCATGTTAAAATTGACACTTTGTAGGTGTGTGCAAAAATGTGCCGTTTTGGGTGAGTCCTTTAAAATGCAAATGAGCTGATGAAATTCAAACACTGACACAATGATGGTGGTTTGTTGCAGTTAAAACTCAATTGTGCTTTTCTCTGCACTAAATGGCAGTGCTGTGGTTGGATAGTGCAGATTAAGGGGTGGTATTATTCTAATAAGAGCTCCTTATGACATCACAAGTGGAGCCAAATTTCAACAACCAATTTTTTCATGTGCTTGTAGAGAATGGTTTACCAAAACTAAGCTACTGGGTTGATCTTTTTCACATTTTCTAGGTTAATAGAAGCACTGGGGACCCAATTATAGCACTTAAACATGGAAGGAGTCAGATTTTCATGCCATGGCCCCTTTAAACGTTTGGTTCTTGCCGTTTTGGAATCCATTCAGCTGATCTCCAGGTCTTGCGCTAGCACTATTAGCATAGCTTAGCACAATCCATTGAATCTTCTGTAGTTACATCGTGTACTAAGACTGAATTAATTTTCTGGTGGTCTTAGTACACAATGTAACTACAGAAGAATCAAGTTTTAAATAGGAAAAATATCGAAACTCTTTGGTTATTTTTAGTGCGATGCTAATGGTCCAATCAAATTCAATGGATTGTGCCAAGCTATGCCAAACGTGCCAGCACCAGACCCGGAGATCGGCTGAATGGATTCCAAAACGGTAGAAATCAAATGTTTAACTCTGGGGGAGCTGGGAAGTTAGCGTGTTTTCGAAAAAAGTGGAGTGTCCCTTTAAACGCTATCTCATGGCAAATTGTACTTATTTTACGAGGTGGTTAATTCATGACAACATTCGTACATGTTTGTACGCTTTACCTTGACCTTGTGATGTTGGGGTTAGGGGTGGGGTTTCATTATTGTTTTTATGATTAACATACATTTTTGCATGATAAACTTCGTACGAATTCATACGACTTCGCCAGATTGCAAAATATGTATGAATTCTCCTGAGATCAGGCTGGAAACTCTTCATGTCCATATATTACCTATAAAATCATGCGCAGAATTTGCATGTGATGTTTATCTCAATCATTTACTTTATTGAAACTTAGTTGCTTACGTTTCGTTTGGTTGTGTGGTCTCAGTTGATCACAAATGCACGTTTCCGGCAAAGCAAGCACACGTGAGATTAAATTAGCAATGGTTGGTGAAGGTGAAATTGAGATAAAAAGAAAAAAATCAAAGCACTTAATCATTCTTTACTCCATAGGAGGCTTCGGTGCTTAAAGCACTTTGGTCTTACGGCATGCTGTAATTAAATCTATTAACTTTGATGGTTTCACGAATCATCTTATGGGTGTTTTTTTACCTCTTGGAGTCTCTTATCGGGTTGCCTTAATGAAACTTACAGTACTTGTTAATTTAATCGTAAAACAGCTACTATCCTCTATTTGAACATACTAGAATGAAACTGAATTCGGATTTAAACTTAAATTAAAATTAATTTATGCGGGTTATTGTAGCTCTTCTGTAGTTTTAAGTTGATTAGGTTCAGGTGGTCTCGACTACAACACTGTTCTGTTGTCACCTTTGTAATAATGCACAATTAAATGAGTGGATGTAAGAGTCATTGTTTAGCTGGTTACCTTTATCAGTTTTAGCCTCTGCTGCTAGATACTCTCCACCATTATAAAATCTATAACCTGTACCTTTTTTGATGGCCATTCAAAAAGATGGCCATTCACAATCCGCTAAGTCATGACATGATAATGATATAAGTTTCTCTTTATGAGCACTATTTATTCATATTACAAAATTATAAACTCACAGTGTACACGGCGGTCTCCAGGCTCATGAAATTACTAACAGCTATATATTAAAAATTCTTAAAAATATAAAAAAACATGTCCATGAGTCCACGTCTGGTCATCTTGGACTTTGTTATGGAGATAAAAATGAGGACTGGGTGTTTTTGGTAGTATTGCATTATGATACAAGTGTATATTAGCATCATTTTCTTGTTAGTTCCCTTTTGAGTTCGATTGGACCCGGAAGCGTTGCATCCGTGCATTCTGACAAAACATTTTAGTCAATAAAGCATGCACCTCATGAAACAGGTGTTGACCTTTTGTGACAACATGCCCCCTCTGTAAAATTTGTTTGTGCATCCCTGACCCATAATTAAGTCATAAACTGCTCAGGCTCAATTGGACAGCTGACTAATAACAACCCCAGGATACCCGACAGTCATTTCTTTTGCACTAAAAAGTCAAATAACCTGCAGGAGAGGTCTGTTGACATATGCTATAATTAACCTTTGACACTATGTTTAATAAGTCTTTATTGATTCATGCACTTGAATGATGGCCAGCCGTCCAATTATAGCCGGAGGACAGCGTGCTTGTGTGCATATGTAAAAACGATGCGGAAATTATTTATCTGTGCTTAGAGAAAATATAGCTGTCGGTCTCCAGTCCTTCACAAATTGAATTAGGCAGCACAGACGGCATGAAATAATAACACATATTTACATGAGATTTTTTGAATACATGAAATTGATTGGAAAAGCAGGCACTACGTTTTGGAACGAATGGATTGCGGATGACTTAATGGTAAGATTTTACATTATTATATATACGTCCTCAGTTGATACTGCATCATATTGATCACTTCCCTTTCAGTGTGCTTTGTAAAATAAATAACATAAAATATGGGTGATTCTCGCAAAATTAGACTTATGAGGTGTTATGAAACATTTTGATAAAAAAGTAAATGCAAAGTAAGAGTACCAAAATAAGACACATACAGTTACAAACATCTCTTGGTGGACTATTTTGCACATTATTGACATCATACAAACCAATTTTGTTGTTTTTTTCCACATTTTAGGGGAATATTTTCATTACCGCAACGTGTCCATGACTGGATTTGGGTTCTTTGACATGGAAATATTTATAATTAAAAAATATAAAAAAAAAATAAAAAGCTTCAGTGTATGTTATACTATAAACATTTACAGAAAAGAAACATGTGGAATTTGGTGATGATTGGTAAATGTAGAGACAATAATAAGGAATATAAATGTGTCCAAGAAAAATTTTTCATCCTCCGCAACAATTTTCAATCACTGTTTAAGCCCTCAAGGAACTGACATTAAAAAAAAATAGTTGGAAGGGACATAATTGACTGTGACACTCAAGATGGCTACCAGTTAAACAGTTCTTATTTTTTCTCTCCAGATAAAAGTTGAAATTTAGTTTGTTATAGTACAACTTTTTAGTTCTCATTACCGAAACATGAGTTTGTAAATGCATAATGTAAAATCATGTTGCGGTAATGATCATTTTTGATAATGATAATAAAAAAATTAAATAATTTTATAGGAAATATGTTTTAAATCCTCAAAAAATAATAGTTATAATAAGTTGAGCCTTAATCTTATATGTGCAAAAAAAATTGGCTTCAACTTTTTTTTAATTCTGATGCTGGACACGGATTTCGTAAGAACGGACACTGGATTTCATGAGAATCACCCATGTAGAAAATAGTGTATTATACCAGCCTGTGTTTAAGTTTTTTTTATGGTTTTTATGATGTATGGTATTTGGAAACTTTCATCTCTCAGACTCACCAAAAATGATCAATGTAGCATCTTGGGGAAGTTTCTTGGTTTCACTTTTCCCTTACGGTTCCATTTTTTACCCCAAGTCTCTTTCCTCTTGGTTAACAGTTTGTAATGAACATTTGTCCAGCAGCCCTGCACAGCTCGAGGGAGCAAAAGAATGAAACATACAGTGTTGGTGGTGGTACCGCACGGATAAACAGCAGGGTTGCCAGGTATGTGAGAAAAAAAACCCTATACCAAATTGTACATTTAAGCTTATTTTGGACATATGGGACTTAACTCTGGATTTTTTCGTACTTTAAACCTTTTTTTCGTACTTTATCGAATTATATTCATACCATGTATATAAGAATGGGTGTGGGATGTGGTAATTGTATTACAGTACGTTTTTATCTTAACAGAGCACCCTGTTGTACCAGGGTCAATATTGTAGTATTGGTATTGTAGTAATAATAATAAAAATCATTTTAATAATAATTTAAAAACAGACACAGCTTATTTTGAGATGTACTACTTCATAATTGTAGCTCATAAAATGTATCTTCAGTTCATTCGTGCATTGCGTACTTTGAGGAATTTCTAATTATTTCTTTTGCCTTTTCCTGCCAGGTAAGAATGTAAGCTTTTAAAGTGAGCCTTTATGTCTATCGACAGTTAGTACATTAACAACTCTTAATGAAATAAACTGTAGGTGGACACCTGTTGAATGTTTGTCTATTCAGTTGAAATGAACTGAATGCGGGTACATTAGGTGATGTAATATACTGTATGATGAATAATGAAATAAGTCATATAAATGATGTATAATATATATATATATATTTAATATTTCAATGCTGAAAGGTCACATGATGCAGTAAGATGGTCGATTTGCATATATATATATAGTGGGCCTATACGCATATTCATAATTCTGCATTCCAGGATGCATCGTAGACAGAGAATTATAGGCAATCCCAGAATGAAAAGTGAAAAGTGCATAAAAAAAAATAAATTAAATAAAGATGGCCGACTTACGGAGCCCCAAAGGGGACATGGAGCAAAATTAAATAAAGTTTAGTTTCACGTGTGCACGTGAAACTACCGCGTGTGCATGTGAAACTACCGCCTTTAGTTTTGCATGCTCACGTGAAACTTTCACGTGTGCATGTGAAACTTTCTTGTGTGCACGTGAAACTACTGAGTTTAGTTTTGCGTGCTCCCATGAAACTTTTGCGTGCGCACAATAGTTTCACGTGCGTGCGCAAAAGTTTCACGTGAGCACATGAATCTAAACTTTATATTTTTTTACTCTAATGTCACCTTAGGGGCTTTTACCCAACACATAAGCTTGTATTTGTGTGTGTTACACGTGAGGTGTCCTATTTGTTGTTGCCTTTAAATCAGTCTCTTATGAGGTTCGTGACCTTTGCTAAATTATAAATTAACAAAATGAACAACGTTTAATTTGGTTGTCTTTTTTGGTTTCGGCAGAAATCTTTACAAGAAGCCCATAGACCGTTTAGATTTAGGTGGCATTGATGTATTTTGGGATGAAGGGTCGGTGGTGGTTTCACAGTGTGGAAATTAAAGGGTCTGTGGGAACCCGCCGAGATGTTGCCGTTCAGATGTGGATATAAAATATTGCCTTGATTAGAGACGTTTGGATGCCAATAAATCAGTCTGGGGCGCGTGGAGGGGGGTCTCATAGGGGCTTATTAATGAATAATTAACCTGCTATGGGGAAACTCAACAATTCTCACTATATGAGACAAAGAGGAAGACAGAGTGCCATGTCCTAACTTTGAAAAAGAGCACTTTTTGTTTTTCACATAAAATTTCACAGAAATAAGACTTTACAATTTACATTTTCTTTTATATGCATCTGTCACACGCTTTTTTCCGAAGTTATACATTTTATTACTATGTGTGTTCCCTGGGATTGAACCCATGACCTTTGCATTGCTTATGCATTATATAATTTATACCTTGAATACACTGTAAGTCTCTTGGGATACATGCATCTGCCAAATGCATAAATGTAAATTTGCATCTGCCAAATGCATTTATGCATCTTAATCAACATTAACCAACATAAACTCTAACTGCGTCAAGTTTGTGTGGTAATATTGAGTCTGTTCAGGTTAAAAGATTTGCTGAAAGACTTTTGATCGTTGTATCGTTGCCAGAAGAAAAAAGATTTAACGACCATGGTACCCCAGCGAGAGCTTGCTTTTGAGATGTTGTTTTCATTTACTTTGTGTTTGCGCTTGAAAACATATAATAACAAAGGCTACAACCTTAAGCATCCATAATAGCTTTCTGTGTAGGGTCTGAGGGCACCATAAGCTACTCGACTAACTGCATGCGGTCCTGGTGGGCTGCTAATGGCTTCACATTTTTTAAAAGGCCGTTCGGAGAATTAGCGAGCGAGAGAAAGAGTTTGTGTATGTTTTTTGTGTTTGCGAAACCCATTCTTGTGATGAATCGACAATGATTTCTTTTCTCCCCCTACGTTTCTGATTTTCAAAGCCTCAGTCTCTTCATGTTTCCCCGTTCCGCGGTTTCGTGCACGGCAATGATTGCTCGCTTTGTTCGCGCGTGCATTGGTATCAAGACAAAATGGTTTCTACAGCTTAGATGCAAATCAAGTGTCCTCGCAGCCCAGATGCTCAATTCAAACACGAGCAGATGAGGCCTGTGAATGGTGCACTTGGAGAAGGCAGATAAATTGTAAATGATTACCTTTAGCATCTTTGACTAAACTTTACTTGACATTAGTTAGTTTTTACAGAAAGCTTGAATTGCTTGTTTGCTATTGTATAGGAAGAGTTTGTGATATCATACATCTAGCAAACCATATAGGGCAGACAGTTAGATTGACAGACACGTAGATGGATACATAGACAGACAGACACGTAGATGGATATAGAGATAGACAGACAGACAGACAGACAGACAGACAGACACACGATAGACAGAAACATAGATGGATATTAAGATAGGCAGAAACATGATAGATGGACAGACAGACAGACAGATACATAGACAGACAGACAGACATACAGAAAGATGCATGGTAGATAGATAGACAGATAGACACGCAGATGGATATATAGATAGTCAGACAGAGAGACAGACAAACTCAAGATACATAGATAGATAGACAGACAGACAGACAGACACATAGCAGAATACATAGATAGATAGACAGACAGACAGCTAGATTGACAGACACGTAGATGGATATATAGATAGACAGACAGACGGACAGACACATAGATGGATACACAGACAGTCAGACAGGCACTTAGATAGATATATAAATAGACAGACAGATACATAGATGGATATATAGATAGACAGACAGACAGATACATAGATGGATATATAGACAGACAGACACATTTTAGACAGACAGACAGACAGATACGTAGATGGATATATAGACAGACAGACAGACAGACAGACAGATACACGACAGACAGACAGACAGATACATAGATGGATATATAAATAGGCAGACACATGATAGATAGATAGAAAGACAGACAGACAGACAGACAATACATAGATGGATACATAGACAGACAGACAGACAGACAGACAGACAGACAAACACATGATACATAGATAGACAGACAGACAGACAGACAGACAGACAGACAGACAGACAGACAGACAGACAGACAGACACATAGCAGAATACATAGACAGACAGACAGCTAGATTGACAGACACATAGATGGATGGATATATAGATAGACAGACAGACAGGCAGACAGACAGACACACACACACACAGCAGAATACATAAACAGACAGACAGACAGACAGACAGACAGCTAGATTGACAGAGACGTAGATGGATGGATATATAGATAGACAGACAGACAGATACATAGACAGACAGACAGATACACAGACAGACAGACAGACAGACAGACAGACAGACACATTATAGACAGACAGACAGACAGATATGTAGATGGATATATACATAGACAGATACATAGATGGATACATAGACAGATAGACACATTATAGACAGACAGACAGATACGTAGATGGATATATAGATAGACAGACAGACAGATACATAGATGGATACATAGACAGTCAGACAGACACATTATAGACAGACAGACAGACAGACAGACAGACAGACAGACAGATATGTAGATGGATATATACATAGACAGATACATAGACAGATAGACACATTATAGACAGACAGACAGATACGTAGATGGATACATAGACAGACAGACAGACAGATACATAGATGGATACCTAGACAGACAGACAGATACATAGATGGATACACAGACAGACAGACAGACAGACAGACAGACAGACAGACAGATACATAGATGGATACAAAGACAGACAGACAGACAGACAGACAGACAGACAGACAGACAGACAGACAGACAGACAGACAGACACATTATAGACAGACAGACAGACAGACAGACAGATAGATATGTAGATGGATATATAGATAGACAGATACATAGATGGATACTAGACAGATAGACACATAGCAGAATACATAGATAGACAGACAGACAGACAGACAGCTAGATTGACAGACACGTAGATGGATATACAGACAGACAGACAGACAGACAGACAGACAGACAGACAGACATATACATAGATGGATACATAAACAGACAGAAAGACAGACAGACACTAGATAGATAGATAGATTACACTTCAATTATGTTTTTAAAATAAGTTTGTTTTTAGTTAGTTATTTAATGCTATAAAAATGGTGGTGTCATGTCATGATTGACAGCTGTGATATGCGCATTCTGCGAGAGTGGGGCCTTGATTTCGCAGGCTTTACTTCCTGCTCACTACTGCGCAGGACTGGTACTGAAATTGCTACTGTGCAGACTCAAGACCCAAGATGTCAGCGCCGATCGAGACACGGAGAGAGCGAACGGGCGTCTGCCATCTTTTTTTACAGTCTATGATCTAGCCACAATAAACATTTGCATATTTCCATGTATCATTTAAAGTGCATTCACATTTTTGCATTTGGTGGATGCTTTCACCCAAATGTCCCATAAATTTAATTTATATCACACTTTTCCCATTGCACATTATTACAAAGCAGCCTGACCTTACAAATCCTAGAGCGAACGAAGTAAATGCAACCGACACATACACAAATGCATATTACAGTACAAACGCACATTAAATCCAGAGGAAAAACAAGGCGATAGCAGGGTGCTGTATACACATTCATTCAGAGCAAAGCCGGTAGGCTATCATTAACAGCGGGCGTTTACGCTCATTATGTTTAATAGAGAAGCAGAAAGACAAAGTTCATTCCACAGTAGTTACACAACTACCACAGCAGGGGTTCATTGGTAAACCTTCCAGCATGCTGCAATAAACCAGCCGATGAAGATGTGTTCTCGAAGAAGAATCACCCCCAGTACGGCACCCATTTCATCTCTTTCACTAACTGGCATTTCTCTGATAGCGGGTTAAGACTGGTGAAGACCGGTCTTCTAGTGTATTGATTTCCTTTAAAGACGACTGTTTGGTGTTGGACTATTAAGGGTTCTTTGAAACTGGTGGTCAATATGACAGATGCGATTTAGTAATTGGTTGTCTGTTTTCCAAGGTACTGCAATGATCAGTTTCAGAAAAATATCCTTGGGTTTTGATCCGATCAATGGGATAGCAAGTCATCATGTCTCCAGCACAACTCTTACAAAAATTAACCATGGTTTTATTGGTGACTATTTTCAAAACCATGGTTAAACTATAGGTACTGTGCAAAACCATTGTTAATTTGTGTTTGGTAATGGAACTGAACCATGATGCTGACATGACATTACACTTAAATGTTAATATAGGACTTTGGTTATATCGCCCACGCCCGCTGCGCACATTAAGCTCGATGATGTTTAGCTGCTGTGCTTAGTGTTCAGATTGATTAAGACCAACTGTGCGTCGTCTCGGAGGAAGTTGTATTACAGCTAGCCGGACTCACTGGAATGGACACGTCCTTTTGAGTTCCCCCCGGGGCGTTTCCGTGTTTCTATAGAGGGATGTTAAACGCCCTGTTGACTGCATCGCTTGGAAAATATTCCTAATTGGATAGCCTCACAGCAGTGAAGAGTCGGGGGTGGAAGTGAACGATTTCTTGTGATTTGCTTTATACTGTTTGGTGTCGTGCCCTTGCGGAAATTGGAACGTTGCGGTTAATGAGGCCGTAAACGGCAAATTTTTAGCCTCTCGCTACGTTAAGTGCAAATACCAATAAGAAATTAACAAGAATAAATGAAAAGGAAAAAAAATCACATAAGCTGTCATGAATGCCATATTACTATAGTTTTACTCTACTATTAATCAGGGTTCAAATTATGTCGAAGATTATGAGGGTGCCCTAGCTAAGCTAACCTAGCTAGCATTGTGAAAGAAAGAAAGAAAGAAAGACTACTTGCATATCAAAATTATACAATACCCTAATAACTTTTCAGTTATAACACAAAAACTTTATTCTTACAGTCAATAAAAATAATCCACACGCTCGTCTGAGAATACTTCCAAAAACGTGTGAGGCGCACTTTGGAGTTTACCTTTATTTTAGACAGAAATCTTTTGGATTAGTTTATTGCGAAATTGGGACAAATAATGATATCGCTTTGTGGTAGTATTTGAATTTGAATACAAACCAGGGCACCCCTCTAATTGATATTTTTGTGCTTTATATGGGGTCCCTCAATGCTTATAAAAGGTCCGAGTCCACCCCAGCGCCCCCTCAATTTGAACAAATAATTCAATTCAATTTTATTCATATAGCGCTTTTCACAATAGGTAATTGTACCAAAGCAGCTTTACATTAATAGAAGCAGTTGAAAACACAGAAAAATCGACAGACAACATATGTAGCAAAATACAGCGACTATGAATAAGCTTTAAAAGCGAGTATGTTAATGATGTAACGTATAGAAGAGGGTGCTAAGTTAAGCCATTGTTGGCTGACTCCCCGGGGTTGAAAAAAACCCTAGGAGAAAAACCTCCCGCACTTTTTAGCTAGTGGGAAAAAAGTCCTAGGAGGAAAAAAACCCTTGGGAGATATATATATCGACTGTAGAGATTAAACGAATTCCGCTGGTTGGTCAGACATCGGCTGGCCATCACGTTGAAGAACGGCCAGAAGATCAGTGGTGTGTTAACCTTCACGGCAGCCGGAACTGGTTCTGTTTGTCTCAATGTCCTCGGGATCAGGACGAGACAGGGAGAGAAAAACAAAATCCTATTAGCGTAGGGGCCGTTCGCATGTAAAGCAAGTGTCACACAGTGTTGTGGTTTAATATGTGCTCGGTTCAAGACAGGCTAGCTATTGCGGCCCTAGTATATTACCCAGACGAGTTATGTGAATGCTTTGTTCCGTACAGGCTAACTATTGCGAGATAAGTACATTTACTAGACAAATTATGTGAATTTAATGTTGTCATGTGAAATAACAACAAAGTCCTTTTAAAGTAGTTTATTTATATAACAAGCAAAAAACAACACATAGATTACCTAGGAAACCAAAACATTTGTTATTTTCGACGAGGTATTTGTTCAAGAGTTCAGTTTAGCAACTAGTCAAACCGTTGAACAAACAGAAATTGGAAGTAAAGTTACGATCAGATGCATAATCGCATCACCGCACGTGCGTCCAATGAAACCGTCTATACTGTAGCCTAGTATATTATAGTAATTACGAACCTATGTTATTGTGGGTTCACACCAGACGCGAGTTCAACAATTTGCTTGAGTAAATTACATACAAAGTCAATGCAAAGACGCAATCAGATCCGTCCTTGCGTGTGGCGATGTGAATGACGCGATATGGGCGGAGCGTTTGCTGCGAAAACACGCTCTATTTGCCTCAAAAGCATCTTCGGCCAAGTTGAAAATATTCAACTCGAGCGAAAAATTTTGCATAACACCAAGTTAAATCTATATAAATCTAGTAGTATGTACTACTGTGTAATGAATTGATAAACTTTAGTGAATACTGTAGTATACTTAATATTTACTATGATAAACTATAGTACTTTGTAGTATTAACTATACTGAATTAATAAACTTTAGTGAATTTCTTAGTATACTTATTTACTATAGTACCTGTACTACTTTATAGTATAGTATATTATAACAATTATTACACTTTTTTAATCTATACTATATATTATTCTATTATATATTTAGTATAAAGTAAATACAGTAGTATACAGTACTGTAATATATTATATAGATTACTATACTTTGTACAGTATAGTGTAGTACTTGCTGTAGTGAATTGTAGTATACTGTAGAATAGTATATTAATTGCTACACTAATGTATACAATTATATTGGTAGTATTTACTATAGTAAACCAATAAATACTGTAGTATTTTAGCATTTTTAGATGATATAGTTTTTATTTGAGATTTCAGAATGATGTACATACGCAGTGAGAAATAATGTATCCCAAAATGCAACACCTTTACAAATTCATGCTGTATGTTTCCATAAGGAACCTTTAATACACAGAGGACCTTTCTGTTGAATGCTTTCAACGTCGATTTCCTAATCGAACAGATCATCGTAACGTTAAGATTTTATTCAACTTTATAACGTACACTGAAATGTTAAACAAACTTTAAAAACTGTTGGGGTTATGAACCGGCCTTTAAAGTATAGCGTTTTGGGGAAAAAAATGGAAATAATGTGTAATAATGTAATGCTTTTCCATTTTACGTTTACATGGTCTAATGCTTCCAAATCCGATCCTAAATCTTGCCATGGCAAAAATAAGAAAACATTAAAACGAACACAAGCACGACTTTAAACTTATAGTGCCTTACTGGCAAATCTAAAGGAGCACCGTTTAAGAGCGCATTCAAGTGCAGTTTGTCAGGAGCCTCTAATCGCTGTTTCGTCCTGACTTTTCCAAATTCACTGAGTGTGAGTTTTACCTCTGTGGTCGCCAGAGGCGATGTCTCCAATTATACAGTTACATCGCCCCCCTCTCTCTCTCTCTCTCTCTCTCTCTCTCTCTCTCTCTCTCTCTCTCTCTCTCTCTCTCTCTCTGTTTATTTATTTAAATGTCATTACTGCGGACAGGTTTTAATAAGCTGGTCATTTTAGCTGGCTGAAAACGTAATTTGGTGCTGATGGAGTCAGAGGCGTTGATAAGTTAACATTCCTACATTCATTTGTCAAATTTGGCTTGCCTTACCTGCGGGTTATTACACACACACAGCCCATTCTATTAGAGGAGAATCGTTCACTTTCATAGGGTTTGTAGAAGTATTATTTTATGGCTTTCTCTTTGTTAATATACAGAAGAGTTTGGTTCCAAAACGCAATAAATCCATTTTGATTAATTTGGGTAAAAACTTGTTTTTTATACCACGAAAGTGAAAGATGAAAACCACTAGTTTCTGTTACTAACTTTCACATAGCATCTTTATGTTATAATAATGTTAAAAATTCAAATCCATATAGATTTTCAAATATTTATTATAAAAACTGATTTTTTTTCTGAAGTTTTTTTTCAAAATGCTATAAATCTATTGAATCATAATATAAATGTGCATTCATCTTTGCCATGTTATATTCATTTAGTTGACTAATGGTATATACTGATAAAAAATAAGCAATATACAGTCCCTCCAGAAAAACGCGATTGTGCGATCGCGCAATATATTGCATAATCAGCCAAAGTCCGCATATTTATGCGGGGCTGCATTTTTTTCCAAATACGACGCACTTTCGCCGCATTAATTACATATTTCCGCGCACAAAATATGCGGGGCTTGCATAATTTCATAATCTCCGCATTTTCGTCGCAAAAAGTCACATATATATATTAGCAGAAAGATGAAAATTGTTGCCTTTACTTCCCAAAAGCGCAGCCGTGTCCTCTATTGCCATGGGAACGTTATGAAGTGACGTGGATTATGTGACGTGAACATCATTGCAGCTTTTTCAAGTTTCCGCAGTTTTTGCAAGTTCCGCAATTTTCGCAAATTCCCGCAATTCCATCACATAAATTGCATAAATATCCCGCATTTTTCATCGCATTTTTTTAGAAAACGTGCTGCAAAAACGAGTATTTTTGCCCGCAACAATCACAAAAAAACTCGCGTTTTTCTGGAAGGACTGATTAATGGCATCAATCAAAACACTTACTTTGTCATACTAAAGCAACACCAAAGAGTTTTTGCTCTTTGCTCCCCCTACAGGTTAGAAGCGTAATTGTCCATTACCCACTGTCATAAATACTGAGGCATAGCTGGCTCTGATCGGATTGTAGGTCTGCCGTAAAGCAAGTTTTTGTAGTTTTCACTCGAACTACAGGACCGCTACGCGACGGTTGGAAACTTCTTTAGTGCGGTTTTGTCCGATAGAGGGCTGCAAAGCGAATGTGAAAGTGCTGTTCACCCTGTTTCGAGTGGATGACGGCTGAAACTGTTTTGGAAGCGTTATTTTAAGGTAAAAAAACTCTTTGGTATTGCTTTAAGAACAGTGTCATCGCTGCGGTTATACTTGATGTCGTCGCTGAACTTTTTTGACAGCGATCAGCTTTAAAATGTTTTGGTCCTGCTCGTTTTTTGTTGACTTTGCTAAATAATAGAACGCTTTTCATAAGATTCCCTGGGGTCAATGTGTTAGCATGACAGAAGCTTGATGCTGTCGCGAGAACAAGCAACAGCAGGCATTTTTCCTTCGTCCGAGTGCTTCTCACGTAAATTATTAATTTTTGATGGCTTACGTTTCTTCCCCGCTACAGAAAACCACCACAGATTTATTAATCTTATGTCATCAAAATTATTATTTGTTTTTGTTTGTTTATTGATCACGAAGTAGAAAGTAAATGAAAAAAACTAGGATTCTGTTTGTATTCAATGCGCCATCATTATTGTTTACAATGCGTGGAATGGCGCGCTGTGATTGGTTAAGCGGATTTATTGCATTCTGCAGAGAAGGAGGATTGCCGTTTGTCACGGTTTGGAAAAAAGGGAGAAAAAAATGACAGAATAACACAGCGGATAACTGATTTTCCGTAAAATGAAGAATTAATTTTTTAATACTGACTTGATACAATACTGATTTTGGCGGCAACTCATTTATTTTAAAATGACATTTATCACCTTTTGGAACCAAACTCTTCATTTGTTATATGCTGATTTTTCTGAAAAAATTGTCAAAAATGGTCTCTAGCTATCACTGGGGCCGTACCATTTTAAAAAGTACATCATTGTACCTACACTGTAAAACCTAAAAGTTAACTCAACTCAAACCATTTGAGTAAACCGGTTGCATTAAACCATTTACAGTTTAAAACGCATACATTTGAGTACTGTGAACTTAAACAAATTGAGTCATGTGCAGTTATGCACTTATATTTAGGTTCACACTACTTGGATGTGGGTGTATAATTGCACGTGACTCAAGTTCACAGTGCTCAAATTTATGTGTTTTAAAACTTAAATGGTTTAAGGCAACCAGTTTCCTTAAATGGTTTGAGTTAAGTCAACTGGTTTTACAGTGTACAGTACAGAGTCAAAATATATACAAATCTGTACCTTGGGAAAAAAAATTCTAACAATGTTCAGTCTTAAAATGCTCTGTTGTTTTTAAGGGTTAATTTAACCCAACGTTTGTCCCCTTTTGACCCAACCCTGGATTTAAATAACCCAGCATTTTTAAAGTGTATGGCAAATGAATGGTGCGTGAGGTATATGTTGGGTTGTTTCAACCTGTGGTGGGGTCAAATTTGGACAAAACCCAACTGTTGGGTTAAATTATTCCAGCAAATGGTTATATTTGGGTTAAAACATCCCAGCATTTTGGGTTGAAGCCACCCAGCATAGGATAAATCATAACTAAACATGTCGTTTTTGTCCCTTTTTGACTCTGGGTTGAAAATAAGCATTTTTATTTAGAGCACAACTGGATTCTTACTTTACATGGTTTGTGTTATATTGCATTTTACAGTAATCCTTTTAAACAACATTTTAATAGCTAGGCCTATGTATTTAAATTTTACTAAGACCACATATATGGGCAATACTTATTAATCTAATGAATTATATCAGCTTGTGATATATATTAGACACTACAATATCACTGTCACACTGTTGCATAATTGAGACTCATTAAACTTCTTTTTATCTCAGAATTTTATTAGGCAGATTTTGAGCTGGCGTACCATAATTACAGCAATATGAAAAAATTAGTTTAAGACATTTCTTTCATTATAATTTATGGTCGAGGGCTTATCGTGCAGACATAAATAGTCATTAAACATTTGACATATTGGTTTAATTAAATTAATATGTGGGCGCATTACTGATAAATCATTTACGTAAATTATTAGCCCACGCTTAGTTTGTTAACATCAAGAATGCACAAACTTGTCGAATGTTTCAATATTTTTGATTTAGCAACTTTACGATCGAACCTTCAACCTTTGACACCTTCTCACAAGCATGCACATTATTAACAGCACGGTTACGCACGAAGAATCATAAGGGGGTGAGACTAAAATATGGGCCAGCACCCAGAAGAGGAGGACTTGTAGACCAAAGCAATTAAATCTGTGAGAGACACTCCATAGATGCTCTGGAAGAAGCCGGCAGTTTTAATGAGAGCCAGTGAAGATATATGGTCACGCGGATTGGAAGTTATTGCAAACATCGCGTGAGACGCAAACAACTATTTTACAGAGGAACCACAAAGGTTTCAGAGGGAAACACATATGCCTGCCTCAGACGCGCATTGATTTATGGTTCAGCTAAAACTCTAAATTCATAGCAGTAAAATTGCTTACTTCTCAGAAAGTGAGCATGAGTGTAAGAAAAAGTGGCAACAAATTGGCAACACAAAATTGCAGGTTGATACGGTATATTTAAAGTCAACATGAAGCACTACATTGTGTATATTAGAGTGAAGCAGGGTATTAAACTAGAATTAAGTGCAGGGCATGACTGTTTTTAATCTGTTGGGTACAAGCGGATGTTTTTACAATGGAGCTGAATGTTTGCAGAGTGTAGAAGAACAATTCTCTAATGCACCATTAACATCCACTTTTTTTGTGGAGGCTGACAGATTGAAAAATTGTCAAACAGGCTGATAATCAGAACGACAGACAGTCAGTCATTCAGTCAGTCAGTCAGTCAGTCAGTCAGTCAGTCAGACAGACAGATAGATTGACAGACTGACAGATAGTCAAACAGATAGATTGATAGACAGAGAGGCAGACAGTCACACACAGACAGAAAGACAGTCAGTCAGCCAGACAGACAGGCAGAAAGACTGACAGACAGACAGATAGATAATCAGACAAACAAATAGATTATCAGACAGGCAGTTAGACAGATAGACAGATATGCAGAAAGACAGAAAGACAAATATATGGTCAGACAGACATATAGTCATACAGAAAGACAGATAAACAGTCAGACAGACAGTAATACAGACAGGCAGATCAAACAGACAAAAGATAGTCAGACACACAGTCAGACAGACAGATGGATAGTCTGGATAGAGAGACAGACAGACAGTCAAACAGATATACAGACAGAAAGTCAGACATATAAACAGACAGACAGTCAGTAGTCAGACAGACAGACAGACAGACAGACAGACAGATAGATAGACAGAGTCAGACAGACAGACAGTCAAACAAACAGACAAAGATAGTCAGACAGACAGATAGACATTCAAACAGACAGATAGTCATTCAGACAGACAGACAGACAGACAGACAGACCGACCAGACAGACAGACAGACAGACAGACAGACAGAAAGACAGACAGACAGACAGACAGACAGACAGACAGGCAGGCAGGAAGGAAGTTAGACAGCCAATCAGATAGAGAGATAGTCAGGCAGGCAGACAGACAGACAGTCAATCATACAAATAGTCAAAAAAGTCAGGCAGACAGACATACAGATAGATTGTCAGACACACAGATAGATAGATAGTCAGACAGACACACAGATTGATTGATACATAGACAGTCAGTCAGTCATACAGACAGAGACAAAGATAGAAATGCAGACAGTCAGACAGACAGATAGACAGACAGTCAATCAGACAGACAGACAGAAAGACAGACAGACAGACAGACAGACAGATAGATAATCAGACAAACAAATAGATTGTCAGACAAACAAATAGATTATCAGACAGACAGTTAGACAGATAGACAGACATGCAGAAAGACAGAAAGACAAATATATAGTCAGACAGACATATAGTCATACAGAAAGACAGATAAACAGTCAGACAGACAGTAATACAGACAGGCAGATCAAACAGACAAAAGATAGTCAGACACACTGTCAGCAGACAGATAGTCAAAGAGACAGACAGACAGACAGACAGACAGATAGTCACACAGACAGATGGATAGTCTGAATAGAGAGACAGACAGTCAAACAGATATACAGACAGACAGTCAGTAGTCAGACAGACAGACACACAGTTAGACTCAGACAGACAGACAGACAGACAGACAGACAGTCAAACAGACAAAGATAGTCAGACAGACAGACAGACAGACATACCTACAGACAGGCAGACAGACCAGACAGACAGACAGACAGACGGGAAGTTAGACAGCCAATCAGATAGAGAGATAGTCAGGCAGACAGGCAGGCAGACAGGCAGGCAGACAGACAGTCAGTCATACAAATAGACAAAAAAGTCAGGCAGACAGACACACAGATAGATTGTCAGACACACAGAAAGACAGTCAGACAGACACACATATTGATAGATAGATAGACAGTCAGTCAGTCATACAGACAGACACACAGATAGAAATACAGACAGACAGGCAGACAGACAGACAAAAAGTCAGACAGACAGACAGCCACAGATAAGACAAAATCAGACAGAAAGTCAGAGAGATAGACAGACAGACAGACAAACAGATAGTCAAACAGACAGACAGACAGACAGACAGACAGACAGACAGACCGAGATAGACAGACATACATAGACAGACAGACAGACAGATTGTCAGACACACAGATAGCCAGACAGACAGTCAGTCATACAGACAGACAGACAGACAGACATATATCGACAGACAGGCAGGCAGAAAGTCAGAGAGACAGACAGTGAGACAGTCAGACAGACATACATATTGTCAGACAGACAGGCACAAAATCAGACAGAAAGTCAGACAGACAGACACAAATAGACAGACAGACAGATAGACAGACAGACAGATAGACTGTCAGACATAGATCGACAGACAGACAGTCAGACAGAAAGATTGTCAGACAAACAGACAGACGGACACAAAATCAGACAGAAGGTCAGAGAGATAGACAGACAGACAAACAGATAGTCAAACAGACAGACAGACAGACAGACAGAGATTGTCAGACAGACAGACAGACAGAGATTGTCAGACAGACAGAGATTGTCAGACAGACAGTCAGACAGACAGATAGTCAGACAGAAAGTCAGACAGACAGATTGTCAGACAGACAGAAAGTCAGACAGATAGACAGTGAGACATATAGGCATCCCTTTTCACTTTCAGCATATTTTTAAAAGACATTACTCTGAATAGCTTCTTGTGGGTTCTCTAAAGAAAAACCTTGTACAACCTTTACGACATGAGCTTGACTACTGTAGATATTGGCAGAATTGTCATATTCTGCTCTAACTGTCCCTTCAATATGAAATATTCAGATGGGTCAGCGCTCCTCCGTGAAAAGCAGAGATGCCTTTCGGTGGTACAGCGGCGGAGAACAAGACCGACAAAATTCAGCCGTGAGGTAAGATGCGACGTGCACGAGGGGTGAAAGAATCTCTATATTAAATATGCAACTGAAAGTATGTTTGAGGAATACTAACATCTCCAGAGACCTTTGCCTCTTTTAAATGTCAGCCTTTCACGAAACTAACATATCAGTGTGGTACTTTCAAAGCAGAAGAAACCCTTACTGGGCAAAACAACCAAATGAAAGCTAAAACTTTCTGGCCTTTAAATACGCTTAGGAATTAATGAGGCGGTCACCTCCTCCGCCGATGTACTGTATGGGCGAGAGAGCTTTGCACAGAGTCAGATAGAGGGAGTGAGGTAGGAAAGAGTGCAGAAGTTCAACCGTGAGTCACCTCGGCCCACACACCTACTGTATATCTCTCTCAGTCGAAATCATTAATATATTATAGTGTTTATGTAAACATTGTGCTCATGCACGTATAGTTCACGATCACTTGTGTGTTTGTTTTCCTCGGCAGACAGCTGAAGCAAAATATGGGCTTGTTTGGTCGGTTTTTCCAGATTTCCAAACAAAAATGCAGCTTCCATTGTTCATCAAACAGGTAGTGTCAGTGCTTTGAAAATCTGAAACTCGTGTTCGCAACCTATTCCCGTAATTTGTGATGAAAACCAAAAATGAATTAAATAAGAGACATGCAAAATGCCTCACGAAAGCGTTTCCTCTAGGGATCTCAGACTTTTGGACTCCATTATGTATGCGGAAAACAAAAACAGTATCCGAGCCTTCTCATTTCCCCTCTCCGTCTTAATGACAGCTTTGCATATATAATAGTCCCCGTAGCTCAGGAACATCTGTGTTTTCCTTCAGCATCTCGATGGGTTTGGTATCTATTATTCAAAGCTTTCAAATCTCTCGAACCAATTAAAGTCTCAGCCAGGTCACAGAGTTCAGAGATTTCAAGCGCAAGTCACAGGAGACGGATATGAAACCTCACCTGCCGGCCATTCAGATTCAAGGAGGACATTTCTATTCGACACCAGTGTTGGCGGTAACGCATTACAAGTAATGGACATTACGTAATAATATTACTTTTCTAAAGTAATGCATTATTTTATAAATGTACACATTAATATTTGAGTTATTTTTTGTAAAAAGTAATGCAAGTTACTTTTCAATTAAATTTTTTGCAATCATAAAAAACACCTCCAAGGCCTGAAAGAGATCAAGCCTCAGTCAAGTAAGAAAAAGTAACTTAAAAGTAATGTGAGCATTACTTTTCCATGAAAAGTAAATAAGTAACGCAATTAGTTACTTTATTGGGGAGTAACTTAATATTGTAAAGTATTACTTTTAAAAGTTACTTTCCCCAACACTGTTTGACACCGTCCAAAAGTATATTAGGGGTGCTGATATACACTAATAATACGTAGCCGATAACTATTCTGAATCGCACAGCCGATATTATTCACAGCTATTTCATGTGCTACAGCTTTTGATCAGTAAGTCCTTATCGATCTTAAATCACTGTTAGTTTAAGTCATTTATAACATGCATTTGAAAAAGCAACACTTGTCAAACATAATCATTATACATATTCTTTATTATCATGAAAATACCTGAAAAGGTTTGAAGAACAGCAATATAAATATATCCTTAAGCCATTTCATGGAGCTGCTTGTCATAGCCATAGATATGTATAATAAAGGGTAGATGTCTCGCCCGCGCTGCTGGCCAATTGAGTGGAACGTCCGCATTTGGCGGCCATCTTGCCACGGGCAGCTCGCTCGCTCGTAGCGTTGAGTTTTGGTGGTGCATGTACTTTTGAATGGCCGTGACTTGCTTAATTTCCTACTGATTTTCAAACGGTTTGGTACAAAGATGTACCTATGACACTGCATACTTATGCAAAATGTTATGTTATGTTCAATTATAGCCACGTTAATAACGTTTGTAAGAAACCAAACCATTTGAAATTTGATAGAAAATTGAGCAAGTTATGGTCATTTAAAAGTACCTGCACCATTAAAACTCAATGCTACGAGTGAGCAAGCTGCCTGTGGTAAGATGGCCGCCAGATGATGATCTAAATATTAAGGAAATTGCTTTTAAAGTTGTCCAAATTAAGTGTCCTTAGCAACACACATTATACGGAGTACATGATATCATGATACATCATATATACAGTAGAACATTTACTAAATATCTTTATGAAACATCCTAATGATTTTTGGCATAAAAAGTTGATAATTTTGACCCATACAATGTATTGTTGGCTAATGCTACAAATATACCTATGTGACCAGGGTCACAAATCATTATTAACTCTTTCCCCGCCATTGACGAGTTATCTCGTCATTGACAAGTTACCATATTGTCCACACTTTTTTATAGTTTGGTGGGCACTGGAACTTAGGCTGCGTTCACACGATACGATAATACGGTTGTCAAACCCGTATTTGAGTCCTTAAGACCGTTCCGTTCACACGCAGTTCGGTTATTTACGGGTTTGACAACCGCATTCTATAACCGACTTCACACCCGTAACTTTACGGGTTTCACAACCGTATTTACAGAGAAACTGTGCCGTGTGAACGGAATCGCACTGGACAACCAGTTGTCTGTCACGTCATTCATTGCTCTTGTGTTAAGATAACGTTACAGTGCATGAAAATGACTGCAAACTACGCACCAGAATTGCTCCATAAGATTAATGTGATATTATATTACCTTCATAGACGCCACAGAACATATTGCATTACGCATAAAATTGCGTGCAGCCAAGTAAGTGAGATATATAAAGTTTAAACTTTAAAAGTGGACGATTCATATAATGTTAACTGTATAATAAAGGGATATAAAAATTAGCTGTTTATTTACTCACCTTTTATCTTCAGTAGAGCAATAAAGAAGATATTTTGCAAAAAAAAACATCTGTGATTCAAATAATGATGCAAGCAAAAGATGCGTCAGTTTGAGAGGTCAAAAAGCAGATATATCCAATACAAAAGTAATCTCCATGACTCCTGGTGACATTTTTTGCTGCTTGTGAAGCAAATCGGTCGGTTTTTGCAGGATATTGAACGTTATTTACAACATTATTAGCGTCCATACAGAACTGTTGCAACCAGGTTGCAACTAATAAAGTGCGCTTTTTACACTCCCGCTCTTTAGGTGGCGCTAAGAGGCTGGTTTTGCCTGCGGTTAGTAAACCATACTCTCTGCGCCACCTACAGAGCGGGAGCGTAAGCGCACTTCCTATTTGGCTGCGTTAATGGTTTAAATAAAGTTTGATTTCTTGCAAAAACGGATCGATTTGCTTCATTATGATTTGCTTCATAAGTCATTATGATTACTTTTATATTGTATATATCTGCTTTGGTAAAACGTGCAGTTGCTGAAACTGATTTTATGTTCATTCATTTTGGAAATTAAAACTTTAATAAGGAACCACCCTTGTTTATTTTTCTCTGCACAATGGTAAGCGTTACACCAGCCAGCTGTTTTTGTTAATTACATAAATAAAGTTTGCCCATTGCATAAATAATACTTTTTTTAATATATTCGTCCGTCACTATGGTTACAGGCGCCGCGTGTAACTAGAATACGGGTTTGAGGTCGGTTGCACGTTCATACAGGCAGTGTTCTATTTGTGTCTTTAATTTGCTGTCTGAACAGGACACTTCCAGACTCACACCTGTAAGTAAATACGGTTGTCACTCCCGAAATTTTGTCGTGTGAACGCACCCTTATAGTCAGGTGCAACTTATACGTCAAAATTATTTCATATGAACCAAGAGAAACCATTACGGTTTACAGCCGCGAGAGTCCGCTATATGCTGCTCCTGTATTTATGTAATATAATGGATTCAGCGATGCGGAATGACTTCGGGACCTTTTTGAACTTGATTTGGCTTGTCGTGTTAATTTAGCCTATTCAGCCTCCCAGGTATGTTCCGAATGCTATTGTGTATCGTGTAAATAACTTTTTATGTAACTTTAACATGTACGGAAACCCTTTTCAGCCTTCTATTGTTTAGTTGAATAACTTGCCTTTCCAGATTAAATGTCTGTTCTTCGGCTTGGATTTTGTGAAATCATTTTCTAAATAAACGCGATGTATAGTCCATTGCGACTTATATATGTTTTTTCCTTTTCAAATGCATTTTTGACTGATGCGACTTATAGTCCGGAAAATACGGTATCTCGTCAATTAAGTGTTCTTGATAAGTTTTTATGGTTATCTGTAATACCGTGATTATCCACTAGATGCGCACTTACCCAATTAATAAAAAAAAAACTGAAGCTAATTTTTTTTTTACACCGTGTAGGTTTTGATAGTCGTTCTGAATCTGATATTGTCCTATCCTGACAAAAATGTAAGTGTGGTTTTGTGGTCCATGGTTAATTTATATTATAATTTATATTTTGTATTGTAGTATACTTTTGGGCAGTGTCGAATAGAAATGTCCTCCTTGAATTTGAATGGCCAGCAGATTACCCAATTTATAAAAAAAATGAAGCAAAAAATTATTCACTTATTTTACACTCCGTGTATGTTTTGATAATCGTTTTGAATCTGATCTCTAACAAAATTCTTCACAAAAATTATTTCAGCTTTTTGTTAAAAAAATATATATCAATGAAGACAAATACCCATATTTAAAGGAACAGTATGTAAGAAATTTATATCAATTAATCATAAAATGGCCCTGATATGTCACTAGACATTAAGAAATCATTTTCATTTCAAATACTTATATCACTGACAACAGTGCTCTGGCCAGGATATTGTCATTTAAAAAGTGGAGTTGCACCCCTTAACTGATGTTTATGTTGTCATGTTGTGTATTGGCCACCAGTTGTGTGATTGCAGTACTAGTTTTAGCCACACGTTTTGTTATTGCAATACGAGTTTTGACCACAATCCTCCATACTGTTCCTTTAACTCTTTCCCCGCCATTGACGAGATATCTCGTCAATCAAGAGAAAACGCTTCCCCGCCAATGACGAGTATTTCCGTATTTCCGCAATACCGCTATTATCCACTAGGTTCCGCAACTTTTTAAACCCGTAAGTATTGCCCTCTGGCAAGCTGCTGCATGTCCGTGTCTGTTTTAAAGATCGCTCTGAATGGGATCTCTATGAGAAGTCCATCACAAAAATGGAATTATCTCTGCTTTTTGCTCAAAATGTGGTGTTTTTGCAGAAACCTACCCATATTCAAAAGCTGATTACAAAAGAACTGCTCAAGGTAGGATGAAATGTTTTTTTTTTTTTTGAACGCAGAGGGTCTGTTCTTTCATTTGGTATATTGTATGTTTATATATTTGAAGAAGAACATTTTCTGGAAGGCATTAAACTTTGGTGAAAATCGTGAAAAACGCTGGCGCTGGCTGGCAACTTTTTTAAAAAATGCTGGCGGTGAAAGAGTTAAGAGTTTATAAGTAGAAAAAAATATAGATAAGATGAAATGTTTTTTTCCTGTTATTTTTTTATTTTATTTTTTTGAAAGCAGAGGGTCTGTTCTTTCACTTGATATATTTGTATGTGTATATATTTTTAGAAGAAAATTTTCCTGGAAGACATTTTGTGAAACTTGTTAAAATCACAAAAAATGCTGGCGGGCAATAAAAAAAAAATGCTGGCGGGGAATGAGTTAAAAGGATAGTTCACCCAAAAATGAAAATTCTTCTGTCATTTACTCCTCGTCAAGTTGTTTCAAACTTATAATTTTTACAGAAAAATATTATGAGCAATGTTTAAAACCAAACAGTTTTGGAGCACCATTGCCTTCCATAGTATTTTTTTCCTACTATGAAAGTCAGAGGTGTTCCTGTTTTTACTGCTAGATTGCAGGCAGAACGAAATTGATTTATACATGTTTGAATCAAGACGTTGAGTGAATGATGAAATCATTTTCATTTTTGGGTGAACTATCCCTTTAAGACATGAAATTCAAGACACTTTCAGACGGTGCAAAATCCATTTTGAGTTGGTGTGAAAATTGGTGAATGTGCGCCCCGTGAGACGAGAGACAAGACCCTTAAGGGGAAAGTTATATGTATTCATATTAGGGCTGTCAAAAAATTAATCGCGATTAATCGCATCCAAAATAAAAGTTTGTGTTTACATAACATTTGTGTGTGTACTGTGTGTAAATATTATGTATATATAAAAACACACAGAATAATATATATATTTACGAAAAATTGGTAATATTTATATATAGAATATTTATATTTCTATATTATATAAATTATATAAATGTATATACAGTATATAAATGCAAATATTTCATAAATATATACATGAATGTGTGTGTATTTATATATACATCATATTTACACACAGTACACACACATATGTTATGTAAACACAAACTTTTATTTTGGATGCGATTAATCGCGATTAATCTTTTGACAGCCCTAATTCATATATTCTCTTAGCTCAAAATTCATTCAGAACAATGCATGACTATGGGTTTATAATAAGTCAGGGTGCCTTTGGCTCAAGCTTTACTTACAATTCAAAGATATCGCCCACTATGCGACGGCTAGAGGATTAACCTATTACAACAGCACAATTGCCATTTACTAAGCTTCTTACTGAAACATTACCACACACGTGCAGGGAAAATGTCAATAACTAATTTATATCCGGACTTAATTACCATGACTCTTTCAGCTCACATCTTACTCGTGCCGGACAGCCTGAGAAAAAGCAGTATGATGTGGAATTAATTGAGTTTTAGCTAAACCGACCGACCGGTATGCACCATGAGCATTCGACAGAATATTAAATAATACTGATTTGAGGTTTGTTTACAATCTTAAACCAGTGATCACGAATTCATCCTGAAAGCATCTGTGTGTTTATTACTGTTGTTTTTTATGTCCCTGCTTTCCTTGCAACAAGATGTTGCCTTGTTTCCGTAGTGCGGATAATAATTCTGGATGCCTTTGGTTGAATATATAGGTTTAATAAGCAAGGCCTGCGTTAAACAAGGCCGTATAACGCATTCGGCGCACAGGCATGATAGAAATGGATCCTCAGTGCTACAATAATATTTTAAGATCTGGTATCAGTTTTTATGTAATGCCTTTATTGTTGTTGTATAACATATGCAAGGAGATTTTGACACAAACAAAACGCAAACCTGAAACCTGTATACATACATTTCTTTGTTCTACCGAATACAAAGGAAGATATTTGTAATGAAGCAGAACAAATAAATTATTACAGGTTTGAAACAACATGATAGTGAGTAAATGATGACAGAATTTTCATTTTTAGGTACTTTTGCTTTAATGCACCTGGGACCGTTTTCCCATGTATCCACCCTAAACAGAGTGGTATTATCAATAATTCAATAAATACTCTAGTAAATATTGTAAACATGCAAACAGTTTTTCATTTCTACATGACCTTTAAAATCAACGTCAACACATGTGCGCACACACACACACATCACATCCTGTTTTATTTCAGCTTGGCATTTTTCCAAATTTTTTGGGTTTGTACCATAGACTGTAAAAGAAAATATGGACGTAGTGTCCGTGACGTCACCCATGAAGAGCTTTTTGTACGCCAATAGTTGGCGGGGCTTGGCATCTTGGCATCGCGGCACTCGCGGATAACCGAAAATAGGTTAAGAGGCGTAAAGTGGGTAAAGCTGCGTGGCTGGTTGCTGAAACCACGCTCACCTAGCTCGACTGTAGTGACAGCAGTGGCAGTGCACCCATTATTCAAGTGGCCACGCCCTTAATTATTCAAACTTTAAGGCTTAATATAATTTAAATGGATAGTTACAAAAATATTCAGCCCCTCACAATTGTCATGAAGGGCAAAATTAGCTATATAGACCAAAAACACTTATTGTACCAATCTGTAAACACACTTCTGCTTTAAAATTGGACATTTTAACATGGGGGTCTAGGGGGATTGACTCCCTTTTGGAGCCAGTCGATGAGTTGCAGTTAAGTCACTTTCGTGTTGGCTTCGCAATAGAGATCGGAAAGTTTTTCCTTTGGTTTGTACTGTATATCTTCACAACATCAAATTGGACAAGATTAACATAATTCGATTAAATTAATTATATCAAACATAAGCTGGGTCCGAAACCGCCTACTTCCGTACTATATAGTAGGCGAAAAGCAGTAGGCGAGGTGAGTAGTATGTCCGAATTCATAGTAATCGAAAAACAGTAGGTGAAAAGTGCCCAAATAACCTACTACTTCCGGCAAGATCCCGAAGTTTTCATTCGATTCATACTTTAAAGTACCTACTGTGTCAACTGTCGATGAGTATCCAATTCAGTACCTAATGTTACAGTATGCGATTTCGGATGCAGCTGTACAGATAATACGGATACAAAAATCAAAATTGTTAAAGATATACAGAACCTAAAACTATTTTTTTTGCCATGCCACACCTGTTAACGGCCGGCTGGTGACTTGAGAAAATCTGCTAAAAATTAGTGATTTTATTCTTTTTAACTTTGTGATGATCTTCTTTGAAATTGTAGAGATTTCGAGGAATTGTAAAGTGCATTATAAATAAAATGTATTATTATTATTATTATTACTACACTCTTAGAAAGGATGTGTTAATTTTTTCAACATCTTTGTGCGTTAAGCTTTTAACACATTATGTGTCATTTTGTGTTGATTTTGTGTTACAATATAACACAAGTTGTGTTAAAAGTAACACAAAATGTGTTGATTCAATAATAACACAGAGATGGGTGAATTCTGGGACAACGCATTTAGTGTGTTGACGATCGTCTGGAGGTCTCGCGGCGCGAATGAGGTGTTTAGCGTGGCGCGGTATATGCAATTCTGCCTCATTCGCATGTCTAGTTTGCGCAAATGGCGCGAAGTGAGCATTGCCGCGGCAAACGCGCGAATTGAAAAATGTAAACTTTGGCGGAAAAATGCGCCATGTTAACCAGTCAGGAGCTTGCTCTAGTAGTGACGTGATTACAGGATGCGGGCAAAGTTGCAGAAGCCCCTCCCATGACGCAAATTTCCGCGTGAATGTCTCGATGACTAGAATTTCACGCACAAATGAAGCGAGTAAACTCAAAATGTTCAAGCGGCAAACTAGAAGCGAATTTGACGCCCCAAACGCGGCTGGTGTGAACCCACGGTAAGAGTGTAGCCATAAATATTTCCAACATAATCTCACGGAAAGTCGTGTTAGTCACAAAAAATTTTATTCAGAATTTCTATAAATGAAGGGTTTCGTTGCAAAACGAGATAACCACCGTTTTGTTAATTGTTCAGAAATCTTGTTTTTTGGTTGTGCATTCCAATTAATATCAATTCAACTGCAGTTGGTTTGTTTTGATTTAAACCTTAATAACTTAAAAAATACAGCTAAGTAGCACCATAAAACAAAATAATAACATGATAACATAATAATAAACATGTTTTGACAAAAATGTTAAAAAATGGATTTATCTCGTTTTGCAACGAAACTCTTCAAATTGTTTTTTGTGTCCGTCGCACGACTTGGAGTTGAGGTTAGAGTTTGGGTAAGAAAAAAAAACAATGAGAAAAAAAGATATAAAATGAAACAAAAAATGGGCAACGGACACGAAAAACTATTTATAGGAATTCGTGACACACAAAAAAGACATTCAAGCTCAGTGCACGAAAAAAAAGAATTTCATGCCATGGACAAAAATTAATCAATAAAATTTTTCGCGACTATAACACGACTTTCAGACACGATCAGTCTGAATATAACCACGAAACTTTTTTCTACACCAAGATATTTAAGTAACAGTTTGCAAATAAGGTACTATGTGTTAACATTATTTACTGATTATTATTTTAACTATATGAAACTTATACACACAGTCTTCTGGGTAGAGTGTATACATCTCATGTTTCTCCATTACAGTGTCAAATCAATCATTGTGTGCCGATGTTTTCAAAGGGAGAGATGTTTCCAAACATTTCATAATTAATTTGATGTTTATGTAATGGTATACCTTCAACAAGGAGACCATCTGAAAGATTGTTTTGATAGATAGATGAATACTCAAGAGACTATGCAAGCTGTTCACTAGCATCCTCAACGTAATTTAGGTGCGTATACAGTATATACCAATATATACTTCACTAAATGGTCTCTGGTTGCATCCAGTGGTACCTAGAAATGAGGTGTAATGTGGCCTTGTGGTTAAAGCACTGACTTTAAAGCACAGGATTCAATACATTATGACCTGATATGTTAACATAATAATGTTGTCATAGAAATAGCAGGTATGGTGACCCAGGAGGTTGACCATCATTGACAGTATTTTACTAACAGGTCTGTCTGTAAAAACACAGTTCATTCCTCAAGTCACCAGGTAGGCGCTCAGAACCACATCCCCATGTGGTTCCGTTTCATTTAAGATAAAATCGCCATTGATTTTTCCTTTGTCCCGAAAGCACATTCTGACGCAAAACAAGATGCACACGACCACATTCCAATTTCCTTAAGGCGTTAACACGGAAAAACACAATTGCCTTTTATGTTTGTTTGACACACCCTGATCTTGCCTTTAAGCTCTCACTGTTGAGTAATATAAAAGCAATGTCTTGCTTAGAGACTTGCGAAAGTTGTTTCCAGTAAATCAAACTTACAGCAAACTATATATAAAGCAAAGTGATTGTTATATTGATGAATATTACATTTACTTACTGTAAAAAAGTATTGAGTTAATTCAACTAATAAATAGTAAGTTGTTTTTGTATAAATTATTATAAAATGTTTACACACTTTTTTTGAGTTAAATAATATTTTTTTAAGCTGAATTTACTTTTTACAGTGCACAAATGCATTTGGCAAATTTCTTTATAGAAAGCGACTCTCGGTGCATTCAAGTTACACATGTTATCACTAAGGCAGTGGCGGCTCGTTATTCAAAATAAGTGTCACGTGTGTGGTTCCCTTTTCCAAAATATGTGTCCTGCATGTCGAGAGATCCTGTGTGCATCACGTGTTTTGTCAAAATAAGTGCCTGCTGCACACGCATCAAAACCGTTTATGATAAAAGAGACGCTCACGTTCCCAAAATACACGCTAGATACTCCCTTAACAGTAAACTCTGATTACGCATGACATTATGAGAGTATCTGGCAAACACGAGCGTCTCTTTTATCATAAACCCTTTTGACTCGTCTGCAGCAGGCACTTATTTTGACCAGACACGTGATGCACACAGGATCTCTCGACACGCAGGACACATATTTTGAAATTACGAACCACACACATGACGGACTACATACATGTTGTGACGAACTTCACATCATGCTGCCTCAAAAAAAGAAGTCATCAGCCGCCACTGCACTAAGGGGGTGGCACACCAAAGCTTTTACGCCGGTGGCCGGTGTATGTTTTTTATAGTTTCCAATGGAAGCTCGCCGTTTTTCAAAAAAGCCAACAGCTAGCGGTTTTTCCATGCTCAGCACTGAGAGTTGAAAAATATTCAACTTTGGGTGAAAAGCTCCGCTCCTCAATGTCAGCTCTCACACGTCCGTCCAATCACATGAAGGAGGGGCGGGACAAGTATCACAACAACCAACCAGCTCACAGCTCAAAAATCACAGCTACCAAAGCGCTCAGTTAAGGAAAGATGAAAAAACAGCTGGCATTTTGCATCCTCCAGGCGTTTTCATCCGCGTTTAAAAGTTTTGGTGTGCACCCCCCCCCAAAGCTTTTACGTCGGCAGCCAGTGAATGTTTTCAGTTGTTTCCAATAGAAGCCAGCGTTTTCAAAAAAGTCAGCAGCTGGCAGTTTTTCCGCGCTGAGGAGAAAAAAATTCAACTTTGGATGAAAAGCTCAGCTCGTCAATGTCATCTCTCACATGGCCGTCCAATCACATTGGAGGAGGGGTGGGGCAAATATCACAACAACTAACCGCCGCATCGCACAACGACTGATAAACAAAGCAGAAGTATCACAGCAACCAAAGCGCTTAGCTGAAGAAAGCTGACAGTCGGCTGAAAAAAAGCTCTCCGTTGGCCGTTTTTATTTATTTATTTATTTATTTATTTATATTATTTATGCATTTGGCAGACGCTTTTATCCAAAGCGACTTATTTTATCAGTACTTGTGTTTCCTGGGTTCAAACCATGACCTTTTGCGCTGCAAATGCAATACTCTACCACTGAGCTATACGCCGCGTAAAACAGCTTTGGTGTGCATGCCCCCTAAGTGTGTTCCCTGGGAAGGGATCTTACAGTATCTTTGTGCTGACGTAATGCTCTATACATTGTAAAAAGTGAAAAGTTGGATCAACTTAAAAAACTTCAATTTTAACACCTAAAAATTTTAAGTTTATTCAACTTAAAATTTTACTTTAGGTAAAAAAATTAGATGTTACCAATTCAAGTTACTTTTTGTATTGAAACAATTGAGCTGAATGTTATTCTGAATTACTCCTTTTTTGTTATGTTAACAATGTCAAGAAATATTGAGCATCGATACTCAAAATTATGCTTCAGAGTCATCTGGTGTGTGCTTAGCTCTTCCTCACTTAATGTAGTTGTCTCCTCCGTAGACGTTTGTAGTGTTCATCTTGTCCCACTGACTGCCTTTATCCAATCGAGGCAGTATGTGGACAGATTTTAATTACTCTCTCCCTCCCTCTCCCCCCTCTCTTTCTCTCACTCTTTATTTTCCTCTGCATCTTTTAAAGTTGCTTTTCACCCTGTTAAAAGTAACTTGTTGGTTGACAGACAATTTGCTGCTTGGCTGCCCATCACGAAATTGGGGGATGCAGAGATAAAGGACGAAAGAGAATGCGATAACTCCCAGAGGCCTCTTATAATTTCTCTTGAATCACAAAGGGCTTAAAGAATCCAGTGGCCGTTTGGTGTCGTGCCTAAAAATAGATTTTCTGAAGGCCACACTGCTGCCAATTTAAAAAGTATTTGACGGTTTGTTTGGGTATTATTTAGCCAGGCCGAGAGGAATTTGTGACCGCCATCGAAAAAAAAACATCATGAGCGATGAAAAGAGAGGGTCAACGCTGAGATCAACGGAAGAGCGACATTAGTTTTAGTTTGCTTTTTGCATCTCAGTCCTAAAATAGTAAACCTTACTAGAGCTTTGGATGCATGCATCACCAAACTCTTTCAGTGCTGTGTTAAAGGATTTGTAAGTCCTTGGACATTCAGATGTTATCACATGTTTGAATGATGCGGAATATTGAAGTACAACCAATATTTTTTAAACTCTGACTGTATGAATAACTTTAGACAGACAGACAGACAGACACATAGATATGTAGTCACATAGATGGATGGAAGGATGGATAGATGGATGGATATAGGATGGATGGAGGTGAGATATATGTAGGTAAGATAGATAGATAGATAGATAGATAGATAGATAGATAGATAGATAGACAGACAGACAGACAGACAGACAGACAGACAGACAGACAGACAGACACATAGATAGACAGACGGACGGAAGAACAGACAGACATACACATAGATAGATAGAAGATACAGAAGATACACTCACCTAAAGAATTATTAGGAACATCTGTTCAATTACTCGTTAATGCAATTATCTAATCAACCAATCACATGATAGTTGCTTCAATGCATTTAGGGGTGTGGTTCTGGTAAAGACAATCTCCTGAACTTCAAACTGAATGTCAGAATGGGAAAGAAAGGTCATTTAAGCAATTTTGAGTGTGGCATGGTTGTTGGTGCCTTAGTATTTCACAATATGCTCAGTTACTGGGATTTTCACGCACAACCATTTTCAGGGTTTACAAAGAATGGTGTGAAAATGGAAAAACATCCAGTATGTGGCAGTCCTGTGGGCGAAAATGCCTTGTTGATGCTAGAGGTCAGAGGAGAATTGGCCGACTGATTCAAGCTGATAGAAGAGCAACTTTGACTGAAATAACCACTTGTTACAACTGAGGTATGCAGCAAAGCATTTGTAAAGCCACAACACGCACAACCTTGAGGCGGATGGGCTACAACAGCAAAAGACCCCACCGGGTACCACTCATCTCCACTACAAATAGGAAAAAGAGGCTACAATTTGCACAAGCTCACCAAAATTGGACAGTTGAAGACTGGAAGTCTCGATTTCTGTTGAGACATTCAGATGGTAGAGTCAGAATCTGGCGTAAACTGAATGAGAACATGGATCCATCATGCCTTGTTAACACTGTGCAGGCTAGTGGTGGTGGTAGTGTAATGGTGTGGGGGATGTTTTCTTGATACACTTTAGGCCCCTTAGTGCCAATTGGGCATCGTTTAAATACCACGGCCTACCTGAGCATTGTTTCTGACCATGTCCATCCTATTTATGACCACCATGTACCCATCCTCTGATGCCTACTTCCAGCAGGATAATGCACCATGTCACAAAGCTCGAATCATTTCAAATTAGTTTCTTGAACATGACAATGAGTTCACTGTACTAAAATGGCCCCCACAGTCACCAGATCTCAACCCAATAGAGCATCTTTGGGGGTAGAGGGATGTAGGTAACATTGACAGATTGATAAATAGATAGATTTATGGATGGATGGATGGATTGATGGACGGACGGACGGAGGAATGGATGGATGGATTAATGGACGGATGGATAAAGGTAAGATGATTTTTTTGTGTGTGTGTGCGTTTGTACTTCATTCAGATGAACAAAAATTGTAGTTACAGCTTCATCATTTCATTATTCAACACGTTCAGAGATCTCCAAGAATTAAATTACTGCAGTCCACCCCATACACTCCAGTCACACCCCAGTAATCCAAATACAATCCAAATACACACACACAGAGAGAGAGAGAGAGAGAGAGAGAGAGAGAGAGAGACAGCTGGAGGTTCAAGTTGACTGCAGTTTAATCAGATCCATTTATCACGGCCGCTGTAATCGCTGGCATTAGTCACCTAAACGGTCAGGACTGTACGTGACGTTTTTCTTCCATTTCACAACATGTTCCCCTTTATTCACACTTTCTATTTGCAATTTCCTGAACTTATTTGGTCTCAATCTTGATCGATTTGCCTGATGCGTGTGCAAATGCATAAGTAATGGCCATTTTCTTATTCAAACCACTGGTGAAAACAACAGTACAGGACATACAGTACAAACATATGAGCAAGAAGTGATATAAAGAATATATGTTACATTTATTCATTTAGCAGATGCTTTCATCCAAAGCGACTTGCAATGAGACGGCATTTTGTCTTAAGAGCTAACAATACGTCTTGTGCACAAAGCTACATTCACAAGTATACGAATAGTAATGAAACTTTATCTTTGATGTATGTTCACTACAAGTCAAAAGTCATCATGATATGTGGCCACATGAGTTAAAGGAATAGTCTACTCATTTTCAATATTAAAATATGTTATTATCTTAACTAAGAATTGTTGATACATCCCTCTATCATCTGTGTGCGTGCACGTAAGCGCTGGAGCGCTGCGACGCTACGATAGCATTTAGCTTAGCCCCATTCATTCAATTGTACCATTTAGAGATAAAGTTAGAAGTGACCAAACACATCAACGTTTTTCCTATTTAAGACGAGTAGTTATACGAGCAAGTTTGGTGGCACAAAATAAAACGTAGCGCTTTTCTAAACGGATTTAAAAGAGGAACTATATTTTATGGCATAATAGCACTTTTGGGAGTACTTTGACTCGGCGCAGTAACACCCTCCCTCTCCTATTATGAGAGTGAGAAGGGGAGCGGACTTTTCAGGCGAGTCGAAAAGCGTTTTATTTTGTACCACCAAACTTGCTCGTACAACTGCTCGTCTTGATTGGGAAAAACGTTGATGTGCCTGGTCACCTCCAACTCCATCTCCAAATGGCACCATTGAATGAATGGGGCCAAGCCAAATGCTATCGAAGCGTCGCAGTGCGCTCCAGCGCTTACGTGCACGCACACAGATGATAGAGGGATGTATCAACAATTCTTAGTTAAGGTAATAACATATTTTAATATTGAAAATGAGTAGACTATTCCTTTAAATTTTGGGTGAACTATCCCTTTAAGACGATTAAATGACTTTTTAAACCCCAAAAATGTTGGAACAAATATTCAGTATAGCTGACAGCCTAAAACTACTAAAAGTAATAAAACAGCCATTATTCTAGACTTAATAGCAGCTACATTTTCCAGTTTCGTTTTAGTATCGTTCACTGAGTTTTACCGTTCTCAGATGGAACGTACACGTATGAAAATGTGACAAATAGGTCCAAAATGTCATCCAGTCTGCAACGACTGTAAAACAAAGTTAATGCTTTAGCACATTTATCACCAATACAAAGACAGAAAGACAGAAATTTCACATTCGACCAATTTCAAAAGTGCATCTCTCCAATTTAACATTTCATTAAGAATTTACCATCTATTTGAAACAGCTGTCTTCTGTCATAAATAGGAAAAAATGGTTTGAAAAGGCTTTTTTATTTCATTGACTTTTCTGTTAACTAAATAAAAATGGCTTTTTGGAGGACTACAAACTTTATTTTCTTTATCGCCGTCCATCGGTTAATTTTACCTTTGACTGATTTATTTGAAACGCTCCAAAAACTGTAAAACCGAGTTTCATTTTTCCCTGTCTGGATTGTGAGATATCGCCGAATTACGAGTAGCTGCACAGCACGTTTACTGCCATTAAAATCAATATTATTATTAGTCTCAGGAAAGCAGTAGGAAAGCGGGAAGATGTTTTGTTGCTCTTCCTTTAAGAGCCACAGGCTGTTAGGAGTCAACATTCACAATCCCTAATTACCCTCCTGAGGAAAAACAATGGTATTTCTTCTCTCCCGCTCCGTCTTCAGTGTCTTTTCTCTCCACGGCTGTGTCACATGACTTCATCATTTATGAATTATCCCATAGTCTTCTTCCTCACTATCGCATTGCTTCTCAACATGTCTCTACTGAGTATCTCTACTGAGTTTCATTATATACCAAGGGTGTTCATAAAGATACATTTATATTCTCAGTGCAAATTTTTTGTCTCTAACATAACAGCGCCAACTGTTTAAAATATCTTTAAACTTGTTTAAATTGAGTCAAATCGATGTCATTTCAAAATATGTGTTCGCCGCATCATGTAAACTTATGTGCATCACATGTGATGTCAAAATACAAGCCTGCTGCAGACGCGTCTAAAAGGTTTATTATAAAAGAGATGCTCGCGTTTGCCAGATACTCGTATAATCTCATGTATAATCAAAGTTTAGTGTTGAATTAGTAAAATTTTGTGAACACGAAATCCTTCTATCATAAATCCTTTCGACGCATGTGCAGCACGCTCGTATTTTGATAAGAGGCATGATGCACATGGTTTACATGACGCAACAAAAACATATTTTGAAATGACAAGCAACACACGACACTCCGAACACATATTTTGAATTGGCGCCCCTCGGAAACAAAGTCAATGGCCGCCACTGGTCAAATTACTTAATCAGTAAGCTGTTTTTTCTTCACAATTTTTTATGTTTTTTTATGTCAAATATAGTTTTCTTTTGACTGGATCAAATTTTTATTAAAATAATGATGCAAATACAGACTGATCTCATGAGAATTCGTACGTATTTTATGAATTGGTTAATTTGACATAAATAAGATCATAGAAAAACAATAACGAAACCAACCCCTAGCCGCAACGTGTAAGCAAATTGTTCAAAATGTTCCAAATGTGGTTGTGTGTATCAAGGCTTAAGTATAGTAAATTTTTTACGTGTACGCAAAGAACGTATAAACCCCACGTACATTGTACTCGTAGGTCGGCGCATGCACCTACAGGAGAATTTAGTATGTAACCCAGGAGATGCATTGCATTTTGTCGCAATGCCCTTGCGTTGAACATCTGTGTACACGTACAAGTCAAATAAACTATAGTTTACAAAACAGACTATACTCCAGGTTTTATGACGCAGTTTTTGTCATCAGAAGAGTTTGCGTGTACTGTACGACCACCACCGGGTTTTTGAAACCCCACGTACATTGTGCTTGTAGCTCGGTGCATGCACCTACATGAGAATGTAGTATGTAGCCCCAGGTGAAAAATAATTCTATTAAAAATATACTTTTAAAAAGTGTACTATATTTTCTACATTTTGTACTATTTTCGTCAAATCCAAGCATAGTTAAGTGTATTCAATTATGTATTAACTTCAACTTAACACCTATTTGATTACACTTCAAGTGTAAATAGTATGCTAAAATGGAACAACTTCAAGTGCACTAAAATACACTCCTGAAAATCAAGATTTATGAGTAATTAAGCACACTTACAGTACAATTGCATTGTATTGCCATTTTAATAGAAATACACTTAAAAAGCCATTGCAGCACAAATAATAGTTGCGTTTAAGTACATTTTGTGCATACTGCTATCATACTTATAATTAGTATAAACTATGTTAATTTAGTATGCCTTTGTAATATTTCAAGTGCTCTACAAATGCACTTCCTAACAACTTTTAGTGCTTTTAAAGTGTCCCACTATGACAATAATAATGTTTTTAAAGTGAAGTTCAATTACAACCTAAACATCATAAACACGTACTTTCAGTGCAATATTATTATAGTGTATTTTTATATTTTAAGTATATTTAATTTGTACTTTTATCCCCATTTTGTTATACTTAAGCATGAATATTGCTATTACACTACAAGTGTATTATATAAAAATTCAGTTCAAATGCACACAAACAGATTACAAACTGCATTTCAAAAAAGGATCTTTATTATTGACACAAAAGTAACACACAAAACAGATATTGGCAAAATGGGAACCTTAAACAGTCGACTTTCTTTGAAATGCCGGGAAGAGAACAATTGCGAACAACTTGTACTATATGCACATCTAGCTCTGATTTGAACTACTGGAGGCCTTGTAACTGGCATTGTTGCACTTCCTCCGTAGAAGGGCCCGGATCTCTGCCACCTCGATGTTGGGAAATCACTCCCTCACTGCATCTGTAAAACAGGAAAGAGACATTTCAATTTCAATTTTATTTATATAGCGCTTTTCACAATTTGTAGTTGTTTCAAAGCAGCTTTACATTAAAAGAAGCAGGGGAAACATAGAAAAATCGACAGACAATATAAGTAGCAAAATACAGCGGCTATGAATAAACTTTACAAGCGAGCAAATTAATAATGTCTCGTATAAAAGAGGGTGCTAAGTTAAGCCAATGTTGGTTGACTCCCCGAGGTTGAAAAAACCCCTAGGAGAAAAACCTCAGGGAGGAACAAAAAGTCCTAGGAGGAAAAGATATACATATGGGATGTAAACGGATAAGGAGATTTAGAGCGTTCCGTCGGTGGTCAGGCATCGGCTGGGCATCACGTTGAAGGGCAGCCAGTAGATCAGTGGTGTGTTGACCTCCACGGAAGCCGGAACAGGTCTGTTTGTCTCAATGTCCTCGGGTTTGAGGAGGAGACAGGGAGAGAGAAACAAAATCCTATTAGTGTAGGGGCCATTCACATGTAATGCAAGTGTTACACAGTGTTGTGTTTTAATATATGCTCGGTTCCATACAGGCTAGCTATTGCGGCATTAGTAAATTACCCAGACAAGTTATGTGAATGCTATGTTCTGTACAAGGTAACGTTTGCGAGATAAGTATAATTTACTAGACAAAATATGTGAATGCTTTGTTAAAGAAAAAAGTCTTAAAGAATAATTCCGATATTAAACACTTTGAGTCTCACCTCTGGCCCGCCCTGGATGAACTACAGCGATGGCCACTGAAACTTTACCAATGGGTCGTGTCCTGACTTTTTGACTTGTTTAGAAGCGTCTCTTGACTGCTTCAGAATGGAGGCCAAGGGCCACGCACAAACATGCCACCAAAACAACACCTAAAGGAACAGTATGTAGGATTGTGGCCAAAACTGGTACTGCAATCACAAAACTTGTGGCTAAAACTGGTACTGCAATCACACAACTGGTGGCCAATACACAAAATGACAACATAAACATCAGTTGAGGGCTGCAACTCCACTTTTTAAATGACAATATCCTGGCCGGACCACTGTTGTCAGTGATATAAGTATTTGAAATGAAAATGATTTCTTAATGTCTAGTGACATATCAGGGCCATTTTATGATTAATTGATATAAATTTCTTACATACTGTTCCTTTAACGTTCATTTTCAAAACTGTGCTACTCACAGAGTGGTTCGTGGTGTATGTTGATGATTAAAAACAAATATATCAGAGCAATGTATGATTTCAATCCGTGTTATTTGCTATAGTGGATCTATTTTTTCAGACACCTTACAACCACGTATATACTTCCGCTCTATATTTGATTCTGAAGCGTTAGCACACTCCTGACCACTTGATGGCGACAACCACGCTGAACGGAACTTGGTGTCTAGCGTATAGACAGTCAAAATCGAGCTCAACTTCAAACCAAAGGCTGGTCACTGAGCCATCAAATACGGGAAAAATTTGTGCCCCACTCCGAGGGCACAGTTGCTCTGCTCATGCTAGCCTTCTGAGAGAAATAGAGCGAAAAAACTACAACCACATGTAAACAGACCCCTTTTCCATTTCCAGCGGGTGGTATATAAGTGAGCAATGAGTCTTCCAAGAGAAGTCAATGGAATTTTACAAAATGCCAAATAAAACACGACAGAAACTGTATTTCGCTACACTACTTGTTTTTAATCATCAACGAAAACCACAAACCACTCGGTTTTGAAAATGAACGTTAAGTGTTGTTTTAATGACATATCTGTGCATGACCCCTGACCTCCACCCCGAAGCAGTCAAGAGACGCCTCCAAACGAGCCAAAAAATTCAAGACACGACCCACTGTCAAAACTTGTGTGTCCATCACTGCAGTTCATCCAAAACAAACGAGAAATGAGACCCAAAGTGTTAAATGCCAGAATTATCCTTTAATGCAGTGGTTCTCAATCCTGTTCCTGGGGACCCCCTGCTCTGCACATTTTGTATGTATTCCTTATCTAACACACCTGACTCTAATCATCAGCTCATTAGATGAGAGCTCCATGAACTAAGCAAAGTGTGTCAGGTTAGAGAGACACACAAAATGTGCAGAGCAGGGGGTCCCCAGGAACAAGACCGAGAACCACCGCTTTAATGGACCATTTCACCCGTAGAAACATTAATCTTTATTGAAAGTGTCTCATATTTGTAGTGGAAATGTAACATACATTTCGAATTTGGTGCCTATTCGACTGAAAAAGGGGTGTTTGTAGTCTCACCCCCTCAACAAAGATATTGGACTTCCTTCTTTCAATGATGCAAAATGATGATTTTTACATCATTGAAAGAAGAAAGTGCAACACTGAAATCTGTATTTCTCCTGTCTCAGGAAATGATGCACGACCATTCAAAAACATGACTGGGGTTCTAAAGATACTAGGCTTAAAGGAATAGTCTACTCATTTTCAATATTAAAATATGTTATTACCCTAACCAAGAAGAGCTGACACATCCCTCTATCATCTGTGTGCGTGCACGAAAGTGCTGGAGCGCGCTGCGACGCTTCGATAGCATTTAGCTTAGCCCCATTCATTCAACGGTACCACTCAGAGATAAAGTTAGAAGTGACCAAACACATCAACGCTCCCCCTATCCAAGACGAGCAGCTATTTTGGTGGTACAAAATAAAACGCAGCGCTTTTCTAAGCGGATTTAAAAGAGGAACTATATTTCATGGCGCAACAGCACCCCTGGGAGCACTTCAACTCGCCTGAAAAATCCGCTCCCCTTCTCCCTCTCATAATGGGAGAGGGAGGGTGTTACTGCGCCGAGTCGAAGCACTCACAAAAGTGCCGTCCCGCCACACAACATAGCTCCTCCTTTAAATCCTCTTTCAAATCCGCTTAGAAAAGCGCTACGCCCCATCCGGTACCACCAAACTTGCTCGTATAACTACTCGTCTTAAATAGGAAAAACGTTGATGTGTTTGGTCACTTCTAACTTTCTCTAAATGGCACCATTGAATGAATGGGGCCAAGCCAAATGCCATCGAAGCGTCGCAGCGCGCTCCAGCGCTTACGTGCACGCACACAAATGATAGAGGGATGTATCAACAATTCTTAGTTAAGGTAATAACATATTTTAATATGAGTAGACTATTCCTCTAATACAAATGGGTGAAGTGTCCCTTTAGATTTAAAGTGATTGACTGTGTCTGATTCACAGACATCAGTTGGCAAATCATTTCAGAGCTTAGACACTTTTGATATTCTAGGAATAATTAAGAGACCAGAATTTTGCGACCGTAGTGTACGTGTTGGATTGTATTCTGATATTAATTCTCTAAGATACGAAGGTGCTGGGCCATTTAAGGTTTTATAGGTGACTGATAGTATTTTTAATTGTATGCGATATTTGACTGGTAGCCAGCATGACATGGGCATGAATTAAAACAAGATTAATGATTAAACTTACATCATTTTAACACAGAAACCTCTTCAGCATCAGCAAGGTCGACCACATGGTACATGACCTCTGTAAACACAAACATGGATAGACATCATATTAAAAAAAGAAGGCAATCATACAACTTTAAAATATATTTTGACTCCAAGCTTCTTTACAACAGCATCTAACATTAGTTTATCTTAAACTTAAAGTGAAGCTGGCTTAAGTTGGTTACTAAACAGAATAAAGCTATTAAAACAGGCTTGCAAAATAAGCAGCATCTATCAGAACTAAGTTACAGCAATTGAATGAGCTTTTAAACAACAGAAATCGTCTATATCGTTTAAAATAGCAGAAAGAGCCATTTGCTACATTTAGCTGAACATCTCCAACACAAGTAATCTTGCAGTTTTATTTTTAAAGTTTTAAACATCGAATTGATTCGTTTATCAGGCATTTTGCATGTAACTTTGCTCACTGAAAAACCGCATGTTGAACTTACTAACGTTAAGTTACTGTGTACAGTCACAGTCATACTCTTCCTGTTTCCTGTGTGTGCTTTAAATTAAAACACTTCTCGCATAAAGACAAAAATAATCACAGTAAAGAACAAAATAGAAACAAATACGGAACAGATCTGCGCGATGTAGAGGAATGAAAGTCAAACTTACCTCAGCCGTACTGTTTAGCATGAAAACGAAGACCGAGTCAGTAGCGGTTTGAAATAATGCCGTTGATCCTGATTGGTGGGAATGAATGGGTGGGTGCAGGTGCATTCTGGGAATTGAAGTCTTTTGCCCTGGCGTTCTTATGCTGTAGATGTAAATTTGACTACGAGTTCCAAGATGCATTGGATGTTTCAAATGTGTTTTTTTTTTTTCTTCATTATTTTGGATCCTCTGCTGGCACTTTATGTACTTTTTATAATCTGCGTTTCACACTGATTTGTTCTTTATACTTTATCAATAATAAAAATATAAAATACTTTTATAAAATGTATAACGTTTACAAAACATGTTTAGTTGACAAACATGTTGACAGTTATTTTCAGTGATGCTCAGATTTTCTTAAATAAAAAAACCCTTTATCAATTAAATTACATTAGCATAATAATACATGTATTTAGTAAACGCACTTGTAGATATATAATGTTTTTATCCAGTTTTTATGTTATGTGCTGCCTCGAACCTCCCCCCCAGCTTTGAAAACAGAGACAGCACCTCTGTCATGAACCCTTCACACCTCACAACAAGCAATCCTCACATCCAGCTGTGAGGATTCCTGGAAACTTACACCAGTTCCTATATACACACGGTTTCAGGATGTTTCACGAGTTTACTTCTGAGTACGTTTCCAAGCACTCTTCCTCATTGATCTGGCAAACCTAAAGTTTAGCAGTGATTTCCCATCCTTATTTGTCAGGATTCAGCTCTTTTCTTGCAGTTTATACATTTTATTATTCTAACGTATTTTATGAAAGTACTCTGATATGCAACTAAAAATACACTTATTTTAGAGTGTACCGTATAAAGTGTACAGAAGTCACACTTCTAATGAAGTGAGATCATAGTACACTTTAAAAAAGTAAATTAACAATTAATTTCCAAAAAATATACTTCCCATAAGTATATTAAATTGTCACTCTAAGTATGTCAAATTTAATACACTTAAAAAAATAAACTTCTATACAATTTAAAATACATTGACAACAAAGTACACTTTCAAAAAGTACATTTCAAAAATAATTTAAGTACTGGTAAATTAGTATACTTATTTTTTTGGACTCTTAAGTTGAACTTAATTTACCGAGCCCGTAAGGGGTCACTTTGGTGTATTTTTTTTAGACCACACTATTGCGTTCCCACGCAATACTTTTGCGTTCCCACGCACTACTTTTGCGTTCCCACGCAATACTTTTGCGTTCCCACGCAATACTTTTGCGTTCCCACGCAATACTTTTTGCGTTCCCACGCAATACTTTTTGCGTTCCCTCGCAAAACTTTTGCTTTCCCCAGAGAAACCTTTTGCGTTCGCTCGCAAAAAGAGAATACTGTTTTCTCGAGAAAGCACAGCGCTTCACAGCGTCACCTGAGGCAGTTCATTAGGCAATGGCATCATTGATGCCCACTGTTTGAAGATTTGATATATAACTACTGTTATTAAAGAATTATACAGTATTTCTTTGTATTTAAGTCCAAGTTCAAATGAATAGTGGCATGTAAGACTAGTCTTGCATATTTAGTTCACTCCAAAATGGTCTAGTATTGTCACTTAACTTATGCTGCTTGACTTCTCAGCATAAAGATCATTATTAAATTAATATTAAATATTTAAAATTTAGAAATAGGCTACCCCATGCCATCTAATAAAGAAGTGGGTACCCCGTGCGTGCCGTGTACCCAGCACTACACCATATGGCATCATTGATGTCCGCTGTTAGTAGATATATAACTACTGTTATTAAATAATTATATTGTATTTCTTTGTATTTAAGTCCAATTTCAAAATAAAACTCTATAAACTGCTCCATTGTGAAATGGTTTATATACATTCACAATGGAGCGGTTTATAGAGTTTTATTTTGAACTTGGACATAAATACAAAAAATACAATGTAATTATTTAATAACAAAGTTATATATCTACTAACAGCGGACATCAATGATGCCATATGGCCCGGCGTTGCATTGCCCCCTCAGATCTGATTTGTACCCCCTCTGTTTCATTTTTGTATTCATGGTTAAAATGTTCAACCTCTTGATTTAAATAATAATTTAACCTTATGCCCATACGGGATTTAAAATGTTCAGTGACATTACTGTCAGATTCAAACGTCTTTCGCGCCGAGTCAGACGGACGAGCTCAGCGCTGTCATATAGCAACACTATGCAGAGTTTTCAACCTCATAATGTTTATTTTAGATTTCAGACATTTAAATACACATAAGAACTGGTAAAACAATAGCCTACATTTAGTTTGTAAAATACACACTGATGTCTGTGGAAGCAGCAATACAAATCTATTCAAATAAGATAGTAATTTCCAAATAATAAATAAATATTATTTTCAAATAATAATAATTTGACGACGTATGTTATTCATATCAGACAAACACAGTGGAAGTATAAAGTTTACTTTATTGTTATAAAGGTTATAATGATACATGTTTGAAAGACGGGGATGCGCACCTCCCTTGCGAAAAATAAGTGTGCTTAAATGTACTTTTATAAAGTGTACTTATTACACAAATATAACAACCTCTAATACACCTAAGTGTGAACTAAATACAATATTTTCGGCGCACTGAATGCACATCAAGTGCAACCAATTTCAAATATATAATATATTAAGTTGAAATAAAATGTAATAAGTTGCCTATAGGCCCGGCTGCAGGATGAAATGACTGAGGGGCAATTTGAAATTGTTGGGGGCTTAACTTATACCATCAATGAATAATACACATGGAGATCTCGCTTTGGAACGACAGATTTTTTAAATGCAGCGCTCCATAAAACACTCAATATGCAACTGCACAGGTAACCAATAACTCACTAGCAACATTTAAACAGCGTAATAATCCATATTGTAGACGAGAGTATTCACGGCAATGGCAATATCCTCACAACATTATTATTATAAGATGCACACATTATTCCGCATATGATTTGAATAATAGATGAGAGTATTCATATAACAGCAATGAACGTCTCATATGGCAATAAATATCCACATATTACTTAACACAACAGCATGATGAAATTAATAAACGGATAAGGAAGCAGGATTGACATGTAAATTGTATTATTATTACCGTAAAAACAGCAATATTACTGAAATAAACTCTGAGGTAAATGCGCAAAACACGTTAACCGCATTAACAAGTCTAAGCAATAAAAGTGGAAAAGACATTATTATCTCTTAAAACTTTATATGACAAAAATTATATTTAAAAGAAATGTATTCTTACAGTTATTTAAATATGGACAAATAATTCCATATATTATTTCCTGTTTAAGAGCAGGTTCGTCGGCCTCGCTCTGTTATGTAATAGCTGCTTGACAGCCCTTGTGAAAAATTAGCGTGCTTAAGTGTATTGAAAGCGTACTTTTTGTGTGCTTAAAACAATAAGAGTATACTTTTTGAGAAGTGCACTTGCTGATAATATAATATAATTAAAATTAAAGACCACTTAATGTACTTAAATGGAATACACTTTAATGAGACTATTTATTAACACACTTAAGTGCACTTTTTACAACTGTAATAATATGTATTTAAGTTTAACTTAAAGAAAGTACACTTTCATGACAATATTTCTAAACACATTTAATAAATTATCATTAGAATGAAGTGACCTACCAAAGGATTTGTTAATTTAAAGTTCATGCAGTTCTTTTTTGTTGTCTGTTAAAATGTTAAAAAAAATAACTTTGAGTTTGTTTGTTTATTCTAAGGGATGCAATTATTCAATATTGATACTTGTTTGATTCTAATTTTACAATATGAAACTAAGAGGTTTTTTTTATTTGTTTGGACATATACAACTCATTATTCATTTATTAAATGTACTTTTGCAAAACAAAAAAATCGATTCATAATTATTTGACTACCAAACTGTTTTATTGTCAGTGTAAGCATTGTGGTTTTTGTTTGTTTGTAATGCATTAAACTGAAATGAATACATATTTAATTAACTACATTTGTTTTTCAGTATTTTGAGAAGTGCATACAAGTAGTTAAAGTACATACTGTAGAAAGAGGAATTGAAATCGCTTTACTGCACTGAAATCACAGTTCAACTGATTGAATTTAATTTTATATTTTTGAATTTATTTGGCAAATTTGTATTTGAAACATTACATTTAATTAATAATTAAATGTACTGTTATATACTTTAACTTATTTTTAATTTCACATTAATTGCTTGACAGCAGATTGAACAGTGCACTTTAACTATATTTTAAAAACACTAGAAGCAATTATGAAAGTAAATATAAAGTTGTATTAAAGACCCACATGAAATTAATTACACTTAATTTGTATTCATTTCGCTGAAAACATTGGATTTAATCCACACTTAAGTTTATTGTTAACCGACATTAAAGTGTATTTTAAGTCACATTAGTTTTATGTCATTATATTGTGTAGTGCACTTTAAGTAGCCTATATTGTAAAAACACTAGAAGCAATTATGGAAGTAGATATAAAGTTGTAATAAAGTAACAATTAAGTTAACTCTTAATGGCAACTTATTACATTTTATTTCAACTTAATATATGATATATTTGAAATTAATTACATTTAATGTGCATTCAGTGCGCCGAAAAGATTGCATTTAATTCACACTTAACTGTATTAAAGTATATTATATTTATGTAATAAGTACACTTTGTAAAATTACATTTAAGCACGCTTATTTTTCGCAAGGGAGGAGCACATCCCCGTCTTTTCATTATAACCTTTATAACAATAAAGTAAACTTTATAATTCCACTGTGTTTGTCTGATACGTCCGCAAATTATTATTATTATTTGAAAATAATATTTATTTATTATTTGCAAATTACTATCTTATTTGAATAGATTTGTATTGCTGCTTCCACAGACATCAGTGTGTATTTTACAAACTAAATGTAGGCTATTGTTTTACCAGTTCTTATGTGTATTTAAATGTCTGAAATCCAAAACAAACACTATGAGGTTGAAAACACTGCATGTTGCTATAAGACAGCGCTGAGCTCGTCCGTCTGGCTCAGCGCGAAAGACGTTTGAATCTGACAGTAATGTCACTGACCATTTTAAATCCCATATGGGCATAAGGTTAAATTATTATTTAAATCAAAAGGTTGAACATTTTAACCATGAATACAAAAATGAAACAGAGGGGGTAAATCAGATCTGAGGGGTCAATGCAACGCCGGGCCATATGGCATCATTGATGTCCGCTGTTAGTAGATATATAACTTTGTTATTAAACAATTATATTGTATTTTTTGTATTTATGTCCAAGTTCAAAATAAAACTCTATAAACCGCTCCATTGTGAATGTATATAAACCATTTCACAATGGAGAGGTTTATAGAGTTTTATTTTGAACTTGGACTTAAGTACAAAGAAATACAATATAATTATTTAATAACAGTAGTTATATATCTACTAACAGCGGACATCAATGATGCCATATGGTGTAGTGCTGGGTACACGGCACGCACGGAGTACCCACTTCTTTATTAGATGGCATGGGGTAGCCTATTTCTAAATTTGAAATATTTAATATTAATTTAATAATGATCTTTATGCTGAGAAGTCAAGCAGCATAAGTTAAGTGACAATACTAGACCATTTTGGAGTGAACTAAATATGCAAGACTAGTCTTACATGCCACTGTTCATTTGAACTTGGACTTAAATACAAAGAAATACTGTATAATTCTTTAATAACAGTAGTTATATATCATATCTTCAAACAGTGGGCATCAATGATGCCATTGCCTAATGAATTGCCTCAGGTGACACCGTGCAGCGCTGTGCTTTCTCGAGAAAACAGTATTCTCTTTTTGCGAGCGAACGCAAAAGGTTTCTCGGGGGAACGCAAAAGTTTTGCGAGGGAACGCAAAAAGTATTGCGAGGGAACGCAAAAGTATTGCGAGGGAACGCAAAAAGTATTGCGAGGGAACGCAAAAGTCTTGCGTGGGAACGCAAAAGTATTGCGTGGGAACGCAAAAGTATTGCGTGGGAACGCAAAAGTATTGCGTGGGAACGCAATAGTGTGGTCTAAAAAAAATACACCAAAGTGACCCCTTGCGGGCTCCGTATTAATTACATCTTTTTTTGAAGTATACTTTCAAAAAGTACATTTAAAAGATAATTGAATTAATGGTAAATTAGTATACTTATTTTTGGACTCTTAAGTTGAACTTAATTACATCTTTTTTTGAAGTATACTTTCAAAAAGTACATTTAAAAGATAATTGAATACTGGTAAATTAGTATACTTATTTTTTGGACTCTTAAGTTTAACTTAATTACATCTTTTTTGAAGTATACTTTCAAAAAGTACATTTAAAAGATAATTGAATTACTGGTAAATTAGTATACTTATTTTTTGGACTCTTAAGTTGAACTTAATTACATCTTTTTTGAAGTATACTTTCCAAAAGTACATTTTAAAAATAATTGAATTACTGGTAAATTAGTATACTTATTTTTTGGACTCTTAAGTTGAACTTAATTACATCTTTTTGGAAGTATACTTTTAAAAAGTACATATTAAATACTCTTTAAATTAAGTACAACAAGTAGAAGCATACTTGTTTTTTACTTCATGTACTTCAATCATATTTCTAATACACTAAAGTATACTACTTTTTTACCTGGGGCCTAGGGGATGCATTGCATTTTGTCGCAATGCCCATGCATTGAACATCTGTTTACACGTACAAGTCAAACTATACTTTGCAAGGCTGTGCATTCGAATGTCCACATACATTTATGTACACATAAAAAACAGACTATACTCCAGGCTTTATGACGCAATTTTTGTCATCAGAAGAGTGCGCATTTACTGTACGAGCACCACCGAGGTTTTGAAACCCGAGTACATTGTACTCGTAGGTTGCACCTACAGTTGTGTTCAAAATTATTCAACCCCAACTGAAATTGATTGTTTTGGCCGGTTTGACATTGATTTTGATCATTCAGTCATCCTGCTTACAATTACATCAAAGAGGCATGTGTACGTCAGACAAATATAACATAACATTTATAATGAAATAACCACAAATGTCTTTTCTGTGCTCACATCATTATCAGTTTTATTCAACCCCCAAGTGACATTCAATCTTAGTACTTAGTACAACATCCTTTTACAGTTAAAACAGCTTTTAAACGTGAAGCATAGTTTGACACAAGTGTCTTGCAGCGATCTACGGGTATCTTCGCCCATTCATCATGGGCAAAAGCCTCCAGTTCAGTCACATTCTTAGGCTTGCGCACTGCAACTGCTTTCTTTAAGTCCCACCAGAGGTTCTCAATCAGATTTAAGTCTGGTGACTGCGATGGCCACTTCAAAATGTTCCAGTCTTTTTTCTGCAACCATGCTCTAGTGGATTTGGAGGTATGCTTGGGATCCTTGTCCTGTTGAAAGGTCCAACGTCTCCCAAGCCTCAGGTTTGTGACGGACTGCAACACATTGTCATCCAATATCTCCTGGTACTGAAGAGAATTCATGGTACCTTGCATACGCAGAAGTTTCCCTGTACCTGCAGAAGCAAAATAGCCCCAAAGCATGATTGACCCCCCACCATGCTTCACAGTAGGCAAGGTGTTCTTTTCTTCATAGGCCTTGTTTTTCCTCCTCCAAACATAGCGTTGATCCATGAGCCCAAACAGTTCTAATTTTCCACAGAACACTATCCCAAAACTTCTGTGGTTTGTCCACATGACTTTTGGCATACTGCAGTCGACTCTTCTTATTCTTTGGAGACAGCAAGGGGGTGCGCCTGGGAGTTCTGGCATGGAGGCCTTCAGTACGCAGGGTGCGCCGTATTGTCTGAGCAGAAACTTCAGTACCCACATTTGACAAATCTTTTCTCAGTTCCTCAGCAGTCACACGGGGACTTTTTTCCACTCTACGCTTCATAAAGCGCACAGCAGTCGCAGTTAGCATCTTTTTTCTGCCACGACCAGGAAGCGTTTCAACAGTGCCCTTTGCCTTGAATTTGCGAATGATGCTTCCTATGGTGTCTCTTGGTATGTTTAACATCTTTGCAATCTTCTTATAGCCATTGCCCTTCCTGTGAAGATTAATCACCTCTTCTCTTGTCTTCCTGGACCATTCTTTTGACTTCACCATGTTTGTAACCACACCAGTAAATGTTTAGAAGGAGTTGAGTATCACAGTCATTTTAAAGCTGCCTAATTGGTGCTTATTAGGCTTTATTGCTGTTCCCTGACATCCACAGGTGTTTTCAATACCTGATTGAAAACACTTCAATGAACCTCTGTTCTTCAGATTGGTAGTTCTTTAAGGGGTTGAATAATTGTGTCAATGAAGAATTCACAAAAGAAACACTTACTACTATATTACAAAACCAATTGATGTCATTTTAGTTGCATATGGTTCTTTAAGAAGTCATTGTAGGATTTCATTCTGAATACAATTACAAATGTATACTAAATTCCCTAAAACCCTTAACAGCATTGGGGGGTTGAATAATTTTGAACACAACTGTACATGAGAATGTAGTATGTAGCCCAGGAGATGCATTGCATTTTGTCGCAATGCGCCATGCGTTGAACATTTGTGTAAACGTACAAGTCAAAAAAACTATAGTTTGCAAGGCTGTAAGTTCGAACGTGCACATACATTCATGTATATGGAAAAAAACAGACAAGGCCTTAACCACCTCGTAAAATACGTATGAAACAGAAATGTAAAATTTTTTTTTATAAATAAACGAAAATATCAATATTCAGTTTATTATTTGTGTATGTATAGCGAGGCCAGTTTTCAGGTATGGCCGAATATGTAAGGAATAATTGATGACGGGCCATTGAATTATAAGAAAATAATGCACACCCAAGGTGGTAATGCGGCACAATGTGAAACGGAATGTCGTTATACCACGGGTGAGCATTATTTTCAAATAATTCAAAGGACCGGAGTAAATTATTACTCTTATAACATGGTTACCACAAATATTGCTCTGGTCCCTTTTTTTAAGACATTTGACAAGTTATGTGTGCGGTTTACTGAAAAATAATGCATACCCACAGAACATTTCTCAACCAATCAGAATATAGCATTCAATAGACCTGTGATATAAAAGTTTTAACTAAACTAAATATGAAATATTATATTTTTATGTTTTACATATTATTCTTATTATTGTATATATATTTATATTTAATATTGCCACAAACTCAGAAATCCCACACACTATTTGCTTGCAAAAACGTATCAAAATCTCTTTATTGGCAACGTTTCGATTGTATAAACTTCATCAGGCATCTGATCGAAACGAACCAAATAAAGAGATTTTGATAAAATTTTGCAAGCAGATAGTGTGCAGGATTTTCTGAGTTTGTGTCTAAATTTTGACTTCATTGTCTTCTCCTATGCACCTACCGATTACCTACAGGTGTGCGACATTGACTTAAATGTATTACATTCTTTAAAATATTTTTAATACACCAAAACTTTTGTATGTAATAAATCAACAATTTCAATAGCCTGATTTCACTTGAATTCGTAACTATTTTACGAGGTGACTAATTCAACTGAAATCATACGATGTGAATCATATCCCCAATCTCACCTGGCCAAAAGCAGATCGTACAAAATCATACACATGAGATTGTACGACTACATAAAAATTAGCCCCCTCGTAAAAATGTTATGCGTCGATCTAATCTTTTTTCTGGTTTTGCGGTCTAGCTACGTTTTTTTTCTTAATTTTGTCAAGAATTGACATTAAACCCGCCCTCCCTTACCATTGTACCAATCTTAAAGGGTATGTCTTCAGGTAGAAAATATTCACACTATTTAATTGGTCAATTTGTCACGCTTATACAGTGTTGACTTGCTCATTTTAATTTATTTTAGTGGCATAAATGCACATTACATCAAAATATGTTTTTTGTAAAAAAAATTTTGTATTTGATGCACGTTACATGACATGTCGTCCAGTTGCCCATATGGTTATCCGGCCATGCGTAAAATACTTGCGGTAACGCTTTAGATTACAGCCCGGAAAGTACTGCGTAAGTACAGCGAATTTAAATCGTATGTTTCTGTAATTATAGTTTACGTACGTGTAATTATAAGGGAACAATTTAAAATATTTGGGGAATAAAGGGGTAACAACCAGGAAAAATACAAATAATATATGCAGTAAAGTACTGTGTAAGTAGAGAGAATTTACAGCATTAATTTCTGTAATTATAGCGTACTTATAAAGTACATACGTGTAATTTTAAGGGAACAATTTATAATATTTTGGGAACAAAGGGGTAACAAGTGCCACTTTAATTTACAGCCCGCAGATGTTGTATTTACTCTTTAACTATGTGAAACAAGGGGTAACAAGTGCCACTTTAATTTACAGCCTGCAGAAGTTTGTATTTACTCTGTAACTACGTGAAACAAGGGGGTAACAAGTGCCACTTTAATTTACAGCCCTCAGATGCTGTACTTACTCTGTAACTACGTGAAACAAGGGGGTAAAAATTTGACTTAGACTGTAACAACACAAAATAATGGTATATTTACACAGTAACTACAGAAAATAGTTCTAGTTTTGCTTGCTTTGTTTTCACCATAGTTGCCTTGCCTATTTTTAATTTTGCTTGATGACCCAACAAATTCCTGTACTCTTTTTCTGTCTTAAGGTAAGTAACCTTTATTGAAAATTCTAAATAAATTGTATTGTACTAATAAAAATAATAGCATAAACACATTAAATGAATTTCAAGTTTTGTTGTTTAGTAATCTCCATCATCACGTAGGCCTAATATTTAAAATGTAAGTCCGAAGTTATGAATTACTTACTGTATAATCACTTATACTTACTGTATACTGTACAGTCATACATACTATGTAATATTAAAATAGTTAGCCCTTAGTTATAAAATTCTTACAGCATATATTATTTGTATTTTTCCTGGTTGTTACCCCTTTGTTCCCCAAATCTTATAATTTGTTTCCTTATAATTACACGTACGTACTTCATGAGTATACTATAATTACAGAAACATATGCTGTAAATTCACTGTACTTACGCAGTACTTGCTGTAATCTAAAGTGTTACCCGTGAGAGTATCTTCAAAATTGTCTCATTTTGGTCATTTTAAGACCAACGAAATTAATATTTGGTACACATGTGCAATAATTTGTGCAGTGATTTATCTACCAATCAAAAGTTATCTTTTGTATCTGCTTCTAGACTTTAAACTCTTAAATTTTTATGCACAGTCATTTTCCAATTAATCATTGTTTAGTCTCTTTTAAATGCCATCTATTTCTCTCTCTCTGTTTTGCTTAGCTTGTTTCAGGTATCTGCTCGCACAACCATATAACTTCTCTATGGCTAAGTGCTGACGCTGGAAATCTGGTAATGCACCATAAGGAAATCCAAAGAGAATTACAATGAATAGCTTTTGTCGCTGTACGCGCTGTCTGTAAACAGATTTAGTAACTGATTTAGTAGCGACATACGATCGCAGAGTTACTTCTGGAAGTTAGTAAGTGCCGAGAGCTGTTAGATTTTATGATGAATGAGGAAACCTGGCAGATCGGTGGCTCTCCAGCCTCTTTCCCATTAAACCTGCTTTATAGAGAAATTGAAAGAGAGGCCAGGTTGCAGCGCCGGTCATTAAACTCAAAGTGAACACATATTGCTGTAAACAGCATTCATGAGCGCCGTCAGGAGATGCAAAGTTCACAGTTCCTCAGACACACATAGATGCTCAGAATGATGCTCACCGTTGTCCTGTAAGGGCTTGTTAAAGGGACAGTTCACCCAAAACATTTTGTCATTGACTTGCCCTCATGCAATCCCAGATGTATGTTTGTTTCTTTGGTTAAACAAAAACAAATACATTTACATTGAAAAGGCACTTTCAAAACAGCTGATGACACAGCGGGCAGTTTATAAGGTTGAATGAGGTGCAGGTGTGTTTACTTTGTACCCCAAACTCCTCAATGTGCCCATCTGTTGAGAGACACTGTTGTTATGCAGGGCTATAAATAGCTGTCTGTTTCCATGGCGAGGTAAAGTTGAACGGGTTCTGTACGGACAGGTAATACCGCACGGCTCTGAAGTGATACACACGGCGCAGGAAATGCGTGATTGCTCATTTCCATTTGCAGTCATCATACGCTGCTATGTGTATGCGAAATCGTTTCGCTCCATCCAACGTTTCTCTTTAAATGGGGGAATGGATGCTAAATTAATGATTCCCATTAAAGGTGTCTATATTTGAATAAACACCTTGATGGAGACAGCGTAATTATGTGTGTTACCTGACTCCCAGTGTGAGTTTGCATAACGGTTAGACAAGAAACGTTTGTGTTGTGTGTCAAAGTCAAATTGTTATGCTTTGTCAGTCTAATAAACTGTAATATAGGCTCATTATGTAAGCAAGCACGTATCGTTAATGAAAAAATACTGTAATATGCTTAAATTTACTATAGTACACTGTAATTAAATTCTTATAGCATAGTGTTCAAAACTTATCATAATGCATATTAAAGTATACAAAGTGAATTACTATAGTAATTACTATACTACATCATACCAATGTTTACTACAGTTTACCATGGTAAATAGTAAAGTACACTTCATTATTTATTACAATTTCACAATTATATTTCGTGCCTTTAGTTAATACGTCAGAATACTATAATATACATTAACAAAGTGTAGTAATTATTATAATATACTACAGTAAACTAAAATGACTACATTTTACTATAATTAATTATTAAAGTATACTACAGTATTTACAACAGTTTATCAACTTCACAATATAGTTAATACTACAAAATACTATAGTATACTTGAACAAAGTGTAATAATTACTATAATAAACTACTGTGTACTATAGTTTAATTAAGTTTACTATAGTAAATATTAATTTATAGTAAAGTATGTACTGTAGTTTATCAATTTACTGTACTACAAAATATTTTAGTAAACATTAACAAAGTGTAGTAATTACTAAAATATACTACAGTATAGTACATTTCACTATAGTAAATATTAAAGTACACTACAGTATTTACTACAGTTTATCAACTTTACTATGTGGTTAATACTACAGAATATTAAAGTATACATTAACAGAGTGTAGTAATTATTATAATATAATACAGTATACTACATTTTACTATAGTAAATATAAAAGTATACTACAGTATTTACAACAGTTTACCAACATCACTATCTACTAAATACTAAAGAATACTATAGTATACGTTAACAAAGTGTGGTAATTATTATAATATACTACAGTGTACTACACTTTGCTTTAGTTTACTATAGTAAATATAACGTAAAGTATGTACTGCAGTTTATTAATTCACTATAGTTAATACTACAAAATACAATAGTATACATTAGCAAAGTGTAGTAATTATTATAATATACTACAGTATAATACATTTTACTATAGTAAATATGAAAGTATACTACAGTATTTACTACAGTTTATCAACTTTACTATAGTTAATACTACAAAATACTATAGTATACATGAACAAAGTGTAGTAATTACTATATTATACTACACTGTACTACACTTTGCTTTAGTTTACTATATTAAATATAACGTAAAGTATGTACTGCAGTTTATTAATTCACTATAGTTAATACTACAAAATACTATAGTAAACATTAGCAAAGTATAGTAATTACTACAATAAACTACAGTATACTACATTTTAATTCAGTTCACTATAGTAAATGTAACAAAGTATACTGCAAATTATCAATTTACTATAGTTAATACAACAGAATACTGTAACATAGATTAGCAAAGTGTAGTAATTATTATAACTTACTATAGTAAACTACATTTTATTATAGTAAATATTAAAGTACACTACGGTATTTGCTACAGTTTATCAACTTTCCTATGTGGTTAATACTACCGAATACTATAGTATACATTAACAGAGTGTAGTAATTATTATAGTATACTACAGTATACTACATTTTAGTATAGTAAATATAAAAGTATACTACAGTATTTACAACAGTTTATCAACATCATTATCTACTAAATACTACAGAATACTATAGTATACATTAACAAAGTGTAGTAATTATTATAATATACTACAGTGTACTACACTTTGCTTTAGTTTACTATAGTAAATATAACGTAAAGTATGTACTGCAGTTTATTAATTCACTATAGTTAATACTACAGAATACTATAGTATACATTAGCAAAGTGTAGTAATTATTATAATATACTATAGTATAATACATTTTACTATGGTAAATCTGAAAGTATACTACAGTATTTACTACAGTTTATCAACTTTACTATAGTTAATACTACAAAATACTATAGTATACATGAACAAAGTGTAGTAATTACTATATTATACTACACTGTACTACACTTTGCTTTAGTTTACTATATTAAATATAACGTAAAGTATGTACTGCAGTTTATCAATTCACTATAGTTAATACTACAAAATACTATAGTAAACATTAGCAAAGTGTAGTAATTACTTCAATAAACTACAGTATACTACACTTTAATTCAGTTTACTATAGTAAACATTATAGTATAATAAAGTATGTTCTGCCGTTTATCAATTCACTATAGTTAATAGTACAGAATACTATAATATACATGAACAAAGTGTAGTAAATACTATAATAAACTACAGTATAATATAATTTAATTCAGTTTACTATAGTAAATACTGAAGTAAAGTATACTAAAATATTTAATACAATTTCATAATTAGATTTCACAACTTTAGTTAATACTACAAAATACTATAGTATACATGAACAAAGTGTGGTAATTACTGTAATAAACTAAAGTATACTGCACTTTACTTTAGTATACTATAGTAAATATAATGCATAGTAAAGTATGTACTGCAGTTTATCAATTCACAATAGTTAATACTACAGAATACTACAGTATACATAAGCAATGAAAAAAGCCAATGTTGTTTGTGTATATCATACTCAACAGTTTGTGTATCTAAATGTGCATGAATTTGTCATTGGGCTTGTTTGTATAATATTAAAAAATTGTGTCAAATAAACAACAGACAAACAAACAAACACACAAACAAACACACAAACAAGCAAAGTGTAGTAATTACTATAATAAAAGTATACTACAATATAGTAAATACTGAAGTACAGTATACTACAATATTTTGTAATGTTATATTGGTGTTTTAAGGCTACTTCTAAAATCTGCCAGATAGGTAACACTTCAAAACTTTATTTCGATTGTATATAAAAGTAAAACATGTAAAACTTTGTACAACTTTGAAGTGCAGTAATAACTTTTTATGCTTGTATGGCTGTGTTCATGTTTTAACTCGTCTGCAGCTCGCTCTTGCTCTGATGTCCGTCTTATCATTTCTCTCATCTCCTGGTGGTCTCTGTCTTGCAGTGGCTCGTGCACTTTGCGTTGGGGTTAATCTCATCCTGTCATTGCTGAGAGATGAGCAGGGTTTTGTGCTCTCCATATGGCCAGCCTGTCATTCTCTAAGCCCTTCTGTCTCATTGTCCTGTCTGTGAATCATCACCCAAAGGCATCACAGCGTTAGACGGGTTTCTGCATTTGTTATTTCACTTTTTACCTGTGTTTGTTCTTGCAGAAGATAATAGCTCTGTTCTAAAATCTTGTCTCCTGCTAACATGAGCAGGTAGCATCATAAGTCAACATCCAAACTGTACTACATCATCAGACGTGACTGATCTAGAATGTTAATAATATGTCATTGCTAGCATACCAGTCTCTAAAATATAACACACTGATGCTATCCCATATGAAAAAATTGTAGAAAACTTTAGTTTTTATTAGATAGATACTATAGTGTTTTTAAATCCTACTATAGTAAATATTAAAGTATACTACAGTATGTACAATTTTAAGTTTAACAATTCACTATAGTTAATACTACAGTATATATAGCATACAACAAGTGCAGTAGTAAAATTTACTACAGTTTACTATAGTAAATACACGCAATAACATATGCCACAGTATTTACTACAGATTATTAATTCACCATACAACATAATTCAATAGTATACATTAACAAAGTGCAGTAATTATAATTTACTACAGTATACTCCAATTTACATCAGTTTACTTTGTAAATATTAACTTTTTAGTAATTACAGTACTTACTACAGTTTATCAATTCACTATAGTTAGTATTACATATACTATAGCATACATGAACGAAGTGTAGTATTTCTTATAATATACTACAGTACAGAATGCTATGGTATACACTCACCATGTGTAGTAATTAATATAATCAACTATAGAATACTCCAATTTACATTAGTTTACTATAATAAATATTAACATACTACAGTATTTACTACAGTTTATCAATTTACTATAGTAGGTACTACAGATACTATAGACCCTTTAACAGTTGGTAAACATTGTGACGTATTTGTGTGGGCGGGGCTTAGCTGGAGGCAAAAAGAGCCGCAGAGGCAATGTTGACAAGCTTAAAGGAATATTCCATTTTCTTAAAAGAAAAATCCAGATAATTTACTCACCACCATGTCATACAAAATGTTGATGTCTTTCTTTGTTCAGTCGAGAAGAAATTATGTTTTTTGAGGAGGGCTTTGCAGGATTTTTCTCATTTTGATGGACTTTAATAGAGCCCAACATTTAATACTTAACTCACACTTGACAGTTTTTTTCAACAGAGTTTCAAAGGACTATAAACGATCCCAAACGAGGCATAAGGGTCCCATCTAGCGAAACGACCGTCACCCCTGAAAACAAAAATAAAAAATATCCACTTCCAAACCACAACTTCTCGTCCAGATCCGGTCCAGCGCGACGTAACGTAAATGCGTAGTTACGTAGGGAGGTCACGTGTTACATATATAAAACGCACATTTGCGGACCACTGTAAACAATAAACTGACACAAAGACATCAATTAGTATCAGTTGACATACAACAACGTAGGAACACATCTTTCAACACATTGTAAACACTGAGCCGCGTAGTTTTGCGTTCGTCCTCTGTGACCTCTTGACGTGATGACGTATTGCGTGGGGTCACGCTGGCGCATCACGACCGGATCTAGACGACAAGTTGTGCTTTAAAAGTGGATATTTTTTATTTTTATTGTCAAAAATGACAATCGTTTTGCAAGATAAGACCCTTATGCCTCGTTTCGGATTGTTTATAGTCCTTTGAAACTCCGTTGAAAAAAACTGTTAAGTGTTGAGTTGGGTATTGAATGTTGGGCTCTGTTGGAGTCCATTGAAGTGAGAGGGGTCCTGCAGTGTTTTCCTTAAAAAACGTGGTTTCTTCTCGACTGAACAAAGAATGACATCAGCATTGTGGACGACATGGTGGTGAGTAAATTATCTGGATTTTTCTTTTAAGAAAATGGAATATTCCTTTAAGATAGCATGTTTTAGGAGGGATTTATTAAACATGGATGCAGAAGCAGTTTTGGAACTGTCCGAATATGTACAGTCACTGATTCAGCGGGACCGTGACAGCTATTTTTGTAAATTAACTCTTGCGATTTTAACCAGGTTTTGGATATTTCCTAGACAACATATGAATTACTTACAGGTGGTTTGGGTAATTTTGTCTAGGCTTACTGTCTAATGTAACCTATCGCTGGGCTAACTATGATTAGCAATGTGGATTATTTTAAGAGACCATTCAAACGATGGCACACACATCTATCGCTGTATGTTTGTTTAACATTTAAGCTAAACAATAGCGCTGTTGGCGACTTTTCAGAAACTTGCTGATTTGTACTAGATAAAACCAACACAACAGTACATATGCATAGATTATTTTACCTGATATGAAGCACTGCAAACACGAGCATTATTTATGATCATCTCCGTCTAGTCTGTACGCCGTATTGCATTCAACCACAATTGTCTCCTTGATTTCTGTGAAGAAATGTCTGCCGGGATCCGGTAAAACTTTATTTTTGAACCAAAAGTGCTGTTCCTTCTAATCTGGCAGCCAAAAACACAACACGATGACATTTTAAGGTCAAAAACTCAAACTTTTAGTGCGCCGGCTATGAGTTCCTATTTATTTTTTGCCTCCAGCTAAAGAGGGTACGTCACAGTGACGTGGGTGATTAAGGGGTCTATAGTAGGCTATATATTACCAAAATATAGTAATTATTATAATTGACTACAGTATAGTTCAATCTACATCAGTTTACTATAGTAAATATTAAAGTATACTGTGGTATTTACTACAGTTTATCAATTTACTATAGTTAATACTACAGAATGCTATAGTATACACTCACCATGTGTAGTAATTTATATAATAAACAATAGTATACTCCAATTTACATTGGTTTACTATAGTAAATATTAACATATACAACAGTATTTACTACAGTTTATAATTTTCCTATAGTACTTACTATATATACTATAGTAGGCTATATATTAACAAAATGTAGTAATTATTATAATAATTTAAAAACACAACACGATGACATTTTAAGGTAAAAAAACTCAAACTTTTAGTGCGCCGGCTATGAGTTCCTATTTATTTGAGTTCCTATATATTAACAAAATGTAGTAATTATTATAATAATTTAAAAACACAACACGATGACATTTTAAGGTCAAAAACTCAAACTTTTAGTGCGCCGGCTATGAGTTCCTACTTATTTTTTGCCTCCAGCTAGAGCGGTGACGTCACAGTGACGTGGGTGATTTAGGGGTCTATAGGCTATATATTAACAAAATATAGTAATTATTATAATTTACTACAGTATAGTTCAATCTACATCAGTTTACTATAGTAAATATTAAAGTATACTGCAGTATTTACTACAGTTTATCAATTTACTATAGTTAATACTACAGAAAGCTGTAGTATGCAGTAACAATGTGTAATTACTTACATGTGTAAGTACTTACATTTTTAATTATTACCTGTAGAAAAACAATATGAGATGACTATTCCCAAATGAGATAAACATACCTTTCAAAAAGTAAGTGTACTTATGACCCCTCAAAATGCTACCTATGTGGGCCGCTCTCTAGTTTCTGGAACAGAGCCACCGCCTTCCGTTGTTTTTTTTTTTTTAAATCCCTCTGTGGCGCTTCAATTATCTTTCGTCTCGTGAAGTACCACCCATATCCCTCGCTCTCCTCTCTTACTCTTTCATGCCGTTATCGAGGGGCTGTCCACATTTATCAGCACTGTTCTGGTAGTGCGCTTGCCTGTTTAACCGCGTCTGACCTCCCGTCAGTGGAGGCCGCACGGTGCTCGGCTCGGAGTTCAGGCGGAAGAAGCCGGGGTTGACAGACCGGCCCCGTCCAGAACACTCCAGATCCGACAGTAATTGGCTCGCGCCTCTGCTCTCCTTAAGGGCCGCTGACAGCTGGTGGGTGTACTTTTTGCGCACCAATTAGGGCGAGGAAAAGCACATTCCTTTTCCCGAGAAAAGAGAGAGAGAGAGAGTACGGTGTGACAGTGTAGAAAGCTTTGAACACTTCCCCTTTAAGAAAAGTAAAAGATTTGGACAGAAGACAGTCCAATTGCATTTGTTTTATCTTAAGACAACCAATTTGTTTTGAGCATTATCACATAAGTCCTCGAAGAAAATCGGTTAATTGAGATTGTTGAACGGTACAGCCTTCGACTCGGATCCGACTTTATTGCATCATTGCAGTTCAGGGCCGGCACGCTAGACATTAAAAGACAATATCCTTCGAAACGCAGCCACCGGGAACTTTATTTTATAGCGTAATTTTTACTACGAGCACAAACCCAGTAATAAACCCGGTTACATTTTTACTGACGCCCTGAAGGGCTAAAGTGTGCTAAATGCTTCAAAACCCAACCTGCGATTTACGTTTTTGCCCTTTACGAGAAATTATATTTAGTGTTTCGTTGATTTTCTCATTTGGTATCTATTTTCGCTTCCAGTCATTGAGATCCTGTTTCTATACTATAATAGTAAATGCTACTTCCTAACAACCAACTAACCTGTAAATGGCTTCCTTATAGTTGCCTCTGCATATTAAAATGAGACTAGAGAAAGTTTAATATCACAAACATCACCTTTTAAAACGCCTTTTGGCATTTTTAAATCGTAAATGTTTCGATTTTCGCAGTTTAGTCTCATAATGACGCTCTTTCCCAAATGTCCCTAATTTAATGTTTGTACAACTTTTGCCCTTGGAAATGTCTTTTGTTGGAGATAGAAACTGCAAATTATATTTTAAGTGAATTACATTCCCACCTTGCAAATCGAGTTTAGCGAAATGCCTTTGTATACATACAAGTGTGTGTCGTTCTGTTTCCATATCCAACACAGATGACAATAAATCGTATGATCATTTCATGAATCATTTCGTCATTTGTACAAAACATCGGCCCGTAGGAACAGATTAACCTCGGGACGTGACTTTGGTTTACCTGTCATAAGGGATTTGTCAAGGCATGAAAGATATGAAATCAAATATCAGTCTTTTGATTCTTTTAAAGCAATCCCGCGGGGCAGATGTTGGGTACGTACGCAATGTTCCTTTCATGTTAGCACAGAAGGTACATGCGAGCATGAAATCGGATTATTCTCAGACAATGTAGAAATATTTTGATGATGATTTACTGAGTCGCTTTTACTCTGTAAATGCTAGAGATCGCTAAAATAAATAAATCATAAAATCATGCTGTTCGTGTCAAAAGCCAGTCGTCCTGAAGGCAGCCGTGACAATGCGTAAACAATATCAACAGGTAGTAAGCGGGCTAATGTTAGATGCGTTTGAGTACCTTATTATTTTGTCAGTAGGAAACTTTATTTAAAAAAAAATAATAATAATAATATAATTTGTGCTTGCCTGTGCCGTTAAGGGGTTTGTTTAAGTATCAGGAATACAGTAGTAATGTGATATTTCCTTTGGCACAAAACAAATTTGCTGTCTGACCAAATTAAGCTACTTTTTAAAACATTGCATGTGCATTACATCACTTATAGTTACACTCTAAAAATGGCTGGGTTATTTTTGACCCATAATGGGTAAATATTGGACAGAACACGTGCTGGGTTAAAAATTGACCCAGTTCTGGGTTATTTAACTGCTGGGTTATTATACCCCATGGTTGCATAACAATAACCCAACATTGGGTAATTTTTAACCCAGCACGGGGTAATTTTTAACCCAGCACGTGTTCTGTCCAATATTTACCCATTATAAGTCAAAAATAAGCGAGCCATTTTTAGAGTGTACTATATTTATGTATGCAAATAGCAGCTTATGTCTCAAAATGCATGTGTTCATAATGGATGTGCTCCTTTAGCATTGCATTAGCAGACCAAAATGTCATGGGTTTGATAAAACATATACAGTATCTTGAATGCACAGTAAGATGGTTTGTATTAATGCTTCTGCCAAATATGTAAATATTAAAGAATATATGAAGAGTTTGGTTCCGAAATGCAATAAACAGCTTTATTTTTAAATTACCACCAAAATCAGTATTGTATTAGGTATTAAAAAGTACATTTTTGATTTTACGCAAAATCCGAAATCCAGCGTGTTATTCTGTCATCTTTTCTCCTTTTTTTCCAAAACGCGACAAACGCCAGTCCTCTTCCTCTGCAGAATGCAATAAATCCGCTCAACCAATCACAGTGCACCATTTCACGCATTGTAAACACCAATGGCGGCGGGTTGAATACACACAGAATCCTAGTTTTCCTCATCTACTTTGTGATCAACAAACAAACAAAAACAAAAATGTTTTAATAAGACAATAAAATTGAATAATTTACATGAGACACTCGGGCGAAGGAAAAATGCCGGCTTTTGCTTGTTCTCACACGAGAGCATCAAGCTTCTATCATGCTAACACATTGACCCTAGGGGATCTTATGAAAAACGTTTCATTATTTTACTCGAAGCCAACGAAAATCGAGCCAGAACAAAACATTTTACAACTGATCGCTGTCAACAAACTTCAGCAACGACGTCCCAAGTATAACCGCAACAATGACAGTGTTCTTAATATGACAAAGTAAGTGTTTTGATTAATGCCATTAATGTTTATTTTTAAATCAGTGTATACCACTAGTCAACTAAATGAATATAATGTGGCAAAGATGAATGCACTTTTTAATATTGATTCAATAGGTTAAAGCATTTAAAAAAAATTATAAATAAAGATTTATTGCATTTTGCGGAAAAATACGTTTTTATTATAAATCTTTGAAAATCAAATTATGGATTTGAATTGTACATGTTATTATAACCTAAAGATGCTATGTGAAAGTTTGTAACAGAAAATAGTAGTTTTCATCTTGTCACTTTCTTGGTATAGAAAACACATTTTTACCGAAATTATACAAAATGGATTTATTGCGTTTTGGAACCAAACTCTTCTTATTTATACACACCTACACAAATGTAAAATAGAAATCTGCACGAAACAGAATGCCGTCAATGGCTGTCAAAAAATTCGGAAGACAAATTTGAATATTTAAAGAGAGTCAATGCTACGTTTGATTTATTTGTTTATCACAAATAAACAATGTATTTCTAACCAACAATTAAACCTGATGTCAACATTGTTTCTTTTGTTTAAATTGCACCAAAAACACCTTTTTATCGAGGTTGTTTTAGCTACTGCGCATACGCACAGGGGTGCGTTTCCCAAAAGCATCGTTAGCCAACTACTGTCGCAAGTTACGTCGTTACTGACGAAGGTCAAGGATTTGGTGTTTCCCGAAACTATAGTTCAAACGAACATTCGCAAGCAGCATCGCAAACTTCTGTGGTTTGAACGACAGCTCTTCATCTGTCGTTAGAAGCATAGTTCCTTGTTATTATATATGTAAACTTACGTTGATCATGCTTTTGGACAAAATAAGCAAAAAACATGTAGTACATTGATATCCATCATTCTAAATATATAAAAAATAATTTTATGTCTTTAAGTTTGTAAACAGAATTAAAGCGCATTTGAAAACCGCGCATGTGCGCAGCCTACGATCTTTAAGACCCTGGGGAATCCCTGGAAGGAGTGACGTAAGGGGGAACTTGCGCGTGAATTAAATATCTTGAAAATAAACAACAGATAACTAAATCACGATAACAAAATCAGTCTTCCGATGCAATATATGTTATTTACAGCAGTAATCTGACATTAAATCGATTTGCGCAGATTAATAAGTACTTCACGACCTCCCACATGACATCATCAACTATGTTGCTAAACCAACATGGTTCAAACGACGAATGTGCGACAAAGTTTCTATGCTTTCGGGAAACAGTCATGACAAGGTAGTTCGTTTCTCCAACTATGCATCGTACTATGGTGGTTCAGCAGCGAGTTACGTCATTGTTCTGGAAACGCGCCCCAGGTTGGCAATCACCTCATGCGATTCTGTACAGAGCTCCTCCTCCAGAGAATCGTCAATCTTTATTGATTGATTATTGGTTATTTTATCTAGAAGGCGGGACTTTGTTTGCCAGAGCGGCCATATTGAGCATTGCATTGTCCCTCATTCGTAGTAAAAGCAGTTTTCAATCTTGTTATATCTAATATCCTTGACAGCATTGCACAGATTAATCATAAATGACTCAATGACTGCCAGGCTTTATCTTGACTCATCTAATTTTGTTTCTTTAGAAAATAAGCTATGTAGAACATTCAATGAATGAATCTCACAGATGTCTGTATTTCAAATATTTATTGTTTTACAGTGGGTAGTTTTACAGTGATTTAATTTCTTTTAAACTTGAAATGTTACTACAGGAATTTCAGCCGTTCTGAAGCTGCAAGAATTGAGGTCCCTTTGAAGCGTCTATTTTATTGACGTTTCAACACTTCATTAATGTAGTGTGTTTGAAGCCATCATAAACGCGTTTTAATGATCTGTGCCGCTGAGTCACACGCTCTGCATTACAATACCGCGTCCACCGCCGTTAAATCTAATCACGACGGGGTGCGTTTGCAGTTTAAAAACCAAATGAGACTCTAAGAGCCACAAGGGAGATACTAAAGACTTATGAATCATAATAACACACGCTAATGTTTTGATTATGCAGTATTAGTTTATGATTTAGCACAGGCGTGTGCACATCATGCCAACATCTCGGACCGTACTGTATATGTTTACTTAATGAAAGATCTTGAGTAGGGTATGCATTAATTTCAGACAGTCCAAGGATGTGGCACTGGTTTTGAAATGGTGGTATATAAAACATTAAAGCAGGTTTTTTTTTGATGTGGCTGAGTTTGTGAATCAAAGGGTCTGAGCTTTGACTCTTTGCTTTGAAATTGTGAGTCTACGACAGGAGCACTTTCATGAATAGAAGTGGGTCATGGTTTAAACAGGTCAGCCATGATGCCGGATCCAAGTATGAAATGTTCTCCTGGAGAATAAATCGTTTAATGTGACTATGATTTGCTCTTGTTGGATGCTTTATTGGGTAGGGGCCTGGGGCAAAGCTTAGCTTGGTGGTTAAAAAACTTGTAACTGAAAGGTTGTAGGTTTGAAGACACCATGGGTGAAACTTATAGGACCACTTGATCAAGGGGGTAATAGTGGCTCACCCCAGGCTAAAGTCTCCTAATCCAATGATGAGATTAGGAGCATCAAAGTTTGATTTCAATATTAAAGATATCAAGGTTATATTTTCACTGAATTTTCTTTACTTTATGCAGGATGGTTTTCCCAAAAAGATCATGACTGGATGTTGCTTTCTTAAGACCTCTTTTAACATGTACTGAGATGACAGCCAAGAGACTCATCTTTAAGCCCAGCAAATGCTTGTAGTGAAGTGAAGCAGTGAATAAATCTTTGTTTCCTGAATAGCATCTCTCAAGGAGCTTACCGTAATGGACGTACCTGAGCCTCACCGTGGGAAAGATAGATTAAGGCATTTTGGCGTTTAGGAAGAGGGATTCCCGAGGTCAGTGTTGGAATCATCTCTGGTTGACGGACATGTTATAAATGCCTCACCTCCTTCTTGCGAAAAGCCGTGTGAGCTTTCTTAATTACCTAATCCGCTGGTTTTCGGTTATGTCAACGATAACCGAATCCCTTCCATGGATTTAGAATCTGCTTGGGGATTACATGCTAATTAAAGCTTGCTCCAGCTGCTTTTGAAAGGGTTTATGCATATTTATTCAGAGCAGCCCTGATATGTTTTTTTTTTTGTGAAAATTTCTCTTTACTCTTCTTTATTAGCCGTATCATTTAATTAAAAAAGACTGACAGGTGCACTAGGTGAAGCATGTTGCGCAGGTGGACTGAATATTATTTTACACCGTGATATCAAACTTGCCTTGTATTTTGTCTACATAGTATAAATCGTTTTATAAATTTTTTATTTAGTATTTCACTAGCAACTTATCCCTTTTTTCTACAGTCTCATGGAGGTTCGTGATATAGTCACGTAAATTTTTGATTCTTTTTTCGTGACATTATCACAAATGTCCGTGTTTTTTCATGATCATACAACGAATTTCTGTTTTCGTGTGATTATCACGTATTGGTTACTCAACTGCATTTTCCTATTTTCAAACCATCGCTTCGGTTTAGAGTTAGATTTGGTGTTTGCATTAGAATGTCACTTTGTGTATTGGTTTATACTGTACTTTTTATTTATTTTTTATATGTCGCCTGGCGTTAGGGTTAGAGTTGGGTTTGGTTAAGGATGTAATTTTATGTAAAACTGACCCTAAACCGAAGCAAAAATAGGACAAAACAGTTGAGTAACCAATACATAATAATCACACGAAAACAGAAATTCGTTATACGATCATGAAAAAAAACGGAAATTCGTGATAATATCACAAAAAAGAATCAAAAATTTACGTGACTAACGAAATTTCGTGAGACTGGGTTACTTTTTTACAGTGCAGTACACTCTCACATATATTTTTAACATATATTTAAATTTTTATGTTACTTTAACTTAAACATTACTTTAACATATAAAAACAATGTACTTTGGAAATATTTTAATATTTTGAAATATATATATATATATATATATATATATATATATATATATATATATATATAAAATAAGTATGTGGACACTGGACATTATTGGAAACAATGGTCAAAAAAAATTCCAAGCTGTTCATAGAGCAGTACCATTTAAAAGGTCCAAATATGTACATTTAGGTACAGATATGTATACATTTGGTACCAATATGTACCTTTGAGGTACTAATATGCACTCTTTATACCAATATTTACTACCTATATGAACTCTTTAGGTGCAAATATTTCCTTTTTTTAAAACGGGTGATACCCCAGAGACCATTTTTTTCTGTCAAAGTACTATAAAATATTAAAGGAGACATAGAATAAAAACTGTATTTACTAACACTTAAGAAAATTAACCATGGTTTTTGTACAGTTAAAAAATGTACTGTAGTAAAACCAGGGTAACCACAAAATAACCATGATTTTGACAACCATGGTTTTTAAAAACCATAGTTAAACCATGGTTAGTGTAGTAAAACCACGGTTTTGCTAATAGTAATCAATACACCAAAAAAACATGGTTACTACACTTTTACCACAAAAAAAAAAACATTCATAAGGGTAGGCAAAGATGAATAATAAGAGCTCTATACATGGTAATGACATATCGTGAGCCTTAAACGCGTTTAATTCCTCAATTTTATGTAAACCTCGTGCATGCAAAAGAAAACAGGAAAACAGGCCAATCTCAACATATCATCGAATGTGACATCACAGTCGCGATGTACGCTCCAACATTAAATTACAGATTAAATAATTTACACAGTTGTAAGAATGCTAAAAACAAAGTTGTGACTGTTAGCGCTACATGCTTATTAATGCTATATGCTAACATTCAGGCTGATGTTCTACTATTGACTTTACAGTTATGTTTTGCAGGTCCATACTGGAGAAAAAACACAAACTTACCACTCAAAATGTCCATTACCAATCTCAAAACAATTAGTTGTTGTTTGAAATCTGTATTTTCGTCTGATACAGGCTCAAACATATAAGATCTGTTTATTAATGTGAGCTACTGGCATGAGCCTTAGAGCAGAGCACAGCTCAATATTTTTATTAATGACCCTTCGAAATAAGACAAAAATAGACCATTTAATTCTAAATGCAGATCCTAGGGTTGTAAATGGACATGTAAAAACGTTTGTGGTACATTTTTGCACTTAATAAAGTAACATACCTTCTATAAGGATATCAAAGAACAATTTAGCATTTGTATCAATGCTTTCTTTGGCACCTTTAAGGCTAAAGTTGGTAACTTTTGCCTGTTTATTACCATCTCTGTTTGAAACATGAAATTGCAGATTATGTATTTAATTTAAGGCGAGTTGAATGTTGTCAATCTGACATTTCTCATGAAATCGTACCTGGCAGCTCAAATTTTAAATCATTATATAAGCTCGCCATTGTGAATCGAGGTAAAGATTTATTTATTTATCTTATTGTATCAATTTATTAGCAATATATTTTATTGTACAATTTGGAATTTTTGCTATATTTTTTATATTGAAAAACATAGCAAAATATAATTTCATAAAAATTTATTATACACTGTTAATGGGTTCTTTACCTTTCAGTCAAAGAATCTTAAAGGAACCACGTCTTTCTTACCTTTTCATAGTCTTTTTCCATTACAAGGAACCTTTTGTGCAACAAAATAAGTTTCTATGGCTCTTCATGTAACCAGACAAAAACCTTTCGAGAACCTTTTTTTTTATAAACGTATATGCACACTGTAATTTCCGTCCCCCAAGAGAAATACAATTTACAGTCTTCTGACATGTGATAAAATAAAAATATCTCCACACCTACAAGCACACACCAACATTCTGTCATCCCCTGAATCATCTGTCTCTCTCACCCGCTCTCTAACTTCACCTCCTTTTCATCATGACTTTTCAATCAATAATTCAGCTTCCCCTGCAGAGCAGAGCGCCTGACGGACTGATTAAACACACAGAAGGCATGAACTAAAGAAGAACGTGAGAGGGAAAAAGAGCAACGGGAGCAGACAGGAGAAGATAATGGAGAAGCAGATTACGACGATGGTAAGAAAGAAACGGACAGACGATACAGGAGAGGCCATGAAATCAAGGTTGAGTGGAGAAATGCATGATGGGAATGGGTTTCAAGGAAAAGGAAATGAAATAGTGATACAGTGAACGAGATAAATGCAGAAGAAGAGAATACAACCACGATGGCGAGATTGTTTACAGTCACGAAAAGTGGAATGATGAAGTCCAGAAAGAAACTATTATAGTAGCTTTATTCTTTGCTCTCCTTATTACGATAAAACAAAAAATAAAGGACATTTGTACACACAATTAATTTCCCCACGCCAATTTTCAGAACAAAATGGCTTCTTCAGGCAAAAGTCAGTATTTAGTGTTGACCTCTCTTGGCACTAAACACATCTTAAACTCTTTTGAGGAGACTTTTGTTTGAGATGTCTTTGTTATGACAACTTGACATTAACCATAACTTTTCATGCAACTTGACATTACCAAGACAACATAACTGACCACTTTTTACCAGTGATACAAATTGAATTTGTTATTAATATCATTAAGTGTTACTACCCTGTCAAATAGTTTTAGAACAGCCTCATAAATATTTTTCTTGACCTCAACTACAGTTGCACAAATATAATTTGCCATTAAAATGTCATTATGTGTTATACTCTGTCAAATAGTTTTATAACCGCATCATAAATATTTTAATTGACCTCAACTACAGTGGTACAAATATAATTTGTCATTAAAATGTCATTAAGTGTTAATACTCTGTCAAATAGCTTTATGACAGCATCATAAATATTTTTCTTGACCTCAACTACAGTGGTACAAATATAATTTGTCATTAAAATGTAATTTATTGTTATACTCTGTCAAATTATTTTTATAACCGCATCATAAATATTTTTCTTGACCTCAACTACAGTGGTACAAATATAATTTGTCATTAAAATGTCATTAAGTGTAATACTCTGTCAAATAGTTTTATAACCGCATCATAAATATTTTTCTTGACCTCAACTACGGTGGTACAAATATAATTTGTCATTAAAACGTCATGAAGTGTTAATACTCTGTCAAATAGGTTTATGACAGCATCATAAATATTTTTCTTGACCTCAACTACAGTGGTACAAATATATTTTGTCATTTAAATGTCATTAAGTGTTATACTCTGTCAAATAGCTTTATGACAGCATCATAAATATTTTTCTTGACCTCAACTACAGTGGTACAAATATAATTTGTCATTAAAATGTCATTAAGTGTTAATACTCTGTCAAATAGCTTTATAAAAGCATCATAAATATTTTTCTTGACCTCAACTACAGTGGTACAAATATAATTTGTCATTAAAATGTCATTAAGTGTTATACTTTGTCAAATAGCTTTATGACAGCATCATACATATTTTTCTTGACCTCAACTACAGTTGTACAAATATAATTTGTCATTAAAATGTCATTAAGTGTTATACTTTGTCAAATAGCTTTATGACAGCATCATACATATTTTTCTTGACCTCAACTACAGTGGTACAAATATAATTTGTCATTAAAATGTCATTAAGTGTTAATACTCTGTCAAATAGCTTTATAAAAGCATCATAAATATTTTTCTTGACCTCAACTACAGTGGTACAAATATAATTTGTCATTAAAATGTCATTAAGTGTTATACTTTGTCAAAAAGCTTTATGACAGCATCATAAATATTTTTCTTGACCTCAACTACAGTGGTACAAATATAATTTGTCATTAAAATGTCATTAAGTGTTATACTTTGTCAAATAGCTTTATGACAGCATCATACATATTTTTCTTGACCTCAACTACAGTTGTACAAATATAATTTGTCATTAAAATGTCATTAAGTGTTATACTTTGTCAAATAGCTTTATGACAGCATCATACATATTTTTCTTGACCTCAACTACAGTGGTACAAATATAATTTGTCATTAAAATGTCATTAAGTGTTATACTCTGTCAAATAGCTTTATAACAGCATCATAAATATTTTTCTTGACCTCAACTACAGTGGTACAAATATAATTTGTCATTAAAATGTCATGAAGTGTTAATACTCTGTCAAATACTTTTATAACATCATCATAAATATTTTTTTTGACCTCAACTACAGTGGTACAAATATAATTTGTCATTAAAATGTCATTAAGTGTTAATACTCTGTCAAATAGCTTTATGACAGCATCATAAATATTTTTCTTGACCTCAACTACAGCGGTACAAATATAATTTGTCATTAAAATGTCATTAAGAGTTAATACTCTGTCAAATTGCTTTATGACACAGCATCATACATATTTTTCTTGACCTCAACTACAGTGGTACAAATATAATTTGTCATTAAAATGTCATGAAGTGTTATATTCTGTCAAATAGTTTTATAACCGCATCATAAATATTTTAATTGACCTCAACTACAGTGGTACAAATATAATTTGTCATTAAAATGTCATTAAGTGTTAATACTCTGTCAAATAGTTTTATAACCGCATCATAAATATTTTAATTGACCTCAACTACAGTGGTACAAATATAATTTGTCATTAAAATGTCATGAAGTGTTATATTCTGTCAAATAGTTTTATAACCGCATCATAAATATTTTAATTGACCTCAACTACAGTGGTACAAATATAATTTGTCATTAAAATGTCATTAAGTGTTAATACCCTGTCAAATAGTTTTATAACAGCATCATAAATATTTTTCTTGACCTCAACAACAGTGGTACAAATATAATTTGTCATTAAAATGTCATTAAGTGTTAATACACTGTCAAATAGCTTTATGACAGCATCATAAATATTTTTCTTGACCTCAACTACAGTGCTACAAATATAATTTGACATTAAAATGTCATTAAGTGTTAATACTCTGTCAAATAGCTTTATGACAGCATCATAAATATTTTTCTTGACCTCAACTACAGTGGTACAAATATAATTTATCATTAAAATGTCATTAAGTGTTATACTCTGTCAAATACTTTTATAACAGCATCATGAGTATTCCTCAGTTAATACTATTTTTTTAAGTTTGCTCCAGGTTTTAGAGAAATAAAATCAATCATCAATAATAATAATAATAATAATTAAAATTGATACAATTATATTTTATTGCATTTGGAGACCGATTCACCTAAAATTAAATGAAAGCTGTAAAATAATAGGTTAAGCCATGCAACATTGGGTCAATATTGCATTAAATTAAATCAAATTAATTAAATGATTTGTTCATTTTTTTCTTTTATGTCAGAAAATGTCAGAACCCTCTGTGTGAGCAAAAACAAGTTCTGTTAGTTGTCAGTTATTTTATTTTTGTGCACATACATAAAGTTAAGTATAATCTTTTGACGTGTCTGTTGCATTTTGTTAAGGTATTTACAATTATTTGATATAGTATTAACACTTAATGACATTTAAATAACAAGTTTAATTTGTACCACTGTAGTTGAGGTCAAGAAAAATATTCATGATGCTGTTATAAAACTATTTGACAGTATATAACCACTTAATAACATTTAAATGACAGTTTAATGTCATGTTAACCCATAAAGCTAGGTAGTTTCTTAAGTTTAATAATTATTCTGCTATGTCATGTTTATGACAGATTTATGACAACTTATGATTTTAAACAATGTCATCTTTGCATTAAAAATGACAAAGTTGAACAAATGACACTCAATGACAGTTGTAATAAACGTACATAAAATCTCCATGTTCATAGCACATGTCATGATTATGAAGGTGTCATGTCAGTCTTATGCACACCCCTTCAAGTAAAGTGTTACTGACTTTTTTATGATTGAATGGTTTCTACCTAAAATCTTCCTACAATATAACCTTGATATATTTAATATTGACCAGTTAAGATCATGTCAAAGATCGAAATTAATGACTGAAATCAAACTTTATTAGATATGAGACTTTAGCCTGGATTTCATGGTCACATACGGTGAGAAGCAAGAAAAATGATAGAGTAGCATATTGGGTGAAAGGGTCCGCGGGAAAACTTGACGAGGAATATAAAAAATGAAGGAAGGGATGAAGGACAGAAGAATAAGACTATGAGATGGAGCGAGAAGTGACAGGCTTGATTCACTTCCCTTCTTTAAAAGCTTTTTAAATAGTATTAATGAGAACATGACACACGCCGCGCCGCTAACTCTTAAGTGATGTGGTTTGAATGATGGACGCTTTCTAAGTAAGAGAAGGTTTATGTACACGAGTAAATAAGAAAAGCGTTGGTAGGCGCGGCACTCAATAAGAAACATATCACGACTGTCGCATTGAGCTGGTAACGTCATGTGACTGCCGAATTCAGCAGCAAAGTTAAACAAGGCCCTGTTAGACCGTCTCTCCTAAGAGGCATATGTGCTAGCTTTACACACACGCACACACATAATGACGCGAGGCATGCGTCAGATAAAGCCTGTGAAGTTATTTATCATGTCCAAGGGGTGAGCTGCCTCTGTAAGATACAAAGAAAATGAATCTTGATTCATATGCATGAGCAAAAGGCCTGGAAGCGTCTCAGAATGTAACAACTGACCCGTGAAGCGTCCTCTCTTGATTTTGGTCTCTCTTTGCATCTCTCGCAGCCTACAACATCCAAAGATTTTACCTCACGCCGTTCCTGTCATTCAAACATAAAGCTAAACCGATCATTTACAAAAAAATATTATTGAAAAAGAGAAATTCTGTAATTTGAACAAGAGGTCTTCTCGGTTCCAAAGAAATGTACCAGACCCGAAACACTTAATTTTTACCTGAACTCGTGGTGCATTTGTTTTTTTTAAAGAAAGACCCAACCCGAGAGAAACCCGAAAAAACTAGGCCCGAGTCCGCCTCAAACCAGTGTCATTTTTTAACCCGATTGGACCTGAATGTAAACGTCATCAACGTGTGCGCAGTCTGCAGCCCCGCATGCACCAGACACACAAAAAGAAACCCGATGGCCTCGCAACCAAATTTGCCAGCTGCTCAAATTATTTTTATTTGCTATCTGATGACAACACCAACGTAATTATGGAAGGTTTTTTTGGTCTTTTTTAAATTAATTAATTAAATTATAAAATAATTAATTAAATTATAAAATAATTAATTAAATTATAAAATAATTAATTAAATTATAAAATAATTAATTAAATTATAAAATAAAAAATAAAATCGCAAAATATGTCCCAAATTTGAAAATGAAATGCTAAAATAAAAATTAAAACATTAGCCAATCCCCTTTTTTTAAGCAAGTAAGCCCCACCCACTGACTAACATTGAATTTGCATACAAGTTGAAAATAAAAATGAACACGAAAATTAAAACTAAAAATGAAAAAGAAAAACAGAACATGAAATTAAAACTGAACTTTACATTTTAATTTTGTCCCTATTACTGCTTGGGCATGAATAAAAAGCCTTTTAAAAAATGTATTTAAAGATTCCTTTTCAAGCTTGCCTTTTTATTTTAATATTGTCAGTCTTGACTCAAGATTATATTGAAAATGAAATGTCAAATCATCAATTTAATTAAATTTTTCAATTTGGCCGGAATGATGCTTCATCAAGTTAAAAATGAAAATGAAATAATTTATTATAATGTTTTAATTTTTATTTTAGCATTTCATTTTCAAATTTGGGACATATTTTGCGATTTTATTTTTTATTTTATAATTTAATTAATTATTTTATAATTTAATTAATTATTTTATAATTTAATTAATTAATTTATAATTTAATTAATTAATTTAAAAAAGACCAAAAAAACCTTCCATAGGTAATCGGCAAAATGTGCATTCAAAATTGATTGACAGGTCAAGCTCAATGAAAATTAACCTACCGCCAGCCACACGTTGTCGCAAGCGCTCTTGGCAAACAGACACAAGATAGTTCGGGTCTTCTCTGCAAAAACGCATTCATTTTAAAATACAGAGACCCGATGGCGCTAATATTATACCCGACCAGTATCCGAAGCACACGTAAAGCGTTTAGACCCGAACCCGCTCGGGTCAGATCTCCGGTTTTCGGTATCTATGTGGACCCATAAAGACCTCTAATTTGAACCACAGCTAAACTTTCAATTTGTTAAAGAGCACCTATCGTCCGATTCACGTTTTTAAATTTCCTTGGTGTGTAAGTGTGTATTAGTACATGTTAACAACAGTGTTGGGGGTAACGCATTACAACTTGAGTTACGTAATAATATTACTTTTCTGAAGTAACGAGTAAAGTAACGCATTACTTTTTAAATGTACACATTAATATTTGAGTTACTTTTTCAAAAAAGTAACTCAAGTTACTTTTTTAGTTTAATTAATTTGATTAAAAAATATGTACTGAATTAAACTAAACGTATGCACTCTCTGTGCCTGTGTGGAAACAGTTTGAGTCAGAAACTGAGATGGCAAGCCAGAGCTAAACATTTTTGTGATGAAATATGCAATTTCTGAATGCAGAACTTTTCAGTCATAAAAACACCTGCAAGGCCTGAAAGAGATCAAGCTTTAGCCAAGAAAAAGTAACGCAAAAGTAACGTAAGCATTACTTTCCATGAAAAGTAACTAAGTAATGCAATTAGTTACTTTTTTTGGGAGTAACTTAATATTGTAATGCATTACTTTTAAAATTAACTTTCCCCAACACTGGTTAACAATATGCAAAAGGTAGAAACCCCAAAGTAGACGATGACGCGAGTTATCATCTCCAACATAAATCTCTTTTCTTGGACTACAACAAACACACAGATTGTATGCAACAGTTTTCTTCCTGGGATTGGTGATGTAGTAAAGACCTAGATTATCATAATTCCTCCCGCTTCGGGCTCACAGCCTTTAAGTTAACTCCTGTTAGCATTGCATTATGAGTGAATCTTTCAAACATGGTAAGGAGCATCACATTTCCTGCTGACGTCAGAGGTATTCAGGCCAATCACAACGTACAGATTAGCTGGCCAATCAGGGACACAGAGCTTTTCAAATCCGTGCATTTTAGGAAAAGAGTGAATCTGAAGCTACAAAAATGTATGTGGAAAAATGTGTTTTTATGCATAAACCAAGCGAACACATTGTAATATACTAAATACACAAAATATCATTGTTTTTAGCAATGAAATAGGTGCTCTTTAATAAAGTATAGTATTTTGTCTCAATTTTTAGTCATGTTAATATTAAGTGTAAATAGGATTCAAGAGACAAATAAGCTTTATAGAATGGCGAAACACCTTGCCTGGAATCCATGTTACAGATAAAGTGCATTGTTATAGCGAACGGTCATGCCGGCAGGTAGATAATAGGCTAATTGACCTGTTAGTAGTGGGATCTTAATCTACCCCCAAATTTCACACAGTCCCTTCCCACAGGAGTTATCGTAAAACACTGCTGTGTGCCTGTAACATACAGAGACACTATGAGATCAATAAGGTTGTTTTTGGCAATGGGTCAAAAACGGACAAACCCAACCTGCTGGGTTGTAATTTGACCTATTGTTCACACATTATTGGTGTATATTGTCCGTTTAGGGCTACTGTAGAAACATGACAGCGACGTCCATAAAAGGGGACCCGAGGTGTACTGTGTGTAGATAAAAACGGTAATAAAAACGTATGTATATTTTTGAGTGTATTGCAAGGAAAAACTGCAAAGAACTACAAATCATGAGGTAAATTCCAGTTTTATAATTGGTCTAAGCTCATCTAGACAGTTAAACTTATAAAAAAATGCTTTGTTTTTTCAACCTGTGGTAGGAAGAAATGTAGACAAACACAACCCTTAGGGGCTGGACACACCAAAGCTTTTACGCCCGCGGCCGGCGCATGTTTTCAATAATTTCCAATGGAAGCTCAGCGTTTTTCAAATAAGCCCGCAGCTAGCGGTTTTCTTCTGCGCTGAAAACCGACGCCCGGCAGTTTTTCCACGCTCAGCGCTGAGCACTGAGAGTTGAAAAATGTTCAACTTTGGAAGAAAAGCTCCGCTCATGTCAGTTCTCACGCGGCCGTCCAATCACAGTGGAGGTGGGGCGGAACAAGTATCACAGCAACCAACCGTCTCACAGCTGACGTATCAGAGCTACCAAAGCGCTAAGCTAAAGAAAGCTGGCACTCAGCTGAAAAACAGCTGGCATTCGGCGTTGTCCAGGCGTTTTCAGCCGCGTTTAAAAGTTTTGGTGTACACAACCCATTAGGTTTGGGTTGTTTCAGCTTTGGACATCTAGGTTGATTTTAACCCCACGGTTGGGTTTGTCTATTTTACTCAACTATGGGCTGAAACAACCCAGTATTTGTTTTGACTGACCGCTGAGGTCAACTTGGTAGACCATCAAACCTGATGATAACAAGCCTTTCATGCTCCACAGAAGAAAGCCAAATAGGTTTGTAATGACTAGTGTGAGTAAGTGATCACAGTGGATGAAACTGGATCACTTTAAGCTGATAGAAACTCTTTTCCCAGCAGGAAAAAACTACCAAAGCCTCAGGAGAAAGGAGGTGATTTGATTGCACAGGAAAGAAAAGAGGGACTCCAAGACATGCGAGTTCTTAACACACTGTATTTTTCCATTTTTTCCGGAGGAAAGAAGAAAAACAACAGAAAGTTCCCAACATGGATGGGGAAAATGTCAAAATGCTGCGTAGACAGCATCGTGTTCCTCACTCTAGATTACTCGTGGGATTTAACTTTGTGTCATTAAATCTTAATGATAGGGCTGCACGATAAATCGCATGCGATACCACACGCATCAAGTCAGTAATGCCGGTTCCTTGATTAGTATTAAATCGCCATCAGCTGTTTTCAGATGGCGCGACATTAACTGCACAGAGCCGCAGTTCCCCGACAATCTGGGCCATACCGCATACACATCGCAGGCGATACGTCCGCGATAATTAATGCGAAACTGCCCCGACCGTCAGGGAACCACGGCTCTGTGCAGCCAAAGCCGCTCCATCCGAAAACAGCTGATGGCGATTTAATACTAATCAAGGAACCGGCATTACTGACGTGATGCGCGTGACAAACACATGCGATTTATCGTGCAGCCCTACTTAATGAGTTAAATATTTTCAACTTGCGTAAAGACGCGTTTGAGGCGAAAAGCATGCATTTATCGCGGCAATCCCACCACCCAATTCGTGTCATTCACATCGCCCTGTGCGAGTTCGCATCTGTGTATTATCTTTGTATGTAATCTACTCGCGCAAATCGTTGAAATCGCGTTTGGTGTGTACGCCCCATAAGAGTTTTGTGATCGATTTTTAAGCTATAAACAACAAAATATGCTTTGGTTGTTAAAGAACAGTATACCATTAATAGACCAATAATGAATACATGGGGTGATACCCTAATTTAGGGTTCACACCAGACGCGGTAGAGGCGTTAAGTCAATTGCAAAGACGCGATTAGGCATCCTGCGGTGTGGAAGGCGTGGCACAAATGGCGCAGAACGTGCAGCGCGGAAGCCCCTCTGCGTGAATGTCTCAGATGACTAGAATTTCACACGCGTAAACTCAAAATGTTCAAGCGTCCAACCACGTGCGAATAGAGCATTTTTGCCACCTCTACCGCGGCTGGTGTGAATGCACCATAAGGTTCCTTTTGTACTGATATACAAAACATAATGCAATGTTGTACACTTTCGGGTACATTACTGTACCTTAAGGACCTATTGGGTACCTAACATTGCGTACCCCTAACATTTAACATTGGTACACAATAGGTCCTTGGGGTATAATATTACCCAAAAAGGTACAACATTGTATTATGTTTTGTATACATGTAAAGGTACAAAACTGAACCTAGGGAACCACCCCAATGACAGAAAAGGTACAGTTCTGTACTTTTTTATCTGACAATGTAGGTAGAGGTCTTATTGATAATAAAACCATTTTACATGGCTGAAAATAAAGCTAGCTTTAAGTGGTTTGTTGGTGTACAAAAACCTATTCCAAAGAAACCAGATTAGCCATTTTTTTCTCCAACATGATTGTGAGATCTATTTGACTATTTTGCATGCTTTGACTTCTTTAGTAACACGCACTTGTAAATAAAAGGTCTCAATCGTGAAGCGTCAAATTGTTTATCAGTCTCTTTGACCGTTCTTCACAAAAGCACTCCCGAAGGGTGCGAGACGAATAACCGTCTTTTTCATCTTCCTCAACTTTCCCATGTCTTCATTTCACAGGGTTCTTGTTGCTGTGAACTTCTGAATTTCGCGGTATGCTACAAATCACATTGTGGTGATAATGGAGAGTACAAAGGTTTGGCACTTGATGCTTGTGATGCGTATGACAGAATACTAATAGGATGGGAATGGCTTTTGCAGGCGGATGCATGGTATGTGTTGCCCCATATCTACGCTTTATTTTTTTTCCTGAAATTAAATACATGTTTGTGTTATTATACAGATTGAAAGGGTCTGACCATTTCAAATGCAGAATTATTTTCTGTATTGGTGAATTGGATGTTACGTGGGACATTTTGAAAAGCTTGTCTCTAGCAAGATATCAAGCAACACCTATTCTCACAGCAGTTTAAACTCACATTTTATTGGAGATTGACATGAATCATCAACATGCCCAGTAAGGCTCTCAACCCAAAGTTTGACCAGGGAGCCATTACCTCTCCTATACAAGTGACTTTTTTCCTAAAGTGAAGTTGTGTTATAGTCACAAAAAATTTGATTAATTGATTTCTGTGCATGGCACGAAATTCAGCTTTTTTCATGCCTTCAGCACAAATTTCTATAAATAGTTGTTCGTGTCCATGGCACTACTTTCTTTTTCGTGTCACCCCCCCCCCCTATTTTTAAATCATTAGTCCCTTTCACACATACAGTCTTTACTGGTAATTTACTGGTAAATTACAGTTAACATGTCATGTGTAAACAGAACCTTTCCGGTAAATCAGTGCTCCCAATTTACCAGTAAGACAGGTTGTAAGATTAACGGTAATTTACCGGTAAGCGCTGTGTGTGAACGAAAAATATAGCATTACCGGCATTTAGAACGGATGACGTCAGACCGCGCTGACAGATCGGGCGGGCCAATCAGAAAGTTTTTTATACAGGTGACGCGGTTTCCCCCAGACTGTTTACGGACGTTTCCACACACATGTTGCTTAAAAGTCGAGCACACCTGAAGTTAACATCCACATTTCTTCTCCAAAGTTGTTTATAACAGCTTACCATGTAATTGCCAAATTGCCGACGTCCTTAGCACACCATCTGTGAAGCCTAATGTGCAAACGCACAGGTTCCGTTTGACGCCGCCTAACGCAATGTTTTTTGGTCACGAGCAACTTCACGACCGTTTGCCACAGATGTGAAAACAACAAAATACGGACCGTGGATATTAAGTCATAACCCGCCGTTTACAAATACGACACGGACGGAGCTCGCCGGCCGCGCGCCACAGGTAACTTCCGCTTTCTCTCCGAGTTTACCGGTATTTTGATACTGATGTAATTTTTGTATTTACTGGTAAATTCATTCTGGTAAATTCATGGTAATTTACCAGAATTACTGTGTGAAAGAGGCTATTGTCACTTGGGATTGGGGTTAGATTTGGGTTAGGATGTAATTTTATGTATTTGTTTCTACAAATAGTGTTTTTTCTTCCGCTTTTAAAACTATTCTTGTTGGGGTTAGGATGTCTAAAAATGTAACACAATGGTAAGAGAACAATGGGAAAACAATACATAAAATGCCATGAAAAAGACATTCATGCTCAAGGCATGAAAAAAGCTGAATTGCATGCTATGGACACGAATACATTAATCAAATATTTCGTGACTATAACACCAGTTTCCGTGAGATCAGTCTGAAATGCAAGGAATGCGCTGCAACATATAGTTGTCCTTAGTATTTCTGTCCTTAGTCTTATTTTCCTATAGAGATATCTAGGCATCCTTAAAACAAGATAAATGTACATAAGAAGCAAATGGCACGATATAAGGTCTGTTTTTCAAAGAAATCAAATTAAATTTATTGAGTTTATAAAGCAAGAAAAACATTTGGCAGAAAGGTAAGAAGTTTAACTTAATTCAAAGGTGAAACAAGTTTGTCTTATCTAAAGTAGATTTAATAGCTGTATTTTATCATCTAAAGTATTGTTATCTGAAGATGTTTAGATATTTCTACTGAAAACAAGGCAACAATACTGATAAAGAACAAATATATTTGTACTTTCTTCTCTTTAAAAAAAAATAAAAATCATGTTGTTTATTATAAAATAAAATAAAATATTATGTAATATATAGTAGATTATAGAATAATTTAAATACAATAAAATAAGTGTTATGAAATATCTCCATCACCTTTTCTCTGTAATGCACCCTGTTCCTCTAAATTTCGATTAATTTATTTGCGTCCATGGCACAATTTTTTTTCGTGCCTTGAGCACAATTTATTTCTGTGTCCCTCGCACAAATTTCTATAAATAGTTTTTCATGTACGTGGCCCGACTTTCTGTTTCGTGTCATTTTATGTATTGTTATCTCATTGTTTTATTTTCCTATTTTCTTACCATTGTCACTTGGGGTTAGAATCACTTTTGTTACATTTTTAGACATCCTAACCCGAACCCCAACTCCAGACGAGAATAGTTTTAAAAGCGAAAGAAAAACATGTAGAAACAAATACATAAAAGTACATCCTAACCCAAACCCCAAATCTAACCCCAACCCCAAGCGACAATGATTTAAAAATAGAAAAAAAGAAAACAATACATAAAATGACATAGAAAAAGAAAGTCGCGCCACGGACACAAAAAAACTACTTATAGAAATTTGTGCGAGTGACACGAAAAAGACATTCGTGCTTAATGTACGAAAAAGCTGAATTTCGTGCCATAGACACGAATAAATTAATCATTACATTTTTGTGACTATAACACAACTTGCCATGAGATCATGTTGAAAAAAAGGTACAAAACTGTACCTTTCCTGTCACGCTCAAAGGTTCATTTTTGTACCAACATCTGCAACCCATTGAAATGTTACACATTGGGGTACAATATTATACCTTAAGGACCTATTATGTACCAATAAGGACCAATTTCGTACCAGTTAAATGTTAGGGGTACAAAACATTTAACTTAAAGGTACACAATAGGTCCTTAAGGTACAGTAATGTACCCAAAAAAGATACAACATTTAATTTAACATTGTAGCTCTCTCTCTGCTTTCGTCCTTGGGGCGTAAGTAATAGCCATCTTTTTGCTGACGTGTTTCATTTCATTGACATTAGCATTTCGGTTATAAAAGCCTTTATCTGCACTGTAAAAGACATACCAGAACTTTTGGTTTGTGTCAGCAAGAACGTAAAGAGTTTGGGAATGCGTCTCAGATTCACACTTGATGGATGAACCCGACCGCCAATCAGATCCTGAAGTCGCCTCAGACGAATCTGACAGAGCTTAAATTGGAAGCAATGGTTAGAGACAGTGAAGAAATAGTGACGTGGACCGAGCGAGAACCCATCAAATATTAATGCTCTGCCAGATCCTTCTGCACCCTTCAAAATGTCTCCATTTCTGGCCATATCCGTTTTAAAGGTGCATTGTGTAACTTTTAGGAGGATCTCTTGACAGAAATGCAATATAATATACTATATTATCAGTGGTGTATGAAGATCTTACATAATGAACTGTATTGTTGAACACTACCAAATTGGAAAATGGGCGGAGCTTTAATTACACGGCTCCACCTCATGATCACTAATGCACAGACTCTGGTTCCAAATGAAGTCATAGGCGCAAACTATCAGTGACTGGATGATATTTAATACAAACAATCTTTAAAATTAATTATTAAAGATATAATTTTTTAGAAGGTGCATTCAAAAATTCACTTAGCAAAAATAAACAGTATCTTCTGTCACTGGAGAATTGCTGGTACCAATTATAATTCATCCTTTTAACTCCTCTGACATGTTTTTTTCCTCCAGCATCCATCCTTCGACCTTGCCACCTTGGTCTGATGTTGCCAATCTAATCTCTCCATGTTTGTCTCTCTCCTTTGACTATCTGCTCTGGGTATTTTTCCCTTCAAGTTCTGCGTACGACTATACTGCCGTCTCTCTCTCTCTCTCTCTCTGTTTCGCTGGTAATCACACAGCCCAGATTAGTTCCCTTGTGACTTCTTCCTCAGATCCGAGGCTTGATTTTGAAGGAATGAAATGGTCACAGAAAGCGAGAGAGATAGCGAATGTGTTTACAGTCTGCCGGCAAAACCTTGAGCGTGAAAAATAATAACTAGTGAGAACAATCATTGACCTGACGGCCATGTGCAGAACTAAATATATGATAAATTCAACTATTTATACTGTGAATATACTCTTTAAATAGTAACTTTTTGCAGAAAAAAACATCCCTACACTTATTTTTTGGCTTAAATGTAATTCTACACCCTTACCTTATAGTATATGCAAATCTACAGTATGAATATGCGAATTAGTCCCCCCCTTTACTCAATCAAGATATATCCAGCTGCAGCACCACGATTCAGGGCACACGATCCAGGGCACTCGTTTCAGGGCGGAAGTCGAACCATATATGGTTTAACCAACATCTCTTTCGTAATTAGTAATTTTCTCATGGATTTTTATATAAATACTAAACATTTCAATCATATGTGGTACTTAAAAACAATACATGCAAATGCACAAAAATATATAGCCAAATATAAATATTTCTTATTAAAGGAATATTCCATTTTCTTAAAAGAAAAATCCAGATAAGTTTCAAAGGACTATAAACGATCCCAAACGAGGCATAAGGGTCATATCTAGCAAAACAATTGTCATTTTTGACAAGAAAAATAACAAATATACACTTTTGAAGCACAGCTTCTCGTCCAGATCCGGTCCAGCGCGACCTAACGTAAATGTGTAGTGACGTAGGGAGGTCACGTGTTACATATATAAAACGCACATTTGTGGACCATTGTAAACAATTAACTGACACAAAGACATTAATTAGTATCAGTTGACATACAAGAACGTAGGAACGGTCCTCTTTCAACACACTTGTAAACACTGGGGCGGAGTTTCACGTTCGTCTTTTGTGACTTCTTGACGTGATGACGTATTGCGTGGGGTCACGCTGGCGCATCACGACCGGATCTAGACGAGAAGTTGTGCTTTAAAGGTGTATATTTGATATTTTTATTGTCGAGAGTGACGATCGTTTTGCTGGATGGGACGCTTGTGCCTCGTTTGGGATCGTTTGTGGTCCTTTGAAACTCTGTTGAAAACAACTGTTACGTGTTGAGTTAAGTGTTAATTGTTGGTGTCTATTAAAGTCCATTAAAATGAGAAAAATCCTGCAATGTTTTCCTCAAAAAACATAATTTCTTCTCGACTGAACAAAGACAGACATCAACATTTTGGATGACATGGTGGTGAGTAAATTATCTGGATTTTTCTTTTAAGAAAATGGAATATTCCTTTAACATATTTTAATGTAGATACTTTTTCATTTGATATAAAGAAATTACATTTAATTCATGTTCATCCTCAGTATCTACTTTAAGTATTTACAAAATAAACATTTGACACAGTGCATAATTTTTAAATGTCAAATTCACTTAATTTTTTTAGAATTTCAACTACACATTAAATAAAATATATTTTTAAGTAAATATTTCTGCAAAAAAAAAAAAAAAAAAAAAAAAAAACAGAACGCCATGCTGTTAAGTTTTTGCAACTGTCCCTCACTTCCGCGTTTGTCCTGAAGCGCGTGCTAAGGTGCCGTCCCCACTCCCGCCCTGGATCGTGGCGCTGCGGGCTGCAGCTGGATAATATTGACTCAATCGCACAGCTCGGACCATAGATATGAATATGCTAATTAGTATGGCCATAGACATAAATGTGAATTGATGCTGCATTTGGCAGTTTCAGACACATACTTGAACTGCTTAGTCTGGTTTAACACAATGGATTTGTGAACTGCACATTTTTAAGTGCTGATGTTAACAGGTTAGAGCAACACAATCTCATGACGAAGTCATGTCATAGTCACAAAAAATTTATTAATTTTGTCTTGAACACGAATGTTACTCGCACAAATTTCTGTAAATAGTCTGTGGCACGACTTTCTTTTTCGTAGGATTTTATGTATTGTTTTCTTATTTTTTTATTATTTTCGCTTAAGGTAAGTGTTAGATTTGGGGTTTGGGTTAGGATGTACGTTTATGTATTGGTTTTTACATTTTTGTTTTTCTGCTTTTAAAACTATTCTTGCCTGGAGTTGGGGTTTGGGTTTGGATGTCTAAAAATGTAACAGAAAGTGATTCTAACCCCAACCCCAAGCGACAATAGTAAGAAAACAGGACGAAAAACGATGAGCAAACAATACATAAAATAACACGAAAAAGAAAGTCGTGCAACGGACACGAAAAACTATTTATAGAAATTTGCGCGATTGACACGTAAAAGTACCGAGCCCCTGAGGTGACATTGGAGTAAAAAAAATCTAAAGTTTAGTTTCATGTGCTCATGCGAAACCTTTTAAAAAAGTTTAGTAAAACATGAAAGTTGCGATACTTTCACGTGGGCACGTGATAGTTTCACGTGCGCACGCGAAACTCAACTTTTTTTAATTTTTGCTCCATGTCCCCTTTGGGGCTCCGTATAAAAGACATTTGTGCTCAAGGCACAAAAAAAAAATAATAATTTTGTGCCACAGACACAAAAAAGTATCAAATTTTTCATGACTATAACACGACTTTCCGTCACGACTTTCAGTCTGGGTTAGAGCATTCACACTACACAGGTGAGCATCATAGAAGTAAAGCTATAGCAGAGTGCTGCAATCATTTTACCATATGGGGAATTTAAATGAAGTTTATTTAACTAAGTTCGGGAAGACCTCGGTTTTTAATCCAACCAATTAGCGCACATAGTATATCCATTGGCTGGTACAGTATATCCATTCCAGTTAAAAAGAGGGAGTACTCGAATACTTCGAGCTCGGAGCCCTCCCGTTGGACAGCATGCCAAATATGCTCTATTTCATATTTTATTACAAGTTAATGCGAACTCGTGAAATAACCTGCATCAGCATTTTTTGTTATGCGTATTTTTTTCCATGCGCCAGAAAAATAACCTTCTCTCGGAGGCATTTATGATGGACAGCTTATTAGGATCGCAACCTCTACAGATCATGAGTACACATGTACACTTGACATAAATGCTAGTTGATTCGCATCTCGGCAGCATTCAGACGAAACTAAACAAAACATGGATCACATATCAACTAGGCCTTCGCCGCAGTAAAAAAATCAATTTTCCAAACAATTTTTAAAGGAGAGAGAAATATAAACATACCTAGCATGTTGGCCTGTTGGAAGACCATGGCACTGCTGTAACAGTGCAATGTAACTGAGGTATAAAATAAAGACACATAGGACTCAGATTTGATTTTTAAACATATCAGCCAATATATAACACGTATAGATGAAGAGGTAATGGAAAAGAAAAAATTGCATTTGTGTTGATATTCTGTATAGTTGCTCAGTGGATGTTTCTCTTTTAAAGGCCACATTAAAAATGAGAATTAAATGTCAAATCTCAAAACCCATTTTGCAGAACATGTGTGCTGGCAAACTTTACCCAAAATGTGAGTTTTGCGTCATTATACTTACATTTATGCATTTGGCAAAACCTTTTATCCAAAATGACTTACAGTGCATTACAAGCCATACATTTTATCAGTATGTGTGTTCACTAGAAATCAAACCCACAACCTATTGCGTAACTCATGCAATGCTTTACCAGTTAAGCAACAGGAACACAACGGATTACCAACAAAATCACTGATCACTGACACTTAGTTTTTTTTTCATACTCAGATCAAGGTAAAGAATTTTGCTAAATGTTCATATTAACTTTTATTAATGCATGTGGTCGCATATATTAAGAAATGGCCTTGGCTCCTCCACTGAATGTTATTTGCTTTTTATTGCATTTAAAAAAAATTCACATTTCTATTCATGCACATCTAAATGTTTTTAGCAAAATAGTTTACATCAATCCAAAATGCAAATTCTGGACGTAGCCATCCGTTTTTTCAATTGTCGCAGGTTCCCTGGAAATTCGCGCCCATCGGAAAGAGAAGTCACCGGCCGCCAATCTTAGGCAGTATAAAGTAAATGTAAAAGGATAATTTGACAATGCATACCAGTGCTGGTTTTTTTTAACCCATGGTTTGGTCAAATATGGACATTTTCTAGGTTAATATAAACCAACTGTTGGGTTTGTCTATACTTTACCCAACCATGAGTTGAAAACAACTCAGCATTTTTCTTTTCACAACCTTGTGTACAGGAAATGTATCATGTACATGTCAAGTTATCCCACTTTATCCATCTTCAAATAGCACCTCTTCCGGGATTTTATTGCAGCAAATATAGTTCTGACAGCACAAGGATTCAATAGGCACCCCATTGGTCCACCTTTTGATTTATAAACCCTATTTAAAATCAGTAACGCCGCTTCCAATTTGGCACCATAACCCTGGCTTCCTTATCGACAGGTCACCTCAAACAAGTAATTTTATACGGGTTGTAAGTTGATTTGACGTGACGACCGGGCAAATATCCAAACGTGCCTTAAACGGAACAGAACTAATGAGAACAAAGGGTTGGTTTTGCACATTCGACTCCAAAAGCTTTTGCATGCACAATTTTGAAAACATTTCATAATGCCAAGAAAGTAAATCTTGTAAGTTAAAAGGAATTTAATATAACCATGTATATATTTGCAAAGCTTGATTGGGTTCACAAGTTTGTTGACACTCTAGGACAGCTTGCCAATATCGAAGGGATCTTAAATATTTGGCCTGCCCTTCATCTAGATGCCTAAAATAATTTGCCTGCTGTTGTTACTCCATACGAGATTGAGTCGACCTGTCCTGATCTTTCTTTCTTTGTTTGCTTATAGTTTTTCTTTAAAGGGGTCCTATTATGACCCTTTAAGTGTTGATTTTGTTTTTGGGGTGTACGAGGATAGAGAGAATACCTTCGTTTGGAGTCGAGTTTGAGCTTTGTTAATCTTTTTTAGGCTTAAACAGCAACATTACACACTAAATAATATAAAAAAATAAACTACACTGCAAAAATTTTTCAAGAAAAAAAATTCTTAGTATTTTTGTCTTGTTTTCAGTAAAAATATCTAAAATTCTTAAATTAAGATGCTTTTTCTTGATGAGCAAAACGACCCAAGAAATAAATATAAAAATGTAAGTGATTTTGTGCATAAAACAAGCAAAAAAATCTGCCAATGGGGTAAGCAAAAAATCTTGAACATTTTTCTTAAACACTAAATTCAAGAAAAATTAGCTTACCTGATTGGCAGATTTTTTTTGATTGTTTTATGCACAAAATCACTTAAATTTGATATTTTTGGTCTAAAAACTAGACTTATTTTCTTGGGTTGTTTTTTTTTACTGAAAACAAGACAAAAATACTAAGAATGTTTTTTCTTGAAAATCATTTTTTGCAGTGTAAATTTTTTTTCAAAAAATAATTTCATAAATCATCAAACACAATGCAAAAAATGATTTTCAAGAAAAAAAAATCACCAAAACGACCCAAGAAAATAAGTCTAGTTTTTAGACCAAAAATATCAAATTTAAATGATTTTGTGCATAAAACAAACAAAAAAATCTGCCAATGGGGTAAGCAATTTTTTTCTTGAATTTAGTGTTTAAGAAAAATGTTCAAATGTTTTTTAAATCTAAAATACATCTTGATTTAAGATAAAAATATATTTTTACTGAAAACAAGACAAAAATACTAAGATTTTTTTTTCTTGAAAATCATTTTTGCGGTGTTAACATTTATTTCAAAAAATTATTTCATAAATCATACAAAAATTATTTTCAAGAAAAACAATTCTTAGTATTTTTGTCTTGTTTTCAGTAAAAATATCTAAAAATTCTTAAATTAAGATGCTTTTTCTTGATGAGCAAAACGACCCAAGAAAATAAGTCTAGTTCTTAGACCAAAAATATCAAATTTAATTATGTTTTATTAACAAGGTTCGGGAGGAGCACGATCAGATAATTAACTAATCAAGCACAGGTGCATCTAATTTGGTAATCAGCCAAACACCACATATACAGACATCCTACCTACCTCAGTCTATTGAGATTGTTTTCGGATATCCCTCCACCACCCCAATTCGCCACTCTAATCTGTTCTATCCCAGTTTGGGATGGGGGAGTTCTCCGGGTTCGGGCCATACCCCGGATTCGGAGTTCGAGCTTCACTCCGGATCCTGAGCCCTCCCCCAGGACAGCACGCCAAAATATGCTTACTTTTGCAATCAGATTAGATGTAAGGGCGAACTCGTGAAAGTGATTTTGTGCATAAAACAAGCAAAAAATCTGCCAATGGGGTAAGCAATTTTTTCTTGAATTTAGTGTTTAAGAAAAATGTTCAAATGTTTTTTAAAATCTAAAATACATCTTGATTTAAGATAAAAATATATTTTTACTGAAAACAAGACAAAAATACTAAGATTTTTTTTCTTAAAAATCATTTTTGCAGTGTAAACATTTATTTCAAAAAATTATTTCATAAATCATGCAAAAAATTATGTTCAAGAAAATTTCTTAGTATTTTTGTCTTGTTTTCAGTAAAAATATAAAAAAAAATTTAAATTAAGATGCTTTTGCTTGATGAGCAAAACAACCCAAGAAAATAAGTCTAGTTTTTAGACCAAAAATATCAAATTTAAGTTGTTTTGTGCATAAAACAAGCAAAAAATCTGCCAATGGGGTAAGCAAATTTTTCTTGCATTTTTCTTGAATTTAGTGTTTAAGAAAATTATTTTTTTTTTGCTTAACCTTCTGGCAGTTTTTTTTTTCTTGTTTTATGCACAAAATCACTTAAATTTGATATTTTTGATAAAAAAACTAGACTTATTTTCTTAAGAAAATACATCTTGATTTAATAATTTTTTGATATTTTTTACTGAAAACAAGACAAAAATACTAAGAAAATGTTTTCTTGAAAATCTTTTTTTGCAGTGCATGTACATTATATATATATACAGTATATAAAATCTGACAAATTGAAGAATTAAACACTCATAGCTCTTGCGCAATCCTCGCACCATGATAAATAAGAGGCTTTGGTTGTATGTCAATGAAAAAAACAAGGTGATGTACGTACGTCGCTCATAAATCACTGCCATGACCGTTACGACGCCACTTAATGTCAATCAGATTTTTAACGTAGCAGCTGAACAAACTCAGTCAGTAAACCTTGATGGCCTTGTAGTGCATATTATTTATGGCTGCACTATGCCCTCATAAAAAATCGATAATAGGACACATTGGACAAGGATGTCGTGTCTTTTATTAGACACACAAATGGTTATAGGTAAGCTTGACCTTAAACTGCCCTTAAGAACACTATAGCATACTTTACCATGCTATGTATAAATATAGGTAAAGATTATGTCCATGAAGCACACTATAGTCTGTATTATACTCTTAAATGTACAGTTAAAGGTACAAAACCGGTTTAATCCTCAAGGTAAAAAAGAGATGAATGGACATTTTGATGCAGGGAAACAGATTATAAGGTAAAAAAAAGCCACAAAACATTCCCTTTCATACAGGACGTGGTTCCTTTATGTTGATCTTTTCCCTAGTAAACAACTGTAAAGGACTTGGTGGATTTAAACCACTATAGCCATTGGCCTTATCTTGAGCATTTAATTTAATATAGACCCTGGGGTATAAGAATTTACTATGAGCCCATTTGTTTTCCTATCTATCCATCCGTCCATCTTCCCTATAGTGCATTTACAGTAAATAAAAGCCTTTACCATCACACACACCATGTCCATTTAAATGCTTATGCTCCTTTCCATAGGATATTCTGCACTGGGGCATGGAGAACCTGCCCAATTTCGGCCACCAGCACTGTGGGCACACTCCCATACCGGCCTCCAGACGATGGGAAACCCTGCGCGTCTCCTCTGTGCAAACATAAGTCGGCAACCAAGGATGAGAAATGAGAGCTGAAGGCTTAGCTGTTCATCAAAGGGTGAAATACTTATCTCTCACCACAGAGACCCCAGCAGCATCGTTTCCTATACATCTGCCCCTTACCGACTAATTCTGGGAAAAAATAATTCTGATGAAGTATGCAGATACGTAAATATCCAACGTGGGTTATATTAAATGTTACTAGTATTTCGCTTTTCCCAAAATGAGAACGCCACTTTTATATGTCTGAACCAGTCTCTTTCTAAATTATATCGCCTTTTCAGTTTATTAAGCTTTTCATTTTAAACAAAGAATAAGGCAACAAGATTACGTTTGATTTTGGCACTTAGTTTTTGATGAACAAAAGCAAAATTTGCTATCCTTGGAAATCGCTTTGAGACATTCGAGATACAGAGTGAGTCAGAGATACAGACAAAGACCCAATGAGTGCCAGAGAGCTGATAATTTATTTATAATCGGCTTACGGCCACGACTGCAGTGGGTTGTCAGTAAAATAAGAGGTTTTGTGGACGTACGTAAGAGCCTTGAGAGCAGCACGTGTGTCAGGAGGTTGACTATTCTTTCACAAACCTTTACGTTTTCCCTCACGTCAATGTGAAACACAATATTTGCATTGAAATGTTTTTTTTTTAGGTTTGTGTGTGGTATGAAAACATAAAAAGCTGAAACTAATTTGGCAAAAAAATGTAGATGAAATTAATCTTTGCAATGATGGAACCAAAGAATATAGATACCAAAAAAGGCATATTGGTTTCAATTAAAGGGCACAGGGCTCCACACTGCCACCAAAATTTAAGAGTGTGCCACTGAATTTTACATCCAGTCGCACATGTGCGACCAGTAAATTTGACCTTTTTTTGTGATGTGACACTGAATTTGAAAACACCACATTGTACTTTCTGCATCTATCATTACCGTATTTATTAGTAATAAAGTGGAAATTAGTAGAAATGTGAATATTTAGTTAGGATGTTGATATCACGGTGTGTGCCCCTAAATTTTCTGGTTGCGCCCCTAAAATTTTCAGTTTTATAATTTTCAAGATATAATAGAAGTCCTGTGCCCTGAATGTGTAAGTTTCAGCTCAAAATTATGATACTATGAAACTATTATAAAAGGACTGCCAGTCAGTGGCTGTGGGCAGGGTTTTATCAATGTGATGTCACAGTGACAAGAAATCAAAACGGCATGTCTAATGAGATTGCTTCGGTTTAAAGGGATACTCCAGCCAAATATTAAAATTACCCCATAATTTACTCACCCTCAAGCAATCCGAGATACACATTCCCATCATCATTCAGACATTTGAAGTTATTTTAGTAAATGTCCTTGCTTCTCCAAGCTATAATGCTAGAAAACAGGGATCAGAGAACAACTTTAACCCCCAAAAAAGTGCATTCATCCATCACAAAGGTAATCCACACGCCTCCAATGGGTTAATAATGGTCTTATGTGGGTAATCGATGCGATTTTGTTAGGAAAAATATCCAGATTTCAAACTTTATAAGCTGTAATAAATTGATTTATGCAAGAGTTTCAGCATAGTGAACGTTGGTTGCCATGGGTGCGTTGCGCAATGACTCTCATGAATCGCTTGAGTCCAAGATGGCGCAGTTACCGGAAGCAAGTCATTATAGTTTATATAGTTTAAAATATGGATATTTTTCTTCCAATATCGCATGGATCACCCGCAAAATACCTTTCTAACCCATTGGAGCCATGTGGATTACTTCTGTACTTTTTCGGCCTTTAAAGTCAGAAGTTGTTTCCTGATCCCCGTTTTCTAGCATTATAAAGCTTAGAAGAGATATTTACTGAAATAACTCCAAATGTGTTTGTCTGAAAGATGGACATGTGTATCTCAGATTGCTTGATAGTTAGTAAATCATACATTTTGCATAATAATGTATTTTCCATCCATAATCTGCGCGACCGCAAAACATACATGTAGCTTGTCAAACGAAAACCTTTTTGATGTACGCAACTTGACAGCAAAATGGCCCCCAATATATTTTGTAAATTGCTAACATGTGGCTCGGGAGAACAAAGAAACTACAAAGACAAACGAAGCAAATATGATGTCTTTCATCTTTGAAAGCCAGACTCAACGAAGTCAAAGGATGACATTGTTTTGAAAATAAACTTCTTGCCCAAACACTGTTTCTGTTAATTAGGTCTTTGGTTAGATTCGGCAAATATGTCAAAAACACACACACAGAGGATTAACCGGTCACGCTGTAAATGAGGGGCAAGACTCTAATTAATAAATGTTAAATAGCTCGAGATGCTGAAAAATAATCCATACTACTCCAGGACAACACATTTTACAGCTTATGTGCATAACCATTCAAATTAAAACTATTTTCTGTGTCGGGAGAAGGACAAAGGGAAACACAATGAATACTAGAAACAAGGTATATAGACCTGAGCTAGAAATATGTATATATTTTTTTAGAGATGCACCGATATATCAGCCAATAATCGTATTGGTCAATAAAAACAATTTGTCTAACTATCGGCTGATATTTTAAAAACAGCCATTAGTTGTGGCCGATATATCCTCACAATCAAAAGAGAACAGGAAAATGCAATGAATTTGAGCTCTGCGTTTAAACGGTTTCATCGCACGTGCGTTGACGCAATTACGCGTCTAGTCCGACCTTTACTTCCGGTTTCAGTTTTTTCTTAATTGTCTGACTCATTGCTAAACTAAACTCTTGAACATATACCTCGCTGAAAATAACAAATGTTTTGGTTTACTATGTAATCTACGTGTTGTTTATTTTGCTTGTTATATAAATAAACTACTTTAAAATTACTTGATGTTATTTATTCTTCTAAGCTGAGTTTACAGAAAGTTATGTGGAAGCCGCTTGTTTATGTTGTTACTGCTGAAACCGTCTATACCCAGATAGCAAAAAATATCCGCATGGCTTCTTTATGCCGCCAGCCCCAAGCTGTCGGCTAAAGGTGCGTCCCGCTGGCGGGGATTAAACTTTTGCCGCTGAATACGTCACTCTCATTTGTTGCGAGATGCCGCCAGCATGCAGCCGGCGGACCGACTGCTTAATTTATGCAAAAGCGGCTGCCGCGGCGGTCCGCCGTCAGACCTGTTTGCGATTACGCCCTTATGACGCTTACAGCCGCCAGAGCACCGCCGGTGGTCCGCCGACTCATTGCTATCTGGGTAAAAAAGTAAAGAAACATCACAAGTTTAATGTTTAATATTAATGGTCAATATATGAATGAATAACATTCAGAAAATGTCATCTTCTGAATTTAACTCATTCACCGCCATTGACGAGTTATCTCGTCATTTATGAGTTCATATTTAACTAATAAATATGCCTTTCTGGACGAATTTCAAAGTGAAAGTGTAATACCGCTTTTATCCACTAGATCGTCACTAGACGAATTTATCAAAAACGGAAGTTAAAAAGATTTAATGATTTATTTTAACTGCCTTTATGTTTGATAGTCATTCTGAGTCTGATCTCTAACATAAATTCCTTTACAAAAACGCAATTTTTTAAGCTTTTTGCTCAAAATGTTGTATTTTTGAAGAGAAATATCCATATTTCAGTGGTTAAATTAAGTAGAAAAAGTAAATATATAATGAAACGTTTTTTCCCCATTTTGTTTGTTTGTTTATTGTTTGTTTGAAATCAGAGGGTGTGTTCTTTAATTTTATATAATTTGTATGTTTATATATTTATAGAAGATAATTTTTCCTGCAAGGAATTTTGTGAAAATTTTGTTAAAATCACAAAAATGCAGGTGGGCAACTTTTCTCAAAAAGGCTGGCGGTGAATGAGTTAATAAATGCAATTTAATATCACAAGCAAACTACTGTATGGGTATTGGCAGATATTACTCTGAATCATCGGCGGCCCCCCGGGGCCGGACTCCAGTTAAAGAACCACTGCCCTAGTACATATTACATAACATTTAAATGTAACAAAAATGTAATTGTGGGAACGTTATATGCACTTAAAAGTTAATTTTTTTATTATTAACCCATATTTTTCCCCAAAATATTTGTATTGGTGAAAAAAATCGGTTTTACATTTTGGCAGACACTTTTATGTAAAGTGACTAACAGTGCCTTTAAAGTAAACACTATTTTCATCAGTATGTGTGATCCTTGGAAATCAAACCTGTGATCTTTGCACTTCAAACACAGTGCTCTACAAATTGAGCTATTTATAAATCTGACAAAAATGTAACAAATTGACTATTAAATGGTTATTAGGATGACCTACACTACAAAGCAGAGGTCTTCATCCTTTTTTAACCAAAGCCCCCTTAATGGAAAAAGAGGAGTAGCCCCCTAGTACAGTGGTTTTCAAACTTTTTCCACATGCGGCCCCTCCTTGTGTACAGTGCATTCCTTCGCGGCCCCCCCAAAGAAAATTTATGACAAAAAACTGTTCTAAAATGTAACATTTTAATTAAACAAAACATATTCAGTTATACAAAGTAGTGCTGTTGGTTAGTAGCCTTATTTTTTTATCACACGCAGAAAAAAAACATGTTTACTTGTAAAATTGCTTTTCCTTTGTCACTTGTGGTCCTAAAGCCGGATGTCATGCATATCTAGCGACGCCCCTGACTACCTCTATGAAGTCAGGCTTGCCAAATGGCTACATCAGGAGTACATAGTGACTGCAATGGGGACACCAGTAAACATCCCTCAAAACTATAAAGTGAGACATCTTATACCTGTGGTATCATAGACATCACAGACATGCACCAATGGCAGTCTACATCAAGCGTGTTATATCTGCTATTGGCCTCAAAAGCCGTTTGAAGCATCTGCAAGATGTCACGGTGGATGAGTACTGTACTGTCTCCTATGTGTCCTGAAGACAGCTAACTGGATATTTCTACAACAACACCGCGCAGATTACCCTCAGAAGACCTTTGTTTATCATCCTGGAGCCGTTTGGATTTATTTTGTGAAGGATGGACGCACTTTTTTGGACTTGAAGGGCGTGGATCCCGTAACTTCACATTTAATTAACTGAAAGATCTAAAACATTTTCTAAAATATCCAAAAATGTGTTTGTCTGAAAAACGATGGACATATGCAACTCGGACAGCTTGGGGGTGAGTAAATCATGGGTTTAATGTCATTTTTGGCCGAACTATCCCTTTAAGGACTTTCCAGGTCCAATATCCTCAAATTCAAGGACTAAATGTGGGGACACATTTCAAGTGAGAGCAAGGTTACATTGTGTTACTTTTTAAGATACATTGTTACAGTTCCCTTTCGAGGGAACTCACGCTGCGTCACTGTGGTGACACTTTGGGGACGTCTCCAGGGGTAAGTGCGTCTGAATGTGTATATCAAATTCAACCAATGGTGAGGCTTAATGACAAAGACAGGGTGAAGTGGGAGCCAGGAAGTATATCGCTATCTGAAATATTTCCAAAGACGGCGTTACAGGGACGCACGAAGGGAGACGCAGCGTCTCGTTCCCTTCTCAAGAAACAACAGTTACATACGTAACCCGAGACGTTTTCATGTGTCAAACACAACTATGCAAAAAAGCATTTTGGTATGAATCAACATTCGCATACAGAAGATATAAGCATTTAAAGTGAACAGTTTAGCATGTGTGCTTTAAACATCTAGACTTTTTATGATATTATCCTACACTACACAGGGAACAATATGGTTTTTTTCCAGAAAACTTCTTGCATAAATAAATTCAAGCACATTCAATGACCTGTATCTATGCATGTATATTTTCAAAAACTTCCCAGGGCCTTGAATTTTATTTCCCCAGATTCACAAACTTTCAAGGATTTCAAGGACCCGTAGGAACCCTGTATATAAAGGGAGGATGGGATGTGGAAAGCCCAAGATATTGTTTTGATATGAACGTCATTTACCACAAATTCAAAAAGTGGTGCGAATCAAATTGGCTTTTTTAAAGAACTGCAAAAGATACGATAAAAAACCCACAGGAATCAGCTTGACCACGTGCCGTAACGTTTATCTGTTTTATTAATGCCGCCACTTCATCAGATTTTGACAAAAATGACCCAATGCCCATTTTTTATTTCTTTTTTTGGCCGAGAGAATTTCATATCTTTTACACAGCAGTGGTGCGGGGACAGTAGGTAATAAAAAAAAAGTTATGCCGTATTTGTTCAGTGCATCGTAGAGACGACAGAATAGCAAATTACGAACGAGTGTCTGAGGATGAATAAACCAAATGTTTAGTAATATAGCTTAACGGTTTCTCCGAGGACATGCCGTTTCACTTTACACAAACAAAAGACATAATAAAACGTATTAAAGCGGCATTGCTATTTTTGCCATGTAACAATACGGCGAGTGCGACACGTTTTGTAATAACAACCTTAGCGTTTCTAAGAGTTGGTAAAACTTTATTTACAACACAAATTCAATTTACACTCTTTTGTACATAATGTACACACAGTTTTGTTCTGGAAAACAAAAACATGCACTAAAATGAAATAAACCTTCGAATTGAAAATGAACTGCCTGATAAAAATCGTAAGCTTTGAACGCTAACCAAAAAGAAAAGTATTTAGTCTAGTTTTATTATCCTTTATGTTTATTGTTTATTTACAAATGGATCAAAAATCTGACTTTTCAATCATTGAAAAAAATCTCAGTGGATGCCAATAATAAAACTAAAATGAATTTCAAGATGTCTTCCTCGTATTACAGAAAACACACACTGTGTGGCAGATTTGTATTGATTTTTAACTCAACCAAACTAAAACAAACCCAAGAACTTCAACCAGAACCAACTTGAAAGAAGCCTTCAATAACACCATCCATGACCCAAGTTAACTAGATTTAGTAAACTAAAAGCGAGTTATGTTGTAGAGTGGCCATTTTTTTAGCCGTCTTAAAATTTTAAAGCAAACTAAATTGTTTAATTCGTCCATGAATCGACGTTTGGTGCTTGTTATATTTTGTCATTTTATTATGGGTCTAAAGTTCTCCATTTCACAGCAAAAACTCATTTATTGTTGTTCAAATCACAAGACCAACTCCTGTTTTCGGCTTTAACCAACTTCGCAAAAAATTGCGCATAACTACGTAACATTTCTTTAAAAAATGTTTAATGCGTAACGCAACAGCGTCAATAATCTCTACTTTCTCCAAATATGATTTTCTTTTTAAGTTTAATAAAAAAATAATAATTGGCATCAACACAGGCACCATATTGTATGTGAACTTCTTTCTTCAACATGACTGGGAACAATGGGTTCCAATCAAAACGCTTATCTAACTTCAGTGAACAATCCACCCAGAATGATTGACCCTTATGTTGTTTCAAACCTGTATTTTGTATGATTTTTCTTTGTTCAGCACAGTGGTTGGTAGTTATTTTCCATACAAGTGAATGGGGACCAGCAGCCCTCAAACTCCAAAAATGGCCCAACAGGTGTCCATACAGTATAACATGCCCCAAATTAAGTCTTTTTAAGTTTCGCATGAGGTGAAGACCAAAACTGTGTTGTTTAACGTCAATGTTGGCCACGATGCGTCTCGTAATTTTTCGTAAAAGCCACTAAATGTATGCATTAAATATATATGCATATTTAAATCACCAATGATATTTATAAGCAATACAGTAAAGACTTTCAATTGTAAAATAGTTTAAATACACTATACAGTATACCATAAGAGTTGAATAGTTTAGTTTCACTATGTTTTTTGTCATTTCTGGAGACTTAAAAGTCCCTGGTCACCATTCACTTTCTTAATATTGAAAAGAACCAAATATATCCTGCCAAACATCTTTTTTCATGCTTGATAAACTCAATGCATTTTTTATTTAGGCTGTACTGTCCCTTTAAATGTTAGTGCTAGTTAATAATTTACAAAAAATGAGCTGTATTCTCGCTTTGGGTCACTTATATGGGTCAACTTAAAATAAAAAGATAGACAAGATGTGAGAACTGGATTTTAACTGGCATTGTCAGCTTAATCAGCCAAACGTATCCTTCAAAATAGCTTTGTAGTAAAAAAAAACATGCACAATAATGCTAAGCTATGAAAAAGCAATGCAAATGCCACCTAATTTGTGACACTCCACGTATGCCCGGTAGTGCTGCCTCACGACCAGTCGCGACCAATCGTTTGCAGAACAAAAGTCCCCGTCTACATAATATATGTGTGTGTACTGTGCACAACAACCATGTACAAATCAATACAAACACATGCATGTACAATTTAGAGAAAAACATATATTTATATAATAAATATTTATATTTATATATAATTTAAATTATATATAAATATAAAACTTTATATACACATGCGAATATTTCTTAAATATATACATGCATGTGTGTGTTTGAATTTATACATAATTACTATACACAGTACACCAACATATATTATGTAAACAAAAACTTTTATTCTGCAAACGATTAGTCGCGACTAATCGTGAGGCAGCACTAATGCCCGGTCCCATCTTCTGCCATGTCTTGCGTCTCGTCTACAGCGGCGCTCATTAAAATCCGAAAAGGATGAGGGGGCATAAAAGATTGACAAGCAGAACAGATTCTCAGCCTTTCATCTGCTTCAGCATTTGCTAGATTAAATTGGAGGAAAATTAAGTGAAAAATAGGAAAATCGCTGAAAGATTCACTTGAGGGCTCCTTAATTGGGTCCGCTGGGAAACATGCTGGCCACAAAATTTGGGTTTAAGGGTATTTATTGCCGCATGTTAAGATGCTAGTGCGTATGGGTTTAAAAAGGGCGATAAAAGAGGGTGGATGGGCTTTACCGTGAGGGAGCTTGTCAATCTGGATTTTTGGCACGATTGTGTCAGCGGAGATGAACGTTTGTAATTAGTGAGCGAGAGATGGCTCGGTCCAGGCTTCGTTTATGGTAGGGGAAATGAAAAAAGGAACTTGTGGTGGGTAAAAACAAAGTAAGTCTTTACTGCCCTCTGGTGTTCACTTATGATAAAGTTTAGCTTAGTTGCTTCCCAATCCAGATGTCATCCCGGGGCTGCTGCTCAGAGGTGCTTTGCCTTTGTGTCGCTGACCACCTCGCCTCCTGCCACTTCCACCAGATTTGAACTGAAAGAAACAGAAAAAATCTAAGCCGTCGTTTATTTCCTGTGTTTAATGTTTAGCAGCCGAATCGTCTGTTTTATAGATGTTTTCATTTTTGTCCATTTAGGTTAAATGCAATTAAACAGAATCTGCTTTAAGAGCAAAATTCATTAGCATTAAATTGAAATGCTTTATTTATTATTTGAACACTATTTAAACAAACAAAGAAAAAAAATGCCGTCACCATAAGCAGAGAAATCAATTACCTTTAAATCCAAGTAAAGGTTTAAGTACCGTTTAAACAATAAAAACCCTAAATTACATTAAACCGCCTTCATGAAAGTCTTGCTTAGAACCCCCCTACTGTATGCGATTTAAACTAAAACCATTTATAAATTAAAAAGCATTAAATCCGAACCTCAAAGGGTTAAAAACTAATTTGCCTTCACTTCAAACGACTTACTACTATCCCTTTTACCACCTTTAAGCAGCTTCTCATCCTCCACGCTAGCTACAGTGACAAGCCACAGGCCACAGAAGGCATAAAAGGAACGTTTTGGAGCATTTGGGATCAAAGGGGAATGTCAAGAATTCATGGGAATGAGACTCAAACCGCGGCATTTGGGTTACAATCCCCACTCTCTAACTATCAGGCCACGACTGCACCCCTTTTTCTTAAAGGGATAGTTCACCCAAAAATGAAAATCACCCTCATGTCGTTCCAAACTCAGAAGACCTCCACTCATCTTCGGAAACACAGTTTAAGATGTTTTATATTTAGTTTGGTGACCCTCCATTGAAAATCTATGTACGGTATACTGTCCATGTCCAGAAAGGTAATAAAAACATCATCAAAGTAGTCCATGTGACATCAGTGGGTCAGTTAAAATGTGTCGAAGCATCGAAAATACATTTTGGTCTAAAAATATAAAAAATTACGACTTTATTCAGCATTGTCTTATCTTCCGTTTCTGTTGTGAAGCGCATGTGCAAAACTAAAGTCATGTGACTGCAGTGACGCGGCTGACATGTTATCATCAGCTTTTTTTCAAACTTACAGCATGGGTCTCCCTCAGACTGTAAACAAAGCTCGGGGGCGCACAAAAAAACCCCAGCTGGGGCGCACCAGATAACACGTCAGCCGCGTCACTGCAGTCACATGACTAAAGTCTCGCGCATGCGCTTCACAACAGATGCGGAAGAGAAGACAATGCGGAATAAAGTCGTAATTTTTGTTTTTTTTGGACCAAAATGTATTGTCAATGCTTCAACACATTCTAACTGACCCACTGATGTCACATGGACAACTTTGATGATGTTTTTATTACCTTTCTGGACATGGACAGTATACCATACATAGATTTTCAATGAAGGGTCAACAAGCTCTCGGACTAAATATAAAACATCTTAAACTGTGCTCCGAAGATGAACGGGGGTCCCACGAGTCCGGAACAACACGAGGGTGAGACATTAATGACATCATTTTCATCTTAGGTGAACTATCCCTTTAAGTGAAAGTGGTGGACAGTGTGCAGATGTGGACAATTTACGTGGAAATTCGAAGAATCTATCGGAATAACTCATCAAGATGACACTAGGAATTTTTGACGATTTCCCTGAGGTGGTTAAGTGAATTTGTGTTTTAAAGACTATGATTTTAATCAAACACGCTTGTAAAAGAGATTCCCAGGAAATTGTGAATTCCCTGCGTAGGTGTCCTGTGAGAATTTAATTTTCCTGCACGCCTATAATTTATTTTGAGCTTTACTGAATACTGTAACTAAAACAAAATGTCTTGCTGATTTGCCTGGTGCATCTTAAGTATGTATTTCCACTTTTGCCAACTTTCTGGCCAGATTTTTACTCAGCTAGATTTATAAACCTTAATAAATTGTGTCGCTTTCTCTCACCTGTTGTCCGGTTGGTAAGCTTGTATCCACGTGCGAGTTTTCTTCGCTGGCTCCTTCAACCTGTGGTGAGGTTTTCTTGGTAGACTGCATCTTGGCCTGAGGCTTGGTTTGAAGCAGCTGTCGCATGCACAAAAAACATGTGAGAGTTTCAATATAAAACATAACTTTTATGACTCAAAATGTTTGCAAAACAAGATCAAAACCAATTTTTGCCTCTGTTTACATGAATACTTTAAATTATGTCACCCAATACAGGGGTTTGCGATGCAATATGTTGCGATACTCTAACGTGGGGCCATATATTGGGATATTTCCATTTTAGGAATATATTAGCATATCATTTTAAGAAAGCTTTCATTGAGAACACATCACCATATGCAAACCTTAGCATTAAAATTTGTGGCACACCCCATGCTAGTACTTCCTGTCTCTGTTTAAGTTCAGAGCTATCTAGTGGTCGAGATGTAAACAACTGCATGCCTATGAACGCTTAAAATATCGATATTGCATTGATGAGGATCAAAGTATTGCCAAACAATTTTCTTACACAACTATAATAAAAAGGATGGTTTTGGCCCTGGATGCTGATTGGTTAATAGCCTTCTTATATTTACAATATACCACAGCTGACACTTTTTATTACTTATGTGACAGCGTAGGACTTGTTATATTATATGCATAGCAACGTGAATAAATCACAGCCTCTATCTACTGCAGGGATGGGCAACTTCGGTCCTGGAGGGCCGGTGTCCTGCAGAGTTTAGCTCCAACCATAATTAAACCCACCTGAAGCAGCCAATTAAGGTCTTACTAGGCATACTAAAAACCTTTAGGCAGGTGTGCTGAGGCAAGTTGGAGCTAAACTCTGCAGGACACCGGCCCTCCAGGACCGAAGTTGCCCATCCCTGATCTACAGCTTTGGATGGTAAAAAAAATACTGTTGACCTCTAACCTTAGTGATGGTACCCACGGCTTTGGTTCTCCCCTCTCTGAAGACGAGTCTGTGGTCCATGTGAAGGTACTCGGGCGTCTTGATGAAACGAAAGTTTACAGTGGCTTTGTCCCCGGTTCGTAAACAGGTTTTATTCATGCCGATGATAGTGGCGGTTTGTCTGATGCTACCACAGTGAACTATAACAGAAATACAAAATAAAAGTCAATGTGCACTATATTGGCGAGCATATTGGTACCAATATTAGCATTTTACATTTGGTTACAACAGCATCAGTCTAATAAAACCGATATTGGAAGCGTACTAAACAATTTATACTTTATACCTGACAATATACAAAACTGTTTTATCATATTGTTTATATAAACTATATATCTGAAAAGTTTATTGGTATATCAAAAATTATTAGTATTACTTTGAAATATTCATATTAATACACAAATTAAATAATTGCATACTGAAATATTAAATAACAAACAGCAGGTCAATGTATAAGTATGTAACCAATAGGGCTGCATAACGATTAATCGCGACTAATCATTTGCAGAATAGCAGTTTTTGTTTACATCATATATGTGTGTGCACTGTGTATAATAATAATAATTTATTATTAAATGAATTATAAATAAAAATATGTGTATATATAAATATATAAATAAATACAAATGAATAAATAAATAAATATGCATTACACACACACAAATATGATCTAAACAAAAACTTTTATTCAGCAAATGATTAGTCGCGATTAATTATAATGCAGCTCTACTAACCAAAAACTATTAAAATATATTTACTCTATACAATACACATTTAGCCAAAATGTATAAAATATCCCATTTTTGTCTCCCGTACTGACCCATGGCCTGGTATCTCGGCGCTATCGTAGTCGGGTGATGCAGTACCAAAATCTCAGCCTCGAACTCCCAGCACGCCTGCGGGTTGAGACGGGGCGACACCATCACCATTCCCTTCCTGATATACGACCGCTTGATCTTCTTCAGTGCAAAGGATGCGGTCTGTCCGCCTCTGACTTCTTTCACAACCATGCGCTTGCGGTGGATGGATTTGACGGTTATGGGAATAAAGGCACCCAGAGGATCAGGGCCGAGGAGCAGCGTGTCATTAAGGCGTATTAATCCGCGTAAAGTAGTTCCTGACACTACCGTGCCAACTCCCTGAGAAACACATGAGAGAGGAGGTTGAAATGACAGTGGATTGAAAAACATCATGACATTCGAAAACGCCCAATTTACCGGCACTGAATACGTGTCATCGATCTGAAACTCTGGTGGTTCGTCGTCCTTAAATGTCAATCTGGAGGAGAGCAGGTTCAAGAACATCTTCAACAAGTCCATGTTTTCACCCGTCACGTTAGAAATTTGGAAAATTGGACACACCCTATACAAAAAAAGTATGTTTTGGTTTGTATTGATTATAACTCTTGCATTAGTTTCAAGATAAAATATTTTTAAGTATATGATAAAAGTAAAATATAAAATAAAAAATGTAAGGAAATAATACATTGTTTTGCAGTTGATCGGGTATTTTCTAGGTGTTTGTAAGATTAACGTTACCTCTCCGAGCTAAAGTTTGAGGCTGTGACGATGACATCATCTTTGTTTTGCACCAAAACTGGAATTTTTCTGCATCCCGGAGACTTCAGCAACCTCTGTAATAACTTCAGCGTCTCTGTAACCCAAACAATCGATTGATATTACATTATTGCAAGAGCATTGAAAAGGATGCATGCTTTATGTTACCTTGCAAAATGTTAGCGGGACACATGTCTATTTTTGTGACGACTACGAAGACGGGAACGTTGAGGGCCAGAGCCAGACCGAGGTGCTCTTTGGTCATGCCAACGATTCCTGCGTTACTGCCCACCTTTACGATAAAGAGAAACATAAGACGTGTTAATGTAGCTCAATTGGTAGCATCAGTGGCATCACAAAGTTCATGGGTTTGATTCCCAGGGAACACACATACTGATATAAATGTAAAAACGGATGCATGGTAGGTTATCTTCCTCACCATTAACATGCAAAAATCCGGCAAGTGCCCCGTCATGCCGAACACGGTGGTCTTCAGGTATTTCTCGTGACCTGCCAGGTCGATGAAGGTGATGACTTTGGACGACCTCTCGCAGATCTTCGTCCAGTCGAGGCTTCCCCCGTGGCTGTCCGGTTTGTTGACCACCTGCCCGTCTTGGTCGAAACCCAGTATGTCATTGCCGACGCTGCTGGTGCGGCCGCTCTCCATCTCGTGTTTGTGGCGGAAGAGCTTTTGGCGGGCGAACCCGCGACCGTTGTCGAGTTCCCCGTGGGTGAGGACGCCAAGCAGCGTGCTTTTACCGGCGTCTACGTTACCTACAACTGCCACTCTAAGAGCGAAAGGTAAGAAGGCAAAATAAAGTTAATCTTTGACAATCAATATTAAAGATATCAACAGAATGTTCTTTACATTATGTAAGATGACTTTAGTTTCATAGGCAGGATCACATATAATCACTAAGAGATATTTGTGGAAAAATCTGGCAACCTGACTTCCAGAAAGTCGGCCTCTCCCACCCGCCGTCGTATGAGGTAATCGCGAATGCGTCCCGCCGTCTCCGTTCTCTCTCTCAGCAGAATCAGATCAGCGTCAACCTGTTCGCAAAGCGATTGCACGGTGGCGACAGACGCGTCCATATCCCTCTCATCCAGACCGTAATCACCACCGTCTGGAAAAAAGACACGGGGATATCCTAAATGGCCCATTTACCTCAGGGAAAGTCAAAATCAATTTCCAAAGCGGACTGTTTAACTTTGGACAAGTAATGAGTCTGCTCTCTGATCTGTCGTAATGCGAAATAAAGCAGTCGCAGATGTGAAACAATTACAAGGAGTCAACATTTATACAATAAGCCATTTTTGTAGCTCAGTTGGTCGAGCATTGCATTAACAGCACAAAAGATCATGGGTTCGATCCCAGGGAACACACATACTGATAAACATGTAACTTTGTAATGCACAGTAAGCCATTTCGAACAAAAGTGTCTTTATAAATGTTAATGCATAAGTGTAAAATGTGTAATAGCAGGGGTGTCGACATTGAGTAGGACATTTGAGACGAAGTCATATGTGGGAATATCCCAGTTTAAATGTTCTATCCAAGACCTCAATGTGTTCCTGTCAATTACACATCATGCAACATTAAAGGGCACCAAATGGTATTTGTTTGAAATTAGTTACAAAGCTTTCGCGCTTTGATAATTATATTTAAACGTTTTGTTTTTTCGAGTTTGACGTGGAAAAACTTGAATTTCGAGTTGTCATGAGCACAGCGTTAAGCCAAATCAATGAATGCTCTTTGACTCCAGTTTGGATACAATACATTTTTATTTTACAATTTTATTATTGAATTTACACGTTTTATTCAATAGACTAAAGCGTAACTTTTAAAATATTATGCAATATACAACAGCTCAAAGTCTTTTATGTAAATTTAAAGCGCACCTATTATCCGATTCATGATTTTACATTTCCATTGGTGTGTTAAGTGTGTATTAGTACATGTTAACGACATGCAAAAGGTACAAATCCTAAAGTAAATGATGACGCGAGTGTAAATTCAACGTAAATCTCTTTTCTTGGATTACAACAAACACACGGGTTGTAGGCAACCGTTTACTTCCTGGGTCGGGTGACGTGGACAAGACACTTTGTACAAAATCAACGCATTTCAGGGATGCAAGGCATAAAGGAGTGGCAATAATGTATGGTATGTGGAAAATAATGTTTTTTTTTACCATTAACCACACGGATACATTGTATTATACCAAATACACAAAATAACGCTGTTTTTAGCAACATCAGGGTTTCCCGCAGAAAATTTGTTAGTTAAGGTGGTCTGGGGCTGAGGGCGTGACAGTCAAAGGGGCGGGGCGAATGTGTCATGATGAAAATTACAATATTTTTATTTAAAACACTTAACTAAAACTTAATTTTGGAGAAACTATGACAAGAAATGAACACATACTAGATTATTAATGAATTAAATGTTTTTACCTCTAACGGGAATAGCTGCGTAGTGAAGTGAAACTAAAGGGCTAATAAACACAAACTGAAGCAGATGTTGTAGAACGTCTGGCGAACGATGATAGATAGCTCGAAGATTGTAAAAACTGTGGTGTGAAGCGTGTCCGTGCTATTCTCCAAAATGTTTGATCAACTGGCTAGTTATCCTCCAGACAGTGACAGTCCAGACCATGTCTTTCTCATTTGGGCCATGTGGCGCGCGTCCCTGCTATTCTCCGAGATGCACTAGATGGCCTTTTGTGCAGCGATTTTTTTTTTTTTGACAAACTAGCTAAGGCGGTAGGGTTTCCAAGCTTAGGCGGGCCGCCTTAACTGAAATATGCTGCGGAAAACCCTGAACATAATAGGTGTTATTTAATGCATACCCACTATCTATTACCACCCTTCTGATTGTTAGTAAACTATTCAATATTTCACGAAATATCGTCAAATATGCCATTTCTTTACTAACAGATATGAAAGTGATTTTGTAAAATATAAAAAAGGGGTGTTTAAAGTCAGATACGTCTCAATTGGTGACGCCCAAATGTCAGCAATCGAATGAGCATCAAAAGTTCACAAATATGGTGCAGTGTTAAAAGACTCACAACAGTTTGAACATTTCGGGGTGGCACAAGACAAAGGCAAAAATTTACATTTGACTGGCACAAGATTAACGGAAATCTCTTACGGGGCGTAGACGTTAACGCTTCTCATTTACTTTTAATGGGTGACGTCACGCGTTGCCGAACTGAATTGTGGATCCGTCTGCGTCACGTCATTGCCATTGCTCGCGGCAGAAGTAGAACATTTCTCAACTTTTTAAGCGCCAATGCGTGCGTCAGCCAATCAGATCGCCTGATGTGATTGGCTGTTGGCTACGCTTCAAACATGCCCTCCATCAAGCATTAATGCTTACGCCCCGTGTGAATGTACCGTGAGGGAGAGTTTCAGTACATATTTGACCTCACCTGTCCCCATCCCAACCACATAGATGGTCTCTCCACAGCCTTCATCCATTCTGTCCCGCAACTGTTTGAGTAAAAAGTCATACTGCTCTCCTGTCGGGCTGACCAGTGCCAACTAAAAAACAACAACAACAACACATTAAGTATCAGATTTTAGATTTAAATTGAATACTATGCTTCAAATTTGTTTATATATGAAATGAATGGTTTCCTTGTTTATGTTTGTTCATGCAGTAAACATTTTTTTTTACATAATTGTATTGAAATAATTATATAAAATATAAACTTTTCAATGCAATATAATACTTTATAAAAATATAATGAAGACGTCTGATTTGACAACTAGAAAATCTTAACAAACATTCAACTAGTAAAACTATTATTGACATATATTATAAACCTAAAAAACATAAATAATGCTCTGCTTGAAAAGTCCAATTGTACTTTATCTATATTTACTTTAGATGTTGCTTGTTTTCACATTTTTATCTGATGCAAATGTCTATTATACATTTTACGTCATGATAGGATCATTTGCAGTATATAAACAAGTCAAAATGCTTTAAAAACTTACATGCAATAAACTTTATGGTTAACGTACTCTACTGGTATAGACAGCGATGCCACCTGGCACAGTCAACGTGTCACTCATGCAACAACCATGCATCGATATATGTTTACATTCAATTATAAAGTTGTTAACGATCCTTAATCATCGTGCATTTACTAAACAAACAGTTGCACTGATTCGTGTGCATATAATTGAGTCAAATCAGCTGTCAGGCCTGAAATTCACCTTGCTGCTGAGGTGCAGATGATCCCCGGCGTCTCCGTTCTTGTCGTCGCCGGTTTCGCTGCTCTCAGCGCCGGCCTGGTCTTCTGCGTTGCCTGCGTCCGGTGCGAACATACACGCCGGCACCACTGACTCCAACACCGGGCTTAAGCTAGACTCCGTCGCCGCCATCCTCCAACTTGGGTCTAGGGAAGTAAAAAACCCGGTTGCGATTGTGTTATTCTTCGGATTTAAAGTTTCGTTTAGGAGTATAACTTCATTATTGTTTTAAGAAACTGATATTGCGTAACGGTAAGTGTTACTGAAGACAAACCATCTACGAAAATATCGATAATTGCCGAATTTTACCACATGAAAGTTCATAAAAAGAAGTGTACGGTAGCCGACTTTGGTTTAGCGCAACGTAGCAAGTTTACTACTTACGTATGGACGACACGCCCACTTCTGAATAAATAATTAAGCGTTTACACTACACTACAGCAACAGAAAAGTCTTTAAAGATGCCTTTTACACATTGAAGTTATGAAATCATTAACTATGAAAGATAAAGACTCTTACGGTTTAATATACGTTGTCACATTACATATAACAAAATACTTTATTTTTTACCGGTTTAAAGAGACTTTCTTCAAGACACGCCTACTTCTAAATAAATAATTATGTTCTCACAGCGAAGCCTTAAGAACACCCTTTGAACTTAAAAACAACTTTAAAAATGTTATACTGTCTAGTACAATATTTATATGTATAATACATGTCATCACACCAAACATCTGTAAGCGACTTTTATGTCTATGATTTTGTCCGGAACTTCCTTCGAGACACGCCTACTTAATAATAATTAAACGCCTGCAGGCATGTACAAACAAGTCCTTCTGGTTCTTAACTTCTTATATTCACGTGTAATATTTCATTGCTATTTCAACTTATATAATTTTAAAATAGACATACACAGAATAAAAAACAAAATTAATTATGATACACAGAATAAAAAACAAAATTAACTATGTACAGATTTTTTTAAAGTCAGCAGCAAAAGTAGCAAACACACATTTGTGTTTTGTATAATCGCATACTTTGATTGTGATGTTGATGTATGACCGCAACGTGGCAGTGTTGAGTCATGAATGAATCTCCTAACAAAGCCATGTCATGCAGCTTTTTCTACATTTTCATTAATTTATCATGATTATAAGCTCAAGCTCATTTTGGTTCAAAAATTTTTTTGCCTTACAGGTAAATGTACATAACATTACCAAATGTGTCTATTGTAGTAGTTTAAGTAGGAAAGTAAAAAATCTCTAAACTGTATAAATGCATTGTCAAATACAATAATTTTTTTACTGGGATTGATTGTATTACTGATAGCCATTTATATTTATACGTATTGTATTAAATTTTATTTTATTATTTTATATTATATTATATATTATTTTATTTATTTTTCTCTCAAAAGATATTGTTTTGGAATAATGAAAACTTTTGTACTATTGCTTCCCTATGACATATCACTTTATTGTTACCTAATCTTTGTAAGTCGCTTTGGATAAAAGCGTCTGGTAAATGCATAAATATTATTTTATTATTTTATTTATTTTTCTCTCAACGGGTATTGTTTTGGAATAGTGAAAACTTTTGTACTTTTGCCTCCCTATGACATATCATTGTTCCCTAATCTTTGTAAGTCGCTTTGGATAAAAGCATCTGCTAAATACATAAATATTATTTATTTTGTTATTTTATTTATTTATTTTTCTCTCAACAGGTATTGTTCTGGAATAGTGAAAACTTTTGTACTATTGCCTCCCAATGACATATAACTTTATTGTTTCCTAATCTTTGTAAGTTGCTTTGGATAAAAGCGTCTGCTAAATGCAAAAATATTTTATTTTATTTCTTTTCTCTCAACAGGTATTGTTTTGGAACAGTGAAAACTTTTGTACTATTGCCTCCCTATGACATATGCTTTTTACTGTTTCCTAATCTTTGTAAGTCACTTTGGATAAAAGTGTCTGCTAATTGCCTAATTTTATTTTATTTTATTAAATATTTTGTGAATTAATTTATTGCCATTTAAGTTTTGTTCAACTACTTGTTCAAAATCATTGTTATGTTTAATTCAAATAGATCAAACATATAAGAAACATTCAAACTCAGATCAGCAAATACAATTATAAACAAATGTACAATAAATGCATGTTTACCAGAAAATAATAATAATAATCATATGTATACACTGCACTATTAATATTTTCTCCTCTCTAATTTCTAATTTGTTTAACTGGTGCAATATATGTGTTATGAAATGCAATAAAACGATAAAGTGTAAAAATATTTTGCTCAAATATTTAACATAAGGTAAGCTGTCAAGCTTATTAAATTAATTGCAAATTATAGCAAAAGCAGGGTCTAATAAGTCCAGAGACCTCTCTCAGCAGCACTATGAAGATATTTGCGAAGTTACGTATGTTACCTTGGTAACTGGGCCAGATTTGATTTAATGCCAACGTGTTTGCCTAGCAGTGCACTTACTCTGCTAATTTATTCACAAAGATTTTGCCCTCCGTTATTATTCTTTAACCTTGAAATGTCTGACACTGCGAACTCATACTACATACTGTTGAAAAAATCATATAATATTGAAACTGAAAATATGCTAATGAGAATACAATGAATAATGGTGTATGCACATTTCGATAGGGGGCGACATTTCACATCAAACGCAAATGACCAGTAGCTTGATGCACTTTATCAAACTGTATGTATGTATTTATTTAATCTATATAATTATGTATATTTGTGCCAAAAGTAAAAAATTAAATGATTAAGTATAACATTTTTGAATTAATCCATAAGTAAAGCCAGTATTTAGGGTCTGATTTGTCCTCCATGCTAATGGTGACCTAATGACCTCATGACCCTGATGACCTCAGTGCCCATCTGTCAGAGTAATAGTAATACATTGAGTACATCTCCTCCCCTAATCTCTCATTCCCTATCCTATTGTCTCCTCTCTCGCATCTCTTCTTGTCTTATCTCCTTTCCACTTTTTCGATCTCTTCTTGTCTCCACTCATCCCTTCTTGTTTCTTCCCATCTTCTCTCCGCTGCTCCCGTCTCATCTCTGCTCCTCTCAGAAACACAGGTCCCTTTTGTTCAGCTTGATTGAAATTCCGGAGTCACAGGCCAGAATCGAGCCGTGGCCAATTAGGAAGTGGAAAAACCAGGAGTCTCTGTCTGGTTGGGCGAAAAAGGAAAATGCTCGGTGGGGGAAAGCACTTAAATACAGATGAGTGACACTTCCCAAAGTGTGTGTTCTCTCATCAGATAGATAGAGAGAGGGATTTCTGCCAAAACAAATCACAAAGCCTATACCTCAAACTCCAATGCAATATTTCAATTAATAACTTTTGTGGTGCAATTGCATTGACTGCCTGTAGGTGGCAGTATAATACTCTCAGATTAGTTTGCAATGATATAATCACACTTCACTTTGCCTTTGCGCACTCATGTTTACATTTACATCTATTCATTCGACAGACACTTTTATGTGAACACACCTTAACATTTTGTCGATGATTTGTAGATTGCAGACCTGCTTTAAAATCACAGACAACGGCAGATGCCTAATAGTGTTTAAAGATGACTTTGTGCCAAGGATATTTATGCTTTCGACATTTGCTTTGGCAGTTACGGTCACTTTTGTGACCACCGATGTGTGTTTTTCACCATTGCAGGATGATTTAATAAAAATAAAGAACGGTAAAGAGGAAACAAGGAAATTTTGGCACGTTGTTGTAAAACCTTAATCTAAGTTGTTGGTCTACAATGGTGTGAAAAAGTGTTGGCACCCTTCACGATTTTTTTGTTCATGAAGGAAAAACTAAATTCAAACACACATGGCCCTGTGTGAAAAAGTGCTTGCCCCCTTAACCTAGTAACTGGTTGGGCCACCCTTAGCAACTGCAATCAAGCGAATTTTGGCACACTCATCTTTGCACAATTGTTGTAATTCGGCCACATTGGAGGGTTTTCGAGCATGAACTGCCTTTATAAAGTCATGACACAACATCTCAATAGGATTGAGGTCAGGACTTTGACTAGGCCTCTCCAAAGTCTTCATTTTGTTTTTCTTCAGCCATTCAGTTGTGGACTTTCTGGTGTGTTTTGGATGTCCTGCTGCAGAACCCAATTAAGCACGTTTTCACACAGGGCCATGTGTGTTTGGATTTTGTTTCACTTCATAATAAAAACCTTAATTTAAAAACTGCATGTTGTGTTTACTTGAGTTATTTTTTATTAATATTTAAATTTGTTTCATGATCTGAAACATTAAAGTGTGACAAACATGCAAAATAAAAAATCACACTGTATTTCTGACCATCATAAGAAATTTTAGGACTCAATCTTCAAAAACTATGCAACTCCTGAATAATAAATATTTAGGTTAATAATACAGTAAAAAAACATGTTGATTGTATCCACTGATATTGATTGGCGGATAGAGGGGAGGGGTTAAAATGTGAGGTCTTGGTGACATCGTCCAGAAAGAAAAGTCGTTTCAACCAAATTTTGTTTTATTTCAATTTTGCAAAAGCAGTGCAGCTAAGCTGGCAAAACAGCAAAACACTCATATAGAAAATATTCATATATGCATAGAGACACCCACATTTTAGCAAACATGAATCTAGTTGTCAGTGTTAAATTGGTGTTACCTGTTTTGCATATTTTTATCAGTTTCGTGAATTGTCTTGATGCACATTTAACATGCCATTGTACAAAGATACTCAAACCTGAATCTATTGAGTCCTGAGCCTCCTAAAGATTTGTAGTAGGCCCCATGTGGGGCGTTGGAGGCCCCTGGGGGCCGCAGTCATATGGAGGAACCAGAATAGCAAATAAAATCATGGAAATATTGTCAGGTGAGCTCCAACAGTGTAGCAGAGGGTTTTGCACAGGCAAGCACATTCACAAAAATGTCTAAATTAGTTTCAAATTAGTGTTACGCCAAACTTTTGGAACATTAGAAAAAGGCCGTCACAAATTAAGTTGAACACCTATGTGCTGATGATTTCGCACGGAGATGTGCAAGGACTGGATGTTTCACACATTGCGTGGGTGGTGCCAAGGACACCTGCATGGATTTGAGGACAAACATGACAAAGCTGAATCTAAATTAGACTGTATTGCATCATTACATGAGGTCTTTTTTAAGTGCAGATAATGAATACATCCACTTCAGAAAGCAAATGACTCAATCTAGGCTCCTATTATTTTATATACAGTAAGTGTAATGATGCACAAAGGGTAGAGCACTGCGTTAGCAATGCAAAGGTCAACGGTTTGATCTACAAATCATGATTAAAACAATGTGTAGATTGAATGCGCTATAAGTTGCTTTGAATAAATGCATCTGTCGAATGCACTTTAAGTAAGAAAAACAACTGGCTTTAGTGCTTTCTGTACGTTTTGTTCTGTTTCATAGATAAAGACATCAAAACCTTAGTCAGATTACAGAAACATTTCCTGAATCAATTTTTAAAAATTAGATTTCATTGAATTAAATTAGCTCTCATTTCTCTTGTATGCTTATTCAGCATGGAAATGCTTTGGGCTTCAATATATTCATTGTTTTCTGAGTGCTTCGTCTGCTAGTTTATGATTTAGTTCTGTCTGTCTATCTATCTATCGATCTATCTATATTTGAGTCTGTCTGTCTGTCTGTCTATCTGTCTATTTGTGAGTCTGTCTGTCTGTCTGTCTGTCTATCTGTGAGTCTGTCTGTCTATCTATCTATCTATATCTGAGTCTGTCTGTCTTTCTATCTGTTTATTTGTGAGTCTATCTATCTGTGAGTCTGTCTATCTGTCTGTGAGTCTGTTGATTTGTGAGTCTGTCTCTCTATCTGCCTGTTTATCTATCTGTGAGTCTGCCTTTCTGTTAGTCTATCTGTACGTCTGTCTATCTGTGAGTCTGTCTGTCTGTGAGTCTGTCTGTCTATCTGTGAGTCTGTCTGTCTGTCTATCGGTGAGTCTGTCTGTCTATTTGTGAGTCTGTCTATCTGTGAGTCCATCTGTGAGTCTGTCTATTTGTGAGTCTGTCTATTTGTGAGTCTTTCTATCTGTGAGTCTGTCTATTTGTGAGTCTGTCTGTCTTTTGTCTGTCTATCTATCTGTGAGTCTGTCTGTCTATCTGCGAGTCTGTCTGTCTATCTGCGAGTCTGTCTATCTGTGAGTCTGTTTGTCTATCTGCGAGTCTGTCTATCTGTGAGTCTGCCTGTCTATCTATCTGTGAGTCTGTCTATCTGTTAGTCTGTCTGTGAGTCCGTCTGTGAGTCTGTCTATTTGTGAGTCTGTCTATCTGTGTGTCTGTCTCACTATCTGCCTTTTTATCTATCTGTGAGACTGTCTGTCTGTGAGTCTGTCTATCTGTGAGTCTGTCTGTCATTCTGTGAGTCTGTCTGTCTATCTGCGAGTCTGTCTATCTGTGAGTCTGTCTGTCTATCTGCCTGTATATCTATCTGTGAGTCTGTCTATCTGTTAGTCTGTCTCTCTATCTGCCTGTCTATCTATCTGTGAGTCTGTCTATCTGTTAGTCTGTCTGTGGGTCCGTCTGTGAGTCTGTCTATTTGTGAGTCTGTCTATCTGTGAGTCTGTCTCTCTATCTGCCTTTTTATCTATCTGTGAGACTGTCTGTCTGTGAGACTGTCTGTCTGTGAGTCTGTCTATCTGTGAGTCTGTCTGTCTATCTATCTGTGAGTCTGTCTGTCTATCTGTGAGTCTGTTTGTCTATCTGCGAGTCTGTCTATCTGTGAGTCTGTCAGTATATCTGTTTGTCTATCTGTTAGTCTGTCTGTCTATCTCTCTGTCTGTGAGTCTGTCTGTGTATCTGTTTGTCTATCTGTCTATCTCTCTGTCTGTCTGTCTGTCTATCTATCTGTGAGTCTGTCTGTCTATCTGTGAGTCTGTTTGTCTATCTGCGAGTCTGTCTATCTGTGAGTCTGTCTGTCTATCTGTGAGTCTGTCAGTATATCTGTTTGTCTATCTGTTAGTCTGTCTGTCTATCTGTGAGTCTGTCTGTCTGTGAGTCTCTCTGTCTGTCTGTCTGTCTGTCTGTCTATCTATCTGTGAGACTGTCTGTCTATCTGTGAGTCTGTCTGTCTGTCTATCTCTCTGTCTGTGAGTCTGTCTGTGTATCTGTTTGTCTATCTGTCTATCTCTCTGTCTGTCTGTGAGTCTGTCTATCTGTGAGTCTGTCTGTGCCGCCATCTATCTATCTATCTATCTATCTATCTATCTATCTATCTATCTATCTATCTATCTATCTATCTATCTATCTATCTATCTATCTATCTATCTATCTATCTATCTATCTATCTATCTATCTATCTATCTATCTATCTATCTATCTATATGTGAGTCTGTCTGTCTGTCTGTTTGTCTATCTGTGAGTCTGTCTGTCTATCTCTCTGTCTGTCTGTCTGTCTGTGAGCCTGTCTGTATATCTGTCTGTCTGTCTGTCTGTCTATCTGTGAGTCCTTCTATCTGTCTGTCTGTGAGTCTGTCTATCTGTGAGTCTGTCTGTCTATCTGTCTATCTGCCTGTCTGTCTATCTGTGAGTCTTTCTTTCTGTCTGTCTGTCTGTAAGTCTGTCTATCTGTCTGTCTATCTATCTGCTCAACTGAAAAATTCAGCTAAGACCAACATAAGCTGTTATCTGGTTAGTTGGTCCCCTGTCAAAGCTGGTCAAGCTGGACTTAGCTGGTCTGGTTTAAAAAGTTGACCAAAACACAGCTAAACCAGCTTGCTACTCCAGCTAGACCAGCTAAAACCAAGCTGGAATCTATCTATCTATCTATCTATCTATCTATCTATCTATCTATCTATCTATCTATCTATCTATCTATCTATCTATCTATCTATCTATCTATCTATCTGTCTGTCTGTCTGTCTGTCGCTGTCTCTGTCTGTCTGTCTGTCTGTCTCTGTCTCTGTCTCTCTCTGTCTCTCTCTCTGTCTCTGTCTCTCTCTCTCTCTCTGTCTGTTGATCTTTGTATGTAATCCATTGGTCTATCTGTCTGTATAAATAGCAATCTGTGTCTGTCTTGTCTGTCTTTCTGTTTGTTTTTATGTCTGTCTGTTTATTCTCTGTCTCACGTAGGCTACTTTATGTCTCATAATACGCAATTGTGAATTCTCTCTCTCTCTCTCTCTCTCTCTCTCTCTCTCTCTCTCTCTCTCTCTCTCTCTCTCTCTCTCTCTCCCTCTCTCTCTCTCCTCCTACCTCGTTATCCTGTATCGGAGAGGCACGCAGTCTCTGCTGTCCGTACAGTCACACACACCTGCGGGAGGAGCGGCGCGGCGCGTGAGACCGGGCGCGTTTGCTCAGACCCAACTCGGGTACCGTCGGTACTGACGGACACGGATCACGATAAAGGATCTGCTCGGGACTACATCCAGCCACGATGTCCGACTTTATTTTGGCATTTCTGAGCATGTCGGGATTACTACTTCTGATGAAAACGCTGACAGTGGCCGGGGCTGAGCAAGGTACGAGACATCAAACTCAAATGCTTTATTCAGATTTATTAATATTATGAGAGAGAGAGATTTTCTGGAGATGTAAGATATTTTTGGCTTCCATTGTTTCTTTGCTGAGTTTATAACAGTTTCACATAAGTTACATTACGATGTACAGTTTATTAATAGATGAAGAAACTGAGGCGACAAAAAAATCAAGTCGATAATAATGTAAATTACGTAACCTCGTTAAGTTGTATCAAGGAAAAGTTATTTAATATATTTAATATGAAATATATCATATTTTTAATATTTAATGTACTTATTTAATTATATTAGGCTGCATACACGAGTGACTTCAGGTAGATATTGAGTTTTAAAAACTGCCCCAATCTAATTACATAGGCTGCATCGAAATAGCCTATACATTAATATTAATTAAAATACATTTTAGTCATTAAATAAAAAATCAATGTGCCTACTCTTCAAAAAATAAAGGTTCATTTTGAAAAGGGCAAAAAGTTTAATAACCGTACCCTTTCTTACATAATATTAAGCATTAACATTTTATTTTTAAGAGTGTATTACTCTTGCTTCGTTGACTTTTCCCATAAAGGCATTTATATTGACTGATTGATTGATTTAAATGCAATGTCATTATTTCCGTTATTAGGAATAATGCAGTGGATTTAGTCGAGTGCATGCGTGTACGCGCGCGTGTATGCGCGCGCAAGACACAATTGTTTAACCTAGAGCACCTTAGAGTAAATGACAGGATTGACAGCTGAGTGATTCATCATGAAATGGCATTTTAGTAAGATATACCTCATAAATAGTAATGTAATGATCATATGTTGACAAATAAATCCTTCTGCGCTAAAACGTAATCCAATTTGTTATACTGAGACAAGTCTGTAATGGAAAAAAACATTGTGTTATCAAGAGATGCCTTGTTACTGAGTTTTCCGAGCATTTAATAAATCGTGTTTGACAATATGTTGTTATCTTAATCAACTGCCACCTCAAGTGCAGCCCCCTAAAGGGTCTACTAATGCGTACTGAATACTATAATGGGCTATAGAGTGAATACTTAGTGTGGTAAATGTATCTCTGTCAAACTAATGTTGGGTAGATCATTTCTTTTAGGGGTAAAGCAATGCATTAGCAACGCAAAGGTCATGGGTTCGATTTCAAAGAAACATGCATTGCATACTAATATAGCCGAATGCACTGTAAGTCATAAAAGCATCTGCGAAATGCATACAAATGGGTAGAAAAAAATGTTTGTTTTTTTTGTTTTAGAGACTTGTACAATATAGAAGGATGCGACACTAGCTTTGCTGGTTACACTACTCATAATACAACAGTATTTCTGTGTCTTTTACATTGCTCATCTTTATGAAGTCTACATGCAGCTAAATTTTTTCATTGTTTTTTGGGAATCGTGCACTATGGCAGACAGAAATGTTTTTTTTATGGCAGAATTTCCTGTTCATTTTGATTCTGGAAGCAACTTTAGGTTAAAATTGTGTAAATTTTCATGATAAATTGAGAATTTTGGAACTGCACGTGGGGATGATGCCAACCTTGACTGGATGCTGTTTTACTTGGAAGGGCCTTTGTTGAATGTCAACAGTGCCAATCGTGGTTTTTCTCATCGGTTCAGCGCTTGATGACTCAGCTGGCAGGTTTCTGTCTTTCTCACGCTCTCGTTTCTTGATTTCTGTCTTGGCAGCGTGGCTCTGTTTACCACAGTCAGTTCTTGATTTTATAATCCGTCATTGATGCAAAATGACCTTTATTTAAAGCAGTGTGTTCATCGAGATTTGGGTGTTTAGGTTTATTAAACAGCTCCTAAATTGCCCACAAAAATGTGACAAGTCTTGAGTTCTTATTGTAAATGAGAACACATTGTTTCTGAAAGTACTTTTCTAAAGTATTGATGAGTGTTGCTGACATGTGCTGCAAGGGTTGTTTTAAAGGTGCAGTGTGTAATTTTTAGAAGGATCTCTTGACAGAAATGCAAAATAATATACAAAACTATATTATCAGTGGTGTATAAAGACCATAATGAACTGTTATGTGTTTATTACCTTAGAACCCTAGAGACCTTTTTATGTACATACAAAGAGGGTCCCCTTACATGGAAGTCGCCATTTTGTGCCGCCATTTTTCTACAGAAGCCCTTTTTTTTAACAAGTTGTCTCCGACAATTACATGTTTGTCCGGTGGCAGCTACCGTAGCTTCTCTTTGTGTTTCAAAAGCAAGGGGTGAGCAGTGGACTAAGCCGTTGGTTGTAATTCGCAACCTCACCGCTAGATGCTGCTAATATTTACACACTGCACCTTTAAAGAGTAACTAAACCCTAAACCAACTTTTTTTAGTGAGTGATCTGTAAGAATGATGTTTTATTAGTGCTATTCATTGATTTTAGTAAGTTTTTTGACATTTGGATATAAAGTGTTTCAATACTACAATATATGGTGTTAAAACGTCTGAGTGCTGCCCTCTTCAGGTTGAACGGTGGCTACTGCAGTTGAATTTTCCAAAAAATGCCTCGTGACGTAAGCAGGTTCAAGCTCACCACGCCCTTGTTACGATCTCACCACACACTTGGTACGAGCTTAGTTCGTCCCCTCTATCTCCGTTGGGATCTGCCCACTTTTCTTGCATTTTTTAAATATTGCCAGTGGGTGGAGTCAGGCTCTGACCAGAGGTTTAGTTACGCTTTAAAGCCCCCCTAACTTAGAAAATGCACTTTTAAATGTGTTTCTAGCAGAAAATGAGTCGCCAGTGCAGAAACATAATTATACAAATCCATTTATGTTTCTGTGGCTGTTGGGGATCTCCTATCAATGTGATGTCACATTGATTACGCCCCACCCATGACCGCTCACAAACTCCGCCTTATGATCGCGTAGTTCAACCTTCTGCCACAGAGACACGTTTTGATGTAGTCCAAAGCACTTGTTAGTGCTCTATACCCCATACTTTGCATACGTGGAGGGGAACAGAAGCTTTCTTTGCATTTAAAGAGACACACACACCAAAAGGGCACGTTTTTCATTGCAGCCACAAATGGCCATGTTCCATCGTATAATGAAAGATCTGTGGTGTTTTTAAACTGAAACTTTACAGACACATTCTGGGGATACCAGAGACTATTTTTATATTGCTGAAAACACCAACGTTAGCGGCCCTTTAACCCATGTTTGGGTTCAAATAGGGATGCACTGATATATCGTCCTATAATCGGTATTGGCAGATATACCTTTCCCCCCACTATCGGACATCGGCAGATTGTTTAAAAGGGTGGATTATATTCTGGCAATCAAAAGGGATGGAGAAAAGGCATATAAACCCTTACGGTGTGATTATTTTGAATTGGGTGACAATGACAACATAATTGCAGTTTGTACGCTCTATACACTCTATAAAAAGGACGAGCCCAGCACCTGGGTTACAGTTAACTCAAAAAAACTTTATATTTGACCCAACAATGGGTTAAACAACCCAGCATTTTGGGTTGAAACAACCCAGCATGGGTAAAAAAAGAGTAAAAAGCAAAACTTTCTATCGGTATCAGTAGATTTCATTCCAACTGTGGGTTCACACCAGCCGCGTTTGAGCCGTCAAAATCACGTCTACCATGTCTAGTTTGCTGCTTGAACATTTTGAATGCATTCTCGCGTCTATAGCGAAGTAGACACATGGAAAAAGCAAGCATTTGACGTGCGTCTGAGGCAAAATCCGCTTCTTGTGGGAGGGGCAAGTGCTATGCGGTTGTCTGTTTGCAAGATGGCTGATGTTGATCGTGCATTCATCAAGAGAGTTACCGGTTTGTATTTGGTCACCTTACTATAGGTAGAAAATTGTTTAAAAACCGGTGGGAACGCCCCGGGTTGATAAACGTCACGTGACTCAAAAGTGAAATGTGTATTTACAACAAACCAGGTTGCCCAATGTCCTCACTGGCACTTTTCCGAGCAAGGTCCTTTTTATTCCTGTCTCTATAGAAATAAGAACTTGTGTCGTATAGCTGCGGGTGACTGCTCACGGACAATAAGCGTTCCTCCATACTTAATGAGTTGGTTAACGCGGTGCGAAAATCCGCTAACGTTTAAATTTTTCAAATCGGGCGTCAGAAGCAAATTCCCGTGAAATGCAAAAAATGCACAAAAAGCACCATTTGCGTATACCGTGGCAGATGCTAAATTCGCGTCATTCGCGTGAATGAGGCGGAATCGCGTCTTCCGCGCCGCGCTAAACGCCTCATGTGCGCCGCGAGACCTCCAGACGCATGTCAACGCGTCTTCACATTGACTTAACATTGAAATCATGCTTGACGCCTCTACTGAGGCTGGTGTGAATGCAGCATGAGTAATTGAATATCGGCACAGATTTTTTTACTATGCATCCCTAGTTTTAAATGATATATGCTGGGTTGTTTAAAACATAGACTGTAAAAAAATATGGACGTAGTGTCTGTGACGTTACCCATAGCTTTTTTGAAGCCAATAGAAGCATCTTGGCTTCGCATTACTCGCGGATAACTGAAAATGGGTAGAGGGCGAGACGTGGGTGAAGCTGACGTGGCTGGTTGCTGAAACCATGCCCGCCTAGCTCGACAGTAGTGACAGCAGGGGCAGTTCACCCATCACTCAAGTGGCCACGCCCTTAAAGGAATAATCTACTCATTTTCAATATTAAAATATGTTATTACCTTAACTAAGAATTGTTGATACATCCCTCTATCATCTGTGTGCGTGCGTGTGGGCGCTGGGGCGCGCTGCGATGCTTCGATGGCGTTTGGCTTGGCCCCATTCATTCAATGGTACCATTTAGAGATAAAGTTAGAAGCGACCAAACACATCAACATTCTTCCCACTCAAGACGAGTAGCCATAAGAGCAAGTTTGGTGGTAGAAAATAAAACGCAGCGCCTTTCCAAGCAGACTCAAAAGAGGAACTATATTCTACGGCGCAACAGCACCCCTGTGAGCACTTCGACTCGCCTGAAAAGTCCGCTCCCCTTCTCACTCTCATAATGGGAGAGGGAGGGTGTTACTGAGTCGAAGTACTCCCAAAAGTGCTATTACGCCATAAAATATAGTTCCTCTTTTAAATCCGCTTCAAAACTGTTTCGTCTTCATAACCTAATATGAGAGTTTTCGTGTTTGTTTGTGTTCATGGTAGTTCAGGTTTAAGTATCTAACTTCAGGTCCTTAAGCTTGAGGGTCTCCTTCAGTACAATGTGTCATTCAATTTAGCCGTCATTCAACTCCTGATGGGTCTCCTTCAGCCTCCAGCCTCCTTCAATCCCTGCGTTCATGTACCTGCTGAAGGCTACGGGCTGATGTTAAGATCTTGAGTTATTTTTTCTTTTCTTCCCTCTTGTGTTTCTGTCAGAATGTGACGGGTATATAGAAGAATCAAATCCAAACCAATTGACTCGCCTGGCTGTTATGGCAGGGTGGTATATTGAGATTTGGACATGTATCTGTATTTTTTCCCAGCGAGATATGGGATGAGACAACCGTCTGTATCCGTATGGTCTGATATGACTGACCTTCTTTTGAAACAAATATCATTGCTGATATATGGGCAGATAAATTCCTGGGTCACAGGTTGATGATGTAATCTTTGACCTCTCCAATATGTTTTAAAAGTAGAAACACAATTGCACACATATGGGCATGAATACACCATCGTTATGCATACAGTATTTTGGTTTCAACACTAATGGAGGATTGTGGCTTTGGCATACAGGTACATGCTTTCTTTCTTGCATGGCTGATTTTGACTTTTAAGCATTTTAAATGACAAGCAGGTGTTTTAATTTCAGTTGTGTGTGTTATAATGAGTTGTATTATTTTGTTTAATGAGTTCCTATCAGTGGTGGAAAGTTACAATTTCGTTCCAATTTATCGCTTTCCTGCAGCTCCCCATTTCAGATAAATGATAAAAACAAGCGTCTTTACTCCTAATTTACTGTTTATTAAACAAAACTCATGCTAGGGCGGATTTGATCCCCGAACCTCTCACGTTGAAAGGCGAAAACATACAGCATTACTAGCAAATCAGAAGTGACACATGAAAGCTGAACCCTGGATTTTTCCAATGACCTACACAACACCGTGACCACAGCAGCAGATGTTCGGAGTTTATAAGAGCATATAAATTGGTTGGTGGAAATAATTGAATGCTCAATGTTTGAACATAGCCACCTAATATGCTACTTTAATATTGTACCGTAGTAATGCTACTGTATTTTATTTGGACACATACCTGTATAGTGTTCTTCAAACATTTGGACATACCTACCTAATATTTTTTCATATCAATATATCGAATGGCCAAATACTGTATATTAAAAACATTTGACAGGTCGTTTATCTTGGAGCACAATTAATAGTAAATATCACAGCACAAATGTGGTAATCATTCAGAACCATGGTAAATCTGATACCACCAATGTGCTTTGTTTTGTTAGGGCATGATACATTATAATGTTAACTAATTTCTATTTACGGTAACTTACCGTCTCATTGAGCAGTTTTCCAGAAATGCCACTGAAACCCGGAGGTGGTCGCAGTTGTATTTCAAGCCTATCAGCAAGAGTGAACATTTCTCTCTCTATCACTCAGCGTGTCTTTGATCTTTGCTCCGTTCAGAGAACTTTTAACTCTGTGCTCATGGGGGTCTTCATGCATTACAGGATTATTTACTTCAGTAGATTTTCACAGCTACAGTATTATAGCTTTATTGATATTTACGGTTAAACTTTTAGTGGCCAAGTGTACGCCCATCCAAGTTTCTAAACCTTCACGAACAGATAAAATGTGAAACTTTAGACATTTTTTGAGCATTCATTTAATTTTGTTACATTGTGGCATCTTATTTTTAGATTTTTAAATTGTAGATATGGTAGATTATTGAAGGTAACTGGAGATTATTAAAGAGAACTGTAGATTATTGAAGATTACTGTAGATTATTGTAGAGTATTGTAATTATTGAAGATAACTGTAGATTATTGAAGATAACGTAGATCATTGTAGATTACTGTAGATCATTGTAGATATTGTAGATTACTGTATATATTGTAGATTATTGTAGATTTTTGTAGATATTGTAGATTATTATATTACTGTACATTATTGTAGATATTGTAGATTACTGTCAATTACTGTAGATATTGTAGATTACTTTAGATTATTGTAGACATTGTAGATTTATATAGATATTGTAGACAACTGTGGATTACTGTAGATCGGTGTAGATTATTGCCATTTACTGTAGATATTGTAGATTGCTGTAGATTGCTGTAGATTATTGTAGATTATTATATTACTGTTGATTACTGTAGATATTGTAGATTACTGTAGTTTATTTTAGATATTGTAGATTTATGTATATATTGTGGATAACTGTAGAGTTACAGTTTACTGTAGATATTGTAGAGTACTGTAGATTATTGTAGATATTGTAGATTACTGTAGATATTGTAGGTTATTGTAGATTTTTGTAGATATTGAGGATTATTGTAGATATTGTATATTATTATATTACTGTACATTATTGTAGATATTGTAGATTACTGTCAATTATTGTAGATATTGCCGATTATTGTAGATATTGTAGATTATTGTAGATATTGTGGACAACTGTAGATTAAGATTTATGTAGATATTGTGGATATCTGTAGATTACGGTAGATTATTGTAGAGTATTGGAGATTACTGTAGATTATTGTAGATATTGTGGATTATTGTAGATTATTATATTACTGTACATTATTGTAGATTACTGTCAATTACTGTAGATATTGTAGATTTATGTATATATTGTGGATAACTGTAGAATATGGTAGATTATTGTAGAGTATTGTAGATTACTGTAGATATTGTAGATTATTGTAAATATTGTAGATTACTGTAGATATTGTAGGTTATTGTAGATATTGTAGATTATTATATTACTGTACATTATTGTAGATATTGTAGATTACTGTCAATTAGAGTAGATATTGTAGATTACTATAGATATTGTAGATTTATGTAGATATTGTAGATTTATGTAGATATTGTGGATAACTGTAGATTACAGTAGATTATTGTAGAGTATTGGAGATTACTATATATTATTGTAGATATTTTATGTTTTTTAGGTATTGTGGATTATTGTAGATTACTGTAGATTAGGGTAAATTATTGTAGATTTTGTAGATTATTTTAGATATTGTAGATTATTTTAGAAATTGTTGATGATTATATTACTGTATATTATTGTATGTAGATATTGTAGTTTACTGTAGATTATTGAAGATTATTGAAGATTACTGTATATTATTGAATAGTACTGTATATTATTGCAGATTAATGTAAATTATTTAAGATTACTGTAGATTACTGTAGATTATTGTAGATATCTGTAGGTTACTCTAGATTATTGTAGATTATTTAAGATTACTGTATATTATTGAATAGTACTGTATATTATTGCAGATGAATGTAAATTATTTAAGATTATTGTAGATTACAGTAGATTATTGTAGATATTGTAGATTACAGTAGATATTGAAGATTATTGTAGACTACTGTAGTTTATTTTATATTATTGTATTTTACTGTAGATTATTTAAGATTACTGTAGATTACTGTAGACTATTGTAAAAATTATAGATATTTTGTTACAGTGCTACACTTTTATTACAATAATGTACCACATAAATACTTAATTTCAATAATATATAGTAGCTTTTTTATTCTTTTATTGTTAAACCGTCGCTAAACCGTAACAAATATTACTATTATGTACTGTGTAAATGCGTAATTTCAATAATATACAATTGCCTTACACTTCTTTAGTATTAGTATATTTTTAATTTTATTATATTTGTACTTTTTTTAAATAAGGAAAATGTGATTATTTCTGCATCACAGTAATGACTTTATATGTATTGTAGGTACTTATTTGTACTTGCAAAACACAATGCAAAACACATTTTCGGATCTCATGTTTTTTTAAATTAACTTACTTAAACACACAGACTAGTTTTAAAGCACTTTGTTTCCATTTGTCATAACAGTAGCTCATCTGTCATAAGTGCTTTTCTCCTCTTTGGAAGTCATCCTCTGTCTGGTAAATCAATTATTACTGTGAGATCCTCAAGTCTCGGGAGTCCATACGACTTTGAGGTAGTAGTAAAGTCTTTTTCGGTGACATACCTGATTTGTCCTACTTAAATTTGTTGGTTTAACCGTGTCTTGCAATTTGGTCTCGTGGCAGATGACAGTGAGACAGACCAGAAGAGAGCAAATGTTTGTTTGTGCGAAAGCATTTGTTGTGCTTTTTTGCGTTGTTACATTCCCATAAAAGGCTTTATGTCTTTGTTTGTTGCTGTCTGGTCTTATGCTGAACACGGCGTGTTTAAAATTAAACATTTTGAAAACGAAGCAGGCCACGGCGCAAGAGCCACAACAAGCCAAGGACACAGTCCTACTTGCATACGGTATCTGCATTTAGCAGCCTGATCTCATAAAGCAAAACATCTGCTGACTTTTTTGCTAAGTGATATGATGTGCCTTCTACAGATGACACCCGAGAACTGAAATAAGATCAATTAAACCATGTATATGAATCTGGATATGTATGCAAACATAAAAATGTGTTAAATGGAAAATGGCAAAAGTCAAATAATAGTTTCATGTGAGTAACAGGACAAAAATAAAGCATTTAACTGCAATAAAAGACACTGTATGTATTGTAGTGTCAAAATACTAAAAATCCTGACAACTGTAGTAATATGTATGTAGAAGTCATTTCTTTGGTTTTGCAAGAGTCACATTAATTCTTTAATACCAGGTTTGCATTCACACTTCGTACTGTAGCATCCTTCACCAACTCCATCTTTTTCCTCTGTTTACTCTTCTCTCCGGTCTGATCTTTAATGTTGTCAAAAATGTCATAAATCCAGAAGTAATGAAATGAAAGCAGATGTTAGGAGGAAAGACAGCTTGCTCGTATAAAGCACCTATGGAGTAGATGCTCCTCAAAGCAGACGAAGCTCTGATGTGACGCTTTTAACTCTAAGAAGAACCGCAACAGGGGTTCTTTAAAATTCAGATCAGTTCTGTGACACCTTTCGTGCACACACATGCACACACACACACATGCACACATTCTAGCATTCTATAATGCACACACCGGTTTTGGACATTGTTTGATCTGACACTTCACACACTTTAGATCTTATGAACTTTGTAGTAACCTCCTAAAAAAAAGGTGACACCATGCACATGCAAATTACGTCATGTGTGTGGACACCGTGTGATATATTCCACTAAGCGCACACACAAAGCATCATATGATTTATAGCAGTCATAAAACTGCAATCTAGTTGTTAGTTACCTGAACCGGGCGGCGCCGATTTAGGATATTTACTTACCTTCAAAATCTTCCCAAAATCTTATCCGCTTCGGTGAAATTGTCCAAAACAAATTGTTCATGAATCCCCAAAAGTCCAAGGAAATGGAACATCCAAGCCTTTTAATCCAAAACGATTTGTTCATCTTACAATCTTGACGTTTCTGACCGAATTACGATATAAATACTGTATACAATTTACTAACGGACATTTGTTCGAATCTAACTTTTCATTCACGATTTATAATGAATATAATCGGATATCACGTTTATTGTGCAACGTCTAAGGAACAAATACGCCCCCTTGTGGAATTTCAGCGGTTCCATAAGAGGTTAAATTCTTTTTTTGAATTTAATAGCCGTGCACGAATTGTGTAGTAGTGTGTAGTATTGAAGATATTGTAGATTATTGAAGACAACTGTAGATTATTGTAGATTACTGTCGATTACTGTAGATATTGTAGATTGTTGAAGTTTACTGTAGATAAATGTATATATTGTAGATTTTTGTAGATATTATGGATTATTGTAGATATTGTAGATTATTATATTACTGTATATTATTGTAGATTTTAGTAGATATTTTTGATTACTGACGATTACTGTCGATATTGTGGATAACTGTAGATTACGGTAGATTATTGTAGATAACTGTAGATTACGGTAAATTATTGTAGATATAGTAGATATTGTAGGTTATTATATTACTGCACATTATTGTAGATTATTGTAGATATTGTAGATTACTGTCAGTTATTGTAGATTGCGGTAGATTATTGTAGATAACTGTCGATTACTGTAGATATTTTAGATTTTGTGAATTATTGTAGATACTGTAGATTATGTCACGTGTGTGGACACCGTGTGATATTGGCCTGGCATGTTTAGTCAGTTTTACAGATCCATGTGAAAAGGATTATTTTAACAATGTTGTCGTCTGTATGCAAAACGTTGATGTATGGATTGCTTTAAGGTATTTCATCCAACTAGTTCTCTTTAAACTCTAAATTTTTCTTTTGAATTTAATAGCCATGCACGAATTGTGTAGTAGTGTGTAGTATTGAAGATATTGTAGATTATTGAAAACAACTGTAGATTATTGTAGATTACTGTAACTCATTGTAGATATTGTAGATTACTGTCGATTACTGTAGATTTTTGTAGATATTATAGATTATTGTAGATTATTATATTACTGTACATTATTGTAGATTTTTTGTAGATATTTTAGATTACTGATGATTACTGTAGATATTGTGGATAACTGTAGATTACGGTAGATTATTGTAGATATAGTAGATAACTGTAGATTACGGTAGATTATTGTAGATATAGTGGATATTGTAGATTATTATATTACTGTACATTACTGTAGATTATTGTAGATTACTGTCGGTTATTGTAGATTGTGGTAGATTATTGTAGATATGTCAATTACATTATATTGTAGATAACTGTAGATTACGATAGATTATTGTAGATATAGTAGATATTGTAGATTATTATATTACTGTACATTATTGTAGATTATTGTAGATATTGTAGATTACTGTCTGTTATTTTAACAATGTTGTCGTCTGTATGCAAAACGTTGATGTATGGATTGCTTTAAGGTATTTCATCCAACTAGTTCTCTTTAAACTCTAAATTCTTCTTTTGAATTTAATAGCCGTGCACGAATTGTGTAGTAGTGTGTAGTATTGAAGATATTGTAGATTATTGAAAACAACTGTAGATTATTGTAGATTACTGTAACTCATTGTAGATATTGTAGATTACTGTCGATTACTGTAGATTCTTGTAGATATTGTAGATTTTTGTAGATATTATGGATTATTGTAGATATTGTAGATTATTATATTACTGTACATCATTGTAGATTTTTTTTGATATTTTAAATTACTGACGATTACTGTAGATATTGTGGATAACTGTAGATTACTGCAGATTATTGTAGATATAGTAGATAACTGTAGATTACGGTAGATTATTGTAGATATAGTAGATATTGTAGATTATTATATTACTGTACACTATTGTAGATTATTGTAGATATTGTAGATTACTGTTGGTTATTGTAGATTGTGGTAGATTATTGTAGATATGTCGATTACAGTAGATATTGTAGATATAGTAGATAACTGTAGATTACGATAGATTATTGTAGATATAGTAAATATTGTAGATTATTATATTACTGTACATTATTGTAGATTATTGTAGATATTGTAGATTACTGTCGGTTATTGTAGATTTTGTGGATTATTGTAGATTACTGTAGATTACGTCAAGTGTGTGGATACCGTGTGATATTGGCCTGGCATGTTTTAGTCAGTTTTACAGATCCATGTGAACAGGATTATTTTAACAGTCTTGTTGTCTGTATACAGAACGTTGATGTATGGATTGCTTTAAGGTATTTCATCCAACTAGTTCTCTTTAAACTTGTAAATCTTCTTTTGAATTTAATAGCCATTCACAAATTGTGTAGTTAACCTGAAATGCAGTTGTTATTGGATCTCAGAGATATATGGTGGCACAGCGAGGATCAAAAGATGTTTGGGGAGAGACGCTCGCTGGGTGGTTGGAAAAGAAAGATCACAAAATTAAAATTGATTTATTGACTCAACATCGGCACGTTGTGGCAGATCACAGAGCAGATCTAAACTTTTATTTTGACATAATTTAAATGCACTGATTCAACATTCTGCATAAAACAATTTAATATTAAGAAATTAAAGGGATAAATGCGATGTGCATTTACTGTAAATTACCCCAAATGTTTAAATGCCACAAGCAGATATCCAGCAGGTAAAAATTACTTGAATATCGCACCCCCTTACTTTCCGAATGAGGTACGGCGCATTCCCGCCGTAAGTCTATCAACACAGCAGAGGCCAAAACAACAACTCAGCCCGACCAATAAAGACACAAGTCTATTGACTATAAACCAAGAGGCCATAAATCCTATGAACACATAATAGACTCTGTTATAGATTGCCAACGGCGCCCACAGCAGTCACTTGTGCTAAATGACAAAACAGTGCTTTGGAGAGGCGAATATCTTGCAGAAGTTGAGAAAACGACAAATCATTCAGGAAACAGACAGAGGGATGTTTCTGTAACCATTCATTTAAATTACACAGAAATTGTGTCACTTATGCCCTGTTAGCATCGCCAAATGCAGTTGCAAGAGAGATTATTGGTTTCAAATGAGTTGGAAAAAGTCGCTTGGATGGACGTGTAACTTTCTGGGTTAAAAATAAACAAAAATCTGTTTTTGCTAAAATGAGTGTTCAAAACTTTCTACTTTACAGTGATTATCGTTAGCTTAAAGGAATATTCCATTTTCTTAAAAGAAAAATCCAGATAATTTACTCACCATCATGTCATCCAAAATGTTAATGTCTTTCTTTGTTCAGTCTAGAAGAAATTATGTTTTTTGAGGAAAACATTGCAGGATTTTTCTCATTTTAATGGACTTTAATAGACACCAACACTTAACACTTAACTCAACACGTAACAGTTTTTTTCAACAGAGTTTCTAAGGACTATAAACGATCCCAAACGAGGCATAAGTGTCTTATCTAGCAAAACGATTGTCATTTTTGACAAGAAAAATAACAAATACACACTTTTAAAGCACAACTTCTCGTCTACAGCTGGTCGTGATGCGCCAGCGTGACCCCACGCAATACGTCATGACGTCAAGAGGTCACAGAAGACGAACGCGAAACTCCACCCAGTGTTTACAAGTGTGTTGAAAGAGGACCGTTCCTACGTTGCTGTATGTCAACTGATACTAATTAATGTCTTTGTGTCAGTTTATTGCTTAAAATGGTCCGCAAATGTGCGTTTTATATATGTAACACGTGACCTCCCTACGTCACTACGCATTTACGTTAGGTCGCGCTGGACCGGACCTAGACGAAAAGTTGGGGTTTAAAGGAGCATATTTTTCTTGTCAAGGATGACAATCGTTTCGCTAGATAAGACCCTTATGCCTCGTTTGGGATCATTTATAGTCCTTTGAAACTCCGTTGAAAAAAACTGTTACGTGTTGAGTAAAGTGTTAATTGTTGGTGTCTATACAAGTCCATTAAAATGAGAAAAATCCTGCAATGTTTTCCTCAAAAAACATAATTTCTTCTCGACTGAACAAAGAAAGACATCAACATTTTGGATGACATGGTGGTGAGTAAATTATCTGGATTTTTCTTTTAAGAAAATGGACTAATCCTTTAAGGATTTGTCGTTTGAGCCATTGGGTACAATTTTACTGGAAATTTCAGTTTGACTTCATCAAAGTATGCAAAGTAACCTGCAATTTTATGTTTCAAACAGAGATGGCGATAGAGAGGCAAGTTACGAATTGCACCTTAAAACGTTGATCGAGTCGCTTAACCGAATAATCTGATTCTATCCGAGATGGTTTCTTGAGTCTATTGATGTTCAATCAAGTGCCTTCAAAAACCATCTAGCTCAATAATTACCTCTCCCACGCATTTAAGCTTGTACTCACTGACGTGCAAAATGATGACAGTGATTTATTACTGTGGTTCTTGCACATTAAAGTTGGCTGATTTCGTTATTAGGGAAACATAAACAGGTAAACGGACCGAATTTGTGCTAGTATCGCAATCAGGATTACCGGATCAGGTTTTATCGCAACGATCTAACATATGTGGGGTCCAAAAAATCGCAACTATAATATATTTACCTTTATTTCATAAATCGAATGTTAGGAAGTACTCATACAGCCTGACACTGTTAAACTGTTGTTTACTTCACCTGGAGCAATACTACATTATACCAAATGAACATTAAACAAGGCCTGTAATGCACAAAAACACATGCAGGCAACTTGCCATTTAGCAGATGCTTTTTATTGCTACAGTAATTGCAGGCAAGGCTCTTTGGAGTAACCCCAGGTTAAGTGCCCTGCTCAGGAGTACAACTGTGATAGGTTTCTATTTGTTACCCTTTATTAGTCCCGACCGGGGAACGGATGCTTGACCCGTGCATTATGATCATTTTACCTTTATAGGATAGCACTGCCTGGATTAAGTGCGTCTGACATATTTTCTTGTAAATTAGCATTTTTTTGTATTTGGATCTTATGTTTAGCTTCACTAATTTAATTTTAATTACAAATTAAAAACGCACTATTTTCACAAATGTCACTTCTTTTGCAAAACCATTTAAGTACATGGAAAGATTTCCACTTCTAAAATAAAGTCCCCAGTCAATTTTTCTGTCTTTTCTGAATGAAGGTAAAAGGTAAAACCAATTCAGCCATTATCGATAAACCTTTAATCTCCTTTAATGGTTCATCCAATTTTTCTTATGTGGACTTAGAGAAAAATCGATGTGGCGTTTAAAGGATTCTGCCAACAAACCAATATTTCGGTTTTGAGGCAAAATGTTTGATGAATGTACACTCACCTAAATGATTATTAGGAACACCATACTAATACTGTGTTTGACCCTTCAGACTTAATTCTACGTGGCATTGATTCAACAAGGTGCTGAAAGCATTCTTTAGAAATGTTGGCCCATATTGATATGATAGCATCTTGCAGTTGATGGAGATTTGTGGGATGCACATCCAGGGCACGAAGCTCCCGTTCCACCAAATCCCAAAGATGCTCTACTGGGTTGAGATTTGGTGACTGTGGGGGCCATTTTAGTACAGTGAACTCATTGTCATATTCAAGAAACCAATTTGAAATGATTCGAGCTTTGTGACATGGTGCATTATCCTGCTGAAAGTAGCCATCAGAGGATGGGTACATGGTGGTCATAAAGGGATGGACATGGTCAGAAACAATGCTCAGGTAGGCCGTGGCATTTAAACGATGCCCAATTGGCACTGAGGGGCCTAAAGTGTGCCAAGAAAAAATCCCCCATACCATTACACCATTGCATTAATGAGAAATTGAACAGGTGTTCTTAATATTCCTTTAGGTGAGTGTATAATACGCACCAAGAGCATTCGGTTAATATCATTCTCATTTTTTACGTTTAGCGGGTTTTGCATCTGAGCTCATCCAATGTTTTTAAGTGTGTTTTTAGGTTAAGTTTTAAGTTTAAGTTTTTTAAGTAGTTGCATTGATTTTATAATAGTTTAAATCATATGGGGATGTCCAGGTTTGACACAGTTTTACATTTTAATAGTTGTATTGAAAATATAATAGTTTCAATTATTATGCCGTGTCAGGGGTGTAGTGGGGGGCAGGATTGTAAGTCGATATACTGTATATATATTAGTGCTGTGTTCAAAATATCGATACGACGATACATCGCCATGGACGCCTGACGATGCACGCATCGATACAGAACCTTCCGTGTCGATTCGGATACACTTTTGAAAGTAACGTGACGAATCGCTGTTGATCCGTGATCCATATGGAAAGGACCGCGGAGTACGTAGGGTTAAATGTAGCGGGGTATTCTTTCACTTTCCGTGTCTGTCTCGCTGGTGCACGTGTCTGAATAACTTGCGAGACGCATTCTCTCTCTCGCGCGCGTATTTTTATATATTTCACTGTTAAAAATAGAGCTTACGCACGACTATAAATTGTGCGTAAACCCAACATCTCCCAAATTTGGCCGTAGCTTTATCCCCTCTAGCCAGAACATAAGCTTAAAAGTGCAGGAAACGGAATCATCATTTCAAAGTGGGGGGGGGTATGTCCCACGTGTCCCCTGCGTATTCTTCGCCAAAGTTTTGACTCTTTTTTATACCTTGAATAATTAGTATATTTTCAAAAAATACGGCCATGTCAAGGTTCAAAACTTCTCGTTTTGGTTATCTGCTTACAAAATCCTGCAGATATTAAATGCATTCTTTGTACCTTTACATTTAATACATACATTTTCACGCCAGTTTCTCCTGTATTTATCATTTCGGTACCGACCTGTGACCGATTTTTTCAGATTGTAACACAATAGGTTTATTTTGCTCACTTAGTGGCGCTGGATATTTTGGCTGTACACGAATTAGTGTTTTGAAAGGAGGTGATAGGCGAGAGTAATAGATATTATCTTCTGAATCTCCCTTTAGGCCTAATCTGATAAATAGCACATTCATAACAGACAATCGATCTACTGTTTACTCTGGCAGGAACAGAAAATCGATGATGGAGAGGTACTGTATGCAGCAACATCCCTGTGATGAGACAGCGGTGCACCGCTGTATTTGGTGATATTAGCTCAGTGGATCTTTAAGGGGCCGATAGCTGTGGAGCACCGAAATTAATTTTTGTTTATTTCAGCAATTTATCATCGGCAATAAATGGACGACCCCAGGATGATGCATTATAATCGGACGGGTATCGGCTGAATTACAGCAAAAGCAAAGCCCTGCTGGCAGGTTTTCCCACAATGCCATCTGAGTGATAATTGGATTTGCAGTATGAAATATTTTCTAATTACGCCTGCTTTTCTTTAAGCAAGAAATTGGGAAATGTTTTCGTTTTATAAACTTGTAAATGACTGTAAGTACACGTTTTTTTAGTGACTTTATTGACAAACATCTCCTGCGTTTCTTAAATCAGCATTATTGCTCAATGGCATATTTATCGCATCTTTAAAATAATTGAACGTCTTTAGAAAAGTGCATAAATGTGACCCCAATTAATTCGTCACCTTCTGTATTGGTTTAATGCAAACGTGTCAGTGTGTTAAATGAACATGTCGGCTGCGTGCTTTAATTAAGCTCTTATTTTAATGACTTTTATAAGTTAAAGGGACAGTTCATCTAAAAATATCAATTGCCATTTATTTACCCATGTCGCTTTAAACCTGCATGACCTTTTCTTTTATGAAATACAAAAGGGTGTTGCTTATATAATTTTGGAAAAAAATTCATCGCTCACCTTCTGGAAATTACAATGAATAGAGATTTGACAGCTTCAGTCCTCATTTATTAGTGCTTGAAATGCTTTGAATGACCACTAAAAACAACGAATAAAAATCACAATCATACAAGGTTTCCTTAACTCAAATGGTAGAGCATTATGGAAGGTATTTTGGTCTTTTTTAAATTAATTAATTAAATGCTAAAATAAAAAATTAAATCTCAAAATATGTCCCAACTCCCAAATTTGAAAATTAAATGCTAAAATAAAAATTAAAACATTACATTTAATTATTTAATTTTCATTGTGATGAAGCATCATTCCAGCCAAATTGAAAAATAAAATTAAATTGATGATTTGACATTTCATTTTCCATATAATCTTGAGGCAATACTTGAAAAGCAATCTGTAAATAATTTTTTAAAAAGGCTTTTTATTCATGCCCAAGCAATAATAGTGACAAAATTAAAATGTAAAGTTCAGTTTTAATTTTTATGTTCTTTATTATTTATTGGTTTTCATTTTCTTTTTCGTTTTTGTTTCATTTTCATTTTTGCTCAAAATTTCATGGGTTTGATTCCCAGTGAACGCACATACTGATAAAATGTATAGTTTGAATGCACCGTAAGTCACCTTGTATTGTAAGTAAATTATGACATCATTGGAATTTTAAAATAGGACACTGTCGCTTTAAATAATACTATGTTTTTTCCCAAACCATTATAATCCTAGGCAATACGTTTTGTCTTCACCTGTTAGTTAGACATTCCCTCGGGCCGAAGAGAAGGAGAAGAAAGATCTTCTTTTGCTTCTTGACCTTCACTTTTCCTTGTTATGTCAAGAGAAATTCATGCTGCGCTGGAACGTCTCTTAGGTCAAAGGCGCCAGGATTTGCTGGAAAGTGAAGAGTTTGAGTATGCATATCGAGTTTGTGATTAGCATATGGACTTGTTCTCCTTGAATAAGAATGACTTTATTACTACATATGCATTAATATCTATTAAGTTTAGTGCCTGTGTGGACAGGTCTTAAAGGGACAGTTCACCCCAAAATTAAAATTCTGTCATCATTTACTCTTACAAACCTGTATAAATGTCTTTGTTCTGATGAACACAAAGGAGATATTTTAAAGGATTAGTCCATTTTCTTAAAAAAAAATAAAAAAAAATAAAGATGATTTACTCACCACCATGTCATCCAAAATGTTGATGTCCTTGTTTGTTCAGTTGAGAAGAAATGTTTTTTGAAGAAAACATTCCAGGATTTTTTTCATTTTAATGGACTTTAATGGACCCCAACACTTAACAGTTTTAATGCAGTTTAAAATTGCAGTATCAAAGGACTCTAAACGATCCTAAACCAGGCATAAGGGTCTTATCTAGTGAAACGATTGTCATTTTTGACACGAAAAAGAATAAATATGCACTTTTTAACCACAACTTCTCATCTATCTCCGGTCCTGTGCTGCGCCAGCGCAACCTCACGCAATACGTCATGAGGTCACGGATGACGAATGCGAAACTACGCCCCAGTGTTTACAAGTGTGGAGAAAGAGGACCGTTACGACGTTGTTGTATGTCAAATGATACTAATTAATGTCTTTGTGTCAGTTTATTGTTTAAAATGGTCCGCAAATGTGTGTTTCATATATGTAACCCGTGACCTTTCTACGGCATTGCGCAATTATGTAAGGTCACGCTGGCACCTCACAGGACGGGAGGAAGATGAGAAGTTGTGATTAAAAGTGCACATTTTTTACTTTTCCCGTCAAAAATGACAATCGTTTCGCTAGATAAGACCCTTATGCCTCGTTTGGGATCGTTTAGAGTCCTTTGAAACTGCAATTTTAAACTGCATTAAATCTGTTAAGTGTTGGGGTCCATTAAAGTCCATTAAAATGAGAAAAATCCTGAAATGTTTTCCTCAAAAAACACAACTTCCTCTCAACCGAACAAAGAAAGACATCAACATTTTGGATGACATGGTGGTGAGTAAATTATCTGGATTTTTTTTTTTTTAAGAAAATGTATAATCCTTTAAGGAATGTTTCAAACCAAACCGATCATGACAACATACTCAAATCATTGAAATCATTGCAGGGTTTTTGGAGTGACCACAGTTTTTAAGTGCAGAAATAATTTATCATTGTACATGTGTCACAATGGTTGACAATTTTGATAAAGTGACGTTTCATAAAGACTCAGAATAGAGTTATGTGTGTGACGGTTCAAGTTTGATCTGCGGTTGCTGCTTTAGGCAAGTGTTTATTTATTTATCAATTATTTATATTCCTTTCACTAAAAAACGCAGGGTTATTTTCAACCCAGTGCTCGGTCAAAAAGTGACAAGCCCAGTCATTGGGTTAAGTTAACCCAGAAAATGTTTATATTTGACCCAACAATTGGTTAAAACAGCCGAGCATAGGTAAAATTACTGTACAACCCAACGCATTGGGGTCGTCTCTTTTTGACCCAATGCTGGGTTAAAAATGGATTGTATATCTCTGTAATTGTCAGTAATATCTGATGCTGTCCATGGTGCTGAAAAACAGTGCCAGATATTAGATATCCATTTTGTGTCTGTGATACCAATACATCATTTACTTGTTTGGAAGATTTATTCGGTTGTGTTTTATTATCATTTTTTTATTATCAAGTTTTTTTCTGGTAGTTCATTGCGACTGTATTGACATCGCCTCGAGCTGTTTATCTCACGCTTCATTTGCATCCCGGCAAAATTAAACAGGAGTGAACGATACTGTCAACGTGCCCCATTTCAGACTTTCCCACAAGTGGGTCATTTTGCAGTGCTGTCAAAACTAAATTTATCTTGGGCGTGTCATAATTGGGGCTGTCACCATTGTAAAATTATGCCTGGCGATTAATTGGTGTACGAATGATTGGGATTTAATTGTCTACTTTTGTCCATGTCATGGTGTACTGTGTAAGCCGTAATGGACTTTAAACATGTATATATTCACATTTTATTTACATTGACCTTGAAATAAATCAATATGAACATCACAATAAATATTTAGCATATCCCTAATTTATTTTAATTTAAACTTAATTATTGAAACACAGGTAATCAGATTTTTTTTTACTATTTTGTTTTATTTTATTTTAATATATATATATATATATATATATATATATATATATATATATATATATATATATATATATATATATATATATATATATATATATATATATATATATATATATATATATATATATATATATATATATAAAGGCTAGAAGGGATACAGCTACAGCCAAAAAAAATCTCGCCGGATGAATGCTTTTAATCATACACTGTAAAAAATACTTTGTTGCCTTAAAATATTTTGTTAAATCAACTTAGATTTACAAGTCATGTCAACAGAGATGAGTTGTCACAACTTATAAAATATAGTTGAGAAAAGTCATCTTAATTTTATAAGTTATAACAACTCACCTGTAGTTGTAACAACTCATCTCTAGTCAAGATAAATAAAAGTAAGTTGAAATGACTTGTAAATCCAAGTTGATTCAACAAAAAAATTTTAAGGCAGCAAAGTATTTTTTACAGTGAACCCTCAAACCTAACCTTAAACTCAACATTTCACTGGATTTAAGATGTAGCTGTATTATATCTAGCCGGAACTGCTGTGTTTTATCCAATACTACCCCAAACCTAATCCTAAACCCAAATCTTGCGAGATTAGGGTGTAGCTGTACCCCCTCAAATATAACCGGAACCCAAGCTGAAAAGTGCAGGGGACAGAATCATCTTCATTTTAAAGTGAGGGGGGGCATGTCCCACGTGTCCCCCACGTATTCTATGCCCTTGGGCGTGCCATTATTGGGGCTGTCACCATTGTGAAATTATGCCTGACGAGTAATTGGTGTACGAATGATTGGGATTTAATTGTCTACTTTTGTCCATGTCATGGTGTACTGTGTAAGCCGTAACACACTTTTAACATTTTATTTATTTTAAACTTGAAATAGATCTATGAGAACATCATAACAAATATTGAGCATATCTCTAATTTTATTTTAATTTAAACTTGATTATTGAAACACAGGTAATCTGATTTATTATTATTATTATTCTGATTATTATTATTATTATTATCATCATCATTGTTTTATTTTATTTTATTTTATTTTAGAAGAGTTTAAAAAACCCTCTAAGTGCGTCTGCCATCTGCCATATTTAAAGGCTAGAGGGGATTCAGCTACAGCCAAAATCTGAAATCTCGCCGGATGAGTGCTATTTTATTTTACTTTATTATTATTTATTTTATTTTATTTTATTTTATTTTATTTTATTTTATTTTATTTTATTTTATTTTATTTTATTTTATTTTATTTTATTTTATTTTATTTTATTTTATTTTATTTTATTTTATTTTCAGAACCTTTGAATGTCTGTGCTCTCTCAGAAATTTGGTAAGAAAGCTGTCACTTGGGCGGTAACATTGTAACAAATATTTAGCATATCCCTACTTTTACTTTGATTTTAACTAGATTATTGGAACATAGGTACTCTTATTATTATTATTATTGTTATTATTATCATCTATGCATTTTATTTTATTTATTATTTTGTATGGAAAACCTTTGATTTAATGTGCACTCTCAGAAATAAAGTACACATTTGTACGTAAAGAGGGCATATTATACCTTAAAGGTACATATCTGTACCTAAACGCCACATATTAGGACCTTTTAACACATTTATAAGAACATTATAACAAATATTTAACATATATTAACATATGTTAAAGGGATAGTTCACCCAAAAATGAAAAAATGTAGTCATACTCTCTCTCATGTTGTTACAAACCTGTATATATGTCTTTGTCCTGATGAACATGAAGTAAAATATTTGGAGGAATGTAAACCAAACCATATAATTATTTGATTTGATTTGATTTCATTTCATTTTTCAATTTTCTTTTTATTTTATTTTATTTTATTTTATTTTATTTTATTTTATTTTATTTTATTTTATTTTATTTTATTTTATTTTATTTTATTTTTGTACCTTTTTGTACCTATTTGTACCTTAATGGCACATATCCCAGTGACACCTTTTGTACCTTTATTTCTGACAATGTATAAATTGTGTTTTAATATTTCCATTATCTTTTCATCCCCACACAATTAAAACAAGTGATTTCGTAATAATCGTGACAGGCCTGATAGAATTTAAAGCTAATAATCGCATTTCAATTATGCCATCTTGTCAGCTTTGTGTCCAACTGCACTGTCAAAAAAGCTGTCACTGGGACCCTTATATGTGACAGCTTTTGCACTGTTTATTTTGATAGTGTAGAGTAAAGAAAGCCAAAAATAGGCTGGGTGTTCTAACACAGTACAATAATTATTCAGCGGTGGGGTCGTGTGATGATTTGCCCTCTAAAGGTTTTCGTCGATTTTTTTGCTCTGATGAAAAGTGTCTGCATGTTGCTTGGGGAGATTGCGCAGAGGGGGTTCACGGCCGTATGAAGGACGCTGCTGTACCGCTCTCACATACAGAAAAAACAAACTATTTCACCCCCCGCTTTTCGCATGCACTCGTCCCTTTATAACTTGTGCATGGTGAGTTCACAACCTGAGTATTTACAGACCCCAGGAGTTAGCAAATCGAGGTTACGTTGCCAATAAAATGTGCAATGCAGCAAAAAAGTATGTGTTAAACGCAAAAGATACGTCTAAATGTACCGCATGTAACTTTAAGTGCACCTGAACTAATGTAGGCCGTGAAGTAGATTTTAGTAATGCGCCGTTGGGCTATTTATGCAACTAGCGGGCCATTGTGTGCAGGTGTGTCGACCGCTGACCACAGGATGTTGCTGACTGCGGTAATCAGCGATATTAACATCAGCACGGATCACTGCAGGCATAAACTCTTATACCTGCATTACTGTGACTCATTATGTTACTCTGCAACCCATTTTGCTGCTTTTAACCACCATGACTTATTTGGGGTGGATCGGGTTGCCGTACATTACCGGGTGAGCTCACCCTGTCCTTTCGGCCCGCCGGCACTTTAAAGCAAACCTACCCAGTCATATTTCTCACAGCAGCATGGACTGAATACGAATTCGATAGGTGAAGGAGGTCCTTCGATGTTTGCAGTACGATGTTAGCGCAGAATAGAACATTTCTTCCGTCGCCGCCGGTCCGGGGAAGACGAAGCGACTCCATTGTCCTTACATTTTAATTAGGCGTAATAAAAGTGCAGGAGATAATGGATTTGTGTATTCCCAGAAACACTCGAGAGTGCCGTTATGGGTCTTATGCAACGTCTCTCGCTTCGTCCGCGGCCCTTAACGTGTGCATTAGCGAGCTAAGTGCTGCCCGGCGGGGCCATCTCCACACTGACCTGGTGAACCTGTGGGCAGTTAAGTGACTACAGGGCGGTGATGTTTGAAAAGACTTGCGCTGGAGTCGTAGATATTATGATAGTGGAAATTATGCCTGGAAAGTAGTTAAAAGGGAACTGTGAGAGATGTGTGAATAAATAAATGGGCTTTTATTGATATGTCTGGGGATTGACATCATTTTTACAGACGGAATAGGAAAGTGGCATTTTAGTAGGCCTATTCAAAATGTTTTTTGAGTGATGTGTAAAGGGCTGTTAAATATTTCAATTTATTAAAAAAAAAGGTTATGCCAATATTTGTTTATTTTGTGTCTTAATGAAAATATTATATTATCAGTTATTTTTAATGCTCAATGCCCTCATAACTAGGGCTATCACAATGATTAAATAATCATTTCATCATGATTATTTGACCTTATCGCAATGATTTCAGATCACCGCAATGATTGCATATTTCTCTAAAAAACACAAGGGGGAGCTGCAGCGCCTGTATAAACGAGACAATATCTAACGGTGCTCCTTAACTGGCAGTGTAACGCGATACATTGCAAAGCCATTCAATATAGTGGAAAAAATGCATTTATATAAACGTTTATATAAATTTCTTTTTCTTTTTTTCTTTTTCAGGCACTTTATTGTGAAGATTTTTAAAGATATATTCATTAAATAATTACTTTTAAATACTGTATGTGTTATGTGAATTAATATTTACTGCCGGGTAAACCTTGCAAAAGATTTAATTTAAATAATCACAACAATGCGTAAAAATTATTTCATGAACAAACAAAAAACACATGAGAATTAAATGTCAAAGCCCTAGCAGGCAATTAATCATAATTGACACAATTTATTAGGCAATTCCAAATTTAATAATCGTGACAGCCATACTCATAACTTAAACAAGCAACATTTAACGATGTTACCTTTAAACCTCTTGCGAACATTTTATTTGTCTAAATATGCTGTAGTTGTGTAGTTGTAGTTGTAGTTATTTCATAACAGGGCTTCCCAAACATGTATTTTTGCGGATACATAAGCCTCTGCTTTTTTTATTTCAGTGTGATCTCATGAGAATACGTGTGTATATTTTCGTAAAGTGTGATTGTACCACACGTACATTTACTTATGTTTTAATACACACTGAAACGTGTAATATCTACGTGTTGACAGGGCTAATACGTTAATAATTTACGTATCAACAGCTTTGGAGTCGAGCAGATTTGTACGTATTTCTATTAATAAATATTAAAATTGCTAAAATTATTAATAAAATGTTTTCGTATTTTCTCACTTTCAGAGAATTACCATAGAAAGACTACACTTTAAAACCTTAAAATGAATAAAATTTTTATAATTATTAAACCATTTTATAATATTTAGTTTGTTTGCAATGCATGTGTTTTCTCCTATGCTTCTCCTACACGATAATAATTACACCAAAACACAACATAAATTCACAAAAGATGTTAATTTTATTCATGCACATTTAAAATAAATACGATTGCAAGGAACAGATCAGAATTCAGACATTTATCCAGCGATCTTGATCCCAGTTTTCATCAGCGACCGTAAATGTCAAATTGCGCGTTTGTTATGAATTCAAATATTGTGCCTTAAGAAGCTTTACGACACATTGCTTTATGGCAGCTGCCGTCTTTCAGTCGATGTACTTCTGACATTCGAAATGTGAAAAAAAAACAGGCGAGGAATAAGTTAAGATTTTGTATAAAGGGTTTCGGGTTTAGGGTAAGGTTTGGGCTAGGGTGGTAACATTATCGAAACATTGGTTAAAGAGAAATTATACAGCAATCTATATGGTACGAAAAATTGGTAAATGTTTTACGTTTTTATGTTTTACGTTGTAGCTGTAAAAACGTAATAATGCTACGATTAAATGTTCAGCATCTATTTAAACGTACCAAAAAGTTGTTTTTCTCGAAAGTTACATATTAACACTACTTGTTAACAATGAGACCAGGCTGCTTTTTTATAACACGGTCATGGTTCTAAGATTTAATCATGATTTGAGCGCGTGTGTAAACCCGACACCACGGGAAACATTAACATGCAACTGCGCCGATCATTTTCGCCAGATGCGTCGAGCAAAATGTGAGCGGTTTTGGGTCATTGCTTGTGATGGGGGCCTACTCGTTTCTTGCAGAAATGGCATAAACACCAAATGAGCACCAGAGTCAGAAAAACATCCATGGAGCGCCAATGATCTCGTGCGGTGGAATCACCCATCTGCCGCTCTATTACAGCAAACCATTTTGCAAACCACGGGTTCAAGCTTCCCAAAATCACTTCCCCTCTGCGTTTCTCTACCAGGTTGCATTTTCTCCCATTCGTGTTGGGTTTAAAATGCACGGTGCCCTTAGTGTGACATCAGATGAAGTCGCTCTAAGGGATCTGCCGCCAATATGCCCAAATCAATGTTCGCGGCCACCTGCGAGCTTTGTGCGGCTTGGCTTTTGGGTGACGGGCGGATGGAGATGAGCGGTGTCAGGGCTGGCTCGGGCTTTGGCGGGCACGCATTCAAATTGGTCAGGGATAATGTCAGGGATGGTGAATGTAGCTTAAACAGTTGTTTTCTTGTAGCGAGCAGCCATCTGCTCCAGGGGAGAAATGCTAATTAAGAAAAAGAGGAAAAAAATTGAAATTCGGTATGTGCATTTTTGAGCCCTCGTAGCATCATTTAGACCAGCTTTGTCCTCTCAGTCCTTTCGTCCTTCTACAGCCTATGACTCTATACCCTTCCACATCCTTTTATCTCTGTCCAAATGTGAATGCTATCCCAAATCGGACAGCAAACACCCATAAGCGAGCTAAGGAACGACTGTTGACAGATGCAGAGTTGGACAAGCGGGCGGTTGACACATTTTACAGATCTAAAGAGACGATTAGAGCAGAAACCTTCATCGGTTTTACTCTCGACCGCTGATGTACCCGTTCAGATGGCAGATCCTCCTTCTCTAACTGATCCATCATCATCCTTTTTTAACACGACAACTAAAGAGGCTGTTTACGGATAAGTGCCTGCGTTTTTCGAGGTGTCTGTCTCTTTCTAACTCACTGAGAAGCAAACATAGATAAGCGGTGAGTTTGAAAGGCCCCGAGGGACTTTGGGTAGACCACACACACACACTTATATACACACACTGTCTCTCTCAAAGGCACGTACGTACACAAACACAAATATACAGATGCATTGACTGTGTGTACCGCTGTAATGTACTGATACAAGCACACACATATATTGAAACTAAATTACATACAGTCATTTTCCCTCAAACAACTATTAACATGATCATGTATTGATAGATGAGAAACATGTTTCATTACACAAGTGAGAGAGCAACATAATTGCTTATTACCTTCTCGCTCTCTCTCTCTCTCTCTCTCTCTCTCTCTCGCTCTCTCTCTCGGCCAAAACTTATTTGATATCCGATCACTTAGAAAAGTATTAGTATGCCCCTTCTCTACCATATGCATGTGATGATGATTCATGTACACGGTACAGGATCTTCTCGGCTATTCTTTTAAAACAATTGTAATGAATCTAAATATCAAGTAATCATTTTGCATTCAAGCTGAATCATACTGCTAAAGCGTAAAAAAATATGAGCGAGGCTGCTATGTTATGCAAATCGATCTCTTCTTATGATTCTGAATCATTTCCTTGAGTTCACAAAGCATCAACCAATCAGAATTCACAAAACCTATTAAAGCGAACAGGAAGTGCTTTTCTCAGGAGGCAAAAAAGACGTCGACTCTAATATGCATACATAAAAGCACAGATATCTGATGAAATGAGTGAATTCTCCAAATAATAGATTGCAAAACAGTCACATGTCTTTTAAAAGACGAGGTTTTTTGTGATGCCATCTGCCGTACGAGTCAAACGCTTGGTTAATGCGGTAGGTTGAATGAAGACAGCTGGTAAAACTGGATCTGGACATTTCACAGATCATGATGATAAGCACCCAAGGTCACATTTTCTTGAAGTCTCGTTCAATGGAAAATTCACTAAATGCCATTTTTTGTGTTAAAAGCTGTTGCAGGTTATAGAAAGAGAGTGTTTGTAAAGCCGAGAATTCGTTTCGGATGCGCACGTTGAGATTTGAAGCGAAAGTGACACGTCAGTTTAAACAACTTTTGAAGTAGAGTTTTATTTATGTAAATCACATTTTTCCACCTCAGACATATGCACGGATTCTTCAAAACATCCCAGAAAACAGCTGTCAGATGGAAGTGTAGAGTACATTTATAAAGAGACTCTGATGGGATTATACGCAGGAATATCTGACCTTTTGTACATTTAAGATTTTCTCCAATTTATGTATATTCGCTCTCTCCCTTGTTCGCTTGCTCGCTCGCTTAGTCACTCAAGTAACATGAGCTCCTGCACTCATTTGTTCATTCATTCACTCACACATTTATTTACTTGCTCGCTCGTTTGTTCATTCATTCATTCGTTCAATCACTCACTCATTCATTCACTCACTCCCTCGTTCACTTGTTCGTTCGTCCGTTTATTCACTCACTCACGTACGCATTCATTCAATCGTTTGAGCGCTCATTCGTACATTCGTTCATTCATTAATTCATTCACTCGCTCTCGTTTGTTCATTCACTCACTCATGCATTCACACACTCGCTCACTCACTCACTCACTCACTCACTCACTCACTCACACTCATTAATTTACTCAATCACTTGTTCGTTCGTTCACTCACTCACTAATACATTCATTCACTCATGCATTCACTCACTCATATTTTTTTCACGCATTTACTTGTTCGCTTGCTCAGTCACTCACTCATATTTACTCACATTCATTTATTCCCTTGCTCTCTCATTTGTTCGTTCATTCACTCACTCACTCACTCACTCACTCGCTCGTTTGTTCATTCATTCATTCGTTCAATCACTCACTCACTCATTCATTCACTCACTCCCTCGTTCACTTGTTCGTTTGTTCGTTTATTCACTCACTCACGTACACATTCATTCACTCGCTCTCGTTTGTTCATTCACTCACTCATGCATTCACATGCTCGCTCACTCACTCACTCACATTCATTCATGTATTTAATCATTCACTTGTTCGTTCATTCACTCACTCACTAATACATTCATTCACTCATGCATTCACTCACTCATATTTTATTCACGCATTTACTTGTTCGCTTGCTCAGTCACTCACTCACGCATTTATGAGCTCCTGCACTCATTTGTACATGTGTTCATTTATTCACTCACACATTTATTCACATGCTCGCTCGTTTGGTTATTCATTCCTTCAATCACTCACTCACTCCCTCGTTCGCTTGTTCATTCGTTCGTTCATTCATTCAATCACTCACGTACGCATTCATTCAATCGCTTGTGCGCTCATTCGTACATTCATTAATTCATTCACTTGCTCTTGTTTGTTCATTCATTCACTCATGCATTTACTCATGCATTCACACGCTTACTTAATAACTCGTTCGTTCATTAATTTGCTCGCTCACTCACTCACTCACTCACTCACTCACTCACTCACTCACTCACTCACTCACTCACATTCATTTACGTATTTGCTCATTCACTCTTTCAATCATTCGTTTGTTCGTTCGTTCACTTACTCACTAATACATTAATTCACTCATGCATTCACACGCTCACTTAATTACTCGTTCATTTATTTTTTGCTCACTCACTCATCCACTCACTCACTCGTGTATTCATTCGCTCACTCACATTCATTCACGAATTAATGAGCTCCTGCACTCATTTGTACATTTGTTCATTTAGTCACTCACACATTTATTCACTTGCTCGCTTGTTTATTAATTTATTCATTCATTCACTCACACATTCATTTATTCACTCGGTCTCTCGTGTGTTCGTTTACTCACTCACTCATTCATTCACTCATGCATTCATACACTCAACTAAATCACTCATTCGTTGATTTATTTGCTCACTCACTTACTCACTCACTTACTCACTCGTTCATTCATTCGTTCATTCATTCGTTCGTTTACTCACTCACTAACACATTCATTCACTTGCTTGTGCGCTCATTTGTACAGTCATTCGTTCATTCAATTATTTACTCACATTCATTTATTCCCTTGCTCTCTCATTTGTTCGTTCATTCACTCACTCACTCACTCACTCACTCACTCACTCATTCATTCACTCATGCATTCACATGCTCACTTACTTGTTTGTTCATTTATTTTCTCACTTACTCACTCACTTACTCGTTCATTCATTTATTCATCCGCTCGCTTACTCACTCACTCACGTTCATTCATTTACACATTTACTCATTCACTTGTTCATTCACTAACTCTCATTCATTCATTCACTCACTCACTCACTCACTCTCATTCATTCTCGCATTTAGTCATTCACTTTGCTTACTCACTCACGCATTCATTCACTAGCTTGCATGTTCATTTGTACATTTGTTTATTTATTCAATCATTCACTCATGGGTTCATTTATTTACTCGCTCTCTTATTCGTTTGTTCACTCACTCATTCATTCACTCTCACACACACACACACACATATACACACACATTTACATACTCATTCGTTTGTTCGTTCACTCACTTGTTTGTTCGTTCACTCACTTACTTACTCACTCATGCATGCATTCATTCACTCGCTCGTGCGCTCATTTGTACATTCGTTCATTCATTCACTAACACATTCTTTTATTCACGCGCTCTCTTGTTCGTTCATTCACTCATTCATTCACTCATGCAGTCACACGCTTACTCACTCACTTGTTTGCTCTTTATTTGCTCACTAATTCACTCACTCACTCACTCACTCACTCACTCACTCACTCACTCACTCACTTGTTCATTAATTTATTTATTCACTTGCTCACGCTCTCTCATTCGTTTACAGATTTACTCATTGACTAGTTCAATTGTTTGTTCGTTTACTCACTCACGCATTCATTCACTTGCTTGAATGTTAATTCGTACATTTGTTAATTTATTCATTAATTCACTCACACATTCATTTATTTACTCGCTCTCTCTTCTTAGCCTTTGTCTCAGAAACATTTTACAAAGTGATTTATAAGTGAATTAGCCATTTCAATTAAAAAAAGATTGTTGTTAGTCTTTTATTTTGTGGTGATGTTCCTTAGTTCCCAGTACCGTGCATTCAAACTTTACTTCAGATTATTAAAGCTGCGACCTTGCTTTGATTTCCAATATTGACCTGCATCACTTCCCTCTTAGCTTTTGAAGTCGGTTTAAATAATTAGATTTTTTTTCTGGCAGATTTTTTTCAAGACTCATTCCTCATTACCGTGTCACATCTCTATGGCAACCACAAGTGATATTTCATAATTAGGAGTTGGCAGAGAGCCTACGTCCTTCCTATTTATTTCAGAAATAAAATGATCAATATGGCCCGAGCATGCGACGTAATAGAACAAGCTTGTGTAGACTGGAATTGATTAATAATGCGAGAGAGAAATTACAAACATGGCTTTAGCTGGTTATCATTTGCGCTTATGTTGATAAAGCAAACGGGTGATCTCGTGCCGTGGGAGTCTGGGTAAATATTTTCACATTTGAATATCAAAGTGTAATTAAATATCCAGATTTGGATGAAGATATGTCTGCGCTCATTAAATGTCATACTATAAACCTTACTAAAAAAACGGTAACACTTTATGATAAAGATGTATTTGCAAAGCATTTGCTAACACGACCTAGCATTTAGCATTTTTTACGCATATTTTATACAAATACATCCCCAATAATACAATTTGAATTGTGTAAAATATCTGCACAAATTGAGGATATGTCTGCGCTCATTAAATGTCATACAATAAACCTTACTAATAAAACGGTAACACTTTACGATAAAGTTGTATTTGCAAAGCGTTTGCTTACAAAACCTAGCATTTAGCATTTTTTACACATATTTTATACAAATAGTTCCACAAAAGTACAATTTTGAATTGTGTAAAATATCTACACAAATTTTAAACAAATAAACTGTAAATAGTTAAAAAAGTAATTTACTGTAAAATCCAATATGAAGGAAAATGTAAGCAGGTCATTCCAGAATTCTGTAAAAGATTTAAAACTGAGAATTATATGATATGGGCATCCCGTCATGTGCCTGGTCTTGGGTCAATAGCAGCGAATTAAAGTGTTCGAGCAAGGACGGCCACCACACAAAGGTCTTTATAGAAAAACCAGCCGAGAGTCATCAGTAAAGCTGAATCAATCTTGTTGTATTGAGCAAACGTTCGCCTTTTGATCTAATGCCCCTCACGATGGCATATAATTGATACCTTGTCCAGGAAACAAGACACAGTCTTGTCTTTCAGGTGGCTATAGAAAGTCATAGAGGGATTTACATGCGCTACATACGAATTATTGCAGCGCTTAGCTTGAGTTATTTTAAGAGGATTTAAAGCTGTGTAATTTTTTTGATGTCAAAAGTGGCTGATGCCTCTTAACGTACCGAAACAACTGAAAGGTGCAAACAATGCAATAAAAATGTTTATTTGATTGACACAGTAATAATTTTGGCCTACCAATAATACGAGTTTGGGGGCGGGGTCAATAGTACGAGTTTGATTTTTCGATCAATAGTAACATTCAATGACGCAAAAGTTGTAGAAATTGCAAAGCACATTTCTTTGTAATTGCACATGTCTGATGTGATTGCTACATAATCCATCTTAGAAAAATGTTCCAGCCAAAAAAAAAAAATTCGGCAAAATTGCTTTTGATTTATGGCCAAACCTGAGGCCGGTTTCTGCGATTGAGTCGCACTTTATAATATCTGCCAAAGCGCCGCTCGTGTAAATGTTCATCACTTGAACCGGATTTCATATCCCTCCACAAACATTGGCCACATTTCACACGCATAAAATGTATTTCCAAAGCAGCTGTCAGGGATGCGTACAGCGTGCAGTATTTTCCCAGGTACAAAACAAGCAGACACAGAGCGGTGAAGAACTGTGAACAGAACCACATTAGGCATAATGTGTGAAAAAGCCACACTGAATTTTAAGATAAGCTGATGAATAATTCATGTTTTTTTTTTTTAGTAAAATTATGTGTGTTTTCTCATTGCTGCTTATGGTTAAGGCAAGAGCGTCTGGTTTGCGTTTTGAGAGATAAAATCTTAATAATCCAGGAATAATGGAAACCATTGCTTAGAATCAAGACGGGATACATAATGAAAGCCATTTTAATGCGTTTGTATTGATTTTCTTCTTGTTTGCTTGAGGATAAACGTAGCTCTTAGAAATATGGCCTGCATTATGATCTGAAAAAGAGGATCATAGGCGAAAATGTATTATGTGTGATTTTCCTTGAATCTCTGCTTCCTTTTATTCCATGTGATTTTCAATAGTAATAAAGCAGATTGAGTTGAACATTTCACAAGGTTCTGGGGTGTTTTTTACTTTAAGATTAGTTTTTAGTTAGTTATGCATATATGATTTACTTGCTGAAGTAGAGTACCGGTCGAAAGTTTGGATTTTGCACTGTAAAAAAAATCCGTAAAAAAAACGGTAAATCTCTGGCAGCAAAGTTGCCAGAGAAATTCCGTCAAGTTACAGTAAATTTTTTTTTTCAAAATTACATACAAAAACCGTAAAAATACAGAGAATATTTTACAGTCCTAATTCATTAAATTACAGAATATTACTGTTAATAATTGTTATAAAACTGTAGAAAAACAGATAAATTATGTGGAAATACATGAAATACTACTTTTCAGATCAATCCCTGTAAATATACGGCTTTTATTAGTTATTTTATTAAATTGCTCTGTATTTATACAGTAATATTATTTTAAAATACAGTTTTTCTTTGTAAAATAACAAAAAAACACCTGTATAAAAACGTATTAAGTATGTGAAAATACATGAATAGTAAACTCAAACGAAAATATACAAAATAAATCATTTTAGCATCTTCAGTGTAGTCATCCTTTGCCTAAAACGTGTAACATCAGACTTGTGGCTTTCTTAGGAAGCTTGATGTCGCACCCCAAAAAGTTTAACATTAAATAACATCATATTTGTCCCAAGTTATTAACGATTAACTTTGGCTGCTAACGTATATTTAGCATTTTGAAGTAGATGCTATCTGACTATGTGAGGAATTTGCAGGGGAGAACCCAAATGCAACCGATGTCAGAGGGGAACAAAAACACTTTATTTACAAACACAAAACAAAAGCCCACGAGGGAGCAAACACATGAACAGCACGAAATGACCAAAGACTAAACACTGAACTTGACTAGGACATGACATGAAACTAGACTAACTGGATCTTTACTTCACTCAAACAGTTGACACAAGAACAAATACAAAATGACACAGCAAATGACAATGAACACGAAAGGATATATATAGGAAAAGCTAAACAAGATAATGAGGCAAGACAGGTGATGGGTATAAACTAATGATAACTAATAAGCAGGAGAACGAGGGGGCGGGGTCACAGGACAAGACACCGGAGGCACATGCCAAACACAAAAACAAGACATGAACCTCCACACAAGGCCAGGGACTGCCAGAACTCTGCCACCATGACAAAATACAAATATAACAAGACTTCAAGGCAGAGTCCTGACAGACTAAGCTCGCCCTATTTAATGTGCACGTCTGGATCCGAACTTTCGTTTTTTTTAATGGTCTGACTAGTTGCTAAACTTGAACAAATGCCTCGTCGAAAATAACAAATGTTTTGGTTTCCTAGGTAATCTATGTGTTGTTTTTTTGCTTGTTATATAAATAAACTACGTTTAAAGAACTTTGTTGTTATTTATTCTGAAGCCGCCTTTCCACTGCACACGACAAACGACGGCCGATAAGCCGGAAGTCATTAATTTCCTATGGAGAGTCGCAAAGGGTCTGGTTGAAATGCCGACCATCTGCGGATGTATAAATATCGGATCCGTTTTGAGCGTTGGATCCGTTAAAAAATTTGAACTTGTGCAACTAAACCGCATGCGATATGCCGACCGGAAGTAATGTATTTCAATTCAATTCAATTTTATTTATATAGCGCTTTTCACAATACTCAATTGTTTCAAAGCAGCTTTACATTAATAGAAGCAGTAAAAGCACAGAAAAATGACAGATAGCACAACATAATACACAATAGCATAAGCTGTCAAATTTGCTGAGGCTATGACTCGACATTATGAACGAGCGTATTACTAATGTAACGTCTAGGAGAAGAAGCTAAATTAAGCCCAAGCAGGCTACCTCCCCGGGGTAAAAAACCCCCTAGGAGAAAAAAAACAAAAACCCCGGGTTGTTGAGCCGAGGAAAAAAAAATAAAAAGTCCTAGGAGGGAAAAACCCTTGGGAGATATATATGTATATAAACACATATAAACGTATAAGGAGATTAAGCGGGGATTAAGCGGGGTTTAAGCGGGTTCTGCCGGTGGTCGTTGGTCAGGCATCAGCTGGGCATCACAGTGATGGACGACCAGTAGATCAGAGGTGAGTCGACTTTCACATCTACCGGAACTGGGTCTGTTTGTCCCATTGTCCTCAGGGTCGAGGACAGGACAGGGAGAGAAAAACAAAATCATATTAGCGTAGGGGCCGTTCACATGTAATGCAAGTGTCACACAGTGATGTGGTTTAATCAGCTTAGTTTCAGACAGACTAACTATTGCGGCATAATTATATTATCCACAGTTGAGGATTTTGCAAATTGGGGGCCCACTGCGACGGTATATATGGTAACTAAGGGTCACCTTCTGATTTTTAAGAGAAAGAGAAAATGAAACCTGTCGACCCGTTTGACTAAGGCCTGTAACCCCACTGTCGTCGTTAATGCAGGTTCAGTGGCAAACGGGTCTATATTGCATGCTATTTACAAGATCATGAGAAAACGCCAACATCGCAACCTGACCATACGTGCCAACCCGTTTGACTAAGGCTGGAGGCCCCACTGTCGTCGTTAATGCAGGTTCAGTGGCAAACGGGTCTGTATGGCATACTATTCACAAGACACAAAAAAGCGCCAAAATCGCAACCCGACCATACGTGCCAACCCGTTTGACTAAGGCTGGAAGCCCCACTGTCGTCGTTAATGCAGGTTCAGTGGCAAACGGGTCTGTATGGCATAGTATTCGCAATATAAAGAAAGCGCCAAAAGCCCAACCCAACCGTACGTGCCAACCCGTTTGACTAAGGCCGGATGCCCCACTGTCGTCGTTAATGCAGGTTCAGTGGCAAACGGGTTTGTATGGCATACTATTCACAAGAACACGAAAGTTCCAAAATCGCAATCCGACTATACGTTAAGATAAGGTTTTTATTTATTTATTTGGTTGGTCTGTTTTATGACCGCGAGTGCTTTGTTCGGTACAAATAACTATTTCGAGTTAAGTACTTTTACTAGACAAATTATGCGAATGCTTTGTTGAAGAGAAAAGTTTTAAGTCTAGATTTAAAATTATCGACTGTGTCTGATTCTCGGACATCGGTTGGTAAATCATTCCAGAGCTTAGGGGCTAAGTAGGAAAATGACCTTCCACTTTTAGACACTTTTGATAGTCTAGGGATAATCAAGAGACCAGAATTTTGTGACCGTAGTGTGCGTGATGGATTGTATTCTGATAGTAATTCTCTAAGGTATGAGGGTGCTAGGCCATTTAAAGCTTTGTAGGTGAGTAGTGATATTTTAAATTGTATGCGATATTTAACTGGTAGCCAGTGTAAAGATGCCAGAATTGGGCTTATGTGGTCGTACTTTTTAGATCGAGTAAGTACCCTTGCGGAAGCGTTTTGAACTAGCTGAAGCTTGTTTACTTGATTTGCATGGCATCCCCCGAGTAGCGAGTTACAATAGTCTATTCTAGAGGTCATAAAAGCATGGATAAGCTTCTCTGCGTCAGATGTAGACAGTATATGGCGTATTTTCGAGATATTTCTAAGGTGGAAGAAAGCTGTACGGCAGACGTTGGCGATATGACTATCGAAGGATAAGTTGATGTCGAACATCACACCTAAGTTCCTTACCGTGGAAGATGGCACCACAGTGCAGCCATCTATGTGCAACGTGTAATCTGACATATTATGTTTGTAGCGATTCGGTTCAATAATAAGTATCTCTGTCTTATTGGAGTTCAGCTTAAGAAAGTTATGTGCCATCCAGTCACTAACATCGCTAAGGCAGTCTGTTAGCTTAGAAAACGTGTGTGTTTCGCTGGGATGTGAGGAGATGTAAAGCTGGGTATCATCCGCATAGCAGTGAAAACTTATGTTATGTTTCCTGATAATGTCTCCTAGAGGTAACATGTATAACGAGAACAGGATAGGACCTAAAACCGATCCCTGCGGTACACCGTATTTAACCAGGGAGTGATATGACTCTTCCTCGTTTACATAAACAAAGTGATAGCGATTGGTTAGATACGACCTAAACCATGCTAGCGCCTGACCACTGATACCAACATAGTTTTCTAGTCTATTGAGTAAGATTGTATGATCTATTGTGTCAAAGGCTGCACTAAGGTCTAATAATATAAGAATTGAGATTTCACCACGATCGGATGTTAATAGGAGGTCATTTGTAACTCTAAGCAACGCTGTCTCTGTGCTATGGTGGGGCCTGAATCCTGATTGGAACTTTTCATATGTACTATTATTTGTCAAAAATGTGCGTAACTGGCTTGCCACTACCTTTTCTAATATTTTCGAAAGAAAAGGGAGATTTGAGATTGGTCTAAAGTTATTAAGCTCTCCCTGATCAAGCTGTGGTTTTTTAATCAGCGGTTTAATAACTGCTAGTTTGAAAGATGTTGGAACGTATCCTATTTCTAGCGATGAGTTAAAGATATTTAGAACCGGGGTTGACACTACAGGAAATACCTCTTTAAGTAGTTTTGTGGGAACGGGGTCTAATATACAGGACGATGATTTGGATGACGTTACTAGTTTAGAGAGCTCTTCTATTGTAGTAGGTTTAAATGAATCAAGATGTTCGTGTGGTAGTCTAGTGTTAAGTGAACTAACGGGTAGAGTGGTGGCTGCCTGTGTAGCTACGATGTTTTCCCTTATAGCCGTAATTTTGTTAGAAAAGAAGTTCATGAAGTCGTTACTATTGTGTTGGAGTTTACTATTGGTTTCTGTTTGTTCTTTGTTTCTAGTCAGTTTTGCAACGGTGCTAAAGAGGAAACGAGGGTTATTATGATTCTCATTTATAAGCTTGCTAAGATAGGTAGATCTGGCGGTTTTAATAGCCTGTCTGTAGTGTTTAACACTATCTTTCCATGCTGCACGCCATACTTCTAATTTTGTGCTTCTATAATTTCTTTCCATTTTCCTAGTTGCCTTTTTTAGAGCTGCGGTGTGTTGATCATACCATGGAGCTGGCGGCTTTTCTTTGATTCTCTTTTTTCGAATGGGAGCAACGGCATCCAATGTGTTAGAACAGACATTGTTTAGGTTTTCTATTACAATATCTAGATCATCACAGTTATCTGCATGTTTAATTTGGGACAGGTCTGGAAGAGTGCTAATAAATCTATCTTTAGTGGTGGAAATTATTGTTCTGGCTAATCTGTAGCATGTTGTGGATTGAGTGATCCTATCTAGAAGTACAGTGTATGACACAAGGTAATGGTCAGAAACTGCATCACTCTGAGGTGATATTTTGATGTCATTAATATTAAGCCCGAGTGACAGAATTAAGTCTAATGTGTGCTTACGAGTATGCGTTGGCCCTGTCACGTTTTGTCTAATATTGAGAGAATTTAGAACATCCATAAACGCACGTCCTAATGCATCTTTATGGTTATCCACATGAATATTAAAATCACCAACGATAAGAGCTTTATCTACAGTGACTACAAGCTCAGACAGAAAATCTGCTATTTCTTTAAGGAAATCTGCATGGTGGCCCGGAGGTCTATAGATTGTAGCTAAGGCAAAAGAGAGCTGTTTGTGGTTACGATCAGTTATTTCCATATTTAACAACATTAGTTCAAATGATTTAAATTTTAGTTCAGATTTTTGGTTTACTTTAAAAATTTTGTTGTATATTGTAGCTACACCACCCCCTCTCCCCTTTAACCTAGGTTCGTGTTTATAATAATAGTCTTGTGGGGTGGATTCGTTTAAACTAATGTAGTCGTCTGCTTTAAGCCAGGTTTCTGTTAAACAGAGTGCATCTAAGTTTTGGTCATTAATTATTTCATTAACAATAGGTTCTTTATTGGTAAGCGATCTAATGTTAAGAAGGCCGAATTTTAACATTCGAGGTTCATCTTGTAATGTATTGTTTTCTAATTTTATGTTGGTCAAATTTGTACGTGATGTGGCAAGCGGTGCTCTGTATTTGCTTGTTCGGGGAACAGATACAGTTGAAATGTGTTGATATTCTGGTAAGATCGACTCGAAGTTCTGGGATATATGTGATCTAGACATATCATGCCAGCTAACAGACGGACAGTTAAGCTGATCCGTCTGTTTCCTGACCTGGGCCCTGGATAGTCATACTATATCAGAATTAAGAATATTAATCAGATTTCTGGTGAGTATAGCACTTCCTTCTGATGTCGGATGAAGGCCATCTCGGGTTAGGAGAAATGGTCTACCCCAGAAATGCTTCCAATTGTCTATAAACCCTACATTATGCTGAGGGCACCACTTTGACATCCAGCCATTGAGAGACACTAATCTACTATGTGTTTCATCTCCCCGGTAGGCGGGGAGGGGACCAGAGCATATTACATTGTCTGACATTGTTTTTGCAATTTCACACATCTCCTTAATATTATCTTTGGTGATTTCCGACTGTCGGAGTCTGGTGTCATTTGTTCCGGCGTGAATAACAATCTTAGAAAACTTCCGTTTAGCATTAGCCAGCACTTTAAGTTTGGATCTAATGTCTGACGTTCTGGCTCCCGGTATACAGTCGACTAGGGTGTTTGGTGCCTCAATGTTAGTGTTCCTGAGTATAGAATCTCCAATGACCAGGGCACTTTTAACAGGTGTTTCAGCTAGTGTATTCCTTAGGGCAGTGGTTCCCAACCTTTTTAGCCCTAAGTACCCCCACAGCCCTATCAGTATGGCTCAAGTACCCCTTCATTGAAACTAAACCAAAGTTGTGTTTTAAAGACAAATAATTAGTAATATTTATTAACTAATTAATTTTAAACATTAAAGTAAAAATAACTGACTGATGAAGCATGTTTATTTCAACAAACTACCATCATCAGTGTTTGCATTTTATCAGCTCATTTGCATTTTAAAAGACACACCCAAAACGGCACATTTTTACTCAGGCCTACAAAATGTCAATTTTGACATGCTATAATTAATTATCTGTAGGGTGTTTTGAGATAAAACTTCACATACGGACTCTGGGAACGCCAAAGACTTATTTTACAAAAAAAAAAAAAATTCATTATATGACCCCTTTAAGGGCCATATTTACTATCAGCTTGCGCAAACCATCATTTTGCCGTTAAAAAACGACTGATCTTACACGCAGTAGATATTTAGCTCTGAAAGGGTGTTATTTTTGCGACCTTATGCATATGCATTTGTAGAAGTTTTTCTTTTAGAAGCAACATTAATGGTTGTAAAGAGTATTACATTTTGCCAGAGTAACATACTTTTTTAAAAATATAAAAATATATAGTTTTGCCAAACCTATGGTATGTTTAATTTGCTGAAGAAAAGAGGAGGAGAAGTCACGAGGAGAAGTCAAATCAGGTTTTTCAAAACTTCTTTAACTCTTCATCTTGCGTCCTCCGGGTGCCTTTACTTAGCTGGAATTTCACACTCCGCAGTCCGCATTTTCATTGCGATGTCCTGCCGAGGTTTCTGTACTAATTTGCGCTCTTAGTAGATTGCAATGGTCATTATGGAAATTTGCTTATGTCATTATTGTGCCTGTGTATTTTATTTGCGCCTTTGTAGTAAATCACACGCAAATCGTTCTTGAGTTGGACATCGCTATTGCGTTTTGGAGCATGCAACGCATTTACTCATGACGGCTAATATTAATAAGATTAAAATTACATTGTCCTTTTTACAATGCTTTCCTCACAAAAATCTATCTTATCAATGACTGGACAAACGAAAGACATTTTATTAAAAGTAAATGAGATCAAAGCAAAATCTAAATCTTTTCGCGTACCCCCTAGAAACTCTTCACGTACCCCCTGGGGTACGCGTACCCCCGGTTGGGAATCACTGCCTTAGGGGATCGAATCTGTTAGAAAGTACCGTAACGTTATGGGTCTTAGATGGACGCCGTATATGACTATGCCGCCTGACAGTCACCCAGTTAGACCGCCGACTTGACTCTGATGTCGGAACCGAGCCATGTGTATTATGATAAACACTATGCGCGCTCGATACAGTATTTATAATGTTTACATTAGCATCTGATGTCGGAACACTATGTGCGCTCGATACATTGTTTGTAATGTTTACATTAGCATCTGATGTCGGAACCGAGCCATTAGTCTTTTCGCTCGATACAGTATTTACAACAGTAACATTAGCGGTTTTGCTATCCTCAACTAGCGTTCGGATGCGCGATTCTAGTTCAGCAACCTTCTCAGTTAATCTTAATACTTCAATACACTTAGTGCATGTAAACCCATCTATGCTAACGGCAGAAGCTAAACTATACATGTAGCAAGTAGTACATGTTACAATAACAAGCGGATTCTTACCGCTTTCATGCTGGGCGATGGCGTCTTTGTTTACCCGAACGCGCTCCGCGGAGCTGCATCGCGTTGGGGGTTTGGTTGTGGTACGCCTCAGTCGCCTGCGAACGTCTGGGTCCAGGGTGATGTTGGGCATGCTGAATCTGCGAAGGCCGGGCAGCGGCTCCTCCACAGCTTCCCGATCGCTTTCATGTTGGGCAATGGCGTCTCCGTTCACTCGCTTACGGTCCGTAAAGCTGCATCGCGTGGAGCACTCGTTTGTCGCATTCCTCGGTCGCTTGTGGACGTCCGGAGACATGGTGAAGTGGGCGCTGTAGCTCGCGTTGGATCTGCTCAAACCGATCAACTCCTTCGCAGCTTCCCGCTCAGGCGAGGACAGGTCAGAAAAGCATATATCAGATGAATCCGCCATTAGATCGGAAAATGCTAGCTTCAGTCGGCAGCGTTTGTTGAAGCTAGCGGGCTATATGCTAACACTGTGGGTGTTTATTAGTGATAAATAGTTTCACGTGGTAGTACTGCTCAATAATCCTCACGGTAAAGTATTCCTAGGTAAAACTTAATATATAAATAGGAATAAGATAGTAAAAAAGGCTTTTAGATGAAGAACTCGACGGAGCTCCGATGCACGATCTGTTCAGCGTGAAACCGGAAGTTGCAGTTACAGTTGCAGATTGTATTCCAATCATAAACTGTGTGTGAGGTAAAAATGATTAATCCTTTTTGTTTAACTTTATTTGTAACACTTGAATCCTTTAAAAAAAAACTTGATTACTGATAATAAATACATTATTAATTTAATTTGTGTATGTAATTATTTTAATCTTGTCTTCATATGTTCTCTCCAAAAATATTGGCAATCTTTGTCATATATGCATAGCTGTTTATTGTTTCATTCATTTGCATTCATTTATTTATTCCATCATGGTAAATATATTAGAACGAAGCCTCTTGTGCTGGAATGAGCTTCCCTCCCATATACGATTAAACTGAAACTTCATTACGACTGCCACTAGGGGGAAAACTCCGATTGTCATTTCCGTATGTCGTGTGCAGTGGAAAGGCGGCTTTAGCGGAGTTTACCGGAAGTTACGTGCGGACCACGACAGCCCGCTTGTTTATGTTGTTACTGCTGAAACCGTCTATATGCGGCGCTGTGCAGCGCTTCTCGTCCGGTGTGCGACCCCCTTAAGATGCATTTAAACATAAGGAGCTCACTATTTTGCATTGTTTTTTTATATTTAGTCATCGATTTCAAAATGTATCCTATTTAAATAAATTAAATTTTGATAAAAAGAAAAAAATGAATACGTTGGCAAAACTATATTTTTGTCTACAGTCTTAAAGGAATATTCCATTTTCTTAAAAGAAAAATCCAGATAATTTACTCACCACAATGTCATCGAAAATGTTGATGTCTTTCTTTGTTCAGTCGAGAAGAAATTATGTTTTTTGAGGAAACATTGCAGGATTTTTCTCATTTTAATGCACTTTAATGGACACCAACAATTACTTAACTCAACACTTAACAGTTTTTTTCAACGGAGTTTCAAAGGACTATAAACAATCCCAAACGAGGCATAAGGGTCTTATCTAGCAAAACGATAGTCATTTTTTACAAGAAAAATAACAAATATACACTTTTAAAGCACAACTTTTCGTTATTATAGTTAATATGTTTAATTAAAATTTTTCAAAGTGGATACGAAATTAAATAGCCTATTGCATCATCCCGTAAATAACTGCGCAAAACTTATGAATACTCCAATCAATGCTTTAAATTTCTGCTGTCCATTTACATAATCAAGAAGATTATGGAGTCAATGTTAGCATGATAGAAGCTTGATGCTGTCGTATGAGAACAAGCAACAGCCGACATTTTTCCTTCGGCCGAGTGCATCTCACGTAAATTATTTGCTTTTGATGGCTTACGCTTCTTCCCCGCCACAGAAAACCACCACAGGTTTATCAATGCCAACAAAATTACTATTTTGTTTTTGTTTCTTTGTTGATTACGAAGTACAAAGTAGATGAGGAAAACTAGGATACCATGTGTATTTAAAGTATCGCCATTATTATTTACAATACGTGGAACGGTGCGCTGTGATTGGTTGAGGTGATTTTTTGCATTCTGCAGAGAAGGAGGACTGGCGTTTATTGCGGTTTGGAAAAAAAGGGAGAAAATATGACAGAATAACACGACAGATATCAGATTTTGCGTAAACTGAAAAATTTACTTTTTAATACTGACCTTTTGGCGGCAATTTTTTTTTTTGAAGCGGCGTTTATCACATTTTGGAACCAAACTCTTAATATATATATACACATCCAGAAAGTGAACTGAATTTGTTGTTTTGCATGTCATTTAGACACCTCACTAATGTTAATTGTATAGTAGACAATATACTGTATAATGTGTATATAAAGTGTATAAAGTCTTGCCGGGGGAAGATTGGTATCGAATAAGGTCATTCAGTGTCGAATAAAAATATGAAGAGGGGACAGTTCAACCCCCCCCCCAAAAAAAAAAAATCACCTGTTCATTTACAGACCATCATGCCATTCCAAACTTGTATAACTTTATTTTTCCTGTGAAACGCAGAAGGTGAATTTCTTTAAGAATATCTTGGCAACTTTTTATCATGTAATAAAATGAATGATTACTGTTGGATTTAAGTTCTAAAATTACCTGAAAACACCGTAAAAGGATCATAAAAGTGCTCCAAACCTCCCATGTGCTATAAAGTTGTTGTTTTTTTGCAGTCATATATAGTTTTGTGTACACAGATATAAATTTAAATCATATTTCTTTAAAAATTAAATACTTTTAAACCACAAAAGTATTTTAAAAGTAAATACTGGTGCAACTGAGACTCAAACCTGGGAGCATTTTTGCATTTTTATATAAAATTTTAAATACCCCGCTTTCTAATATGTCCTGGGCTACATGATATATCTGTTTTAACTGAGTCACATACTGCTATGATAACCAATAGCATTTGCAAATATGATGTTCCTTCCAACATCCCGCAGTGTACATGTGTTGCCCAAGGCCGCGTTATCCTAATGGGCAACATGGGCTGCAGCCCAGGGCCCCGAACACTAGGGGGCCTCCGAGACAATTCTATTTTGAGTTTTTAAAAACATTTTGATTGACGTAATTATGCGTAAGTGCTACCTAGAGCAGAGGCCCCCAACCACTGGGTCGCAAGAATGTTCTGAAAAAAATTGTATAATAGCTACGTAATAGCTTATGGGATATTTTGTCCTTTAAGAGCCGACTTCAAATAACATCGATTTCCACTCTTGTACAAGGCCGCGGTCTCTCTCTCTCTCTCTCTCTCTCTCTCTCTCTCTCTCTCTCTCTCTCAGCGCATCGGCAATCACATTGCTGTTTTTAGAGTTTGAGTATACAGTACTTGTAAAATACAGAGGTATTATTTATGAATCATTTGCAAATGTACCTCGCAAATCATGTATACGTGTAGACGTTCAACCTTGTAACATCGCAAATGACTGAAAAGTAATTTCAGAATTATCCAGATCAAACCATGATCAAAATAAACTTTAACTGCAGTAATAATATTTTAACGGGTACACTTTTAACGTAAGACAGCATCCAAGACATAATCTATTAAAGACTTCTCCCTGTATTAATTTCGTGTAAGAAGGCTGTGTCTTTATTTCTTGTTTGTGTATGGATCGACTTTTTTCTTAGTTTAACTGTTGGATGGATACACGAATAGCCATCTTCTGTAGTAAGTCCTTACATTAAAAAAATGTATATGCAAAAGCGAAGTTGTAAGATAAGGCAACATGCATGTTTATTCTGTTTCATGTTTATTTCGTTTCGTTTTGTATAGCCCTTTTTATTTTTTTATTTCTGCACCCGTTGCAACTGCGAGCAGCAGAGCAACCTGCCTTCGCTTTTTAAAAATAGTGTGTGTTGATAATAAACGTTTAAACTAAAATTGTGATATGCTGAAAATATTTATTTTAAATAGTTGTTATTATAGGCAAGTGAAGTGTTGATTTGAGAGGATCAATTCATCATACATGTCGTCAACTTGTTGTCGGCCGCTAACCACTAGTTATCATAAAAACTTTAACAAACAAAAACTGCTCTAAAATGTAAATATAAAAGAAATATAACTATTTTGCAATTTAAAACAAAACTGAACTGCTTTAATTGCTGCAAGAGTACACCTGTACAAGCTGTGTAAGCAGTTATTTTTTGCTATTTCTGCGGATTTCTTTTGCAAAATCTATGCGGAATTTTGCAGAATGATTTAAAATGTTTTAAAACGATCCGAGAGAATGTGCGCTGTGAATATTACAAAAAATAAAATATTTTATAACATATTATACATTTTATTAAAGGATTACCCTGAATTAAACTAGACCAATATGAACCAACAGATAATGGATAATGTGCTTTCACGACCATAGAGTTTTATATAATATACACATATTACTGTCTACAGTGTAACAGTAAAAAGAAAAGGCTTCTCATAATAAATGTAGCGTATATAGCAAGATAATTTCATCAATTTAACACGACAATGTATATATATTTATCTTGTAAATGAATTTGAAATAATAAATAATTGTCGTGTCACGTAGCAAGAGAGACGATAGAGATCTCATTAACTTCTCCGCAGTAAGTTTTATTTCAAATTCAAATTTTACATATTAAATAGACTATTATAAAGTTTGTGCTTCTCTCATAAAAACCTCACAGCAGACAGCACAGACTTAAACTTACAAACATACGCGATGCAGTTACTATATCTGCGGACACAGATTCTTAATGGGGAGAATTAAATAGTTCGGACTCGGGCTGAGAATTCTGGGCTCTACTACTTTTGTGTCAACTTGATTATAATAATTTAATTGAGGAATTATATTTAAAGAAGAACAGACAGAAGCACTTTTAGTTGTGAGTTGCATTTAATAAATGTTATTTTCTGGGCTGTTTCTGATTGTAAAATTATTACTTGATAATATTGTTTAATTTATTTAAATAATTTCAGCCTACTTTTGCGTCAACTTGATTTTAATAATTTAATTGAGGAATTATATTTAAAGAAGAACAGACAGAAGCACTTTTAGTTGTGAGTTGCATTTAATAAATGTTATTTTCTGGGCTGTTTCTGATTGTTAAATTATTACTTGATAATATTGTTTAATTTATTTAAATAATTTCAGCCTACTTTGCGTCAACTTGATTTTAATAATTTATTTGAGGAATTATATTTAAAGAAGAACAGAAAGAGGCACTTTTTGTTGTAAGTTTTATTAAATAAATGTTATTTTCTGGGCTATTTCTGATTGTAAAATTATTTGATAATATTGTTTAATTTATTTAAATAATTTTAGCCATTTAATGTTGCACATACGCTGTAAAAACACTGGATTTACTAAAAAAATATAGACAGTGCATCGTTTTTGCATCCCCTTTTTTTAGTAAGTTACTTAAACAATTACGCAATGGGGCACTAAGTAAATCCAGCCTTTATTTTTTTCAGTGTATATTGGGGGGCCTCAAACCAGCTTTAGCCCAGGGCCTCACAAAGGCTTAACCCGGCACTGGTGTTGCCAGAAAAGAGTGCTTTTCCATCAACAGATATTTGGTTTAAAGAGTTGAAAGCTGTTTCCACAGTATATATTGACTTACAGCCCAAAACATGTTTTCTTCCATGCAGTCGTTCAACAAGACATCTCCCTTTGAACTTCATATCTTCATTGTTAGCCGCCTTGTCATCTCGACGAGTGCAATTTGGATTTAGAGTCGCGAGCCGCTGTAAACACAAAGCACTCTGCATTTACTCTTAAAACCGCCCGGCCCATCTACTCTACTGGAGACCAGAAACGGATCTCTTTGAGTCTTCACGCCGTACTGTTATGGAAATGCGCTCGCTCGTCCCGTCCTAAAAGGCTTCTAGCTTCCCGCCGCGTCTCCCGAGCTCCTTTTGTGTTTTTTGAACCGCCTTTAATGCGAAAAAAGACGCCGTCTGATGTACGAAATCCATCTCCACCTTCATCTTCCCACTTTGTTGCGTCCATCTCTGCTGGGGCTCGGGGATTGTTTACAGGGGAAATAAAAATGCAAAGCAATTCAAGTGATTACCAAGACGGTTTGGGTTTAGACCGAATGTTGTCTCACAAAGTATTTCATGCAATACAAGTGTCGTTCTGTTATCTGTAAAGCTAAAATGCACTTTTTCAGTGTGCAGGAGGAAACAAGAGAGACATTTTTTTACTAGATTTCAAGTTATGAAGGCTGCTTTATTGGATTTTACAACGTTATTTGCTGGCAATTCGTACGTATTTTACGAGGTCGGTAATTCGTATGACCGCGATTTGCTTTTGCCCTGTGACATTGGTGCTAAGAGTGAGGTTTCGTTATTGTTGATAATCGTATGTTTTTGTACGATTTACTTCGTACGAATACATACAAATTAGCCAATACGTACGAATTCTCGTGAGATCAGGTTGGATTTTAAACTTATTTTTATCACTTTGTTTATAGTTTCAGATTTTTATTACAATCACAAACCACAATTGTGGTGCAAATAAATCGGTACAAGGTGCCAACGTGAACAGGTTGCGTGATCTCATTCTTAAAAGAAAACAGAACAAAGCTACAGAAGATAAAACAAAACAGACTACATTTTAATACGAGGCTCATTTGCATGAATTGCCTTAATAAATAATGAACGTGCTGCGTTGAGTTGCCATTTGCTACATCAACATAAACACCACAAATATGCGCTGCATCAATCATTAAACTGTCAACCCATATTCGGTGCTTACATTTTCTGTAAAAGTGTATCATACTCATCTGTCTATAATAATATATCATGCTCGACATAAACATAATGAACACTGTTTGACATCTCATTCATGAGCTCTCATTTAACTTTTCTCCCCACCTCATCTCCTCATTCCTTCCTCCAGTGTGTGACGCCGGAGAGTTTTCGTGTGCCGACAGACGCAGCTGTGTTTCTGAAAGTTGGCTCTGTGACGGAGAGCTTGACTGCTCTGATGGTTCTGATGAATCACCAACCATATGTAAGTCCATCAAACAAGACACATTTCCCCCATATACATCACATATGCGTCATGTAACCTCATATACGCTACCGGTATATTGTTTCCTAATTTTTGTGAGTATGTCACATATATGTCACATAACCGTACATACGTCACACATGCATTATGTAACCTGATAATATACATCACATATGTTATTGATTCTTTGCGGAAGTTTACCGGAAGTAAAGTTTGTTTATGTTGTTACTGCTGAAACCGTCTAATCTTAATACATGCATGACCTATTCACTACCAATCAAAGGAACCTTTTCTTTAACTGTAGTTTCGTGAGTTTTAGTATGAGCTTTGTTCTTCATTGAATTTCAGTTTTCTCTAAATGGGTTTTGAAGGACATACAGCAATTTAAATTAAATATCATTACAAAGGTCACAAACCAATTAAACCTGTGTTAAAGAGCTGCATATTCATTTGAATAAACTCATTTCAGAACTTCTAATCGGATGTCACATTACCATAAGGCTGTTTTGTACACTTTCAGCAAGGCGTTTATATGATATCCTTTGTGACCCATGTCAATGAGATTTTAATTTCTTTAAGCTGCACGCAATTGTACCACTTCTTATGATTTATGGCAAATATGAAGGGATTTTTTAAATGCCTTTTGTCATGAATCTGCCTTGTTTTACTCTAGTCTTGAAGCAGGATCACGACAGGCCTATGTTTTGTGTGGTAGCACATGGCCCTTTGTTTGGGCTGTGTGCTTCTCATGTCTCGTCTTTTGACCCCGCCCCCTCATCTAATCGTTATTCATCCAATTATTGTTTGATTCATGTCACCTGTTGCCCTCTTAATTTGCTCCCTTATTTAAAGGGGACATCCCACAAGACTTTTTTAAGATGTCGAATAAATATTTGTGTCCCAAGAGTACGTATGTGAACTTAGCTCAAAATATCATATAGATAGTTTATTTTAACATGGTAAAATTGCCACTTTGTAGGTGTGAGCAAAAATGTGCCATTTTTAGGTGTGTACTTTAAAATGCAAATGAGCTGATATCTGTACTAAATGGCAGGGCAGTGGTTGAATAGTGCAGATTAAGGGGTGGTATTATCCCCTTCTGACATCACAAGGGGAGCCAAATTTCACTGATGCATTTTTTCACATGCTTGCAGAGAATGGTTTACCAAAACAAAGTTACTGGGTTGATCTTTTTTACATTTTTTAGGTTGATAGAAGCACTGGAGATTCAATTATAGCACTAAAACATGGACAAAGTCAGATTTTCATTATGTCCCCTTTAATGCCCTTGTGTTTGCTTTCTTGTGCTGATTCGTTTTGTATTACCTTTGCCACGTGCCAGTGTTAGTCTTGTCTGGAGTATATTGTAAAGAGAAGTTTTGTCAAGTTCTTTTTGTTGTTAGTCATGTCTGCTTACCCGATTTTCCCCCCTTGTGGGTCTTTGTTTCCCTGTTTTGTTTAAATAAGTCTGCTTGTGTTCATTTAAAGCCTGCGCCTGGGTTCTTTCTCTCTTTTCTGGAGATCCTTGACACCTTTGCCTTGTGCTTCTTTAAAAAAAATGACCATATAGCTTAATGAGATATAGCAAGCAATCAAAAGCTACAGTAATAAGAAAAAAATGTTTTTGAAGTGCTCTGCAGTTTTTATAAGGTGTAATACACTCTTTCAGTTTCACCATTCTGAGAAATATAAAGAGAAGATCAAATATTTAGTTTGTCAGTCTCATCATTGTCTTGTAAAAAAAATAAAAAATATTGGACGTAGAAAAGCGCATTCATGTTACATCATTCATGAGATCAGACAACCGCTGAGGTCAGTTGCTTTCAGCGAAGCATGAAGTAAAGGTGAACATGATGTATCGTAAAATCGCACCAGTCATACTTTAATTTAATTAAAGGTGCGGTGAATCAAATTTGTTATATAAGAGGTCATCATACTTAAATGAACATCCTGCAAGTTTCAAAACTGAAAGCGTCTGTGCTCCTGATATATAACCATTTTTGGCACCAAGCCAGGAAAATTGTCTATTCAGGAATGTGCCGAAATATGACGTCAGAGTAGAATTGAAACACCTCCCAATCCCAAATACAACGACCACTTTTGTAGCCCCGCCCACAGCTTCGTGTGACACACGTGTGGGCCAGGGGCAAAGCAACCATCCAGTGTCTCAACAATCAATCATGTCTTTAAAGATTGCCAAATGTTACCAAAATGACTTTTAAAAACATTTTTCCTGAAAGACTTTTATTTAGACGCGGTGATCTGTTATGAGTACCCATGGAAACGGAGTGTTCGGTTGTGGAAGAACCGTCTGGGAACAACACAGACGCTGTATACCTTAACTCGGAAGCTCATAACATTAGGAATGCGTGGTTAAAGTTTGTTTAAAGAAGTTCCAGCTCGCGTGGGGAGTGTTTGTTTACTTTGTGTACCACAGATTTATTTGTAAAGAAGCCACATGTTGCTGCTATATATATGTTGCACTAATATTGCATCTGACAGGAATGACACAACAGTACACACAATAAGTAAAACATTTTACTTTATTTAAGTTACTACGTTTTACTATTGCTTAGTAAGAGATCACTTGATATGTCCTGTTGTAACATCAGTGTCTAAACACGTTTTAATTTACTAAAAACATTAAACGATTAATAAAGGTGCAACACCTAACAATACGACTGTAATTTAACGGTAGAAATATACAAAGTTATTGATAAGGAAGGACTTACCAGCCGCAATTTAGATTCTGATGCCCGCTTACTGTGTTGTTTACTGTAATTTAGGCAAGTTGCATTTGAAAGGTCCACAACTCAACAAAGCTTTTTTATCATATAACTGTGGTATGTAACGTTACGTGTATGTAAGAGCAACCTCATAAGCACAATAGAAATTTACAAAGTTATTGATAAGGACTTACCAGCTGCAGTTTAGATTCTGATGCGCGCTTACTGTGTTGTATACGGTAATTTAGTCACGTTCTCGTTTCTACTTTACTATACGTATTGTCATTTATGTGTATCAACTTTAGCACCCAGAATCTTTTTGTGTCTCAAACATATTTGTGTTCGGCTGCTATTTTTACAAATTAATGTTTTTAAAACATTTCCCAACATGTAATGAAGCTGTCCAATTATAGCAGTGTGCATTTACGTCCAGGTCTTCGATGCGGCCCGCCTCTTCAAACGAAGCTTCAGCATCAGAACCATGTTACAAAATAGCCTATTACTTATTGCTTTTGATGTTTTTGATTGTAAAAACCACGCAAACATGATAAGTAGACCTCAGACAACAGTATAAAACAATAAAATCGACAAATTCATTGCCCCTTTAAAGTTATAGCTTTGAAGTTAAAGCTACATTAATCATGTAAGTTTGATGACTACAAGACAGCTGGTTTAAATAAGTTCAATATTTGAATAGACTTTTGTATATAAAGTGTGTTTTCATTTATAAACGCTCACTCATTTGCCTTCCTGCTTATCAACGCCTGTACAGCTGTGATTTCTTTGATGGCTTCGTCACTTTCTTCTTTGAAGAACCATCTGTGAATTAGAAACCCTTTCCTTGTATTTTCATACAATACAGAGCTAATAAGCTCACTGTAAAAAAAAAATCTTTTTGCACTTAAATTTTTAAGTTGAATTAACTTGAATTTACAAGTCATTTTAACTGTATTGTATATATTTTTTTACAGTTCTATAATACGCTATACCATAGGATATGAAGGATAACATTGGGATCATTCTAATAGTTATCATTGACAGCAAATCAGAATCCTTGTGCATTTAAATGAAAAAACTTTAGATTTTAGGTGTTACCCATTCAAGTCATTTTTTACGTTGATCCAACTTCTACTTTTTACAGTGTGCATATCATTTTTATACATGTCTTAAAATAATAGCCATTAAGCATACATTGCATGCATTTTAAGGGGGTGCCGTCGGCCAACCATGTGGGAATGGCTCTGCACCAAGGGGTCAGGTTCTCAAAATCCATCATTTATGCCTCTGGTTTGTTTCATAAAAATGAATCAAAAGTGTTTAAGCAAGACCTCCTCGATAATACCCTGTGTTAGGCTGGAGGGCGGCCACGGTCGACGCCATCAGAGGAAAGCTAAAACAATAAAAAAGTGCTGAATTAATGAGGTTGCATCACCCTCCAGATTTTGTGCTTTCGTCTTGTGCCGCCTGTATACTTCTGAACATCTCATGAGATACAGAGACCCTGAGAGAAAGAGAGGGACGTGAGATATTTTTAAACAATTCTCCTATTTGTTGAATTACGTATTCGCTTTTTACCGGGATTATGAAAGTGGAGCAGCGGTCTGCTGGGAAAAGCCTTGGGGGGAAACCTGTGTATGTGATTCTATTCTCCTAAACTCTTGGAGATAAACCAAGTTACAAGGAAATTGGAAATTAAGGAGTCAGGTGTAGCTTGGGCCAAGACTTTTGTTGCGTGGAGGTTTTGGCAGTGGTCACTTCTGTACTGTCACTCTCATGAAATGTCAAGCCATCCAAAATTGGTGATTCACGAGATGGCATGATATGCTAGTCTTTGGTGCTTAAAGAGGCACTCCACTTTTTTGAAAATAGACTTATTTTCCGGCTTCCCTAGAGTTGAACATTTGATTTTTGCCGTTTTGGAGTCCATTCAGCCGATCTCCGGGTCAGGCGCTACCACTTTTAGCATAGCTTAGAACCATCCATTGAATCTGATTAGACCATTAGCATTGTGCTAAAAATAACCAGAGTTTCAAAAAATTTCCTATTTAAAACTTGACTCTTCTGTAGTTACATCGTGTACTAAGACCGAAAACTCGCTAAGGGGGTAAAAACTATGGTAATACAGGACTGTAAGTGGGCGGGGCTTTATCAATGTGACCTCACATTGATAAGACAATCGAAACGGCATGTCCACTGAAACTACTTTGGTTTAATGGGGATTAAAAAAAACAACATTATGTCCAAACACCTTGTAAAAGTGGATGTTGCATAATAGGTGCCATTTAATGCTATGTTAGTCAACTATTTCTCTGTCTTCTCTAGGCTTGCAGCAGGTAAAGATAAGATGTCCTGTCAATCATCTGCAGTGTCTGGGCACCCACAGATGTGTTCATTACAGTAAACTCTGCAACGGAGTACGGGACTGTGAGGACGGTTACGACGAGGGCGTACACTGTCGTGGTGAGTTTTGGCAAAATCCTCCATTTGAAAAAAGTCTCCATTGCGAAAGTTGTATGCATTGTTTAAAGGTGCAGTGTGTAATTTTTAGAAGGATCTGTTGACAGAAATGCAAAATAATATACAAAACTATATTATCAGTGGTGTATAAAGACCTTACATAATGAACCGTTATGTTTTTATTACTTTAGAATGAGACGTTTTTATCTACATACACCGAGGGTCCCCTTACATGGAAGTCGCCATTTTGTGCCACCATGTTTCTACAGAAGCTCTTAATGGACAATTTTTTTTATTAAGTTGTCTACAATCATGACATTTTTGTCCTGTGGTGGCTACCGTAGCTTCTCTATGCATTTCAAAAGCAAGGGGTGAGCTGTGAACTGAGCTGTTGGTTGCAATTTCGAACCTCACCACTAGATGCCGCTAAAATGTACACACTGCACCTTTAATTTCAAGTGTAAAATCTTACGTGTAATCAACTTGAAATTACAATTAATTTCTTCATTCGTGTAAGGAGTTTCAAGTGAGAAGTTGCAAAAATATTAAAAATATAAAATATAAAAATTAAGTTGAATTAGCTTAAGTTATTTGAACTTTATTTTGTATGATTTATAGCAACTCCTCACTACACTGTAAAAAGTGAAAAGTTGGATCAACTTAAAATATAATTTCAATTGGTAACACTTAGAAACATATACATTTTTTAATTGACTTTAGGTAAAAATGTTAAAAAATTCGTTGAATGTGAAAAATGTAGCTTATTCGTATTATTTTATACGGCCACATTCGTACATTTTTTAACGATTTGCCTTGACCCCTATGACGTTGGGGGCGGGGTTAGGTGCAGGGTTTCGTTATTGTTTTTTATGATAATCATATGTTTTTGCACGATTAATTTCTCGTAAATTAACCAACTCGTAAAAATATGTATGAATTCTCGTGAGTTCAGGATGGTTGATCCCACTTTTCACTAGTCAAGAAAGTTGAAACTAATTAAACTTAAAAATGTAAGTACAACAAAGAATTTTTACAGCGTATGGATTTGTCTCTTAAAGGGACAGTACACCCCCCAAAAATTCTGTATATTTGTTATTCACTTTCGCATAGTTTTAGACCTGTTTGACTCTCTTTTTGAAACACAAATGCAGATGTTTGGCAGAGAGTAAGTGACTAAACCCACACTCCCCATTTACTTTTTTTTTTTTTTTTAAATGACCACTGCCAACTTTTGTTAGAAACATTGTAACTTTTTTTACATAGGAACAACATGTATCAGTCTATATTTATTCAGAGGCTAGGTCACATTTTGTCTATTTTTAAAATTATACCGATTCGTGAAACAGTCTTTGCTTAAATGTGCCGTTGAGACGGTTAAGATGAGACTGAAATGACAAGGGACCTTGTTAAAAATAAACTTCAGTCGCTTGTTTCTGACGCAGAGTTGCTTCAGAAGGTCACGCAGAGTGACAGACACCAAACTACAGCAAACAACGGTTACGACAGACAGAAGTTTCAGAAGTTTCGACAGACTTTCCCCCAATTTACTGTGATCAAAAATGCGTCGTCGTTGTGTGAATATGGGCGCATAGTTGTGAGTTGTAGCCACAGTATAGCTTTAATGGCTAGTTTAGCTTTGAGTTTTGAAAGGCATGGTTTGTTTTTATAGTACATCAAGCTCTTTCATTTCAAAAGCGCTTTTAAAATAAAAAACTTTAGATGTTCAGATTAAAAAAAAATTCTGGTATTTGAGATAGCAAGAGAAAATGTTTGACGCACGAAGTACCATTGCAAAAACTGCACTTTTTTGTGACTTGACAGTCTGTCAAAATTGAATTTGTGTTGATGGCCATAACTTGAAGTGCTTGTTGTAACCAAAAGTCCCCAAATGCTGGCAGTATGTCAAAGCAAGTTTAAAAAATGTGATATGTTGTTGTCCGATAAAGGGTGCTTCGGAGGGAAATAAAAGACAAAAGTCTTTCTTGATGCCCAATAGCCAGTTTTGCAATGTTTGCAAAATCAAACGTCAAGACTACAAAATATAATTTAAGCTTTTTACAGTGTGTTCGACATTAACGCAGCAAAAGTGCAAGCGTTTAAAGTCTGTTTGGAGAGATAAGCGCAGTTAGCTTAATGTAGTAATGGCTTTCTGCTAAGTGGCAATTACTGTTGCTGCTCATGATGAAGTGAAGATCGCATTATTTGACATTGCGGTGTAGACATGAGGAAGCCCAAAGATTTATATTGAAACCAAGCTTAGTTAACATCTAAAGGATTTGATGTATTGCAGCCGAGCGCGCTTAACCGCCGAGACACATGAGCTACGTCGCTCGCGTCCGCGCATGTTTAATTATGGCCGTAATAAATGAACATATGGAGGTATTTATCAGCTTCACCTTGAGGTGAACTGCGCATTTTTACCTCGCTTTACGTTTTATGTTCTTCTCAATCTTAGTCTTGGTCTGGTTTCAAAGGAAATAAAAATTTGCATTGCGGGACGGCAGTTATGGATGTTAGAGGTTCTCCCGAGGAGCGTGTTGGAGCGGTTTAGGATTGCTCTCCGCGCACCTGTCATAACTAAACATTCATAATTTACATTACAAGTCCGCTGAGCAGATATCAGCTCTCGCTCCTCAAGGTATTTTCGAATCTGGGACGGTACAGAGAAAGAGAGAAAACAAGACCATATCTTTTCCTCCCCAGCTTTTACTATTCGTTCACGTGGCGTAGACTTACAATTCTGTTTCTCATTAAAGTTACCATTTTTAGACTTACGGTTTAACCCTGTTTATTTAACAAATGCATCTTCTCGTACTGTGCACAATGGATATGTGCAACTTTCATGAAAATGTAATAAACTCTCCCTTTGATATTGCTTTTCTTCTCTGTTGACATAACCAAGGCTGTGTGGGTGGGAAAAAAACAATATCAATCGAATTGAGTGTGTTTTTTTTGTGTGTTGTCACGCATGCCTCCTGGTTTTTATGAATTGGGGTTCTTTCAAATCCTTAACCCTATTTTGAGTATAGGCCTAGTTATATTTGTATTAGCAAACAATGCTAAAATCTTGGTCTACAATACATCACGAATGCATAACAAAGAAAGTCCTACTCATGTACTAAATGTATTGTTTTGTGATATGAATGTTATTAAACATTCTTAACATGCTTAATTAGACTTAATTAGACTTAATTATAGTCATTAAACTTTTTTACTGAAAAAAAAAACATGTTAAAGGAATAGTCTACTCATTTTCAATATTAAAATATGTTATTACCTTAACTAAGAATTGTTGATACATCCCTCTATCATCTGTGTGCGTGCACGTAAGCGCTGGAGCGCGCTGCGGCGCTTCGATAGCATTAAGCTTAGCCCCATTCATTCAATGGTACCATTTAGAGATAAAGTTAGAAGTGACCAAACACATCAACGTTTTTCCTATTACAAAATAAAACGTAGCGCTTTTCTAAGCGGATTTAAAAGAGGAACTATATTTTATGGCGTAATATCACTTTTGGGAGTACTTCGACTCGGCGCAGTAACACCCTCCCTCTCCCATTATGAGAGTGAGAAGGGGAGCGGACTTTTCAGGCGAGTCGAAGTACTCCCAAAAGTGCTATTACGCCATAAAATATAGTTCCTCTTTTAAATCCGCTTAGAAAAGCGCTATGTTTTATTTTGTACCACCAAACTTGCTCGTATAACTACTCGTCTTAAATAGGAAAAACGTTGATGTGTTTGGTCACTTCTAACTTTATCTCTAAATGGTAGCATTGAATGAATGGGGCTAAGCTAAATGCTATTGAAGCGTCGCAGCGCGCTCCAGCGCTTACGTGCACGCACACAGATGATAGAGGGATGTATCAACAATTCTTAGTTAAGGTAATAACATATTTTAATATTGAAAATGAGTAGACTATTCCTTTAACTCTTTCACCCCCAGCGTTTTTTAAAAAAGTTGCCTGCCAGCGCCAGCGTTTTTCATGATTTTCACCAAAGTTTAATGCCTTCCAGAAAATGTTCTTCTTTGAATATATAAACATACAATATACCAAATGAAAGAACAGACCCTCTGCTTTCAAACAAAAAAAAAACGTTTCTTCCTACCTATAGTGGTTCTTTTGTAATCAGCTTTTGAATATGGGTAGGTTTCTGCAAAAACACCACATTTTGAGCAAAAAGCAGATATAATTCCATTTTTGTGACAGACTTTTCATAGAGATCCCATTCAGAGCGATCTTTAAAACAGACACGGACATGCAGCAGCTTGTCATAGGGCAATACTTCCGGGTTTAAAAGTTGCGGAAGTGCGCCACCTAGTGGATAAAAGTGGTATTGCGGAAAGACGGAAAATCTCGTCATTGGCGGGGAAGCGTTTTCTCTTAATTGACGAGATATCTCGTCAATGGCGGGGAAAGAGTTAAGCTACATAGTAAAAAAACAATGGTAGCCATACTGTACTGTGGTAACCATAGGTAAACTAATTGAAGTATTTTTTTTTTAAGTTTATCCAACATTTCACTTTATACAGTAGTAGGCATGCATTTTTCTTTTTTTTTAGGTCGAAGCAGAAATGCACTTTTTTCATGTCTGTACCTTTAAATGCAAATGAGCTACAGCTCCTCACTCTCTTACAAACAGACAGTGAGCGATTTCAGTTCAAATAGATCTGATTAAAGGAAAACACCAAATTTTTCAATATTTTACTATGTTTTTATCTCAACTTAGACCAATAAATACATCCCTATCTTTTATCAATGCGTGCACTTAATCTTTGTACAGCGCGTTGTGAATGTGTTAGCATTTAGCTTAGCCCCATTCATTCCTTAGGATCCAAACAGGGATGAATTTAGAAGCCACCAAACACTTCCATGTTTCCCTTTTTAAAGGTCCCGTTCTTTCTGTGTTTTTAAAGCTTTGATTGCGTTTACAGTGCGCAATATAACATGTTTTTATGTTTCACGTGTAAAAAACGTGGTATTTTTCATACAATTTACTTATCTTTATAGCGCTGTTTTCACTGTCCTAAAAACTGGCTGATGGCTTCCTTGTTCTATGAAGTCCCTCCTTCAGAAATACGTATCAAGTTCTGATTGTGTAGCTTGTTCAGTGTGTTGTGATTCGACAGTAGCTTAGCTGGCGACTGATGTATTCCTTTGGGCGTTTAGTCAAAAAAACTGTTCTACTGACGTCATTAAAGCAGGAAGTAGAGGGCTGTAGTACAAGCCGGCCATTCGCTGTAGGTTTTGAAAGGCGAATTCTGTTAAAGAAAATATATCGCCTGCAGTGAACTTTGAGCTTTATCATTTACAGGTATTATTTATGCTATTATAGCAACATTACACACTAACTACGGTTTAAAAAATGGGATTAGAAAGAATGTGACCTTTAAAGACTGTTAAGGCCACTACACACTGGTCAGACAGACTCCAACAGACTCCAACAGACGCGTCTGTTGGACTCTGTCTGACCAGTGTGAAACCCCTGTTGGCAGTTGTTGGATCAAAGTCAATGAGACTTTAGAATGTGGTTGTCTGTTGGTGTCTGTTGGGTCTGTTGGTGTCTGTTGGAGTTGGTAGTTGTCTGACCAGTGTGAACTGGCCTTTACATGAGTCATTACTCTGCGCTAAGGTCGAAGTGCTGCAAACTAAGTGCTCTTCCGCAATACAATACACACTCACCTAAAGGATTATTAGGAACACCATACTAATACTGTGTCTGACCCCCTTCCGCCTTCAGAACTGCCTAAATGTGCCTCTATGTGGCAGTGATTCAACAAGGTGCTGAAAGCATTCTTTAGAAATGTTGGCCCATATTGATAAGATAGCATCTTGCAGTTGATGGAGATTTGTGGGATGCACATCCAGGGCACGAAGCTCCCGTTCCACCACATCCCAAATATGCTCTATTGAGTTGAGATCTGGTGTCTGTGGGGGCCATTTCAGTACAGTGAACTTATTGTCATGTTCAAGAAACCAATTTGAAATGATTCGAGCTTTGTGACATGATGCATTATCCTGCTGGAAGTAGCCATCAGAGGATGGGTACATGGTGGTCATAAAGGGATGGACATGGTCAGAAACAATGCTCAGGTAGGCCGTGGCATTTAAACTTGCCCAATTGGAACTAAGGGGCCTAAAATGTGCCAAGAAAACATCCCCCACACCATTACACCACCACCACCACCAGCCTACTCAGTGGTAACAAGGCATGATGGATCCATGTTCTGTTTACACCAAATTCTGACTCTATCATCTGAATGTCTCAATAGAAATCAATAGAATTTTTTCCAGTCTTTAACTGTGCAATTTTGGTGAGCTTGTGCATATTATAGCCTCTTTTTCCTATTTGTAGTGGAGATGAGTGGTACCCGGTGGGGTCTTGTGCTGTTGTAGCCCATCCGCCTCAAGGTTGTGCGTGTTGTGGCTTCACAAATGCTTTGCTGCATACCTCGGCCCATTCTCCTCTGACCTCTAACATCAACAAGGCATTTTCACCCACAGGACTGCCACATACTGGATGCTTTTCCCTTTTGCTGTTGTTAGAGATCATACCCTCAACCTTTATGCTGATAAATACCTTTTTATGTTGAATTTTACTGCATTAAAGCATTTTTAAAGCCGTAAACTATTCGTCTAGGTCAAAACTGCCAAAATCTCTTGTATATCAAAAACCATGTGAACAGTCTGCCAGCTATTTGACACGTAAACAGGTAACTAACCTTGACAAAGTTCTTCTTTTTTCTAAAAGGAATAAAAACTGATTTTTCAACTTGTGAAGCACCGCATGGCATTTTGAAACCCTTGCTATTTTTCTAGTTGTGTGGGGATTTGTTTTGTCAGTGAGGAATGGAGTTTGCCTTCGGGTGACCATCCGCGGCCCACAAGACACTCGACAAAGAGAATATAAAGGGCTTTGTATGTGTGTGTTTCTATGTGATTGCCTATCTTTATATTTTCCCATGTATTGGTTTTTCTCTCACAGATTATATGAGGTCGTGTGCGCCTGATAAAGACTTATATGTTTTTTTACTTTTATTTAGGCAGTGTTCTGGTGTCAGACTGACTAGATGTAGATGTGTGAAATGAATAACTTAACAAGAGACGGTGAAGGGTTCGGGGAGAGAGATAACAACGCTGAGACAAAAGGAGTGTCGCACATTTAATTACTGTAAAACACACATTCATACACGCGTCGCACACATTTCAAAGCTTTTGCTGGGAAGATCTGAAGATTCGGTGGGTAGATTTGGTGGGTAGCCACGCCCACAATGAAGTCTCATTGGGCCAAAGTCACAATAAATTTCCAACCATCTCATAAATGGGAGCTCATGGGGTCGTGGATTTGATTGGTCAAAAAATGGTCGCTAGTTAGTGTAGTGTAGTAGGTTCAAATATGCATTCATTTGGTACCAATTTGTACCTCTGAGGTATTAATATGAACTCTTTTGAAAAGGTACCGCCCCTGTGACATCTAGGGACCAAATTAACCTTTTTTTTTACCATTTTTGCCTAAACGCACGGCATTTAGCTGAGGCTTATCTAAAAAAAGCACAAGTAAAACATCTGCTATGATTGTCATTAAACGCATCCATCTATATGTTGCTTCCACAAATAGGCATATTTTAAATGTCAGTAAATAAAAATATGTTTTTCTTCCTCAAGCACAATTCTACATTTTCCATATGTGCATTTGTACGCTGATACTTCAGTCGAGTCGAATGTCTTTCCATAAAATCCCGGCGCAGGCAAAAGGTCGTTTTGAATTTACTGTGCAATCATTTAGTCATTTGTGTCTGATGTTGTACTACACCAGACATGAAGGATGGGCGTCCTGCCCTCTGGGCTTGAAAAGCTCCCTTATTTCACACATCCATTGACTCCACATTTATAGCACAAAGGAAATGCTAAAGCTCATAAACTTTATTTCTTCGTGACAGCACGGACCGTAACCTTGAAAATGTGCTGAGTGTCCCTCTCTTGCTGGCAGAACTCTTGTTTTTTTTGCTGTCTCTTTCTGTCCACAGTTTCACAGTGTCCTGCTGTTACCCTGAGCAAAGGATTTTGAGTTTAAACTCAGTCCGTTCTCTCAGACAAACCCGTGGGTATTATGGCAATGGCATACTGGCAGACTAATTTTGCATATTGCAGTATGTATCCTGTTGAGGGTTTTCTGTATGAAATACCTGAATTACCTGCCACATTTCCCAAAGTGTGCACCGGAGCATTTTATTTTATTTTTAAATCCTTTCGACTGGACTGCCAAGGCATTCCTAAAAGAGATTTTTTTATACACAATTGGTTAAAAATGGATATGTCTGCCTGTCTGTCTGTCTGTCTGTCTGTCTGTCTACTGTATCTATTTGTCTCCATCCATTTGTCTGTCTATCTGCTGTATCTGTCTGTCTGTCTGTCCATAGTTCTGTTTGTTTATCTACTCTGTCTCTCGTCTATCATTCTGTTTGTTTATCTACTGTGTCTGTCTGTCTGTCTATCCACTCATCTGTCTGTCTGCCTGTCTGTCTATTTGCTGTATCTATCTATCTGTCTGTCTGTCCAACCTTCTGTTTGTTTATCAACTGTGTCTGTCTGGCTGTCCATCAATCTGTCTATTTCTATCTATGTCTATGCGTTTTTATGTCTATGGTATCTATCTGTATATCTATTTGTCTGTCTGCCTTTCTGTCTATCTTCCCTGTCTCTCTATCTGCTGTGTCTGTCTGTCTGTCTGTCTGTCTGTATTTCCATCATTTTATGTCTATCGTATCTGTCTGTTTGTCTGTCTGTCTGTTTATCTTTTGTGTATGTCTGTCTGTCTATCTACTCTATCTGTCTGTCTGTCTGTCTGTCTGTCTGTCTGCTGTGTCTGTTTATCTACTCTATCTGTCTGTCTATCTGTTGTGTCTGTCTGTCTACTCAATCTGTCTGTCTTACTGCTGTGTCTGTCTGTCTGTCGGTCTATCTGCTGTGTTTGTCTGTCTGTCTGTCTGTCTGTCTGTCTGTCTGTCTACTCTATCTGTCTATCTGCTGTGTCTGTCTGTCTATTTGTCTGTCTGTCTGTCTATCTACTCTATCTGTCTATCTGCTGTGTCTGTCTGTCTATTTGTCTGTCTGTCTGTCTGTCTTTCTGTCTGACTGTCGGTCTGTCTGTCTGTCTGTCTGTTGTGTCTGTCTATCTACTCTATCTATCTGTCTGTCTGTCTTTCTGCTGTGTCTGTCAGTCTATCTACTCTATCTGTCTGTCTGTCTATCTACTCTATTTGTCTGTGTGTCTATCTACTCTATCTGTCTGTCAGTCTATCTGCTGTGTCTATCTGTCTACTCTATCTGTTTGTCTATCTGTCTGCTGTGTCTGTCTATCTACTCTGTCTGTCTGTCTGTCTGTCTATCTGCTGTGTCTGTCTGTTTGTTTGTCTGTCTGTCTGTCTGTCTGTCTGTCTACTCTATCTGTCTGTCTGTCTATCTGCTGTGCCTGGCTGTCTGTCTGTCTGTCTATATACTATATCTGTCTGTCTGCTGTGTCTGTCTGTCTACTCTGTTTGTCTGTCTGTCTGTCTGTCTGTCTGTCTGCTGTGTCTGTCTGTCTATCTACTCTATCTGTCTATCTGCTGTGTCTGTCTGTCTATTTGTCTGTCTGTCTGTCTGTCTGTATGTCTATCTACTCTATCTGTCTATCTGCTGAGTCTGTCTGTCTACTCTATCTGTCTGTCTTTCTGCTGCATCTGTCTGTCTGTCTGTCGGTCTATCTGCTGTGTCTGTCTGTCTGTCTATCTACTCTATCTGTCTATCTGCTGTGTCTGTCTGTCTGTCTGTCTGTCTTTCTTTCTTTCTTTCTTTCTGTCTGTCTGTCTGTCTGTCGGTCTATCTGCTGTGTCTGTCTGTCTGTCGGTCTATCTGCTTTGTCTGTCTGTCTGTCTATCTACTCTATCTGTCTATCTGCTGTGTCTGTCTGTCTTTTTGTCTGTCTGTCTGTCTGTCTGTCTGTCTGTCTGTCTGTCTTTCTTTCTGTCTGTCTGTTGTGTCTGTCTATCTACTCTATCTGTCTGTCTGTCTTTCTGCTGTGTCTGTCAGTCTATCTACTCTATCTGTCTGTCAGTCTATCTGATGTGTCTGTCTATCTACTCTGTCTGTCTGTCTGTCTATCTGCTGTGTCTGTCTGTTTGTCTGTCTGTCTGTCTGTCTGTCTACTCTATCTATCTGTCTGTCTATCTGCTGTGTCTGTCTGTCTGTCTGTCTGTCTATATACTATATCTATCTGTCTGTCTGTCTGTCTACTCTATCTGTCTATCTGCTGTGTCTGTCTGTCTGTCTACTCTATCTGTCTATCTGCTGTGTATGTCTGTCTATTTGTCTGTCTGTCTGTCTGTCTGTCTGTCTGTCTGTCTGTCTGTCTGTCTATCTACTCTATCTGTCTGTCTGCTGAGTCTGTCTGTCTGTCTGCTGTGTCTATCTGTTTGTCTGCTGTGACTATCTATCTACTCTATTTGTCTGTCTGTTGTGTCTGTCTATCTACTTGATCTGTCTGTCTGTCTGTTTATTTGCCTGTCTGTCTGTCTGTCTGTCTGTCTGTCTGTCTATCTACTCTATCTGTCTATCTGCTGAGTCTGTCTGTCTACTCTATCTGTCTGTCTTTCTGCTGCGTCTGTCTGTCTGTCTGTCTGTCGGTCTATCTGCTGTGTCTGTCTGTCTGTCTTTCTTTCTGTCTTTCTGTTGTGTCTGTCTATCTACTCTATCTGTCTGTCTGTCTTTCTGCTGTGTCTGTCAGTCTATCTACTCTATCTGTCTGTCTGTCTATCTACTCCATTTATCTGTGTGTCTATCTACTCTATCTGTCTGTCAGTCTATCTGCTGTGTCTGTCTGTTTGTCTGTCTGTCTGTCTGTCTACTCTATCTATCTGTCTGTCTATCTGCTGTGTCTGTCTGTCTGTCTGTCTGTCTATATACTATATCTATCTGTCTGTCTGTCTGTCTGTCTGTCTACTCTATCTGTTGTTTCTGTCTGTCTGTCTACTCTATCTGTCTATCTGCTGTGTATGTCTGTCTATTTGTCTGTCTGTCTGTCTGTCTATCTACTCTATCTTTCTGTCTGCTGAGTCTGTCTGTCTGTCTGCTGTGTCTATCTGTTTGTCTGCTGTGACTATCTATCTACTCTCTTTGTCTGTCTGTCTGTCTGTTTATCTACTTGATCTGTCTGTCTGTCTGTTTATCTGCCTGTCTGTCTATTTGCTCTGTCTGTCTGTCAATCTACTCTATCTGTCTGTCTGTCTGTCTATCTACTTGATCTGTCTGTCTGTTTATCTGCCTGTCTGTCTATTTGCTCTGTCTGTCTGTCAATCTACTCTATCTGTCTGCCTGTCTGTCTATCTACTTGATCTGTCTGTCTGTTTATCTGCCTGTCTGTCTATTTGCTCTGTCTGTCTGTCAATCTACTATATCTGTCTGTTTGTCTGTCTGTCTATCTGCTGTGTCTGTTTGTCTGTCTGTCTGCCTGCCTGCTTGCTTGTCTGTCTTGTCTACCTACCTACCTATACTGTATCTGTTTATCTACTTTGTCTGTCTGTCTGTCTGTCTGTCTGACTGACTATCTATCCCATGTCAAACAGCAAGTGTTTCAATGTAGTAATCAGTATTGTTGAACTAGTATGCAACACTGACATAAACATAGACATACAGAAGTAGAGGTAATAGCATATAGACTAATAACAGTGATTTATTTAAACAAATGAGTCTAAACTGAATGTACTCGCAAACAACCCCTCATTTGAGCAGAACAGATGTACAAATCTCTTTCCTCTCCTGTGGAATAAGAGTGATAGATTCATCCCTCGCTCGCCGGCTGTTTTATATTAATTGCGCCGTCCGTTGTCACTCATGCGTACACAGCGTATGTTTCTGCAAGCTTGCTACTCAATCGCTTTCTCTGCCTCTGTAAATTCCAGCAATTGAACGCAAATCAAAGGATACAAATGATAAAACAAACTTCAGGACGTGTAACAGGCCTGACAGCTGTTCATGCGCAATCGAAGTTCAGACGAAAAACAGCTTTCGGCACGCGCTGTTTTCAAGGCCGTAGCGGCAGGCACGAATGAATTTCAAAGATGGGAAAGGCCTGACTAGCTCGAAATTGGGACTTGAGTCCCTTTTTGACCCAACATTGAAAATAACCCAGCATTTATTGTGTGTAGTTTTACTATTCAAAAGCATTACTCATGATGTAAATAGCAGTGTAATAATGTAGCAGTGTGATAATGTACGATACATTCACACGGGGCGAAAGCGTTAACGCTTGACGGAAGGCTTGTCTTAAGCGTGGCCAACAGCCAATCACAGTGGCCGCAACACATGCTCCGGTCTTGCATAAAAGTAATTGGCTGACTCACACTAGTGGACATTACATTTTAGACTATAAAATGTCCACAGCTCCAAAGGTTTCCATGAATCCAATTCGGCTTGATCTGTATCAAATTAAATTTGCCAAAAATTTGGTTTCGCCTTTAAAAACATCAAACGTCCTTGATCTGATCTACCCTCACTTTTTATCTCCCGCTTAACAATTCGCTGTTAACATTCTCGCTTTTTCCGGAGTGACGGATGCAGCATGAATGTCCACCGCTATGTTTATTCTACGCCAAAACCACCAAAAGCATTATAAACGACCATGGCCTCTTTGAAAGTAATGCTTCATCTCTCATGGGCTTCGAGTGTACTACATACTACAGGTGTTAGTTAGGAAACAGTCTTTTGTATTTTACCTTTGAATGTCCCTATGGTAATAACACACTTGCCTCAGTTTTCCCCTCTGCATGCACAGTCCCTAATGAATATAAGAAATTGAATAAGGCGGCCCACACAGCAAGGCGAATAAACACAGAAACACAAAGAAACAGCATACAAAATATGGCTTTTATATAATGGGCACACACGCCGTAAACAAAGGTGTACGATAATTGGAATGCCATCGCATGCTTACAATTTATTTACGATCCCCGGTGAAACATAATTTTACTCCTTATGGTTGTGTTTGATCAAGTTAAGCATAGCATTAGGAACGTATTATGCTTGGACTGGCGAAGGTAGTTTAGCTAATGGATAAATTATGCGTACTGATATCACATGGTATTGTTAGCCGTAATCTAGAATAGGTCATTCTGTTTATTGTGTTATGTTATTAGTGTTGAATACTATTATACTGAAGCATGTAAAGACATAAGGCTCATTCACACCAATAATAAAAACCATAAAGATAACTATAACGGTAACTATATTAGCGGTCACAATAGTGGACAGTAACATTTTGTGTATTATAAGCTCGCGGTCTGCAGTTTCACATTTTAAATGTAAAAGCACTTTAAATTAGAATGGATTTTGATTGGCTGTTAATTTAATTTAATTTAATTTAATTTAATTTAATTTAATTTAATTTAATTTAATTTAATTTAATTTAATTTAATTTAATTTAATTTAATTTAATTTAATTTAATTTATTTTATTTTATTTTATTTTATTTTATTTTATTTTATTTTATTTTATTTTATTTTATTTTATTTTATTTTTTAAACTTTATCTGTCTCCCAAAGACATCCAAGCCCAGCCGGGTTGTCAAAGTTTTTCAAATCTTAGTGTGCCGATAATTGTGTTAATATTAAAGGGACACTCCACTTTTTTTTTTTTTTTTGAAAATAGGCTCATTTTAGAGCTTCCCAAGGACTTTGCTGCTGTAACATGACTGCAGAAGGCGCAATGATATTACACAGCGCCCGGAAATAGTCCCCTTGGTTTATTTCAATAGCAGGGGACAATTTTCGGACACTGCGTAATATCATTGCGCCTTCTGCAGTCATGTTACAGCAGCAAAGTCCTTGATTATTTTGCCAGAATGAGAGTATAGTACACAATGTAACTACAGAAGAGTCAAGTTTTAAATCGGAATAACATCAAAACTCTTTGGTTATTTTTTAGCGCGATGCTAATGGTCTAATCGGATTCGATGGATTATGCTAAGCTATGCTAAAATGGTACTGCCAGACCCGAAGATCAACTTGATAGATTACAAAACGGTAAAAATTTTAATGTTTAACTCTAGGGGAGCTGGAAATGATCATATTTTCAAAAAAAGTGGAGTGTCACTTTAACTAAACAATCTACAAAATAATTAAGCAAGAAAACTAGAAAGACACATGGCTCTGTGAAAACTACATTTCATAAGTCCTCAGAAACATTAACATACTCATACTGTACAATAACACAAATTTACATCTGTAAAACCCCACTGGTCTTAGGTTGAAAAGCCTTAATAAAACTTCCTCTGTATGAAACCTTAACAGAATTATACCTTATCCTCTCTGTATTGCCAAATAATGCCAAAATCATTTATAAATCATACACTTTTCCTTGGAATATATTTGTAATGAGAACAGTCATTTAGCAAAGAAAATGCTAGATTTGTAAAGTATTACAGTATAGTACAATTTGAAGTCATAAAAACAGGCATTATGCTTTTAAATCGTGCTTCCTTACATTTCTTCGACCGCCGGATCAACATCACCAGTTTTGGGGCAGTTGCTACTCTCATTTCTAGATGTTTGTCCGTGACATTTTAAAGAAAGCTTTTCTAAACTAGAACCCACTACTGTTCGCCGCATGTTGCCATTACGACTTTCCGCATCTAATGGAGCTATTCCATTGCATAGTACGGGTCAGGTCGGGTCAGCCCCCTTCACTTTGGCTTGGTTAGCTTTTCCATCAAGTTTAGTAACACTTCAGAGTGGGAGGGATTATAGGCGTGTCGTTATATTTGCACTGCCTACTGCTGTGACATCATACAAGTGAGAGTGTCGTTGGCATGCTATACATCCCCATTCATTCATTTATTTCTCAGTCCACCACAAAATCAAAATTGACCACCACAAATAAATATTTGGACATCGCGTTTATCACTACTTCTGTCTCACATTTGTACAAAAGAGTTTCGATATTTTCCCTATTTAAAGCTTGACTCTTTTGTAGTTACATCACCTACTAAGACAGATCGAAAATTATAAGTTGCGATTTTCTAGGCAGATATGGCTAGGAACTATACTCTCATTGTGGGGTAATAATCAAGGACTTTGCTGCCGTAACATGGCTGCAGGAGGGACAAATGATATAATGCAGTGCCCGAAAATAGTGCCCTGCTATTGAAAGATACTAAGGGGACTATTTCCGGCTGCTGCGTAATATCACTGTGCCTCCAGTCTTAGTACACGATGAAACTACAGAAGAGTCAAGTTTTAAATAGAAAAAATATTGAAACTCTTTGGTTATTTTTTTAAGCGCGGTGATAATGGTCTAATCAGATTCAATGGATTATGCTAAGCTATGCTAAAAGTGCTAGCGCTAGACCTGGAGATTGGCTGAATGGATTCCAAAACACTAAAAATCAAATGTTTAACTCTAGGGGAGCTGGAAAATGGGCATATTTAAAAAAAAAATTGGAGTGTCCTTTTAACCTGTGGATGTTTTTTACCGCTAAAAGGGAGTTTGGGAACTTACAAAAAAGCTAAGATGACAACAGGTTTGCTCAAGACAGCGCAAGCACAAAGCTAAAGCTATCTTGTGTTTAACATAACGCTCATCAAGTTTCTCTCAGACCTACAGTGTTCTCGCGTCACATTTTAGTATCAGCTCATAGAAATGTACACTAGATGTCGCCTTGGCTACGGCAGTTCATTGCACCGAATGCGTCAAATAGAGCCACCATCTTGACAGGGAACCCCGCATCAGCGCCATTGTAGGCAATGGTGTAACAGAAATAAAATGACCATAAATCATCATGAATGCAATTTTCTTGGTTTTCTTTTGGTTCGTTTCAACAGTCAGACATGTATTTAGCATTGAGTCCTGAAAAAATAAAAGTTTTGATATTTTGAAAATCTACTTTTTCTGACTATAATGCATAGTGCTAGTAGCCCTAACATCCATACGCAGCACAAAAGTCCAGCATTGTCCATGAATTCGAAGTACAGGCAGAGATAGCAGTGTTACCTAGCTACTTCCAATGACAAGACCCCTGTTCTAAAATGGCGGCGGTTTTGACGCATGCTTAGAAACCCAAGGGGACATCTAGTGTATCTATGGTATCAGCTCAGCTCGCTTGGAACCCCAACCGAGGTGGTACTAAAAAAAAGTATCGGGTACTACGTACTGCACCCAGTGAAAAAGCCCCCAAATGTAAGCCGCCCCAAACCGTGGGGTACTATGCAATTGAAAAGCACCATGAGAGCCAGAATTTTTGGGAACAACGAGAACTGTGTGACGCCCGTCTATGCTCCGCCTATGAGACTGTCCATGTTTTGCTGCTTTTCACATGTCTCCTAATTAAATGAGACACAAGCAACTACCGCATCCTACGTAAAAGATTTTTAAAATATGTATTTAATATTTAATAATAAATCATCATGCTGGCCGGATTGGACACCTTTGTGGGCCGTATATACACACCATACACTTAAACTACACTGTCTATTTTTTAATCAAATCAACAATTGAAGAGTTTCGTTGCAAAACGAGATAAATCCATTTTTTTACAATTTTGTCAAAACATGTTTATTATTATGTTATCATGTTATTATTTTGTTTTATGGTGCTACTTAGCTGTATTTTTTTAGTTATGAAGGTTTTAAATCAAAACAAACCAACTGCAGTTGCATTGAAATAAATTGGAATGCACAACCAAAAAACGTGATTTCTGAACAATTAAAAAAACGGTGGATATCTCCTTTTGCAACGAAACTCTTCATATATTTTTATGCCACTTTAACTGAAAAAATTAAGTTATCAATTTCAACTTGTTTTTATAAGTAATGTCAACTTACACATGTCAAAATGCTGCCTTTTTTTACATTATATGTATACTATACTCAGTTGTCTATTGTATGAATTTTATAAGAGTAGTATCGTCCCAAATGGGACACAGTAGACTAGATCTCCGCATAGCAAAGACCACGTATACACTTTCCAATTATAAAACACTGATATGAATATGATTATCTGTTATTAAAGGGCATCCAGTAATGACTAACATAAAAAAAGAGCAATTTGCAAATATCTTTACTGCTAAACAAAACAACGTTTATCCCCACAGTGTTACTGGAGGTTAATTTGATCTATATTTCAAGATGGCTCTCTCATGGCACATTTAAAAGAAGTCATCCTTGGGTTTATGCATCGCTTGCCTTTGCATATATCAAACTGCTTAGCAATGTTTTAACAATAGGTTTTTGGTATGCCATAACCCTCAGCTAACAGCTCCAAATGTTATAATTCATCAAATAAATGCAACATTTATTTGTCCGGTAAAACATCAGATGGTGTGCGTACATTAGCTTGAGTTATGGTAATGTTGGCATATTACAGTATGATGGGAGCGATTGAGGGTTAAGTGCTTTGCCCGGGGGTAAATCTGCAGTGGTCAGAGGAAGGGCAGAGATGAAGTTTTCATGTGCCAAGTCGAAGTGCTTCAGAGGCTTGACCAAGATTTGGACGGCAGGCTGTTACTGTCACATAAATCTGGCGAAATATAGATTTGTTGTATCCGGTTGCGGTGCACGCAGACTGTAAAAGCAGTCGGCCCATCTGCGTTGGTTTATACGAGGTTTATCTGGATCTTCTTTCTGTGCCGCTCGTCACATTGAAGGTAGATTCAGAAGTGTTGATGAAGGGGCAAAATAAACTGGCTTTCTCACAGACATCTCGCTTTGTCTTCCTTTGGTTTCCGCACTTCTTTTGCTTCAAAGTGCAGGTGTTTAAATCATCTCAGGTGTTTGCAAAGTTATGTAATGTGATTTGGTGATGTGAATGCTTTTAGTTTCCATTAAATGTAACCCATGATACACTTACAGTTAGAGTAGTTGGACCTAGCTGGTGGTGTTTGTCATGGTAAGTTTCACTTTAACACAAGTAACACCGTAGCAATGCATTAGCAACCATCTGGAACACATTATGCAATTAAGACCATAGCTATGAACAAACACCACCTAAGCAATGTCCTGGCATATTTTGCATATGAAATTATATTTCAGAAAGGGTAAAATGTGTTTGATATTTTTATAAGGGATGCATAATATTTAAGAAAATTGTGATATGGAAGAACTTAAAGGGCAGCAATTTGCCGCCTCACGATTTTACATTTCCTTTAATGTGTAAAAGTGTGAATTAGTACCTGTTAATGATACGCAAAAGGTACAAATTTAAAGATGACGCGAGTTATCGTCTCCAACTTAAATCTCTTTTCTTGGACTACAACAAACACACGGATTGTAGTCAACAGTTTACTTCCTCTGCCTGTTGAAATGGACATGACGGTCATTATCATAATTACGACCGTTTCTGACTGACAGACATGTTTTCATATTTAAAAAAAATTATTACTAACTAAAACATGACTCAAACACAAGTTTTGTACAGTACAGTACAGTAGCGCTTGTTGTTTGTCATTTCTACGATCACAAATGCAGACATGGTTTTAATATTTTAGTATCCGTAGGGGGCCGTTCACATGTCATGCCTAAAAACTCGTGAAAAATGCTAGCCGCGTAGGTTCTTGTCACATGACCTGCGGTGCGCTTGCGGCATTGTGAAAAGTTGAGATGTTTTGAACTCGATGCAGTGCGGACGTGCTTGGAAAGAACGAGTGCGTCGCACTGCGTGCACATCGCGACTGCATGCACATCGCGACTGCGCCACTTTCATTATGAGCGTGCATACCAAGCGCCTTGACATTTGAAATAACGAACTTGAGCGCGCAAAAGATGCGATATGTGAATGGTCCTTTACCTTATCTGTTATGTCCTGGTCAAGCCACGTCGGGAAAGTTGATCGATCAGTTTGGTCATTTGCATTTTCTGGATCAGATTCGGCTCGTATTGATAAGGTAGTTAAGACGATATTAACTCCATCAGCATTGCATTCTGACCGAATCTTTCAAACATGGAAAGGAGCGTCACGTTTACGGCTGACATCAGAGGTATATTTAGGTCAATTACAACGTCTAGATTAGCTGGCCAATCAGGGACACAGCGCTTTTCAGATCGATGAGCTTTGTAACAAATCAGAGCGTTTGAGGAATGCAGGGATATCTGGAGCAACAAAAATGTACAGTATCTGGACAATAATGTTTTTTAAATCATAAACCACGCGGACACATTTGATTATACCAAATACACAAAATAACGTTTTTTTAAGCAACGAAATAAGTGCTCTTTTTATATTATATGATAAATTGATAGTACTTTAACTATTTCCCTGCCAATGACGAGTATTTCCGTCAATTCGCAATACCGCTATTATCCACCAGGTTGCAAAGGCCGAAATTTATATAAAAAAACTAAAGTATCACCCTAAGGCAAACAGCTCTATGTCCATGTATTTTTTGATACGAGCCCCTTAAACGAGCGCACACACACAGACAGAGGGCGAATTACAAACGGTGCAGCATCACAGTCGTCAAACATAAAAACGTTACGTTGTTTTTCATTGCTCTATTAGCCAAAATGTATTTTAATACACTAAGGCATGAGAGAGTGTAGCGCAACCCTCTGAAGTTTACACATCAAGAGTTCTTGAAGGATGATTACGTCTGACTCGAGTTGGACTGGACCCATTCAACCGCACATGCGTTTGTGCGTTAAGTAAACTGCTCACTTTAGCGCCTTTTTGCAGTTAAACTGTTTGAATGTTAATATTTGCAAACCTTTGATACACTTACAAATGATAAACTTTTCCCATTTAAATTTGCGTATTAATCCGCGAATCACATCCGAGCCGAACCGTGGGTCGTGATCCGTACGGATCACGGATCAACTGCGATCCGTTACACCACTACCCATTGGCTACAAGTTTTGGTACTCCCTCTTCCAAAGTGTTTTTAAAAATCACCCGCCCCACCTTTAAGCTTGCAAAGTTTGTAAAATTAATTCAATTAATATGTAAAATATTTGTACATGTTTTACATTCTGGGAAAATCCTACATATTTCAATAATATTTAGATAATATTCAAGAATCAGTATTTCAATAATCACAATATATGGTGCATCTCCACACTCTTAAAAATAAATGTGCTGCATGATGCCATAAAAGGACCAATTTTGGATTTATTAATCAATAAATAGCTGTTAGCACTCACAGTACCTTTCTGTTTCACAAAAGATTCTTTGTAGTGAAAAAAACGTTCTTCAGACTATTAGAAGGTCAGAAAGAAATGTTTTTTTTTGTCCGAATGGTGAATGGCTGTAACGTTTTGTGTAGTTACTACACAAAAGTTATCCCAGATTTGTTCCACCGTTGCTTTAGAAAGTCAATACAACTTCCACTCTGTCCTTGCCGTTCTAACAAATCGTGTTTTTTTTACTCAATCTTGTATGCTTTCTGTCACCTATTTATAAACACCGCCTGGTAGGTCAGACCACACCCCCCCCCCCCCCCGGTCACTTGTACAGATACCACAAACACGAAAACACACAACCGTGCCTTCATTTTGCTATAGTGATGGCCTATCTGTCTGGACCCGGGGGACGGTGGCCACTCTAATCACGTCGGCTGAGGGAAAGACCCGCTGTGAGTGAATAATAGACCTGTCCAGGATTCTCTGAACAGGTGACACCTGCTGGGAAGGGGGTGGGGCTTAAACGACAGTACTTTCTGAGTGGTCCATTAGACTGCTGGAACACAATAGGAAGGTGGCGTTAGAGTAGTTTTAAAGCATCTGCATTTGCCAAGTTATACATTTTATCGGTATGCACGTTCCCTGTGAATCGAAACCACCGACTGAGCTGCAGGAATGGGGAAATGGTTTAGATGCCCTGTAAAATATTTTAGTTTATGTATGTTAGCTTAAAGGCCATCTATATGCAAATGCACTGTTTGCAAAATAAACCTTTAGCAGTAATGTGCCTTGTACCATGATAGCTGACTTGCAAATAGCCAACAGTCATTGGCTTTTTGATAGGCCGTGCCTCCAATATAAAAATACTACATTATATAGAATATTTACTATAGTAAGCTGTAATAATAGATACTGTAGTGTCTTTCAACCTACTGTAGTGTTTTTCAAGTATACTACTTTATAGTATACTGTAGTGTACTATAGTACTTATAATGTAGTATATACTACCGTTTACAATTGTTTACTGCAGTAAATACTATATAATAATTTAGTTTACTATACTATACTGTACTATACTATACTAATGTAGTATAAATAATATACTATATAATATGATATACTTTTTTAGGCTAAGGACCCCTTAATGGATAGAGACGAGGAGCAGGGACCCCCAGTAAATGTATCAAATCAAATTATGGATTTACATACTTTTTTACGTTACAAAGATATTAAAATTATGATTTTTACTTAACATACTACATAACATTTTACATTTACTGACTATGTTAAAATAAAGGTTCTACCATTTTAATCAAGTTTTATATAATTTTATTTGGGAACCATTTCAATTAAGTTTTTTATCATTTCTATTCTTTGACTTTTAATGCATTTTTGTTGGATGCCTAATTTCATTCAAAATAATAATTAATTTAAACAATATTTGGAGGACCCCCAGTAATACCATCACGGATCCCCAAGGGGCCCCGGACCCCCTGTTGAAGACCCATGTGATATACTCAACGCTATCTCACAAGAATTTGTACATATTTTACAAGTTGGTTAATTCGTATGAATTCATACAACCACATTCGTAAGTTTTGGTATGATTTGCCTTGAACCCTGTAACGTTGGGGTTAGGTGCGGGGTTCAGTTTCGTTGTTGTTGTTTTTTCATGAAAATCGTACGAGCAAACTCGTAAATATGTACGATTTCTCATGAGATCAGGCTGGATATACTATATGCTAACAATTGATAGTAAATGCTATAGAATTCTACTATATTAATTGTAATATACTCCAGAATTTATTAGGGTTTACTGCTGTTTATTACAGTAAATACTACAGTTTACTATAGTGTATTGCAGCAAATATGCTATATTAAAAAAGTATACACCAAGTTTACTATATTTTATATTATAGTAAATAGTATAGTAGTGCATTATGTTGATAATTATATGCTATAATATATCCTACAGTTTAATAATGTTTACTACATAATATGCTCTGTATAAAATTGTGTACTACAGCAATTATGCTGTATATACTATTAAAGTATATACTCAAATTTACTACAGCATCTCTACTATACTAAAGAATACTACTAAAAAGTTTACTACAGTTTATTATAGTAAGTACTATAGCATATTGTAGTGTACTATAGGTATTATAATATACTGTAGTATATTCTACAGTTTACTTTTTTTACTACAGTAAATACTACTGTAGAAAATAGTGTACTGCAGCAATTACACTATAGTAAATTAATATATACTAGGGTTAGGGTACTAATAGATACTAAATTTAACTACAGTTTATTATAGTAAATACTATAGTATATTATCATGTACTATTTTTATTATAATATGGTATAGGATATACTACAGTTTACTGCTGGTTACTACAGTAAATACTACAATATACTATAGTGTACTGCAGCACTTATGCTATACCTAATTAATAGATACTAAATTTTACTACAGTTTATTATAGTAAATACTATAGTCTATTATCATGTACTATTTTTATTATAATATGGTATAGTATATTCTACAGTTTACTGCTGTTTACTACAGTAAATACTACAATATACTATAGTGTACTGCAGCAATTATGCTATACCTAATTAATAGATACTAAATTTTACTACAGTTTATTATAGTAAATACTATAGTCTATTATCATGTACTATTTTTATTATAATATGGTATAGTATATTCTACAGTTTACTGCTGTTTACTACAGTAAATACTACAATATACTATAGTGTACTGCAGCAATTATGCTATACCTAATTAATAGATACTAAATTTTACTACAGTTTATTATAGTAAATACTATAGTCTATTATCATGTACTATTTTTATTATAATATGGTATAGTATATTCTACAGTTTACTGCTGTTTACTACAGTAAATACTACAGTATACTATAGTGTACTGCAGCACTTATGCTATACCTAATTAATAGATACTAAATTTTACTACAGTTTATTATAGTAAATACTGTAGTATTTTATAATCTACTTTTTTATTATGATATGGTATAGTATATCCTACGGTTTACTGCTGTTTACTATAGTAAATAAATACTACAATATACTATAGTGTACTGCAGCACTTATGCTAAATAAAAAATTTATACATACTAAATTTTACTACAGTTTATTATAGTAAATACTATAGTATATTATCATGTACTATTTTTATTATAATATGATATAGTATATACTACAGTTTACTGCTGTTTACTACAGTAAATAAATACTACAATATACTATAGTGTACTACAGCACTTATGCTAAATTAATAGATACTACATTTTACTACAGTTTATTATAGTAAATACTATATTATCATGTACTATTTTTATTATAATATGGTATAGTATATACTACAGTTTACTGCTGTTTACTACAGTAAATACTACAGTATACTGCCCTCCAAAGGCTAAGTGCAGTATCTACGCAAACACTGAAACTGAGAAAAATGGCTTTAAAGTTTTTTACACCAGCCAGTCAAACATGTTACTGCAATTTTGGCACACACATTTCTCTGAAATGGGACAAAATTTAACCAGGAGACTTTGTCACAAGACACAACAGATCTCACAAAGCCCATTTTAACCCTTAACTCAATTTTGACCAAATGCGTAGTTACTGCGCTTTCGCTTTGTAGGGCAGTATACTATAGTGTACTGCAGCACTTATGCTATACGTAATTAATAGATACTAAATTTTACTACAGTTTATTATAGTAAATACTGTAGTATTTTATAATCTACTTTTTTATTATAATATGGTATAGTATATCCTACGGTTTACTGCTGTTTACTATAGTAAATAAATACTACAATATACTATACCCAGGTGAAAAAAAATTCTATTAAAAATATACTTTAAAAAAGTGTACTAAGTATATTTTCTAGATTTTGTACTATTTTCGTCAAATCCAAGTATAGTTAAGTGTACTCAATTAGGTATTAACTTCAACTTAACACCTATTTGATTACACTTCAAGTGTAAATAGTATGCTAAAATGGAACAACTTTTTTTAAACTTCAAGTGCACTAAAATACACTCCTGAAAATCAAGATTTATGAGTAATTAAGCACACTTACAGTACAATTGCATTGTATTGCAATTTTAATGGAAATACACTTAAAAAGCCATTGCAGCACAAATTATAGTTGTGTTTAAGTACATTTTGTGCATACTGCTATCATACTTATAATTAGTATAAACTATGTTAATTTAGTATGCCTCTGTAATATTTCAAGTGCTCTACAAATGCACTTCCTAACTATTTTTAGTGCTTTTAAAGTGTCCCACTATGACAATAATAATGTTTTTAAAGTGAATTTCAATTATAACCTAAACATCATAGACACGTACTTTCAGTGCAATATTATTATAGTGTATTTTTTATATTTTAAGTATATTTAATTTGTACTTTTATCCCCATTTTGTTATACTTAAGCATGAATATTGCTATTACACTACAAGTGTATTATATAACAATTCAGTTCAAATGCACACAAACAGATTACAAACTGCATTTCAAAAAAGGATCTTTATTAATGACACAAAAGTAACACACAAAACAGATATTGGCAAAATGGGGAACCTTAAACAGTCGACTTTCTTTGAAATGCCGGGAAGAGAACAATTGCGAACAACTTGTACTATATGGACATCTAGCTCTGATTTGAACTACTGGGGGCCTTGTAACTGGCATTGTTGCACTTCCTCCGTAGAAGGTCCCGGATCTCTGCCACCTCGATGTTGGGGAATCACTCCCTCACTGCATCTGTAAAACAAGAAAGAGACATTTCAATTTCAATTTCATTTATATAGCGCTTTTCACAATTTGTAGTTGTTTCAAAGCAGCTTTACATTAAAGGAAGCAGGGGAAACATAGAAAAATCAACAGACAATATAAGTAGCAAAATACAGCGGCTATGAATAAACTTTACAAGCGAGCAAATTAATAATGTCTCGTATACAAGAGGGTGCTAAGTTAAGCCAATGTTGCTTGACTCCCCAGGGGTTAAAAAAAAAACCCTAGGAGAAAAACCTCAGGGAGGAACAAAAAGTCCTAGGAGGAATATATATATATATATATATATATATATATATATATATATATATATATATATATATATATATATATATATATATATATATATATATATATATATATATGGGATGTAAACGGATAAGGAGATTTAACGGGTTCCATCGGTGGTCAGGCATTGGCTGGGCATCACGTTGAAGGGCAGCCAGTAGATCAGTGGTGTGTTGACCTCCACGGCAGCCGGAACTGGTCTGTTTGTCTCAATGTCATCGGGTTTGAGGACGAGACAGGGAGAAAGAAACAAAATCCTATCAGGGTAGGGGCCATTCACATGTAATGCAAGTGTCACACAGTGTTGTGTTTTAATATCTGCTCGGTTCCAGACAGGCTAGTTATTGCGGCATTAGTAAATTACCCAGACGAGTTATGTGAATGCTTTGTTCCATACAAGCGAACTTTTGCGAGATAAGTATAATTTACTAGACAAATTATGTGAATGCTTTGTTAAAGAAAAAAGTCTTAAAGAATAATTCTGGTATTAAACACTCTGAGTCTCATTTCTGGTTTGTTTTGGATGAACTACAGTGATGGTCACTGAAATTTAGACAATGGGTCATGTCTTGACTTTTTGACTCGTTTAGAAGCGCCTCCTGACTGCCCCAGAATGGACAATCGAGTCACAATCGAGCTCAACTTCAAACCTAAGGCTGGTCACTGAGCCATCAAATATGGGAAAAATTTGTGCCCTACTCCGAGGGCACAGTTGCTCTGCTCATGCTAGCCTTCTGAGAGAAACCGAGCGAAAAAACTACAACCAAATGTAAACAGACCCTTTTCCATTTCCGGCGGCAGAGTGATATAACAGCGAGCAATGAGTCTTCCAAGAGAAGTCAATGGAATTTTACAAAATGCCAAATAAAACACCACAGAAACTGTATTTCGCTACACTACTTGTTTTTAATCATCAACGAACACCACGAACCACTCGGTGAGTAGCACCCCTTACGAAAATTAACCATGGTTTTACTACAGTTAAGACCAAAAAACCATGGTTACTGTAGTAAAACCATGGCTACCACAAAATAACCATGGTTTTGACAACCATGGCTTTCAAAAACCATAGTTAAACCATGGTTAGTGTAGTAAAACCATGGTTTTGCTCATAGTAATCAATTGACCAAAAAAACATGGTTACTACACTTTTACCACAATAAAACCATGGTTAATTTTCGTAAGGGACAGTTTTGAAAATGAAGGTTAAGTGTTGTTTTAATGACATGTTTGTGCATGACCCTTGACTTCCACTCTGAAGCAGTGAAGAGACGCTTCTAAACGAGTCAAAAAATTCAAGACACGACCCATTGTCAAAATTACAGTGTCCATCGCTGTAATTCATCCAAAACAAACCAGAAATAAGACTCAGTGTGTTAAATACCAGAATTATCCTTTAATGGAGCATTTCACCTGTAGAAACATTAATCTTTATTGAAAGTGTCTCATATTTGTAGTGGAAATGTAACATACATTTCGAATTTGGTGCCTATTTGACTAAAAAAGGGGTGTTTGTAGTCTCACCACCTCAACAAAGATATTGGACATTCTTCTTTCAATGATGCAAAATTATAATTTTTACATCATTGAAAGAAGAAAGTGCAACACTGAAATCTGTATTTCTCCTGTCTCAGGAAATGATGCATGACCATTCAAAAACATGACTGGGGTTCTAAAGATACAAAGCTTAATTCAAATTGGTGAAGTGTCCCTTTAGATTTAAAGTGATTGACTGTGTCTGATTCACAGATATCAGTTGGCAAATCATTTCAGAGCTTAGACACTTTTGATATTCTAGGAATAATTAAGAGACCAGAATTTTGCGACCGCAGTGTACGTGTCGGATTGTATTCTGATATTAATTCTCTAAGATAGGAAGGTGGTGGGCCATTTAAGGTTTTATTGGTGATTAATAGTATTTTTAATTGTATGCAATATTTGACTGGTAGCCAGCACGGCATGAATTAAAACAATATTAAATTAAAAGATTAAACTTAACTTACATCATTTTTACACAGAAACCTCTTCAGCGTCAGCAAGGTCGACCACATGGTACATGACCTCTGTAAACACAAACATGGATAGACATCATATTAAAAAAGAAGCCAATCATACAACTTTAAAATATATTTTGACTCCAAGCTTCTTTACAACAACATCTAACGTTAGTTTATATTAAACTTAAAGTGAAGCTGGATTGGTTACTAAACAGAATAAAGCTATTAAAACAGGCTTGCAAAATAAGCAGCATCTATCAGAACTAACTTACAGCAATGAGCTTTTAAAAAACAGAAGATCGTCTATTGTTATCGTTTAAAATAGCAGAAAGTTCGATTTGCTAATTGCTACAGTTAGCAACACAATCTCCAACACAAGTAATCTTGCCGTTTTATTTTTAAAGTTTTAACCATCGAATTTATTTGTTTATCAGGCATTTTGCATGTTACTTTGCTCACTGAAAACCGCATGTTTAAGTTCCTAACATTACTGTGTACAGTGTATAACTTACTCTTAATGTTTTCTGTGTGTGCTTTAAATTAAAACACTTCTCGCATAAAGACAAAAATAATCACAGTGAAGAACAAAATAGGAACAAATATGGAACAGATCTGCGCGATGTAAAGGAATGAAAGTCAAACTTACCTCAGCCGTACTGTTTAGCATGAAAACGAAGACAGTCAGTAGCGGTTTGAAATAATGCCGTTGATCCTGATTGGTGGGAATGAATGCGTGGGTGCAGGTGCATTCTGGGAATTTGAGTCTTTTGCCCTGGCGTTGGTACTGCTTCAGCATGCTGCTGTAGATGTATTTTGACTACAATTTCCAAGATACATTGGATGTTTTTTTTCTCTCATTATTTTGGATCCTCTGCTGGCACTTTATGTACTTTTTATAATCTGCGTTTTCACACTGATTTGTTCTTTATACTTCATCAATAATAAAAATATAAAATATTTTTATAAAATGTATAACGTATACAAAACATGTTTAGTTGACAAACATGTTGACAGTTATTTTGAGTGATGCTCAGATTTTCTTAAATAAAAAAACCTTTATCAATTAAATTACATTAGCATAATAATACATGTATTTAGTAAACACACTTGTAGATATATAATGTTTTTATCCAGTTTTTATGTTATGTGCTGCCTTGAACCCCCCACCCAGCTTTGAAAACAGAGACAGCAACTCTGTCATTAACCCTTCACACCTCACAACCAGCACTCCTTACATCCAGCTGTGAGGATTCCTAGAAACTTCCACCAGTTCCTGTATACATCCATATTCACAAGGTTTCTGGATGTTTCACGAGTTTACTTCTGAGTATTACGTTTCCAAGCACTCTGCCTCATTTATCTGGCAAACCTAAAGTTTAGCAGGGATTTCCCATCCGTATTTGTCCGGATAAAGCTCTTTTCATGCAGTGTATAGCCTACATTTTATTATTCTAACGTATTTTATGAAAGTACTCTGATATGCAACTAAAAATACACTTATTTTAGAGTGTACTGTATAAAGTGTACAGAAGTCACACTTCTAATGAAGTGAGATCATAGTACGCTAAAAAAGTAAATTAACAATTAATTTCCAAAAAATATACTTCCCATAAGTATATTGAATTGTCACTCTAAGTATGTCAAATTTAATACACTTAAAAAAAATAAACTTCTATACAATTTAAAATACATTGACAACAAAGTACACTTTCAAAAAGTACATTTAAAAAATAATTTAATTACTGGTAAATTAGTATACTTATTTTTTGGACTCTTAAGTTGAACTTAATTACATCTTTTTGGAAGTATACTTTCAAAAAGTACATTTAAAAGATAATTGAATTACTGGTAAATTAGTATACTTATTTTTTGGACTCTTAAGTTGAACTTAATTACATCTTTTTGGAAGTATACTTTCAAAAAGTACATTTAAAAGTTAATTGAATTACTGGTAAATTAGTATACTTATTTTTTGGACTCTTAAGTTGAACTTATTTACATCTTTTTGGAAGTATACTTTCAAAAAGTACATTTAAAAGATAATTAAATTACTGGTAAATTAGTATACTTATTTTTTGGACTATTAAGTTGAACTTAATTACATCTTTTTGGAAGTATACTTTTAAAATGTACATATTAAATGCTCTTTAAATTAAGTACAACAAGTAGAAGCATACTTGTTTTATACTTCATGTACTTCAATTATATTTCTAATACACTAAAGTATACTACTTTTTTACCTGGGTAGTGTACTGCAGCACTTATGCTAAATAAAAAATTAATACATACTAAATTTTACTACAGTTTATTATAGTAAATACTATAGTATATCATCATGTACTTTTTATTATAATATGGTATTGTATATACTACAGTTTACTGCTGTTTACTACAGTAAATACTCCAATATACTATAGTGTTCTTCAGCACTTATGCTATACTAAATTAATAGATACTAAATTTTACTACAGTTTATTATAGTAAATACTATAGTATATTATTGTGTACTATTTTTATTATCATATGGTATATTATATACTACAGTTTACTGCTTTTTACAACAGTAAATACTACAATATACTATAGTGTACTGCAGCACTTATGCTATATAAAAAATTTATACATACTAAATTTTACTACAGTTTATTATAGTAAATACTATAGTATATTATTGTGTACTATTTTTATTATAATATGGTATAGTATATACTACGGTTTACTGCTGTTTACTACAGTAAATACTACAATATACTATAGTGTACTACAGCACTTATGCTAAATTAATAGATACTAAATTTTACTACAGTTTATTGTAGTAAATACTATAGTATATTATCGTGTACTTTTTTTATTATAATACGGTATAGTATATACTACAGTTTACTGCTGTTTACAACAGTAAATACTACAATATACTATAGTGTACTGCAGCACTTATGCTATATAAAAAATTAATACATACTAAATTTTACTACAGTTTAATATAGTAATAAATACTATAGTTCAATTCAATTCAATTCAATTTTATTTATATAGCGCTTTTCACAATACCCAATTGCCTCAAAGCAGCTCCACATCAATAGAAGCAGTAAAAGCACAGAAAAATGACAGATAGCACAACATAATACACAATAGCATAAGCTGTCAAATTTGCTGAGGCTATGACTCGACATTATGAACGAGCGTATTACTAATGTAACGTCTAGGAGAAGAAGCTAAATTAAGCCCAAGCAGGCTACCTCCCCGGGGTAAAAAACCCCCTAGGAGAAAAAAAACAAAAACCCCGGGTTGTTGAGCCGAGGAAAAAAAAATAAAAAGTCCTAGGAGGGAAAAACCCTTGGGAGATATATATGTATATAAACACATATATTATTATTGTGTACTTTTTATTATAATATGGTATAGTATATACTACAGTTTACTGCTGTTTACAACAGTAAATACTACAATATACTAGTGTACTGCAGCACTTATGCTATACTAAATTAATAGATACTAAATTTTACTACAGTTATTATAGTAAATACTATAGTATATTATCGTGTACTTTTTATTATAATATGGTATAGTATATACTACGGTTTACTGCTGTTTACTACAGTAAATACTACAGTATACTATAGTGTACTGCAGCACTTATGCTATACCTAATTAATAGATACTAAATTTTACTACAGTTTATTATAGTAAATACTATATTATCATGTACTATTTTTATTATAATATGGTATAGTATATACTACAGTTTACTGCTGTTTACTACAGTAAATACTACAGTATACTATAGTGTACTGCAGCACTTATGCTATACCTAATTAATAGATACTAAATTTTACTACAGTTTATTATAGTAAATACTATAGTATATTATTGTGTACTATTTTGTATTATCATGGTATATTTTATACTACAGTTTACTGCTTTTTACAACTGTAAATACTACAATATACTATAGTGTACTGCAGCACTTTATATTATACTATAATATATTTTCACGTGGGCGGATTTCTTGTTGTTGTTCTGTCAACACAGAAAAGAAAACTGCGAAACAATTCCACATAGGATCTTTAAATCCGTCAAACCTATAGATGTGGTCAAATAAAAAAGCCTTGGCATTTAAGGCTGTATAGATTTTCGAGGTCTCGACCGTTAATATTTTATGTGGTACGGGACTCCCAGGAGTGATTGATTGTTCACAGCAGCTAAAGTTCAAGCTCCTCAGGTTGGGCTAGAGAAATAGATCCACAGGCATTTACCTCGACGCCCCTGTCAGACTCAGCACCTTCCCGAAACGCTGCGGCTAGCACTACATCACCCAGCGAGAGTCAGCGGAAGTGGGGCTCCTCACCGGGACAAAATCAGCCTGAGGTAGAGACGTGGAGTTCACAGGCGATAAATCCTGTCGTGAGGGAGTCTGACTCGCAGCGAGGGTCCCATCGTAATGGCCTGCTTCCTGTTAGGATTAGATTAGTGCGAATCTGGGTGGCAGGGAGCGTCCTAGTTGCTGTGTAGCAGTTGTAAACTACTGTATGCTGTCCATGAACATTCAGCAGGATATTGGCCTACTTTTTGTAGTTATATTTCTTTCCTCAAGCACTTTTTAATAACTACAGCCCTTTACGAACAGGATAGGGACTATATTTAATTTTATATCATATTAGATTTCACAAGAAAAAACTTCCTCCAGCATACAGTACGTAAATAAATCTTTTTTATTCATAATAAAATTCAGTCACACATGTTAGTCACACATATATAGTTCGGCTCAAGTGGATGTGCATCCTTCGTAATGCATCCTTATATTTCACTTTCAGTTAAACGTGTGAAGTAAAACGCTTTGCATTACCCCTAAACGCTGTAATGTATTTTTAAAGAAGTGCGTAATTTAAAACCATCTAGCTTAAACCACTCAGAAAGCATGGTTGCGGTTGGGCGATGCATTTATATTAATGTTGGCTGCACGCTGTATGCGCATTCGCAGTCTCCCACTATTTCAATTGATGACATATTTATAGTGTCCAAACCATCAATACGTGCTCATTCATGTGCAAACCTGTATTGCCACAAATTTCCAACCGATTAAAAAGACAAGGTGACCTGCTAGCTACGCCCCCAGATGAATAAAAACGGCGAGTGCGGCCTATAGACATCAGAGTAATTGAAACAGATTGCATCCAGCGTTTGTAAATCTCTGCGATTTTTCACCCGATTTTGGGATCAATAAATAAAGACAGGATCTTCGCACAGCGCTCCAGACGGGATGGGAATGCTGTCGTCAAAACGTCCCTCATTATGAGGCAGCGAGCGTGATAAATATCACATGGTGGGCCGTAAATTTGCGCTTTACTGTTGTCTATTGACGGCGGCTCGATGCGGGAGCGCTCGGGAGAAATGTGTCTGAGGAAACAAGCCTGAAGTGGCGCTTTAAAAGCGCTGAATCATGTTCTCGTAATGAGGCTGCATCTGTTCAACTTTGTAAAAATGAGTTCAGTACTGGAGAAAGCTGCTAGCCGAATGACATTGTTCTGCTAAGGAGGGTTTCACAGAATGTAAATGCGTGTAGTTCAGTGGCACTTGGATATTAAGATCGTGAATCAAACCGCTAGCTGCGACATCTATGTTGTCATCAAGCAGTGCAGTTAAAAAATAAAGTTTAAAGGAAAAGAGTCTGTGCCACTAAACAAATTGTGAAAATTATCCCTGATAAAATCATACTAGGGTTGCTGGGTGGGGATGGTCGGGATCCTCTGGATAGTAAGCCAACACAGCGATGCTTCACAAGCTTTTAAAATATATTTTGTGTTTTTGTGTTTATATCATTTTAGAGTTGGTGCGTAGCTGCCAGGAGCGAAGGTGTCAGTTCGACTGTGTTATCATGAGGAACGGCACGTCCTGCTTCTGCGGGGACGGGTTCGAATTAGACGAAGATGGGAGGAGATGTCGAGGTGAGGTCATGACTGTCTGTAGCTCCCCCCTCGTTGAACAATGTTATAGTATTGCACTTTGGTAACAGTTTGACTTATCACATTACAATGTGGTGGCTTGTAAGTGTTAAATGTGAGATAAATCCTACTGAAAAGGGCAGCTAAAACCAGCCTAAGCTAGTTGGCTGGTTTTAACTTTCTCCCAGCCTGTTTTAGTTGGTTACTTTTTAGTTGAAGACCAGCGGATCCACTAGCTTAAACCAGCTTGACTAGGCTGGAAGCTAGCCATCTTAGTTAAGATGGTTGGCTGGTATTAGCTGGTTTAATATAGAAGTAGCTGGTTTAAGCTAGTCTTCTAGTCTGGTCAAGCTGTTGGGTCAGCTGGTCTCCCAGCCTGTTTTAGTTGGGTAAACTGGTGTTGCAGGCTGGTTTTAGAGGGGGTTTAGACACTTTTTAGTTGGAAGACCAGCTGACCCACTAGCTTTAACCCGCTTGACTAGGCTGGAAGCTTGGCCATCTTAGCTGGTTTAAGTAGCTGGCTTAAGCTGTTCAAGCTGGTCTTCCAATCTGGTCAAGCTGGTGGGTCAGCTGGTCTCCCAGCCTGTTTAATTGGTTAAACTGGTGTTGCAGGCTGGTTTTGGACACGTTTTAGTTGGAAGACCAGCTGACCCACCAACTTAAACCAGCTCGACTAGGCTGGAAGCTTGGTCATCTTGGCTAAGCTGGTTGGCTGTTATTAGCTGGTTTAATATAGAAGTAGCTGGTTTAAGCTGGTCAAGCTGGTCTTTTAGTCTGGTCGAGCTGGTGGGTCAGCTGGTCTCCCAGTCTGTTTAATTGGTTAAACTGGGGTTGCAGGCTAGTTATAGATGGGTTTTGGACATTTTAGCTGGTATACCAGCTGATCCACCAGATAAAACCTGGTGGGCTGTTATTAGCTGGTTTAATATAGAAGTAGCTGGTTTAAGCTGGTCAAGCTAGCCTCCAGTCTGGTAGGCTGGTGGGTCAGCTAGTCTCCCAGCATGTTTAATTGGTTAAACTGGTGTTGCAGGCTGGTTTTAGAGTGATTCTGGACACTTTTTAGTTGGAAGACCAGCTGACCCAACAGCTTACACCAGCTTAACTAAACTGGAAGCTTGGCCATCTTAGCTAAGCTGACTGGCTGGTATTAGGTGGTTTAATATAGAAGTAGATGGTTTAAGCTGGTCAAGTTGGTCTTCCAGTCTGGTCAAGCTGGTGGGTCAGCTGGTCTCCCAGCTTGTTTAATTGGGTAAACTGGTGTTGCAGGCTGGTTTTACAGGGGTTTTGGACACTTTTTAGTTGGAAGACCAGCTGACCCACCAACTTAAACCAGCTTGACTAGGCTGGAAGCTTGGTCATCTTGGCTAAGCTGGTTGGCTGTTATTAGCTGGTTTCATATAGAAGTAGCTGGTTTAAGCTGGTCAAGCTGGTCTTCTAGTCTGGTCAAGCTGGTGGGTCAGCTGGCCTCCCAGTCTGTTTAATTGGTTAAACTGGTGTTGCAGGCTGGTTATAGATGGGTTTTGGACATTTTTTAGCTGGTATACCAGCTGATCCACCAGATAAAACCTGGTTGGCTGTTATTAGCTGGTTTAATATAGAAGTAGCTGGTTTAAGCTGGTCAAGCTGGCCTCCAGTCTGGTCAAGCTGGTGGGTTAGTTGGTTAAACTGGTGTAGCAGGCTGGTTTTAGAGCGGTTTTGGACACTTTTTAGCTGGAAGACCAGCTGACCCACCAGCTTAAACTACTTAGCCATCTTAGCTAAACTGGATGGCTGGTATTAGCTGGTTTAAGTAGCTGGTTTGAAGCTGGTCAAGCTGGTCTTCCAATCTGGTGGGTCAGCTGGTCTTCCAGCCTGTTTAAGTTGGTTAAACTGGTGTTGCAGGCTGGTTTTGGAAACTTTTTACCTGGAAGACCAGCTGACCCAACAGTTAAACCAGCTTGACTAGGCTGGCAGCTTGGCTATTTTAGCTAAGCTGATTGGCTGGTATTAGCTGGTTTAAAATAGAAGTAGCTGGTATAAGCTGGTTAAGCTGGTCTTCCAATCTGGTCAAGCTGGTGGGTCAGCTGGTCTCCCATCCTGTTTAATTGGTTAAACTGATGTTGCAGGCTGGTTTTAGAGGGGTTTTGGACACTTTTTAGTTGGAAAACCAGCTTACTCACCAGCTTAAACCAGCATGACTAGGCTGGAAGCTTGGTCATCTTAGTTAAACAGATTGGCTGGTATTAGCTGGTTTAATATAGAAGTAGATTGTTTAAGCTGGTCAACCTGGTTTTCCAGTCTGGTCAAGCTGGTGGGTAAGCTGGTCTCCCAGCCTGTTTTAGTTGGTTAAACTGGTGTTGCAGGCTGGTTTAAGAGGGGTTTTACACACTTTTCAGTTGGAAGACCAGCTGACCCACCTGCTTAAACCAGCTTGACTAGGCTGGAAGCTTGGCCATCTTAGCTAAGCTGGTTAGCTGGTATTAGCTGGTTTAAGTAGCTGGTTCAAGTAGCTGGTTTAAGCTGGTAAAGCTGGTCTCCCACCCTGTTTAAGTTGGTTAAACTGGTGTACCAGGCTGGTTTTGGAAAATTTTTAGCTGAAAGACCAGCTGACCCACCAGCTTGACTAGGCTGGAAGCTTGGCCATTTTAGCTAAGCTGGTTAGCTGGTATTAGCTGGTTTAAGTAGCTGGTTCAAGTAGCTGGATTAAACTGGTCAAGCTTGTCTCCCACCCTGTTTTAGTTTGTTAAACTGGTGTACCAGGCTGGTTTTGGAAACTTTTTAGCTGAAAGACCAGCTGACCCACCAGCTTGACTAGGCTGGAAGCTTGGCCATCTTAGCTAAGCTGGTTGGCTGGTATTAGCTGTTTTGATATAAAAGTAGCTGGTTTACGCTGGTAAAGCTGGCATTCTGGTGGGTCAGCTAGCTGGCTTAAAAGTGGGCAATACCCCTGTAAAATCAGCCTGCTACACAGTTAAAACAAGGCTGGGAGACCAGCTAAAATCAGCCAACCAGCTTAGGCAGGTTTTAGCTGGTCTTTTCAGTAGTAAGGTTTCATGTTTATGTTTAGGGGCAAACGTTACGATTGCAACTTTGAGAAATCTGTTAAAAATTCTGCTAGACCATATTTAGTGTCGATCATATGCTAATATCTACTGTGAGATTCAGATTCATGTCAGCTTTAATCGATTAATTACTTGAATTACGCTGTTGACCGAAACAGCAATCTACCAACGTGCTCCCTCTCCACACTTACGACTCTCATTTCCATATTCATACATTTTGATTGGATGTTACAGAACGGCCACATTAGGAGCTGAGTTTATATATTTAGGTCATGTTTGGGCACGTTTAGTGTTTAATAAATAGCCCCGCTGTTGCCTGCAGATCATGATGAATGCAGGGATTATGGGACGTGCAGTCAGATCTGTATGAACACACAGGGATCGTACAGATGCGCTTGCACAGATGGCTTTAGCCTGCAGGCCAACAGACGATCGTGCAAAGCCAAAACAGGTGAGTTCATTTATCATCCATGTTATTTCTGGTCCGAAAAATGTAATTTACTTTCATTTCAGCTGCGTTTTAAAAGCAGAAAGATAAAGAAATTCACTCGCGCATAAATCAAAAACTTTGTTCGCAAACTTGCTTGAGCTACTAAGTGCAACTACGGCAATTTGATAGAAGCGCAATATACATTTAAGTCAGTCCAGTACAGTATTAGTAATAGTAATACCTTGACTTAGTAGCTCTGACAACTTCACACTCAACATTTAAATTATGGCCGTCCTAACGTCTGAAGACAGCCACAATGCCTTCTGGGATTTTTATTTGTGTAGAAAAAAGCAGGGTCTCTGTATAATGACAAACTTAGCCGATATAATAGCGCAGATGACTCTGTCGCTCGCCTCGTACGAGTGTCACTTACACTTAAAGTCATCAATATGCAAATGGCCACCGGTGAGCCGGGCTACATCAGAGTCGTGGGAAAGATAAACAGGGAAGGTTTTAATGGAAAGTCAATCACGGCTCATCCAGACCTGCCTGCGACTGTCTATCAAATTTAGAGATGATTACACGCTCGCAGTTAATTGCTCTTCATGGTCTCAGTTCATTAGTGTGAAAGGGAAGAGAAAACACAAGGCAGTTGTGAAGTTTACACTTTCACAATTCCTGTCACGCCAATTAGATTGTTTTAATAAGCAAATGCCATAATGAACCTGTGTTTTAAAGTGTTGTAGAGGTGTTGAAAATATATATGTAAATATTGCTGGTTAAGTGTTAGAAAGGTGAGAAACTTACTGATGTTTATTTAAGATATGGAAATGATCCTGTTTAATATTTATATGGGGTGTTTCCTCAGGCATTTTTCTGTCCACTATTTGACTTAGTTTGATAGATTTAATCTTTTTCTTTGTTTTTTGTTATATGAAGGTCACAATAAAATAGTGTTGGAAACATTGTAATCAAAAAATTTTGTCATTTTTCTGTGATGATTGTATATTCATTGTTGGACTTGGTTAGCAGACAAAAAAATAAACTAAATGTATGAAAAGTGAGGTTTCCCCCAAAGGCCAACAATGCCAATAGTTGAAGAAATGCTAAAATAACAAACATGTCTGTCTGTCTATGTCTGTCTGTCTGTCTGTCTGTCTGTCTGTCAGTCTGTCTGTCTGTCTGTCTATGTCTGTCTGTTTCTGTCTGTCTCTCTGTCTATGTTAATGTCTATGTCTGTCTATGTCTGTATGTCTATCTGTCTGCCTGCATCTGTCTGTCTGTCTGCCTGCATCTGTCTGTCTGTCTGACTGACTGTCTCTCTGTCTATGTTTATGTCTATGTCTGTCTGGCTGTCTGTCTATGTCTGTCTGTCTGTCTGGCTGTCTATGTCTTTCTGTCTGTCAATTTATGTCTGTCTGTCTGTCTGTCTCTCTGTCTATGTTTATGTCTGTCTATGTCTGTCTGGCTGTCTATGTCTGTCTGTCTGTCTGTCTGTTTGTTTGTCTGTCTGTCTTTTTGTCTGTCTATTTATGTCTGTCTCTGGCCTTCTGTCTGTCTATGTCTGTATGTCTGTCTATGTCTGTCTATGTCTGTATGTTAGTTTGACTGTCTGTGACTGTCTGTCTGTCTGTCTGTCTATCTATCTATGTCTGTCTGTCTGTCTGTCTGTCTGTCTATGTCTTTCTGTCTGTCTGTCTGTTTGTCTATTTATGTCTGTCTCTGGCTTTCTGTCTGTCTGTCTGTCTATCTATGTCTGTCTGTCTGTCTGTCTGTCTCTGTCTGTCTCTGTCTGTCTGTCTGTCAGTCTGTCTGTCTGTCTATGTCTGTCTGTTTCTGTCTGTCTCTCTGTCTATGTTAATGTCTATGTCTGTCTGTCTGTCTATCACTGTCTGTCTGTCTCTCTCTGTCTGTCTGTCTGTCTATCTCTGTCTGTCTGTCTGTCTATCTATCTCTTTCTGTCTGTCTGTCTATCTATCTCTGTCTATCTATCACTGTCTGTCTGTCTGTCTGTCTGTCTGTTTGTTTGTATGGCTGTCTATGTCTATGTCTGTATGCCTGTCAATGTCTGTATGTCTGTCTGTCTGTCTGTCTGTTTGTATGGCTGTCTATGTCTATGTCTGTATGCCTGTCAATGTCTGTCTGTCTGTCTGTCTGTCTGTCTGTCTCTGTCTGTCTGTCTGTCTGTCTGTCTGTCTGTCTGTCTCTGTCTGTCTCTGTCTGTCTGTCTGTCTGTCTGTCTCTGTCTGTCTGTCTGTCTGTCTCTGTCTGTCTGTCTGTCTGTCTCTGTCTGTCTGTCTGTCTGTCTGTCTCTGTCTGTCTGTCTGTCTGTCTGTTGATCTATGTCTGTATGTCTGTATGTCTATCTATCTATCTATCTATCTATCTATCTATCTATCTATCTATCTATCTATCTATCTATCTATCTATCTATCTATCTATCTATCTATCTATCTATCTATCTATCTATCTATCTATCTATCAAGTATTTGTATAATAATTTTTTCAGATATTAGGAATAATTCATGTCTTTTTGCTCCATTTTACAGATCCCGGTGATAGACCTCCTGTTCTCATAACAGCAAATATGAATTCTATATCAATTATTTACCTCAACGGTTCAACTATGCCAAATCTCAAGTCCATGGAGACGAATGGGACTCAAATCTTGGACTTTATTTATAGAGAGGAATCTCTTTGTTGGCTCTCGACAGCTGAGCACACAGGGCAGCTGTGGTGCGCTCGCGTATCCAAACTTAAAGGATTTTCAGAAAAACATCAAATAAGGATAGGTCAGAACTTACACAGTGAGTATACGCATCTCTTCTCAGGGCGCAAATTAAAAGACATTCGTAACTTTGATGATTTATTCAGGACGAGTGCGAACTAATGTCCTTTGAAGTTTTTATGAACCTGAATGTTTAGCGTAAATATTCTCATTAGTCTTTCTTAATTTTCTCCAGTATGGCACATTTTCACCTTTTAAACTCCTGAAGTGTGTAATTATCCGCTAATGAAGTGTTTTAATGTCAGAAGGGTAAGCGTGTCGAGTGTGCATGTTAAGTCATCGAATGTCAGACGTTTAGTCTTTGAAGCACGCATGAATTTTTAATTGCATCTAACTACCGGATGTACCATTGCCCATCTAGATGAGCTCTAGAGGTGCCCCATGTTGTGTCTAAAACTAATTTGATCTTTTTCCCCAAAATGCAGATGTGGAAAACATGGCTGTCGACTGGTTGACGGGAAACTTCTACTTTGTAGACAGAGTCAATGATCGAATATTTGTTTGTAGCGAACAGGGAGATGCGTGTGTTACGATTATTGACCTCGACATACAGAACCCAAAAGGCCTGGCGCTGGATCCCATAATGGGGTAAGCTTTCATTTAGATCTGGGTGACATGACGGTACATACTACACCATGCCGAAAAATTCTGTAAATTAAAATATGAAATTTTTCAAAATAAAGACTTAACAAATGGTTGTTTGATTTATATAACAGACACTGACACCATATAACATTAGTCATACCATTGTAGATACTTTTGGCCATACTGTCCACCCCTACATTCTTACGCAACTCAAGTCAAAAAAGACTGGACGAGATTTTTTTATTTATGCATTCGTTTAATCTATACATTTTATAAGTATGTTTGTTACCTGGGAATCAAACCCACAATATTTGGTTTGCTAATGCAGTGCCCTACCAAGTGAACTACAGCAGCAAATGCAACAAAGGGTGCAATCGCAGCTAACACATTGACCCTTTGATAGACTTTTCCAAACAAATCCTTTATCATTCATTGACTTATGTAAAGATATTCAGCATGCTGTATCTTAAAATGTTCCCGTTTAAAGACATCTCGGATAAGTTAGAAGCCCGATTAAATTCTTTTAGTAGCGAATAAATTGCCCTTATCTGATGCACAGTCATCCACGTTCCTGGAACGCGAGAAACGCCAGCAGTGGCTCTCTGGTCTCTGGGTAAACACTGATTTGTATGCAGCGCTGAGTTTTGTGTGCTGTTGAGGGCAGTTTGGCTCTGTCAAATGACAAGGACTGTTTTGGTGCCAAAACCGAGCTCGAAATGAGAACTCCTAGTGCTGTCATGTAAAGAGGAGTGCGCCTGAACTCCCCCGCTCTTTTATTTCGCTGTCATTATGAGTTAGTATAAAGTAATATCATACTGCGGCCCATTCATTCAACTCTTAAACATGGTGGCTTGATTTAATTGCAGCGTTGTTACTGCAAGCTTTCAGCTTGGCCACAACACCATTTTGCAGAGCAGTAATGGATTTGAGTGGATGGATTATATATTAAACCGCCGTCAGAATAGTTTTTTACTTCAGACAGATTCTGCGAGTTGCATCGGGAGACCTCTTGTAAACGTTGCATTTTTTAAAAAGCACAGTTTGAGTTTCAAACTAATTTGATTTCGTGTCTCCGTTGCTCCCAGAAAGCTATTTTTCACAGACTATGGGACGGTAGCCAAGGTGGAGCGCTGCAACATGGACGGCACCAACCGAACTAGGATAGTGGAGTATAAAACCGAACAGCCGACCGCTGTGACGTTGGACTTGGTCAAGAAACTCGTCTACTGGGCGGATGCTTATCTGGATTATATCGAAGTCGTGGATTACAACGGCAAGAACAGGCACACGATCATTCAAGGCGACTCGGTAAGAAATGTTTTTGGTATTATCTTTATTTATTTACTTTATTTAAAAACTTTAGTTTTAGTTAGTTCGTTAATTGCTTTAGTTTTGGTGATTACTTTAGTATTGGTTGAATACACAAACTGTTTTCCAGGAAATGTGTTTTGTGCAGTATGCTGCTTGGTTTCCAGCATGTGCTGGTGTCTCATTATAAGATTTGCTGTGGTAAACCAGTCACACCAGCACTTTGTAGAAAAATGTTGGAGAGTTTCTGAATTGGAAAATTGAGGAATTAAAAAAAATTATTTGTACATTTTGGGTACTTTATACAAACTGTATCAAATACAAACATTAACTTTCTTGAGATCTGACTCATCTTCATAGATTTCAATTGAATGTTTCTAATATTCCCAGATTTTTTTAACTCTAATGTACAGGAGAGTATTTGTACATTTTGGGTACTTTATACAAACTGTATCACATACAAACATATCAAAATCTGCCTTATCTTCATATGCGTGCCACAAATCCTGTATATTCCCTAGAAATTTCCATGGAATGTTTCCAATATTCAAAGATTTTTGCAACTTTAATATACAGGAAAGTATTTGTACATTTTGGGTAATTTATAGAAACTGTATGACATACAAACATTAACTTCCTTGAGATCCGACTTATCTTCATCTGTGTGCCACAAATCCCCTATATTCCCTAAAAATATCCATGTAATGGTTCCAATATTCCCAGATTTTTGTAACTCTAATGTACAGGAAAGTATTTGTACATTTTGGGTAATTTATACAAACTGTATCAAATACAAACATTAACTTTTTCAAAATCTGTCTTATCTTTATTTGTGTGCCACAAATCCCCTATATTCCCGTGTAATTTCCATGGAATAGTTCCAATATTCCCAGATTTTTGTAACTCTAATGTACAGGAAAGTATTTGTACATTTTGGGTAATTTATACAAACTGTATCAAATACAAACATCAACTCTCCAGAGGCTTGACTGATCTTCATCGGTGTGCCACAAATCCCCTATATTCCCTAGAAATTCCCATGAAATGGTTCCAATATTCCCAGATTTTTGTAACTCTAATGTACAGGAAAGTATTTGTACATTTTGGGTACTTTATACAAACTGTATCACATACAAACATTAACTTACTCAAAACCTGTCTTATCTTCATACTGTATGTGTGCCACAAATCCCCTATATTCCCGTGTAATTTCCATGGAACATTTCCAATATTCCCAGATTTTTGTAACCCTGTACATTTTGGGTATTTTTTACAAACTGAATCACATACAAACATTAACTTTCTCAAAATCTGTCTTATCTTCATATGTGTGCCACAAATCCCCTATTCCCGTGTAATTTCCATGGAATGTTTCCAATATTCCCAGATTTTTGCGACTCTAATGCACGGGAAAGTTTTTTTTTAATTTTTGTGTAATTTATACAAACTGTATCACATACAAACATTAACTTTCTTGAGATCTGACTCATCTTCATCCGTGTGCCACAAATCCCCTATATTCCCATGTAATTTCCATGACATGTTTTCAGTATTCCCAGATTTTTGTAATTCTAATATACAGGAAAGTATTTGTAAATTTTGGGTACTTTATACAAACTCTATCACATACAAACATCAGAGAGTTGACTCATCTTCATCCGTGTGCCACAAATCCCCTATATTCCCATGTAATTTCCATGACATGTTTTCAGTATTCCCAGATTTTTGTAATTCTAATATACAGGAAATTATTTGTACATTTTGGGTACATTATACAAACTGTGTCACATACAAACATCAACTTCCTCGAGATTTGACTTATCTTCATCAGTGTGCCACAAATCCCCTATATTCCTGTGTAATTTCCATGGAACATTTCCAATATTCCCAGATTTTTGTAACTCTAATATACAACTATTTGTACATTTTGGGTACTTTATATTAACTGTATCACATACAAATGTTAACTTTCTCAAAATCTGTTTTATCTTCATCAGTGTGCCACAAATTCCCAATATTTCCATGTAATTTCCATGGAATGTTTCCAATATTCCCAGATTTTTGCAACTCTAATGCACAGGAAAGTATTTTTTACATTTTTGTGTAATTTATACAAACTGTATCACATACAAACATAAACTTTCTCAAACTCTGCCTTATCTTCATATGTGTGTCACAAATCCCGTATATTTCCATGTAATTTCATGAAATGTTTCCAATACTCCCAGATTGTTGCAACTCTAATATTCAGTATCTAGATCAGCTTTAAAATTCTGCTACTTTGATGCCATCATTTACAGTATTGTGGACCACCAGCTTGGTTGTTTCTGGTTATATTTTAATAAAGAGAAATAATTATATATGGTCATTATACCATTGCTTAAGCAACAAACCTAATGGTGACATGGTGGGCTTTTGCACCGTACTGTATATAAGTGACTACATAGAAAAGTTTCTACTTAAATATAGCCATCTGTTTTAACCGCCTACAGTAAACTTATGATAAATTATGTGCTTTTAAATAACTCCCAAAGCTATTTACTTTAAAGGTTATAAAGTTTCCACCTCTCTCCTTCACCCCACAAATGGACCCAAAAAGTATGAAGGTCCAAAATTCATAGCTTCATAAATTCAGTATAAAATTCATCCACAGTTCATAGAGCGAGCCAAGGGTGATGACAACCTTATGCATTTTTCTAGAAGACAATACATAATCCATCCTTGACTGTTCTTTAGCCTTATGAGACATCTGCCGTTAACTAAAATCCTGATGCGATACTTAAGAAAGTGTTTAACAAATTCCTCTCAAGCCCCTCGGGGAGGACCTTGTCTGCAATTTTCATGGTTTAGTGGACGTTTTGACGGATTATCGCTGTTGAAAAAGAACGCTTGTATCATTTTCAGACATTATTCATTTTAATGTACTGGATAGCATCCACTCAGCCTTTCTGTATTTTGATTATTTAACGCCTGCCTGCCAGTTATTAGTTTTGTTTTCCACAATGATTTTCTAGTGCATGATTGCTGCTGTTTATTGGCTGGAATTTAAAACGGTGCTTGAACTTCCGAGAAAAAAGGTGACCATTAATTTGCCCAGATTATGTTTAACCGCACTACTAAAACTAATCTCTTAATATGATTGGCCAGTAAGAAAAGACTACCATCTAGAAAACTTCTGTGTTAATAAGCACCACATAAACGAATTTATGCTAACTGGCTAATCTAATGCTAGGATTTCGGGTTTGTTTTGCTTTGACACTTGCTGTTTTACTGTCTCCTCTCAGAACTTGTAACTATTTGACCTTGTCCTTACTTCACAAACTCTTTTGTGAGCTCTCTTTATTGATTTCCTCATCCATTTCCTGCGAGGTTCAGCTCAAGTGTGTGTCCTGGGACTCCATCGAAGGCTATATTGGTACTGTTCTTAGGGCTGGTAGTGAAAGATAACCTGAAATGAACTTCGCTTCCTATAACTTGTTATTTTTTTCACTTTAAAGAAATCAAAGCTTCAGAGGTGCCCATCGGTAATTTAAGGTATAACGCAGAGGTGCCCATCTGTAATTTACTGTATAACGCAGAGGTGCCCATCTGTAATTTACTGTATAACGCAGAGGTGCCCATCTGTAATTTACTGTATAGCGCAGATGTGACATCAAAGATACATCCATATTTCAGCTCGTGTTTGTCAGGGCCGCTGTTTATTCGCTAAACGTTGCATCACCTCTGTTTACAGTTTGGATTAGAGTAGCAAATTTAAGTAGACATATTTGTGTCGTGTTTGCAACTAAGCTAGAACAAGACGAAGTCATTGATCAGTTGCTTGGATGTTTTTTTTCCAGGTGTCGCACCTGTACGGATTAGCGCTCTTTGAAGATTACCTGTTTGCGACGTCCTCCGAACCCTCCAGAGAGGGAAAAGTTGATGTATTAAGAATAAACCGTTTTAACAACAGCAACACAAACACTATCGTCACGTTGGAAAGTGCCAAAAACGCTCGGGTCTATCACAGACTTGCTCAACCTACAGGTAAAGTTATGGTTAAGACGTTGTAAATTATTTGCCAAGTTAAACAGCTGTTGATGGCAGTTTCTGTTATGTGATGAACTATGATGTAAAAAACACAAAGTTGTCCTTTATTATTATTGATAATTTTTTACTTTAATATTTTTAAGCTGCAATCCGTACATTTTGCTTTGCTATCGCCACCTCTGTTTAAAATATAAAATTGCAGTTTTTATTTACATACTTATCTTTACATGAGTTTTTACCCCAAATGTACCCAATTTCACCTGAAATCAACTTACAAATCATTTTTTTAGGCTTACCGTGGTACCATACAGTTTAAAACATTGATTTTTATTTATTTTATTTTATTTTATTTTATTTTATAAATATGTCATTTCTATAGTTGCATCTCAAAGCGCTGTCCAAAAAAATCAAATAAATTTACAAATGCAGATTGAAAACATGTATAACTATTAAACCATAATTGTTCATTATAAAATAATCACATAAAAGCTATTCTATTTTATTTTATTTTTATTGTAGAAAAATGGAATTTCTATAATTGCAATCTCAAAGCGCTGTCCAAAAAAAATAAATTTACGAATGCAAGTTTAAAACATGTTTTCAATTATAAAATAATCACATATAAGCTATTTTTTTTTAACCACTTAAAAAGTTATGGATTGCGATTGTAGTGTAGAATAATGCAACCAATCAGAATTAAGTATTTTTAAATGCTGCATAATAAGACCCTGCATGCATGGTACTATATTATTGTCGTATGCAAGCTTTGGTTTCTGACCTTTTTCTTTTTGCAGTCAGGACTCACGCGTGCAGCCCCGACCCACAGGGGCGAAATGGTGGCTGCTCGCATATCTGTCTCCTGAGCCAAAACTACAAATCACGCGTGTGCCGATGCCGGACCGGCTACGTCCTCGCCAGCGATGGAACGTCCTGCAAAAGTGAGTCCATTGCATTGCTCCCACTTCTTTTCCTTAACTCTCGCGGCCGAGTCATTTTTTCTCTCTGGTGTCTGATTAGCTGTGGGAGACGGGTCTCTCATGTAAATGGATTTCGAGGTATTCCCTTAAGGAAAGGGTGCTGCTATCTGAAGCCATACATCAGATGGATGGCCCTCGTGGGCTTTGGCGAAATGGAAATTTATGACCAGATTTACAGAGCCACTAGACGCTGAAAAATGGACACGTTTCTGTGATTAATAGCGCACGCTGAGGGCGTTAAGACGGAATACATAGGGAATTGATATGTTTTGTCTCTAGGCATTAGGATCATTGACTTACAGTGCTTTTTTGGTTGTGTAGTGCATATGTATGCGTGTGTGTAATGCATTCATGCTTTAATTTAATTATGTAGAACACAAAGATCTTTTCACGAATGGCATATTTTCTTATTTAGCAAAATCATAAAGTATCGTAAAAGTAGTAACTACTTCTTGTTCTATATTTGGCTTATATATATTTTGCCATAGTGCACCAATATCACCATTTTGCAAGATTTTCTATTTTATCCTCACAAAAAGCTGTCGTATTTGTTAAGAAGCAATGATGAGGTTAAACGTTATAGTGCTGAGTTAAAGGTATAGCGGAGTATTTTCTCGAATTTTAGAAAAGAACCGACTTTCTCCACTTTTTTAAAAAAAATGCAATAGCACAAAACACCTGATTGACAGATAGGATGACCAATAGTCTAGATGATCCACCTGGAAAAAGAAAATCCTCCGCAATACCTTTAAACGTGACACGGTTGGGTGGTACCAGTAGATTTTGGCATTTTCTGTTTCTTTTAATAAGTCCAGATATGAGGTTGATCCATGCTTATTAACTGACATGCTTTGGAACTTAATGCTTGTTTTTTATTTGTTTAGGCAGTGTAGGTAGCTAAGGCTTTGCTCTAACTAATGTGTGTTAAAAGTGTGTTTTGATTGGCCGATGTGATGGAACATATCACTCAACCAGTTAGGACTTTGGCGTAACATTACGTTTATGTTCACATTATGTTTCAATTGACTCAACTACTATAAAGATATTTAATTTAATTTAATTTAATTTAATTTGTTTTGTTTTGTTTTGTTTTGTTTTGTTTTGTTTTGTTTTGTTTTGTTTTGTTTTGTTTTGTTTTGTTTTGTTTTGTTTTGTTTTGTTTTGTTTTGTTTTGTTTTGTTTTGTTTTGTTTTATTTTATAAAAATTTTTTATTTCTATAGTTACATCTCAAAGCGCTGTCAAAAAAACTTGACTACTATAAAGAGCAGGACTTGTTTTTTAATTGTGTTTTATTTTATTTTATTTTATTTAAAATGTAATAGTTGCATCTCAAAGCGCTGTCCAAAAAAATAAAATAAAGGTACGAATGCACACTGAAAACATGTATAACTATTAAACCATAATTGTTAAATTACAAAATAATCACATAAAAGCTATTTTATTTAATTTTATTTTATTTAATAAAAATGTAATTTCTGTAGTTGCATCTCAAAGCGCTGTCCAAAAAACTCGACTACTATAAAGAGCAGAACGTGTTTTTTAATTGTGTTTTATTTTGTTTTATTTAAAATGTAATTTCTATTCTTGTATCTCAAAGTGCGGTCCAAAAAATTTAATAAATTTACAAATGCACACTGAAAACATATATAACTATTAAACCATAATTGTTAAATTACAAAATAATCACATAAAACCTATTTTATTTTATTTCATTTCATTTCATTTCATTTTAGGAAAATTTTATTTTTACAGTTGCATCTCAAAGCGCTGTCCAATAAACTTGACTACTATAAAGAGCAGAACGTGTTTTTTAATTGTGTTTTATTTTATTTTATTTTATTTAAAATGTAATTTCTATAGTTGCATCTCAAAGCGCTGTCCAGAAAAATAAAATAAATTTATGAATACACACTGAAAACATGTATAACTCTTAAACCATAACTGTTCAATTACAAAATAATCACATAAAAGCTATTTTATTTTATTTTATTTTATTTTATTTTATTTTATTTTATTTTATTTTATTTTATTTTATTTTATTTTATTTTATTTTATTTTATTTTATTTTATTTTATTTTATTTTATTTTATAAAAACGTAATTTCTATAGTTGCATCTCAAAGCGCGGTCCAAAAAACTTGACTATTATAAAGAGCAGAACATGTTTTTTAAGTGTGTTTTATTTAATTAAATTTTATTTAAAATGTAATTTCTATAGTTGCATCTCAAAGCGCTGTCCAGAAAAGTAAAATAAATTTACAAATGCACATTGAAAACATGTATAACTGTTAAACCATAATTTTTCAATCACAAAATAATCACATAATTTTTTTTTATATTTTATTTTATATTTTATTTTATTTTATAAAAATGTAACTTCTATAGCTGCATCTCCAAGCGCTGTCCAAAAAACTTGACTGCTACTGTATAAAGAGCAGAACGTGTTTTTTTTAAATGTGTTTTATTTTGTTTTATTTAAAATGTAATTTCTATAGTTGCATCTCAAAATGCTGTCCAAAAAAAATGTAATAAATTTACGAATGCAGATTGAAAACATGTATAACTATTAAACCATAATTTTTATCGATTACAAAATAATCACATAAAAGCTACCATAAAAACTGATTTTTACCAGATTTAATTTATATGTAATAATACTGTGTTCTTTTAATTTCCTTCAAAAATAAAAATATCCTAATATATACTGGTACCATGATATAAAATCACTCATATCTTTCCAGCCTCGATGTCCCTGTCCTATTATGAAGTTCAAGACCACACGCGCTATGCATCATTGGTCTGTCTGTGTAATTGGTTCTGGTTTGGTTCCTCTGTCTCTTCCACCACCTTCTCCTCTCTATCTCTGAAGCCCATCTCACTGTCAAACCCATAATAATTGCAGTCATCGCATTTATCCCATTCCTATCCTTGGCTAACGAATTTCCAAAACATTTGTGCCTTAATCACACCCACACCGCCCACAAAAGGTCCCTGTTATTTTTACACAAACAAGCGCACGTATGCGCGGCTCGCGTACAATAACAAACGCAATGTAACAGTTTCGCCTCGAAAGATGATAGATTTGATAAAACCGAATCGGTGGAACTAATTCTGGTTTTAATTAAGCTAATGTAATTAGCAGGAGCCTTTCGCTTTGGATACATTTTGTCAAAGACTTTCATTTGCAGAACTGAATTGAAAACGGGGGCTAATTATGTCAATTAATTAAACTGTGACAGTATTGTAGTGGAAGGCTTATTACGTTCCGCCACTGCATTTGTTTACTCAGTTAATCGTGTCTTTGCAGAACCAAAGAACGAGCTGTTTCTGTTTTATGGAAAAGGACGACCCGGGGTTATACGAGGTCTGGATATGAATGTTAAGTCTGGCGACGAGCCCCTGATTCAGATCGAGGGCCTGGTGAGTCCCCGAGCGCTGGACTTTCACGCGGAGAGCAGCTACATCTACTTCGCAGACACTACGAGCTTCCTGATCGGACGTCAGAAAATTGACGGAACTGGACGGGAAACGATACTTAAAGATGGTACGTGATTTTACAAAGTAAACATTATGCACCTTTATCGTTTCTTGTAGAGCTTTCTTGTATTGTTTCGAGCCGTACTGCAGTAATGTTTAAATTCACTTAAACGTTTTCTAACTAATTCAGTTTTGATCCGGCTTAGTAATGAATCATCTGTGCGACCGTGCGGTGTGGTACTGTAAAATCAGGCCACCTGTACTCTACCGCTTCTCTTCCCGTTGTTTTCCAAATGGGAAGTTATTTATCATACTTCCTGTGCCGTTCGGGGAAGCTGGCCGGTCGATACTGCATAATTTCAGAGGGAAGAATAAGAGTGGGACAGTGATTAATCGAGCTGTCTTCGACGTTATCAAGCAAAAAGAACAACATTTTCTCAATTACTTTTCCCTGTCCGTTTCCCAGAGCTGGATAACGTCGAGGGAATTTCCGTGGACTGGATCGGAAATAACCTGTACTGGACAAATGACGGCTATAGAAAGACCATCAGCGTGGCCAGGCTGGATCAGCCCTCGCAGTCCAGAAAAACGCTTTTGGAAGGAAATATGTCTCATCCGAGAGCCATTGTTGTGGATCCTCTAAACGGGTAAGCCCATGATACCCGTCCTGCTTACAGCAGCATTTAACGGATTCTCCAACAGGGATTTCAGCGTGTTAATGCCTTGGACAAAATCCAGAGGAAACTGAGGGGCGGGAACTTTAGCCCATTGGGCTTAGGGATTTCATCAAACTATTTCAACAGAGTAGCCCACATCAATTCAGTTCAATTCGCTTATTTGTCTCATTCACATAGTGAGTTATACAGAGGATACAAACAATTGGTCAGCTTACATAAACTGTAAATGTACCGTATTTTCCGGACTATAAGTCGCACTTTTTTCAAGTCAGGTGTGACTCATATGTCAAAATTAATTCATACTGACTAACATGAACCAAAAAAAGCATTACCGTCTACAGCCTTGAGAGAGCGCTATATGTTGCTCTTGTAGCCTACCCTTGAAAAAAAAACTGTTAACTGAATCATTAACTTAAAGACAACAGAGAAAGACTTAACAAACAAAATGCCCCCCAAAAGAATAATAATTTTCTAAATAAATGCGACTTATAGTCCAGTGCGACTTATATATGTTTTTTTCCTCTTCATGATGAATTTTTTGACTAATGCGACTTATAGTCAGGAAAATACAGTAATAAACATGTATAAAAAGAGATAATAAACAATACATAAAAACCAAGGCAACAGAGATGTCAAGTGTTTATGCATAAAACTAATTCAATTACTAAAGCACGTGTAGTACTATGTCATGTAATAGGAAAAGGGCTGGGAAACGATTAATCGCGACTAATCTATTACAGAATAAAAGTTTTTGTTAACATCATATACTGTATATTTGTGTACTGTCTATAATAATTATGTATATATATAAATACACACAGATGCAAGTATATATTTAAGAAATTAATTAAATATTAAAGACATTTTTATATTGACATATAATTTATATTTTATATAATTATGAATACTTAATATATAAAAAGTTTTTTTCCTTAAAATTATACTTGCATCTGTGTGTATTTATATACACATAATGATTATACACAGTACACACACACATATATATATATATATGATGTAAACAAAAACTTTTATTCTGCAAACAATTAGTCACGATTAATTGTTTTCCAGCCCTAAGTGTTTGTTTTTTATATGAGACATAATTTATTTCACATACTTTATTTATTGTGTCTGTTGTGAATGTACTTACTATGGTAATAACAGCAGGTTATGCATAATTGCATGCAACTAACCATATACCGAACCCTAACCCTATAGTAAGTACATGGTGTTAATAGGGCTGTCCAAAGATTAATCGCGATTAATCACATACAAAATAAAAGTTTGTGTTTGCATAATATATGTTTGTGTGTGTACTGTGTGTATATATATTATGTATAAATAAATACACACATACATGTATGAATGTAATACGAATGTTATTTAGGTATATTTTCATTTATATATATATATATATATATATATATATATATATATATATATATATATATATATATATATATATATATATATATATATATATATATATATATATAAATAATGTGTATATATTTTATATATTTTTCATATTATAAATATACCTAAATAAAATTGTTCATAAATTCATACATGTATGTGTGTATTTATTTATACATAATATATATACACACAGTACACACACAAACATATATTATGCAAACACAAACTTTTATTTTGTATGTGATTAATCGCGATTAGTCTTAGTTGTTAATCCTTACTTTACCTTAAAATAAAGTATAATAAACGTATATTATATTATATTTATATTAGCACAATGTATGAAACATGCTTATACAGTACTATGGTATCTTGTACTGAATAGCCTTTAAATTTTACCAAATATTAAATACTGTACAGTAAACAATACCAGAGTAAATGTCTGAAAACATAGTCCTGTTATGATGTACAGTACGGTAAGATTTTTGTTTTCTTCGCTCTAACCTTATTTACATTCACTTGGTAACATTGTTTATTCAAATCCAAATAAAGAAGTGACATGAGAGAGAGAGAGCATTGTGCTGTCAAAACAGATATAAACCGAGCATCCTTATTTAATGTCAGTGCTCAGATGGAAACGCTCAAAGGAAATTTAGAAGCTCCTCCGTAAATCGCTGCCATGGCAGAACAGTTAGGACTGACATAAGAGGTTTAAAAGTTTAAAGACAGGTTTCTGCTTATATTTTAGTGCGCCTTTTCCTCCGCTCTTGGCATGTTTATATCCTTTTAATGGGCTTTTGAATCAAATCATCTGTTTCCTATAACTTTGGTGTCTTGAATTATTTTAGTAGTTCAATAAACTGCAAACAAGAGGTTGAATATTATAAATAAGTTATCTGAGTTACAAGCAATTTATTCTTTGTAAATTTGCTTAAAGCGCCACTCCACTTTTTTTTGAAAATATGCACATTTTCCAGCTCCCTTAGAGTTGAACATTTGATTTTTACCGGTTTGGAATCCATTCAGCTGATCTCCGGGTCTGACGGTGTCACTTTTAGCATAGCTTAGCATAATCCATTCAATCTGATTAGACCATTAGCATCGCGCTTAAAAATAGAGTTTCAATATTTTTTTTCCTATTTAAAACTCGATTCTTCTGTAGTTACATTGTGTAATAAGACCGATAGAAAATTAAAAGTTGCGATCTTCTAGGCTGATATGGCTATGAACTATACTCTCATTCTGGCGTAATAATCAAGGACTTTGCTGCTGTAACATGGCTGCAGGAGGCGCAATGATATTACGCAGCAGCCAAAAATAGTTCCCTTAGTATCTTTCAATAGCATAGGACTATTTTCGGGCAGTGCGTAATATCATTCCGCCTCATTTTTAGCGCAATGCTAATGGTCTAATCAGATTGAATGAATTATGCTAAGCTATGCTAAAAGTGGTATCGCCTGACCCAGAGATCAGCTGAATGGATTCCAAAATGGTAAAAATCAAATGTTTAACTCTATGGGAGCTGGAAAATGAGCATATATTTTTAAAAAAGGGGATTGTCCCTTTAAGCTGTAGTTGCCGGAGTTGCCGAACCAATACCAATCTCTCTTTTTCAAATCTCATTCTCCTTTACTGCATCTATGCTTTTTTACGCATGTGCGCGTGTCATTTTCTGTCTGTACTAAAATGATAAGATGAAGGATTAGCCGTTATGACTTTGGGTCCTGATCGCATTTGCTCTCCATCACTCGCCCATTTCTACTGCTCGCAGCAGGTGCTGTCAGTCAAAGCCCATATCGTGAATTATTCAACAGGTCACTGAATATGAGATGAGGGGGAGTGTCACGTTAAGTTAAACTGTGTTTGGAAGTGTTACTGGGTTATGTTTATGTGATGAAATAATGTATGAGAGGTTTGACACTTGAAATACTGACCTTGACTTGGCTCCCAGACGAGAAGAGAATAGAGAAATATTAAAAAACATTCAATTAAATGGGTCCTGTTTTAAAAAGGGCTTTGTTGAGACATCCAGAATTCTTTTGAATTATTCATTTACCGTTCACTTTTCCTTTGTGACCTGGAAAACACCTTTGAGCCAATAACAAGAACTAGTCAGGTCCTGTTTTTGCGGTTTTGGCTTAAATTTGTTTACTAAACTTTAGATAATGGATAGGTTACCCTACTAAACATATTAGCTCTTAAAGGCGGGGTGCATGATTTTTGAAAAACACTTTGGAAAAGGAAGTCGGGCCGAGTACCAAAACACACTTGTAGCCAATCAGCAGTAAGGGGCGTGTCTACTAACGACATCGTTGCCTGGGTTGCGTATGTGTGGGGCGGGTCTATCAAAAGAAGGTTCCAATTCTATTGCGGTAGGGGCGTGTTTGTTTAGGTGATTTCAAATGTCCACATTGGCTTTCAGAGATCATGCACTCCACCTTTAACTAGCAGGGTCACAAAAGTAAACCAGGTCCAACAAAATGACCATGCTGGTTGAGCGGATTTTGAACATTTAGATCAGTGGTACTCAAACTGGGGCCCTAAGGGGTCCTCAGAAAAGTTTAAAGAAAAGAGAAAGCAAATATTGTAAACATCTACTATATAAGCCAATTATTTGGAAACAATATGCAATATGCTGTCTTTATAATATCAAAATTACTAGTTTTTATTAAAAAAAATAGCATAAGGTTCATCATATTTGGGGGTCCTTGCCCTCATAAGGTTTAAAAACCCCTCATCTAGACCACTGGTTCCCAACCTTTTCACTTCAAGCCCCCCTAGTTGCCCACAACAATATTTAAAGGCCCCATACTCACAATTTTTTTTTCAAATAAAATTAACTAGAGCTTGGAATGACTAGACAGATGTATATTCGCTAAAATGGCTAAAATGGCCAAAATTAAGATTTTCGATTGTTTTAGCTTATTTTAATGCTTGTTTTGTCCAAATTTTTATAATTTTAAGTCATCTTGAGGCCCCCCTGCGGCCCCGGCCCCCTGGTTGGGAAACACTGATCTAGACTACACTGGTCACTCAGGTAGACCAGCAACAGACCAGCACTAACCAACATACAGTAAATCAATTAATACCATAACTTGGTCTTAATCAGTTGTGTTCAATGACCTTAAAGGGACACTCCACTTTTTTGAAAATATGCTAATTTCCAGCTCCCCTTAAGTTAAACATTTGATTTTTACCGTTTTGGAATCTAAGTACATGATGTAACTACAGAAGAGTCAAGTTTTCAATAGGAAAAATATCGAAACTCTTTGGTTATTGTTTAGCACGATGCTAATGGACTAATCAGATTCAATGCTAAGCTATGCTAATAGTGTTAGCGCCAGACCCGGAGATCAGCTGAATGGATTCCAAAACAGTAAAAATCAAGTGTTTAACTTTAGGGGAGCTGGAAAATGAGCATATTTTTTTTTTAAAAAGTGGAGTGTCCCTTTAAATATGAGTTTCTGGCTGGGTTCTTTAGATGGATGTATTGGACCGATTGGGAGGAAGATGAGCTCATCGACAGCAGAGGAAGGATCGAGAAAGCCTGGATGGATGGATCCCACCGGCAGACCTTCGTCACGTCCAACATGCTGTGGCCCAACGGCCTCACCCTCGACCACTCGTCCAGCGTCATGTACTGGTGCGATGCCTACTACGACCACATCGAGAAAATCTACCTCAACGGCAGCCACAGAACGGTTAGTAAATGAGTGAGTGACTTCTTTAGTTCTCCTCTGTTCTTCTGATGCTTCCCTTCCATGTTTTCCAAGTAGCTCACAGCTGTGATCCACTTTTACACAGGTGGTGTACAGCGGAAAGGAATTGAATCACCCATTTGGGATCGCACATTACCAAAATTACGTCTTCTGGACCGATTACATGAACGCCTCCATATTCCGCCTGGATTTGTCCTCCGATGATGTGGTGCTCATGCGGGCCGAAAGACCGCCTCTCTTTGGGATTCAGGTGTACGACCCACAGACCCAGAAAGGTAAATATGAATGCGTACACTGTTGGCGACTACCAATACGCGAACAAATCAATAATGAATGAATGAAGTCTTTCACTGAATCACAATAGCAATGGCACTCGACTCCCTTATAGTTTTATGGAGAGGCCAAACCAAATGTGTGTGTAATATATGTTTGAAATGTGTTGCTTTGTCTTTCTGAGGTGTAGGGCTAAAATCTGCCTTTTTGGAGAGTTATTGTGCAGTTTTTTGGTTCAAATATTTGAGATCCAGTGTTTGTAAGTGGCTTAACTTGTTTTATGGTGGGTGTTTGTAAGGTCATTGATAGAAACTGACTTATTAGGTCTTCAAATGAATTTCTTACATAACATTTTTGTCTTCTTCCAGTTTGTTTTCAAGTACAAATATCTAAAAATTCTTTGAACAAGAATAATTTACTGGAGAAGCTAAATGACCTAAGATATTAAAGAGATAGTTCACCCAAAAATGAACCTTCTGTTATCATTTACTTACCCTCAAGTGGTCCCAAACTTGTGTCAATTCATTTGATCACAAATAAAGATATTTTGAATAATGTTTGTAACCAAGTAGATCTGGGACACCACTGACTTCCATTGTAGGAAACATAATACCATGAAAGTCAGTGGTGCCCCATCTCACCCAAAAATGAACCTTCTGTTATCATTTACTTACCCTCAGGTTGTCCCAAACTTGTGTCAATTTGCTTGTTCACAAATGAAGATTTTTTGAATAATGTTTGAAATCGAGTAAATCAGACACCACTGACTAACATAGTAGAACAAATAATACCAATGGTGTCCCAGTTCACACAAAAATAAACATTCTTTCATAATTTACTTACCCTCAAGTTGTCCCGAAAGTGGGAAAAAAAGTTTGTTTACATATGAAGATATTTTGAATTTTTTTTGTTACCAAGTAGATCTGTGGCACCACTGACTTCCATAGTAGAACAAATAATACCAATGGTGCCCCAGTTCACCCAAGAATAAACATTCTTTTATCATTTACTTACCCTCAAGTTGTCAAAATATCTTCATTTGTGAACAAGAAAATTGACACAAGTTTGGGAAAAAAAAGCTTGTTTACAAATGAAGATATTTTGAAAAATGTTTGTTACCAAGTAGATCTGGGACACCACTGACTTCCATAGTAGGACAATAATACCATGAAAGTCAGTGGTGCCCCATTTCACCCAAAAATGAACCTTCTGTTATCATTTACTTACCCTCAGGTTGTCCCAAACTTCTTTCAATTTTCTTGTTCACAAATGAAGATATTTTGAATAATGTTTGAAACCGAGTAAATCTGGGACACCACTGACTTACATAGTAGAAAAAATAATACCAAGGTGCCCCAGTTCACCCAAAAATAAACATTCTTTCATCATTTATTTACCCTCTAGTTGTCCCGAAAGTGTGAAAAAAAGTTTGTTTACAAATGAAGATATTTTGAAAAATGTTTGTTACCAAGTAGATCTGGGACACTACTGACTTCCATAGTAGAACAAATAATACCAATGGTGCCCCAGTTTACCCAAATATTAACATTCTGTTATCTTTTACTTATCCTCAAGTTGGCCCGAAAGTGTGTAAATTTGTTTGTTCACAAATGAAGATATTTTGAAAAATCTTTGTTACCAAGTAGATCTGGGACATCACTGACTTCCATAGTAGGACAATAATACCATGGAAGTCAGTGGTGCCCCATTTCACCCAAAAATAAACATTCTGTTATATTTTACTTATCCTCAAGTTGTCCCGAAGGTGTGTAAATTAGTTTGTTCACAAATGAAGATTAAAAAAAATTTTTATCAAGTAGTTCTGGGTTACCAGTTACTTCCATAGTAGGAAAAAATATCACCATGAAAGTCAATGATGCCCCAGTTCCCCCAAAAATGAACATTCTGTCATCATTTACTTACCCTCAAGTTGTCCCAAATTTGTGTAAATTTGTTTGTTCACAAATGAAGATATTTTGAACCGAGTAGATCTGGGACATCACTGACTTCCATGGTAGGAAACAATAATACCATGAAAGTCAATGGTGCCCCAGTTCACCTAAACATGAACATTCTGCCATCATTTACTTGTTCTCATGTGGTCCCAAACTTGTGACAATTTGTTTGCTTACAAACATTTTTTAAAATATCTTAATTTTTGAACAAGTAGATCTGTGGCACCACTGACTTCCATAGTACGAAAAAATAATACCATGAAAGTCAATGGTGCCCCAGTTCACCCAAAAATGAACATTCTGTCAAGTTGTCCCAAACTTGTGTAAGTTTGTTTGTTCATAAATTAAGATATTTTGAATAATGTTTGAAGCCGAGTAAATCTGGGACACCACTGACTTACATAGTACAACAAATAATACCATGAAAGTCAATGGTGCCCCAGTTTACTCAAAAATTAACATTCTGTTTTTTTCCTATCCTCAAGTTGTCCTGAAAGTGTGTACATTTGTTTGTTCACAAATTAAGATTTTAAAAAAAATTGTAACCAAGTAGATCTGGGACACCACTGACTTCCATTGTAGGAAAAAATAATACCATGAAAGTCAATTGTGCTCAAGTTCACCCAAAAAATGAACATTCTGTCATCATTTACTTACCCTTAAGTTGTCCCAAACTTGTGTCAATGTGTTTGCTTACAAACATTTTTCAAAATATCTTCATTTGTAAACAAGTACATCTGTGGCATCACTAACTTCCAGAGTAGGAAACACAATACCACACAAGTCAATGGTGCCCCAGTTTACCCAAAAATAAACATTCTGTCATCATTTACTTACTCTCAAGTTGTTTCCATCTTGTGTAAATTTGTTTGTTCACAAATGAAAGAATTTAAAACATTTTTTTTGTTGCCAAGTAAATCTGGGACACCACTGACTTCCATAGTAGGACAAATAATACCATGGAAGTCAAAGGTGCCCCAGTTCACCAAAAAAATAACATTCTGTCATCATTTACTTACCCTCAAGGTGTCCCAAACTGGTGTCAATTTGTTTGCTTACAAACATTTTTCAAAGTATCTTCATTTGTAAACAAGTAGATCTGGGACACCACTGACTTCCATAGTGGGAAAAATAATACCATGAAAGTCAATTGTGCCCTAGTTCACCCAAAAATGAACATTCTGTCATCATTTACTTATCTTCAAATTGTCACAAACTTCTGTAAATTTGTTTGTTTTACGAATTAAGATATAAAAAAGTAACCAAGTAGATCTGAGACACCACTGACTTCCATAGAAAGAAAAATAATACCATGAAAGTCAATGGTGACCCAGTTCATCCAAAAAATGAACATTCTATCATCTCTTACTTACCCTCAAGTTGTCCCAAACTTATGTACATTTATTTGTTCACAAATAAAGATTTTGAAAAATGTTTGTAACCAAGTAGATCTGGGACACAACTGACTTCCATAGTAGAAAACAGTACCATGAGAGTCAATGGTGCCCCAGTTCACTAGTAACCAAGTAGATCTGGGACACAACTGTGAACAAAGAACAAAGAAATTCATTCAGGTTTGTAACAACTTGCCAGTTAGTAAATGATAAAATAATTTTCATTTTTGTTTAAAGTATCCCTTTAAGAGTTAAATAAATAAATAAATAAATAAATATCAAAATCAAGTGAGTTTATATTCAAAACAAGAGAAGCATGGGGTATGAGAATGTAGTTTATCAAATTAAGTTTAAAACATAAATTAGATTTATTTTCCTACCCCACTGGCAGATATTTGTACTGGTTTTAAGCATAAACATGCTTGATATTGATATTTGTTTAGAAAACAAGACTTACTTAACCAGCTTAGGTCATTTTTGCTGCTTGATTAAATTTTGATTCAATATATTTGTACTGGAAACCAAGACCAAATGCTTAGTAAGAAATTCAATTTTTTACAGTATTGAACTTTTTAGGTGCACACCAGTGTTAAATTTACACTGCTGGTGTATGTATGGGTACTCATGGTGGTACTCATATAAACACCAGCAGTGTTAACCTTTTGTTCAAGGTTAATCAATGTGATTCAAGATGCAATATGTCATTCTTAATAGTAGTCGACTGAAGCAGCTTTGAAGTTTCCAGGATCCTAATAGAGAAAAGGGGGTCAGCATCTTTCCCAAAAATGAATTATGTGATTGTCGTTCAGATTTTGATTTTCGTCTTAACAAGCAGTCACATGTGTTCTACATCATGGCATCTACTGTGATGATAGCTGTGATGAGCACCTGGCATTGTGTTACACAGGGGGTCCGCAAAACTGTTGGAGACCACATTGAGCAGCGAATAGACACGCAAATGTGACACAGCCAAGTGAAACACAGTGCTGCGCTGAATACATAATAACCTGGCTGAGCATTCAGCTGCGAGCGAAAATGATGGGCTTTTATTCTTTAAATCCCTGAGGTCTGGCTGTTATAAGTCATTTGGGATTTTTTTTAGTTCGGGATCTTAAAACATTATGTTTATTTCCAGGTTTCAAATTGGTTTCGGGCCCCTACTGTAAATAATTTTTCCTGTTGGAAACGCAGCTGGTATAATGTTTGATATTTGTCTTTTTATGAGCGTCTATAAGATCTGTTCAGGAATCGAGGTTTGAGTTTTTTCGTCATGGTACATTAGTTCTCTATGACTCATTTTTTGGATGACTGGGCAATAGCGGAGATTGGGTATCATTTTCTCCGAATTGTTATTCTGTGCTTGAGTTTAAACTCTTGCATTCGCATCAAATGTTTATCGTTCCCTTGAGAAAGAGAACGTTTTTTTCTCCTTTTATGTGAAAATGCATTTTATGACCATAAATTATTTTATATAAATATTTGTAATGCATGCAACTGTTGAGGAATAACTAAGTTTAAATATTTAAATAAGTCAAAATATCAAGGTTATATTTTCACAGAATATTTTTTACATTATGCAGGATGATTTTATGTAGAAAACTATAAATCACAAAAATGACTTTCGTACCCAAATTTCCATATAATGTATAAAATATATTTCTCTTATCTCACCACCGTTCTCATACAGGTAACAACCAATGCTCTGCAAATCATGGTGGATGCAGTCCCTCGGCTCTATGCCTTGCCACACCTGCAGGCTATGTGTGCGCCTGCGCAGACGGCCAGCATCTGGAGAAAGACAACATCAGCTGCACATGTAAGCTTTTGTCAGTCTATAAAAAATACTATTTTGGGTGAACTGGGGCACCATTGACTTCCATGGTATTATTTGTCCTACTATGAAAGTCAGTAGTGTCCCAGATCTACTTGCTAACAATTTTTTTTTAATACCTTCATTTAAAAATGAAACACTAGTGAGGTGAGAGGCAAGCTTTCAAAACTTTCAAAAGCTACTGCAGCAAGGGCTTGGTTTCTTTCCGCGGGACCACACCGTGTTGCCCCACCCACAGATGAATCTCATTGGTCTATATCTTGCATCAGTAAAACCTTAAGACATGCTTGCATTCTTTATTGATAGTATTTTCATATTTTGAAAGAACAGCAAATTTATCAAACTGTGAAAAAGTTGTGTATGGAATTTTAAGTATGGGAATTATGTAAATATTAAAAAAGTCAAAATGATATATTTTAGGTTCTTCAAAAGAATATTAATCTAGATAAGCCAGACACAAACAAGTTTATAAAGTGCATCCTGGGATATGTTTTGAACAGCATTGGTGGAGTTTTAATGTCATTTATATACTTTAACACAAGTTATATGAGTGTACAAAATTGTACATTAGTTTATGCAGTCCCTTTAGGGAAGTCGCGCCACTAGGCGGCCATGTTTGCAACAACTCCAGGCAGTTAATTCAGAAAGTCTCAGAAATATCTGGGATACCACTGACTTCCATAGTAGGAAAAATAATACCATGGAAGTCAATGGTGCCCCAGTGAACATTTTGTCATCATTTACTTCCCCCTCAAGTTGTTCGCAATTTTTTTGTAGTAGGAATAAATTATACTGTAAAAGTCAATGGTGCCCCAGATCTGTTTGGTTACAAACCTTTTTTCAAAATATCTTAATTTGTGAAAAAACAAAATTACAAAATTTTGTGTTGAACAGAACAAAGAAATGTATTCAGGTTTGTAACAACTTGATGGTGAGTAAATGATGACAGAATGTTCATTTTTGGGTGAACTATCCCTTTAAGAGTGTTTTTTTTTGGGGGGGGGGGTACCAAAAATAAGACTTTATGTTCAAAACAAGAAAAATACGGGGTATGAGAATTTATTTTATCTAATTAAGTTGAAACTTAAATTGGGTTTATTTTCCCTACCCCACTGGCAGATATGTTTACTTAACAAGCATAAACTTGCATGACTTTGATATTTGTTTAGAAAACAAGACTCAACTAACTATATAAGGTCATTTTACTACTTGATTAAATTTTGATTTCGGAATTTACTAGATATTTGTACTGGAAACCAAATGCAAATGTCTCTCAGAAAATCTCAGAAAGATCTGGAACACCACTGACTTCCAAAGAAGGAAAAATAATAAAATGGAAGTCAATGGTGCCCCAGTTCATCCAAAAATGAACATTTTGTCATCATTTACATACTCTTAAGTTGTCCCAAACTTTTGTAAATTTCTTTGTTCACAAATGACGATATTTTGAAAAATGTTTGTAACCAAGTTCTGGGACACCACTGACTACCATAGTAGGAAAAAATAATACTATATTAGTCAGTGGTGCACCAGTTCTGTTTGTTTACAAACATTTTTCTAAATATCTTCATTTGTGAACATGCAAAATTACAAAAGTTTGTGTTGAATAGAACAAAGACATTTATTCAGGTTTTCAACAACTTGATGGTAAGTAAATGATGACAGATTTTTCATTTTTTGGGTGAACTATCCCTTTAAGAGTTTTTTAAATATCAAAATCAAGCGAGTTTATTTTCAAAACAAGAAAATAAATGAGAATTTATTTTATTGAATTAAGTTGAAACTTAAATTAAGTTTATTTTTCCTACCCCACTGGCAGATATGTTTACTTAACAAACATAAACTGGCTTGATTTTAATATTTGTTTAGAAAACAACACTTACTTAAAGGCGCTCTAAGCGAATCTGTGTAACGTCACTTTTTGTTGATGTTTGAACTGTTTTCAAACAAACAGAGCGTAGCTAACTCCTTCCCCTCCCCCTCCCTTACGTGCGTTCATGAATGCGCCCAACCCCCACCCCCAAATCCTTCTTGTCTTTTATTGGCTGGAACACTTTGTTTTGTTTCGTGGTGGTAGGTTTTGCCACTGTGTGTTTATTGCAGTTTGTGGAGTCAGTTCATCACTGACTTCAATAGTTGGAATAAATAATACCATGGAAGTCAGTGGTGCCCCAGTTCCCCCCAAAAATGAAAATTTTGTCATCATCTACTTACCCTCAAGTTGTCCCAAACTTTTGTACATTTGTTTGTTCACAAATGAAGATATTTTGAATATGTTTGCAACCAAGTAGATCTGGGACACCACTGACTTCTATAGTAGGAAAAACAATACTATATGAGTCAATGGTGTACAAACATTTTTTTCAAAATATCTTAATTGGTGCAGAAATAAAATTACAAATGTTTGTGTTGAACAGAAAACAAAGAAATTTATTCAGGTTTGTAACAACTTGATGGTGAGTAAATGATGACAGAATTTTTTATTTTGGGTGAACTATCCCTTTAAGATATTTTTTTTTAATATCAAAATCAAGTGAGTTTATGTTCAAAACAAGAAAAATACGGGGTATGAGAATTTATTTTATTGAATTAAGTTGAAACTTAAATTAGGTTTATTTTTCCTACCCCACTGGCAGATATGTTTACTTAACAAGCATAAATTCACTTGCTTTTGATGTTTGTTTAGAACACAAGACTTACTTAACTATCTCAGCTCATTTTATTACTTGAGTAAATTTTGATTTTTGATATATTAGATATTTGTACTGGAAACCAAGACCAAATGCAAATGTTTGCAACACCTCCAGGCAGTTATTTTAGAAAAATCCAGGACTTCCATAGTAGGAAAAATAATACCATGGAAGTCAATGGTGCCCCAATTCACCCAAAAATGAACATTATGTCATAATTTAGTTGTCCCAAACTTAAGTACATTTGTTTGTTCACAAATGAAGATATTTTGAATATGTTTTCAACCAAGTAGATCTGGGACACCACTGACTTCCATGTTAGGAAAAAAATGCTATATAAGTCAATGGTGCCCCAGATTTGTTTGTCATAAAAACATAAAGTGTGTCTATGGGTTTTGCCGGTATTGTTGCTGTACCATCACTTACAGTAGTATCTGCAAAAACAAAAAAGTGCAGATTTTGTATTGCCACCCACAGGCGGGTCAATAATGTTAGCAGAAAATATGACAGCGGATCAGGCATGTTTATGTAAAGCTGAATATGTCTATTGATTTCCAATCCCAGCGGGGGATATAAATATCTCGGCTCATCTTGCGGGTAGGCTTTAAACCGCGTGCCGCTTTGTGTTTATGATGGTGTGTGACCTGTAAATCTATTCAATGTGGGTTTGTAATTTTTCTGCGTAAAGGATGTCGATTTATTGTTAGGTCAAGAGAAGGATAATGTATTGTCCCTATAACATATTTCCTTCACTTTATAGCTCCATCGGAGGTCACGAAGACGAAACGCTGCGGCCCAGATGAGTTCCAGTGCAGGAACCAGCGTTGCATCCAGCTCTCGTGGAAGTGTGACGGTGATGACGATTGCTCGGACGGCAGCGATGAAGAGCCACACCTCTGCTGTAGGTCTTTTTTTCATTCTTGTAATGCAACCTGAACTACATAAACAATGCCGATTACACTTTTGGGTCTGAAATGTATAGCACCTTTATATGTATACTAGTTGGACACCCAGATGCTTTAGAAAGAGTTAAATCGGACTAACAGCGATGTTTGTTTTCTCAGCGAATCGCAGCTGCCCAGCGGACCAATTTAAATGCCTGAACAACCGCTGTATCCCGAAGAGATGGTTGTGTGACGGTACCGACGACTGCGGTAGCAACGAAGATGAGTCCAACCGCACATGCTCAGGTGAGCTTCACCCAAGAGCCCTGTCCTACATGGAGGCCTCGTATACGCACCCAACCATCCGAAACAACCCCACAAACCAGAGCCACCTCTGGGAGACACATCGCTCGCTGTAGGCTACGTGCTCTTAAAGCTAGCGTCATCAGAGAATTACGATGATCTGAGAGGAGGACGAGTTTTGCACGACACCCCCGTATAATTTCCCGTAGGTGTCACACGGCCCCGAAACTAGGTTTGCCAACGTAATTCATCATGCACTTGGTGGGATTTACACACGGCGTGCATCCGATTCGCCCCGGTGAGCTCAAGTCCTCCGTGAGAGATTTTGCGCCTTGCACGGTGGCCGATGACGGATTCGCTCAAATTTATATTCGAGACTATACCGTATAGCTGTGATGTCTAAATATCCAGAAGACAACCTGGCACTACCAATCTCTTTCCCCGAGGTTTTTTTATGCCAGGGTAAAGATGTAATCCGAAACATCAATATCAGAGTAAAGACACTTTGTTGTGTTGTCAGACTTGTATTATCTGAGCGTTCGGGCACTTGATAAAAGGGCCGTAGACAACCTTCACACATTTGGCCTGTAGGCATTGGTCGATTTAATTTAGATAGTCCCGAGACAAAGTTCCCCTTTGTCGGTAATACAATTTTCTAATCTGATCTTTAAGGAAGAATTTCAAGAAAATCAATAGAAACTGTTCAGAAGAATGGTAAGGTGAAGGGAAAACTCGTGCCAGATTTATGGTCATCTTATCCGTTAAAAGACGATTCTGGGTTTACTGTACGCTAGTTTTTGTGTTTTACACCAGAGAGAATTTATAGTTTAAAGGTGCCGTAGAATGTAAAACTGTATTTACTAATATGAATAATAAGAGTTCTGTACACGGGTGATTCTCACGAAACCATTGAAACACCACGGCACTAATGATTTTAGCATTAAAATGTGTAATATAGTAACATTAAAAAGCATCAGAATTATCACAATACTGTGTTCTACCTTGCACAATGTGTGATTTCAACATAAGAATTTATAATTGGAAATTTTATCTCATTTTCTGCTGAAATTCTCATTACCGCAATGTGTCCGGCTGTGTTTGAACATGCGTTATGTTGTAATTTAATCAAATTATCACAAAAATATTAAGAAAAAAATAAATGGATGTTTTGCTAGACTACTTTAGATGACAGAAAAAATATTTACTGAATATTCATGTATAATAATAATGAAGAAAAATTAGTAAAATGATGTGTCCATGCCTGATGTTTTCATCCTCCGCAACACTTTTTGAGAACAGTTTAAGCACACATACAGAATTTTAATAAAGTTTGATTTTGAGTGACCAAGCACATGGACCAGTTACTTCAAGATGGCTACCAGGTAAGATCATTTTTTACAGTTAATTTGAAATATTGTCTTGTCAGAATGCTTACACGACATTTTGATTATCATTACCGCAACAGATGCTTATTAAATGTTAATTTAATTAATAGAAGCATAATACTTTGATTTTAAATGCATGTGCAGAATCTCCAAATTATGTTCTTTCAGGTTTGTCATGTCATTTTGAAAATATGTCAGTGTTGATGTTTTCTGACTGTTGCGGTAATGAGATTTTTTAGGACTAATTTTTTAAATTATGTTACAAAAAGTGTTAAATGATAAGTAAAAGTTTTTAAATTAATGTTCCCATTTACTCCAGACTTTGTTTTTCAATGTCTGGTGGGAAAAAAAGTAAATTTAAGCAATTTTTACATTTTCATGCTTGACATTTTTAAAACCAAGTTTTCGTGAGAATCACCCACACACTGCAAAAAATGATTTTCAAGAAAAAAAATTCTTCTTTTTCTTGTTTTCAGTAAAAAATATCTAAAAATTCTTAAATTAAGATGCTTTCTCTTGATGAGCCAAACGACCCAAGAAAATAAGTCTAGTTTTTAGACAAAAAATATCAAATGCAAGTGATTTTGTGCATAAAACAAGCAAAAAATCTGCCAATTTGGTAAGCAAAAAAATCTTGAACATTTTTCTTAAACACCAAATTAAAAAAAAATCAAGAAAAATTTGCTTACCCCATTGGCAGATTTTTTCAGATTTTTTTCACTTAAATTTAATATTTTTGGTCTAAAAACTAGAGTTATTTTCTTGGGTTGTTTTGCTCATCAAGAAAAGGCATCTTAATTTAAGAATTTTTAGATATTTCTACTGAAAACAAGACAAAATACTTAGTAAGAAAGTCATTTTTTGCAGTGTAGTATTTTTTATTCTTGTTTTCAGTAAAAAATATCAAAAAAATTCTTAAATTAAGATGCTTTCTCTTGATGAGCCAAACGACCAAAGAAAATAAGTCTAGTTTTTAGACAAAAAATATCAAATTTAAGTGATTTTGTGCATAGAACAAGTAAAAAAATCTGCCAATGGGGTAAGCAAAAAAAACTTGAACATTTTTCTTAAACACTAAATTCAAGAAAAATTATCTTACCCCATAGGCAGATTCTTTCAGATTTTTTCACTTAAATTTGATATTTTTGGTCTAAAAACTAGACTTATTTTCTTGGGTTGTTTTGCTCATCAAGAAAAAGCATCTTTATTTAAGATTTTTTTTAATTTTTAGATATTTTTACTGAAAACAAGACAAAAATACTAAGAATTTTCTTCTTGAAAATCATTTTTTGCAGTGTGGTCCTTAAACATGATTGTTTCCTCCTTCTTATGTAAACCTCGTGCATGCAAAAGACAGGCCAATCTCAACCATTGGCGGCTCATGACTGCTCTTCCGAGGGCGGAAAATTCAAAATATGTGTTCGGAGTGTCATGTGAACCTTTTGCATCATGTGTTTTGTCAAAATAAGTGCCTGTTGCACACGCGTCAAAACCGATTACACTGAAAAAAATGATTCATTGAATTTAATCATTTTTTTTAAGGTAAGTGGTTGCAATCAATTTATTTAAGCTACATTTAAACAAAAGTTTTATATTTTATTTTACGTTACTAATCTTTTTTAAATGTAGCTTAAATAAATTGATTGCAACCACTTACCTTAAAAAAATTGATTAAATTCAATGAATCATTTTTTCAGTGTATGATAAGAGACGCTCACGTTCACAAAATACACGCAAGACACTTCCTTAACACTAAACTCTGATTACACATGAGATTATGCAGGTATCTGGCAAACGCGAGCATCTATTTTATCATAAACCCTTCAGCAGGCACTTATTTTGACAAGACATGTGATGAACATAGAAGCACTCAACACATATTTAGAAATTACAAACCACACACATGACGGGCTACATACATGTTGTGACGAACTTCGCATCGTGCGCCCTCGAAAAAAGAAGTCACCGGCCGCCACTGATCTCAACATAGCACTGACAATGACGTTACAGTCAAGAAGTACGCCCCAATATTAAATTACAAATTAAATTAAGTACAATGTTCTTACATTGCTAAAAACAAAGTTGTGATTGCTGAGTTAGCGCTATATGCTAGTTAATGTATATGCTAGCATTTATGCAGATGTTTTACTATGGACGTAAACAATTAAATAATTGATTATTCCTCGAAATCTTTATCTTCAACATAAGGTCTGTTTGCACACACACAGAGCTACTGAAATGAGCTGCTCTGAAAAAACAGCCAATCACAGCAGAGCTCAACATTATTATTTATGACCCTTTCAATAAGGAAATAATAGACATAGATTTCATTCTAAGGGTTGTAAATGGACGTTTCTGTATAATTTTTGCACTTAATAAAGCCACATACCTTCTATGTAGATATCAGAGAACTATTTAACATATATATTATTTTAATGCATTCTTTGGCACCTTTAAGATTATAACAAAATGAGATTTGGCTTTTTGATGTACCATTTTTCATGCAGCTGGGTGTTGCTGTTTAATATTTTCTGCTATTAAGAAACATAATAGAACGTTCAAATGTTGTTTTTCTTTGCGGCTGCGTGATAAGCGATAAGCGAAAATAATTTGCCTTCAAAACCAAATGCCTCTTTAATCCTAAGATTCGCTAAAAAACAAGCAACCGATTTGTTCTACAAGTTGTAGTCATGAAAGGTTTAACAATAGTTATCAAAATTGCTCGCACCGCCGGTGCTGTCACATCAACTTTAAAGGCGGAGTCCACGATGTTTGAAAGCCAATGTTGATATTTGAAATCACCCAAACAAACACGCCCCTACCCCAATAGAATCTGGACCTTCTGTTGATAGACCCGCCCAACACATACGCAACCCGGCATTTGATTTGATTTGATTGGCTATAAGTGTGTTTTGGTAGTCGGCCCGTCTCCTTTTCCAACGGGTTTTTCAAACATCGTGGACTCCGCCTTTAAAAACTACTTTTCTCCATCATTTATATTATTAATACTCCGTTCAGAATTTTCAAAGCCCTTACTACGGTACAAGGTCGCTTTCAAACCTAGATTTTCAAAATGACATCTTGAGGGAAATAATTAATCATCTAAACTGTAATTAAATGGACTGGAATAGCGAAGCTTACAGGCAAAGAAACAAAAGTAAATAAAAGGCTCCGCATGTTTTTTTGTCAGCTAACCTCAGTGAGATCATTAAGAGCAAGAGTTTTTCGGCATATACCGAAGACCCCCGAGATGCTGCTCAGACTGCTCAGATCTCCAAGGAGACTTTCTCATTAGCGGACTGCAAAAGAAATCAGCGACAAAACGAGTAAAATGAGAACTGAAGTAAACTTTAAGCACTTTTTTAGTGAAAATAAACTTTCATTCATTCATTAATCACCTCATGATTTATTCTGTTGCTATTTTTAGGGAATCACTAAATAGCCAAACGTCTGTACCCTTTCAGGATATAAATCTGCACCTGTTTGGCTGTACGGTCCAGTTAGCTTTCTTTCAAAGCTGTGTTGAAACAGCACAACCTGACCTTCAAAGGTTATGTAGACACCTGCAGCTTCCTCACGGTCTGCGCCTTTTTACCAGCAGTAGCCTACATTAGAGGACAACATGACTGACGTCTACAGACTTGTGTTATTAACATTTCACCCATAAATCATTTCCATGTTTTTAAACCTATACAGTTTGAGCTCTGGGAGTGTTTTTTAGGAATCAGGGCTTGTTAAACCTCTAATGCTGCGTTCACACCAGCCGCAGTAGAGGCGTCAAGCGCGAGTGATTTCAATGTTAAGTCAATGCGAAGACGCGTTGATGCGCGTCTCGAGGTCTCGCGGCACGAATGAGGCCTTTAGCGCAGCAGATGTAATTCCGCCTCATTTGCGTGTGTAGGCGCTTGCTCCAGTGCTGTAGTGACGTGATTACAGGAAGCGAGCGGAGTCACAGAAGCCTCTCCCATGATGGAAATTTCTCGATGACTAGAATATCACGCGCGGCTTTCACGCGCGAAAGAAGCGAGTAAACTCAAAATGTTTCATCGGCAAACTAGACACGGTAGACACAAATTTGACGGCACAAATGTTCCAAAATTTTTTACATTGGCAGAAAAACGCTCTGCGTTAACCAATCAGGCGCTTGCTCTAGTAGTAACGTGATTACAGGAAGCGAGCGGAGTCACAGAAGCCACTCCCATGGCGCAAATTTCCGTGTGAATGTCTTGATGACTAGAATTTCACGCGTGAATGAAGCGAGTAAACTCAAATTGTTCAATCAGCAAACTAGACGCGGTAGACACAAATTTGACGGCTTAAATGTTAAAAAAATTTGAACATTGCCGAAAAAATGCACCACGTTAACCAATCAGGCGCTTGCTCTAGTAGTGACGTGATTACAGGAAGCGAGCGGAGTCACAGAAGCCCCTCCCATGACGCGAATTTCCACGTGAATGTCTTGATGACTAGAATTTCACACGTGGCTTTCACGCGCGAATGAAGCGAGTAAACTCAAATTGTTCAATCGGCAAACTAGACGCGGTAGACACAAATTTGACGGCTTAAATGTTAAAAAAATTTGAACATTGCCGAAAAAATGCACCACGTTAACCAATCAGGCGCTTGCTCTAGTAGTGACGTGATTACAGGAAGCGAGCGAAGTCACAGAAGCCCCTCCCATGACGCGAATTTCCACGTGAATGTCTTGATGACTAGAATTTCACACGTGGCTTTCAAGCGCGAATGAAGCGAGTAAACTCAAAATGTTCAATCGGCAAACTAGACACGGTAGACGCAAATTTGACGCCACAAATGTTAAAAAATTTGAACATTGCCGAAAAAATGCACCACGTTAACCAATCAGGCGCTTGCTCTAGTAGTGACGTGATTACAGGAAGCGAGCGGAGTCACAGAAGCCCCTCCCATGACGCGAATTTCCACGTGAATGTCTTGATAACTAGAATTTCTCGCGTGACTTTCACGCGCGAATGAAGCGAGTCAACTCAAAATGTTCAAGCGGCAAACTAGACGCGGTAGACGCGAATTTGACGCCACAAATGTTAAAAAATTTTGAACATTGGCGGAAAAACGCACCGCGTTAACCAATCAGGCGCTTGCTTTAGTAGTGAAGTGATAACAGGAAGCGAGCGGAGTCACAGAAGCCCCTCCCATGACACGAATTTCTGTGTGAATGTCTCGATGACTAGAATTTCACACGTGGCTTTCACGCGCGAATGAAGCGAGTAAACTCAAATTGTTCAATCGGCAAACTAGACACAGTAGACGCAAATTTGACGCCACAAATGTTAAAAAATTTTGAACATTGGCGGAAAAATGCACCGCGTTAACCAATCAGGCGCTTGCTTTAGTAGTGACGTGATTACAGGAAGCGAGCGGAGTCACAGAAGCCCCTCCCATGACACAAATTTCTGTGTGAATGTCTCGATGACTAGAATTTCACACGCGGCTTTCACGCGCGAATGAAGCGAGTAAACTCAAAATGTTTAATCGGCAAACTAGACACGGTAGACGGGAATTTGACGCCACAAATGTTTAAAAAATTTGAACAGTGGCGCAAAAACGCACCGCGTTAACCAATCAGGCGCTTGCTCTAGTAGTGACGTGATTACAGGAAGCGAACGGAGTCGTAGAAGCCCCTCCCATGATGCGAATTTCCACGTGAATGTCTCGATGACTAGAATTTCACGCGCGACTTTCACGCGCGAATGAAGCGAGTAAACTCAAAATGTTCAATCGGCAAACTAGACGTGAATTTGATGTCTCAAATGTTAAAAAAGTTTGAAAATTGGCAGAAAAACGCACCGCGTTAACCAATCAGGCGCTTGCTATAGTAGTGACGAGATTACAGGAGGCGAGTGTAGTCACAGAAGCCCCTCCCATTACGCAAATTTCCACGTGAATGTCTCGATGACTAGAATTTCACGCGCGGCTTTTTAACGTGCGAATGAAGCGAGTAAACTCAAAATGTTCAATCGGCAAACTAGACGTGAATTTGATGTCTCAAATGTTAAAAAAGTTTGAAAATTGGCAGAAAAACGCACCGCGTTAACCAATCAGGCGCTTGCTATAGTAGTGACGAGATTACAGGAGGCGAGTGTAGTCACAGAAGCCCCTCCCATGACGCAAATTTCCACGTGAATGTCTCGATGACTAGAATTTCATGCGTGGCTTTCAGATGCGAATGAAGCGAGTAAACTCAAAATGTTCAAGCGACAAACTAGACAAAGTAGACGAGAATTTGACGCCTCAAACGTTTCTTAGTATTTTTGTCTTCTTTTTAGTTAAAATATCTAAAAATTCTTAAATCAAGATGTATTTTCTTGATGAGCAAAACGACCCATGAAAATAAGTCTAGTTTTTAGACCAAAAATATCAAATTAAGTGATTTTGTGCATAAAACAAGCAAAAAAAATGCCAAGATTTTTTTTTCTTGAAAATTTTTTGCTGTGTGAACCCACGGTAATAAAGGACCAATAAAGTACTACACCATACTGTACATTGTGAGAGAAACTAAAACGTAAGCCAGTAATCCCTGAAAAAGTATTTTCCTTTGTTATAGCCCCAAATTGGGCAAACTTTTCCTTTTTACCTTTAACTCTGGCCCCTTTTCATCTGAAGTAATGTTTTCATCTGCCTTCGATCGGCCTTTTATTTCCTTTCCATCATGAACATCTTCTTCCCAACCTCTGTCCTTCTGATGTAATTGCACACGCTGCTAACCATCTGCTAACCTGTTTACATCCTTTGTGTTCTATGAGACTGCGACCAAGGTTTTTCTGATTATTCAAGTCTTATTGGACAATTACTTGGCTACCCGAGCATCCTTGATTTAAATGTAAAGACTTTGGACTCTCAGTTGTTCCCCTAGCCGTGAGAAACGTCTGTCCTTCAAACAAACTCCACAGACGAGAGTTCATATCTCCCAGATGTTCCTTTGTGATACTTTCTTTAAAGCAGTGATCAATAACCGTAGCTATGTCTCAATTCGAGGGCTGCGACCTTTGAAGGACTTATTTTAAGACCGATTGCGTCGCAGCAGTGCGACTGAAGGCTAGTAAGGCCTTCCCAATTCGAAGGCTGCTTAAAATGAAGCATTTTTCCGTATGAGAAACATCTCCGCATTATCATGCTGAAAGGTGCGGTGAGCAAGTACAGCTGATTTTATGAGAAAACGTACATATTTTACGAGTTGGCTAATTCGTATTAATTCATACGAAGCTAATCGCGCAAAATCGTACGATTCTCATCAAAAAACAACAACAACGAAACCCAACCCCGTGCCTAACCCCAACGTCACAGGGGTCAAGGCAAATCGTACCAAAACTTACGAATGTGGGCGTATGAGTTTTTACGAATTAGCCAACTCATAAAATATGTACGAATTCTCGTGAGATTGGGTTGATACAGCAGGTGATGCTGTCTCCATCTCATACTCACTTTTTAGGACATGTCCTTCAAAGGACCCAGCCTTCGAATTTAGACAAAGCTCATGTGTGGTCCAAGTTTCAAATGTGTGCATGTGGTACAGATTCAAAATGGATTAGTTGACATCCATTCAAATGTAATTATATATTTCGGGTTTAATTTTGCACAGCCCAGACGTGCCAGCCAGGCCAGTTTGCCTGTCAGAATGGACGATGCATCCCTGAGAACTGGCGCTGTGACCGCGAGGATGACTGCGGGGATCAATCGGATGAATCTTCATCATGTGGTGAGTCTTTCTTACATGGAGAGCTTTGAAGTTCCACCATTTGCATTTCTTCTCGCGTAATCTTTTTCTTTGATTAGAAGTGCTTTTTTGGATAGTGACAAATTAATTAGTCTTTAAATATTTATTTAAATCTTAGTTTCTACTGACTTTCATTGCTCAAATGCTTCATGAACTTGAGATTTGGCTTTTAAGGTCTATTTAAAGTCACAAAGTGATTTTCTTTTTTCCCCGTCATGACGTATATCCGAGTGAAACGGCTTCTTAAATGAGAAAAATGGTAGGGCGGGACTTGAATTCGTCTGTCGAGCACTGATTGGATAGTTGGAAGTTGGGTCATGTTGCTATTTGCTAATCGCTATGATCTTTACTCCTCCCCTTGCCATTCCTCATGACCAAAAGTAAAGAGAGATCGTTTGGAGAAGCGGAGGAGATTTTAATAAAAAAAAATTATAATAATGATGGAGCTCACAGATAAGTCATTTGTAAAAATACCACAATATTAAAAAAAATTAAGTAAGTATTCATTTCAATTTCATTGTGACTTTAAAGAGTTGTAGTCTGAGTCCAGTATCCTGTAATATTTTTGAGATTTGGATCACCAGAGGTCATTAACAATAATAAACTGAGAGTCGAGACAAAACTTCTTTATAAAAAATAGTGCTTACGGTGGTATCTTCAAACAAATCCCATTTATTTGTCATATTTCCTCTGTTTGTATCTTTGAAATGTTTTGATCACTTTCTGTGCATGTGTGGAGGTGACAATTGTGATTTCTTTTCAAACCAGGCTGCTTTAATTTAAGATTTTTAATAGGAACACAATATGCTAATGCGGATGTCACAAAGGCGTTCGCTGTGAGCATGACCGCATCTCAACTTTGACCAAATTGATTGTTTTTCTTTGCACTCTGATGTGCGAACGGTCCACCGAAACACTTGGTTTACACTGCAAATGATTTTCTTACATATTTTTGTCTTGTTTTTTAGTAAAAATATCTAAAAAAAATTCTTGATGTCCTAAGAAAATAAGTCTAGTTTTTAGTAGGGCTGCATAACGATTAATCGCGACTAATCGTTTGCAAAATAAAAGTTTTTGTTTATATCATATATGTGTGTTTACTGTGTATAATAATTATTTATATATAAATACACACACACACACACACACACACACACACACACACACACACACATATGCATGTATAATTTTAAGAAAAAATATATTTATAGATTAAATATATATATATATTTATATATAATTTATATTATATATATATATATATATATATATATATATATATATATATATATATATATATATATATATATAATATAAATTATATATAAATATATAAAAATGTATATACACAAAATTCTTCTTAAATATCTACATGTGTGTGTATTTATTTATACATAATTGTTATACACACTACACACACATATATGATCTAAACAAAAACTTTTATTTTGCAAACGATTAGTCGCGATTAATCGTTATGCAGCTCTAGTTTTTAGACCAAAAAACATACAATTTTAAGTGAATTTGTGCTTAAAACAAGCAACAAAAAAAAAATCTGCCAATGACGTTAAAAATTTTTCTTGACATTTTCTTGAGTTAACAACCCGTTAATTGGCGCTGTCCCGTGAGCGGGACACCTAGGTTTATTTCAGTATTTTCTATGTAAATGTTAATCTATCACGACAAACTATATATTGTTGGAAATGTCTAAGAATGTAATTTTCATATTTCAAAACCTTTTAGCAGTAATAATAATGCAGTAACTGTAATTTATTCATTTGTGACACAAATATGCAGCAAACCTCAAAGCAAACCAGCACAAACCTCAGTTTTTTGACAATTTTATGTATTAAAAATTATACTATATTGCATTTTTATTTATTACAAATAAATGTAAACTGTTTTAAAAAAAATATTTTCACCTCCAGACACTTCCCTAAAAAACATTGAAGTGTCTTCTTTAAAACCAAAAATTACCAAAATTAAAACCAAAATTAGGCTTCTAGACCAAAAAAAAAAAAAAAAAAAAAAGAGTTATATTAATTTAAAGGTGTATATCACCTTTTCACCAACCCCCCACTCAAAAAGGGCTGTGCCAGTTAAAGGGTTATGATTTTTTTCTTACTCCATTGCCATTTTCTTTTGCTTGTTTTAAGCACAAATTCATTTAAATTTTATGGGGTTTTTTTTTTTCTAAAAACTTTGATTTTACTCATCAAGAAAATTCTTAATTTAAGAATTTGTAGATATTTGTACTGAAAACAAGACAAAAATACTAAGTAAGGAAGTATTTTTTGCAGTGTAAAAGTATTTTGGTTTTAAGAACATAAATCTAAAGTAATTTAATGCATTGTCTTAATCTTCTTCTTCTTTATTTATTCTTTATTCCATTGCACCATCTATGGCTATATTCATAGCAAGAACAAGTTAATCCATACCAGTTAATCACCTAACTTGCATGTTTTTGGCCTGTGGGAGTAAACCCACGCTGACACAGAGAGAACATGCAAATTCACACAGAAAGGCCACCTGACCTAGCCGAGGCTCAAACCGTCTTTATAACAGGCCCAATGTAAAATATAAATGTATATAGATAAATACATTATAATATTATAAATTATTATTATAATGTATTTATTGTATGAAAAATTAGATGACGTAAGTGAAGTAACTGCACTGCACTGTAAAAAGTAAAAGTTGGCTCAACTTAAAAAAAATCTTAATCAAATAATTGGTAATGCCTATAGACGGTTTCAGCAGTAACAACATAAACAAGCGGCTGTCGCGGTCCGCACGTAACTTCCGGTAAACTCGGCTAAGAATAAATAACAACAAAGTTCTTTAAACTTAGTTTATTTATATAACAAGTAAAAAAACAACACATAGATTAGGAAACCAAAACATTTGTTATTTTCGATGAGGCATTTGCTCAAGAGATAAGTATAGCAACTAGTCAGACCATAAAAAAAATGAAACCGGAAGTAAGGTTCGGATCCAGACGTGTATCGCCTCAGCGCACGTGCGTCTGATGAAACCATCTATAAATGTAAAAAAAATTTCAACTTAAATCTTCACACTGAAATATTTTAGCTGTTACCAATAAATTTTATTATTTTTTAAAGTTTTTTTATTGTTTTATTTTTTTATTAACCTTTAATTTTTCACTTAAAATGAGATGAATGTTTCAGTTGTTGCCAATTGAAGTAAGTTTTTTTTTTTTTTTAAGTAGAGCAGCTTTCACTTTTTACAGTGTGGTGTCTGTCAGCATCGACTGAATGATCTTGTGTGAAAATCTTTGATGAATTTAATGGGAACAATTTAATTGTGATTGTTCAGCCAGACCAGTGTTGTTTCGAAAAGCGCACGTTTTGGTTCCTGGTTCGAGACTAGCGGGTTTTTGAAGCATGTGCCAATTTTTCCAGTCCATAACCTTTGTTTGATTGGTGGAAACCTGAACCAGTGCCAGATCAGGTGCTGAGCATCTCCATATTGGCTGAAAAGAGTATCAATGGCCCATAAACATTAGGGCTGTGTATTCCTATTTTAGGAATATAATACGATATAATTTTAGGAAAGTTGTCATTAAGAACACACATCACAATATGTAACCCTATCTAGTGGTCTGCCATCCACTACCTGCCATGAATCTTGTGATTTTTTATTAAATTAATGTATATATATATATTTAATTTAATTTAATTTAATTTAATTTAATTTAATTTAATTTAATTTAATTTAATTTAATTTAATTTAATTTAATTTAATTTAATTTAATTTAATTTAATTTAATTTAATTTAATTTAATTTAATTTAATTTAATAAAAACCACAAGATTCATGGCATATATATATATATATATATATATATATATATATACTCACATGTATTGATATTTTTTACTCTTCTAATGGCTTTTTAAAACAATGGACATTATCTGACACAACAAAGTCCTGCCAATATTATTGTATCCTGTACTGGGATGTTGGAATTATATTTTTGCCTCCCTGAAGCTGAAAAAGTTACTCTCCACACCGTACGAATGGCATTCTAGGATTTCTTTCTCATAAATAAACAGGTAAGTCAAGGGAATCCTCATTATATAGAGGAAAAACAAAAACAGCTCCTCGCTGCATGATATTATGCTCCTTATTACCGCGTCTCGAAAGACTCACGGTTTCACGGGCCAACGTAAACCCGTTCTGACGGCTCAAGTTGTCAACGACAGCGCAGTTCAGTTCTTGTAAATGAGTCACGGAGATGAATAATACCAGCGAATCTCCGCCTCTCTTCCTCCAAGGGATGAAGCGGCGTGTTTGAAGCTTCCTCCTCCGTTAGTCGTCGGATCTTATTATCGTTTTTTATTTCATCGGGTACGGTTTCAGGGTCTCTTCGATTCACACACGCGTACATGAACGCAGGCCATGCACAGAGTAATTAAAGTTTACGCTTGGCTTCCTTAAATCAAAATGAAGTTGGCACGGAAATGCTGACTGTGAACTGCGGGCGCCGTTCCATTCGCGCTTACAACCATAGAGACTTGGCACGTGGTCACATGATTGCTCGCTCAATTCATGTCAGTTTGGCGCAAATTTTCTGTCAGAGACCCAGGGATGTCTTTTCCAATTTCTGAAAGGCGCGTGGCAGGTTAACGCTTCTGTCTCTGGAGAGATAAAGCCGAAGGTGCGAAGTTCAGCAAAAACAAATTCTGTTTCTCTGCTAGTCTAGTGTTTAATCTCAGCGTTTATTGTTATAATTACATTTTCAGGGGTCAGAGTTGAGATATGAAGTTGAGTGAGTTGCTCTGTGACTTCATGTTTTGCACTTCTTCTGTCCTTCATAGATTTCCCGACCTGTGAGCCGCTGACTCATTTCAGTTGTAGAAATGGAAAATGCATCAGTGTGAAGTGGCACTGTGATTCTGGTGAGCTGATTCTCCAATACTGCAGCAAATAATGATTGACTATATTCAGTATTATATTCATACTTTCTTACTCCTCTTCTTGTTTAACCTTTTCTTTCCTCCTTCCTTCATTCCTTCCATTCTTCCTTCTTTCTTTCTTTCTTACCTTTCTGCTCATCCTCCATCAACCGTCTGTCTGTCTATCTACCTTCTTTCTTTCCTTCTTCCTATCTTTCATTACCCTTGCTTTTTCATAATCCCACCTCCACCTTTTACATTTCTCTCTCTCTCTCTCTCTCTCTCTTTCTCTTCTCTGTATGTGTTTCTCTTTTTTTTCGCTTTCCTCTTTTTCTTTCTTCTTTCTCTCTTCTTTCTTTCTTACCTTTCTGTCCATCCATCCATCATCCGTCTGTCTGTCTATCTTCCATTACCCTTGCTTTTTCATAATCTCACCTCCACATTTTACATTTCTCTTTCTCTTCTCTCGCTCTGTATCTGTCTCTCTTTTTTCTCACTCTCCTTTCTCTTTCTTTCTTTCTTTCTTTCTTTCTTTCTTTTTTCTTTCCTATCTGTGTGTCGATCCATTTATCCGTCTGTTTGCTTTTTGCTTCCCTGTCTGTCTGTCTGTCTGTCTGTCCACCCATCGATCATCAATCCATTCATCCTTCCTTCCATCTTTCCATAATTATTTCCATGCTTTACATTGTCCTCTTTTCTCCACCTGCTCTTTCTCTGTACCTCTGTCCATTGTCACCTTTCTTTCTTTCTTTCTTTCTTTCTTTCTTTCTTTCTTTCTTTCTTTCTTTCTTTCTTTCTTTCTTTCTTTCTTTCTTTCTTTCTTTCTTTCTTTCTTTCATTCTTTCATTCTTTCTTTCTTTCTTTCTTTCTTTCTTTCTTTCTTCTTTTTCTCTTTCTTTCTTTCTCTTTCTTTACTATCTGTATATCCATTCACCATCCATCCATTCATCCATCAACTCATCCATCCATCCATCCGTCCTTTCTCTTTCTTTACTATCTGTATATCCATTCACCATCCATCCATTCATCCATCCACTCATCCATCCGTCCGTCCGTCCTCTGTCTGTCTGTCCACCAATCGATCATCAATCCATTCATCCTTCCTTCCATCTTTCCATAATTATTTCCATGCTTTACATTGTCCTCTTTTCTCCACCTGCTCTTTCTCTGTACCTCTGTCCATTGTCACCTTTCTTTCTTTCTTTCTTTCTTTCTTTCTTTCTTTCTTTCTTTCTTTCTTTCTTTCATTCATTCTTTCTTTCATTCTTTCTTTCTTTCTTTCTTTCTTTCTTTCTTTCTTTCTTTCTTTCATTCTTTCATTCTTTCTTTCTTTCTTTCTTTCTTTCTTTCTTTCTTTCTTTCTTTCTTTCTTCCTTTCTCTTTCTTTACTATCTGTATATCCATTCACCATCCATCCATTCATCCGTCCACTCATCCATCCATCCGTCTGTCCGTCCTTTCTCTTTCTTTATCTGTATATCCATTCACCATCCATCCATTCATCCATCCACTCATCCATCCACTCATCCATCCATCCATCCATCCATCAATCTGTCCGTCCGTCTGTCTGTCCGTCTGTCTGTCTGTCTGTCCACCAATCGATCATCAATCCATTCATCCTTTCTTCCATCTTTCCATAATTATTTCCATGCTTTACATTGTCCTCTTTTCTCCACCTGCTCTTTCTCTGTACCTCTGTCCATTGTCACCTTTCTTTCTTTCTTTCTTTCTTTCTTTCTTTCTTTCTTTCTTTCTTTCTTTCTTTCTTTCTTTCTTTCTTTCTTTCTTTCTTCTTTTTCTCTTTCTTCCTTTCTCTTTCTTTACTATCTGTATGTCCATTCAACATCCATCCATTCATCCATCCACTCATCCATCCATCCATCCGTCCGTCCGTCCGTCTGTCTGTCTGTCTGTCTGTCTGTTTGCTTTTTGTCTGTCTGTTCATCCATCTATCCCCCATTTGTCTGTCTATCTACCTTCTTTCTTTCCTCCTTTCTTCATCTGTGCTTTTTCATCATCCCACCTCCTTTTTCCTTTCTCTCTCTCCTCTCTGTCTCTGTGTGTGTCTTTGTTTCCTCTGTCTTTCTCTCATTTCTCTCCTTTCTTTTTCTTTCTTTCTTTCCTTCCATTGTCTGTCCATCTGTCTGTCTATCTACCATCTTTCTTTCCTCCTTCCTTCATCCATGCTTTTTTCATCCCACCTCCTTTTTTCTTTCTCTTTTTCCTTTCTGTCTCTGTGTGTGTCTCTGTTTGCTCTGTCTTTCTCTCCTTCCTTCCTTCCTTCCTTCCCTTCTGTCTGTCTGTTTGCTTTTTGCTTGCTTTGTCTGTCCGTCTGTCTGTATACATTCACCCTTCCTTCTATCTTTCAATAATAATTCATTTGCTTTTCTTTCTTTCTATCTTTCTTTTTTCTTTCTTTCTTTCTTTCTTGACTGGACCTTGCTGTTCGTCCTTGCATCGTCCGTCCATCTGTCTGTCAATCTACATTCTTTCTTTTTCCTGTCTCTCTTCCTTTTTTCTCTCTTTCTTTCTCTCTTTACTGGACCTTTTTGTCTATCCTTTCATCGTCCATCCATCTGTCTGTCTATCTACATATCTATTATTTCTATTTTTTTTCTATTTATCTATTCTTTCTTTCCTCCTTACTGTATTCCATCCTTCTTTTTCCTCTCTATTTCTTTCTTTCTTACCTTTCTGTCCATTCCTTCCGTCTGTCTGTTTGTCTATCTATCTACCTTCTCTCTTTCCTCCTTTTTCCTTTCTCTCTCTCTGTCTGTTTTTGTCTCTGTGTGTGTCTCTGTTTCTTTTGCCTTTGTCTCTCCTTTCTTTCTTTCTTTTATTCATTCTTTTTTTCTTCCTTTTATCCTCTTTGCTTTTTCATGTCCTCTTTTACCCATCTGCTCAATCCTTCTTTCTTCATTTCTCTTTCTTTTCTCTGTCTCTCTGTGTGTCTCTTTCTTGTTCTTTTTTTCTTTCTCTCTCTCTCTCTCTCTCTCTCTCTCTCTCTAGAGGACGACTGTGGAGATGGCAGTGATGAGCTGGGATGTGTTCATGCCTGTTCGGTGGCTCAGTTTCAGTGTTCCAGTGGGAAATGCATCCCTGAGCACTGGATGTGTGACGGGGACAATGACTGCGGTGACCTCAGCGACGAGAACACCACCTGCTCAAGAACAGGTGCGTGTGACACAAACACACAAAGTATTGACAAAACGGTCACAAAACAGGTCGTCCACCTTCAAAATATAAAACTGTGTGTCCTAAACACGTTTCGTTACCACAAACCCTGTTGAAAAGACACAGAGGTCACCAAAGTTGCATTTTTCGAAACAACAGTGAGGTGTACCGAAGCTGAAAGAGAGGGGTCTCATGACCCTTTAATCATTCTTTATAAACCAGCTTTACCACAAAAAACACATTTGTTGACCAGCATCTTTTGCTGCTGCACAACCAGTTAAACTTCTAACTAGTATAAACCAGCATGGACCAGTGTGGTGGTCTTAGCTGGTCTTTTCAGCAGGGAATATGTTCATCAACAAGACTCTTTCCTTCAACCAGCGCTCTCAACCACTAACGCCTGTGGCGAGAAAGAGTATCGTTGCCGTGGCGACGGGACCTGCGTTTCCGAACTTTGGCGCTGTGATGGCGACAAGGATTGTGAAGACGGTAGCGATGAATTTGCCTGTGAGGGAACCAAACGCATGTGTGACCACAAAGCCAAGTTCACATGTAAAGTCTCAGGTAGAGTGAAATATCCATTATATAATCTTAAAACTACACTCACCTAAAGGATTATTAGGAACACCTGTTCAATTTCTCAATAATGCAATGGTGTGGGAGATGTTTTCTTGGCACACTTTAGGCCCCTTAGTCCCAATTGGGCATCATTTAAATGCCACTGCCTACGTGAGCATTGTTTCTGACCATGTCCATCTTTTTATGACCACCATGTACCCATCCTCTGATGGCTACTTCCATCAGGATAGTGCACCATGACACAAAGCTCGAATCATTTCAAATTGGTTTCTTGGCAATGAGTTCACTGTACTAAAATAGCCCCCACAGTCACCAGATCTTAACCCAATAGAGCATCTTTGGGATGTGGTGGAATTGGAGCTTTGTGCCCTGGATGTGCATCCCACAAATCTCCATCAACTGCAAGAAGCTATCCTATCAATATGGGCCAACATTTCTAAAGAATGCTTTCAGCACCTTGTTGAATCAATGGCATGTAGAATTAAGGCAGTTCTGAAGGTGAAAGGGGGTCAAAGACAGTATTAGTATTGTGTTCCTAATAATCCTTTAGGTGAGTGTATAATGTTTTTTTGTTTTTTTTTTTGGTGGGTGCTATAAATATTATTCCTAATTGATTGGTTTTAGCCTGGAGTGACTTAAATCTGTATTATTTTGTGAAATACAAGACTCTGAAAAGCTTGCTCAGAAAAGGCCAGTGATTATTGCTTCACTTCTTTCAGGCTGAATTCATAATGTTTCAAATGAATCGTTTTAAATGAGAGAATGAGAGAGAGAGAGAAAGAGAGAGAGATTTCTCAAACCGCATTGAATGAGTTCCACACAATGTTGGAGGCAGACTGTGAATACTTTATTACCCCGGTGAGCCGGGCTCAGGTAGAGCGGAGAGTATTTTTATATGTGTGTTTGTGGGCAAATGTGTGTGTGTAGAATCGATCTGTGAAGCCGAGCGGTGAGATCTTGAAAGTTAAGGGTTGGAAAGTGGAACAAACAAGCAGGCGACCGGTGTATTTCCTAGGTCAGCGAGAACGGCTGCGTCTCTGGCTAAATAATGAGTTAATTTAGTGATTTTTGAAGCGAATACAGAGTCTAAATACAACTGGAATAAATCAGAAAGTCTCAACAAAGTTTCAAAAGTTTTTTTTTTTTAATGCAAAAAGCTGCATTTGAAGAGTTCAGATGCAAAAACCGCTAAACGCCACCTCTGTTGAAAATGAAGTATTGATTGTAACCAAATGCTCTCGACACGTACTATACGTCCATCAAATACTTCATGGCCATATTTGTAAATTATTTCAGTCATATGAGACTAAACCTGCGTCTGAAATCGCATACTGTGACAGCATGTACTGAATTAGATAAAGTGCCTACTCATCGACCTTTAAAACAGTATGTTTTATAAAATATCAATATGTGTAGAGTGAATCAAATTCAGATGCACTACATTTGCCATGTTGATACATTATAAACATCAGTCAGTATCAAGTGAGCCGTTAACTTCTAACGCCTGTGAGTTTCAAAGGTCTATAAACGATCCCAAACGAGGCATAAGGGTCTTTTCTAGCAAAACGATTGTCATTTTTGACAAGAAAAATAAAAAATATGCTCTTTTAAACCACAACTTTTCGCCTAGGTCCGGTCCAGCCGACCTAACGTAAATGCGTAGTGATGTAGGGAGGTCACGTGTTACATATATAAAACGCACATTTGCGGACCATTTTAAACAATAAACTGACACAAAGAAATTAATTAATATCATTCGACAACCAACAACGTCGGAACGCTCCTCTTTCTCAACACTTGTAAACACTGGGGCGCTTCGCGTTCGTCCTCTTTCACCTCTTGACGTCATGACGTATTGCGTGGGGTCACGCTATCGCATCACGACCGGATTTAGATGAGAAGTTGTGGTTTAAAAGTGGATATTTTTTATTTTTTTGTCAAAAATGACAATCGTTTCGCTAGATAAGACCCTTATGCCTCGTTTGGGATCATTTATAGTCCTTTGAAACTCTGTTGAAAAAAACTGTCAAGTGTTGAGTTAAGTATTAAATGTTGGGCTCTATTAAAGTCCATTAAAATGAGAAAAATCCTGGAATGTTTTCCTCAAAAAACATAATTTCTTCTCGACTGAACAAAGAAAGACATCAACATTTTGGATGACATGGTGGTGAGTAAATTATCTGGATTTTTCTTTTAAGAAAATGGAATATTCCTTTAAGTGTTGCACTTTTCCATATTTATTGTAATAAAACTGTAGTGTCTTGTTGTATCTGTAGTCTTTGCCATACAGTTTGACCAGACTATATTTACCCCTGTATTTCTTTTACTAATTTTCTATAAAAAAGCTGTACAATCTATTAAGAAGACCCAATAAAAATGTGGCGTTTAAATGTACATGGGAACTCATATGCCATGCTAAATTGTAAAAAGAAAGCATTTTACAACAGCAGGTATACTTACACCAAAAGGAAAAGCTGGGATTTAAAACAAATAAGTAATAGGTGCCATGTATTTTCATTACTTGTATATCTTCAGCTTTAAAACTGTCGTTTGTCCCATGCTGTTACTAAAAGCGATTTTTTCAATTGCTTGACTGTAATTTTCTGTCTCGAATAGTCTTTATTCTTTATTCATTGTGAAACAGGAGAAAGAAACACAACAGCGAATATGTACCTCATTACCCCTAATGATACGGCAAACGCCAAGGCCCAAAATGCACTCAAAAACTATGTGTAACCCTATGGGAAATTAGCTGCTGAATTTCTGTAATATAATAACAACTCGGGAAAGAGTTGTATTTGAATGAAGCCAGTTTCAGTCCAGAATCACCATAGAAAGCAGATTGTTTTGAAGTACAACCATGCAAAGATGAACATTTTGATCATTGTAACACTTTTCATTAAACATGCTGTAGTCCAATTTTAGTTCATGACGCCTAATGCATAAGTTAAATATCTGCTTCTTTGTTTTCTCTGTGCTTTAGGCAAATGCATCAGTAGAGACTGGGTGTGCGACGGGGACATTGACTGCGAGGACCAATCAGATGAGGAGGGGTGCGAGGTGTCCGTCTGTAAACCTCCGAAGTTCCCATGCGCCAACGATACGACCGTGTGTCTCTCGCCGGAGCGGATCTGCAACGGTTGGAGAGACTGTGCAGACAATTCAGACGAAGGGCCATACTGTGATGAGTCATACAACATAGTGAAAAAAAACCATGGAAATGACCCTTACCGCCTGGCATTGCTGTTAAAATAAGACTTAAAGGATTAGTCCATTTTCTTAAAAGAAAAATCCAGATAATTTACTCACCACCATGTGATCCAAAATGTTGATGTCTTTCTTCGTTCAGTCGAGAAGAAATTATGTTTTTTGAAGAAAACATTGCAGAATTTTTCTAATTTTAATGGACTTGAATAAAACCCAACATTTAATACTTAACACTTAACAGTTTTTTTCAACAGAGTTTCAAAGGACTATAAACAATCCCAAACGAGGTATAAGTGTCTTATCTAGCGAAACGATTGTCATTTTTGACAATAAAAAAAACAAATATACACTTTTAAAGCACAACTTCTCGTCGTGTAGATCCAGTCGTGATGCGCCAGCTGACCCCACTACGTCACCGCAATACGTCATGACGTCAAGAGGTCACAGAGGACGAACCCGAAACTCCGCCCCAGTGTTTACAAGCGTCTTGAAAGAGGACCGTTCCTGCGTTGTTGTATGTCAACTGATACTAATTAATGTCTTTGTGGCAGTTTATTGTTTGAAATGGTCCGCAAATGTGCGTTTTGTATATGTAACACGTGACCTCCCTACGTCACTACGCATTTACGTTAGGTCGCGCTGGACCGGACCTTGATGATAAGTTGTGGTTTAAAAGTATATATTTTTTATTTTTCTTGTCAAAAATGACAATCGTTTTGCTAGATAAGACCCTTATACCTCGTTTGGGATTGTTTATAGTCCTTTGAAACTCTGTTGAAAAAAACTGTTAAGTGTTAAGTATTAAATGTTGGGTTCTATTAAAGTCCATTAAAATTAGAAAAATTCTGCAATGTTTTCTTCAAAAAACATAATTTCTTCTGAACTGAACAAAGAAAGACATCAACATTTTGGATGACATGGTGGTGAGTAAATTATCTGGATTTTTCTTTTAAGAAAATGGAATATTCCTTTAATGTCATAGATCCTGAATCACTGTTCTTGGTGCTAGAGCAACACTGCTGTTAACCAATCAGATTTAAGGCTTTTGCAGCAGGATGACTCGTAAAAAAACACTAAACTGCTTTTAAACACTAATGGACATTAGTTAGATCAACCTTGGGAATAAAATTTTTGCGCAGTTTATTTATTAATGCAAATCCAGCATCTATGCATAAGTTGGGGAAGGACAATGCTACCAACTGAGAGGTAACAGTGCTACTCACTGAGCCACTGTGCCGCCCTCAATTTGTAGTTTTGAAATATGTTATTGAAATGTAATCATGACCAACAGATTTGAGCATACATGCTTTCCCCCAAGTGATTTGGAGTACCCGTATGCCCATTACCTACATAGAAAATATCCGCCTGGGAAAATTGCTGTTTCCATGTTGGCCCTTGAGCGAACCGACTTTAAGGCCTTGAACAACAATCTTATCAACCCGGCATTTCCCTCGGGTTTATGGGTAGGTTATTTCTTGCTAGAAATATTGTTCAAGGACTACTAAAGGATGTTGATTCAGCTACGTGTACCATTTGACAACGTGACGTACGCATGCAAAAAAGTCGAAGGGGTGCTTATCCAAACGTTGGGGGTTTACATTTACACATGCCTAAATGTTATGATTTGTGCTTCAGACCATACGCTCATGAATTACAAGATTGTGTCCGTTCCTCTGGGTTTGTGTTTCTTATCTTAAGCTTTTTAGCAGCCTTGAGAATCAGATGGACAGATTGTGATAATGAGAGACCGAGAGACCGAGACTTTGAGCGAAAGAGAGGAAGGCTAATCTATTTTGTTCCAGAGAACATGAGCCAAACTGTGGAGGGTCATTATGGGATAGGGATTGCCTTTCATTTTGACAACTCAGTGCCAACAGACTTATATAGTATGATTTGGCTTGTATAGCAGATCTATGCCAAGAAAAGCTGCATTAAGACATTTACATTTATGGATTTTGCAGGTGCTTTTATCCAAAGCGACTTACAGTGTATTCAAGCTATGCAGTATGTGAATACCATGGGAGTCAAACCCATGAGTTTTGCGCTCCTAACACATTGCTGTACCAAATGAGCTACATGAACATCAATAGCAGAGCAGCTATTCTAGATCTAATTATCCAAAAATATCCAAACACAACATATGCTGGAACTAGCAGTGCTGGTGTTTTCAGTTTCATTTTCATTTCAGTTTTTTACAATAACACATCTATGAATGTGATGTATGAGATTTCCAAACGATTCAGACATTATTTATATCCTGGATTTGTCTGTTTAAAGTGAAGTAAATGTAGTTTTATTCCTCTGTAATGACTTTTTGTGTGAGTCTTGAGGGATTGTGAGATTTAAGTCGGTGTGTGTGTGTATTAAGGTTCATTTAGGAGATCTTCAGAGACACACATCTTACCTCAGGTGAGATGGGGCCGTGCTTGAATATCAGCTTAGAGCCAATTACATCTATGGGTTCCTCACACACACACACACATTCCCCTCCAGACTGATTAATGCTGGGTAACACGCTGAGACACGACTGCAAAGTGGCCACTGAGGATCTAGGGATAAGAAGTGTAAAAGAGAGACGAGATGAGATGAAATGCAAAAAGAAGCAGTTAAATGTGTTGTTTTTTATACTCATTGTTATTTGTGTGTAATGACTGGGAGTAAAGCATTATGCATAGCAGTTACAGTTATGAAAGAAATATAAAAATTATAAAAAGCACACTCTAAACACAAATGGAGGTTGTTTCAAGCCATGGTTGGGTAAATGTAAGGAAATTGAGGTTGTTTCTAAATATGGGGAAATTGAGGTTGTTTCAAGCCATGATTGGGTAAAATGTGGAGAAATGGAGGTTGTTTCAAGCCATGGTTGGGTAAAATGTGGAGAAATGGAGGTTGTTTCAAGCCATAGTTGGGTAAGATGTGGAGAAATTGAGGTTGTTTCAAGCCATGGTTGGGTAAAATGTAGACAGATGGAGGTTGTTTCAAAATGTAGGAAAAACAAGGTTGTTTCAAGCCATGGTTGGGTAAAATGTGGAGAAATGGAGGGTTTTTCAAACCATGGTTGGGTAAGATGTGGAGAAATGGAGGTTGTTTCAATCCATGGTTGGGTAAGATGTGGAGAAATTGAGGTTGTTTCAAGCCATGGTTGGGTTAAATATGGAGAAATAGAGGTTGTTTCAAGCCATGGTTGGGTAAAATGTAGACAGATGGAGGTTGTTTCAAAATGTGGGGAAATCGAGGTTGTTTCAAGCCATGGTGTGGTAAAATGTGGAGAAATTGAGGTTGTTTCAAGCCATAGTTGGGTAAGATGTGGAGAAATTGAGGTTATTTCAAGCCATGGTTGGGTAAGATGTGGAGAAATGGAGGTTGTTTCAAGCCATGGTTGGGTAAAATGTGGAGAAATGGAGGGTTTTTCAAACCATGGTTGGGTAAGATGTGGAGAAATGGAGGTTGTTTCAAGCCATGGTTGGGTAAAATGTGGAGAAATTGAGATTGTTTCAAAATTTGGGGAAATGGAGGTTGTTTCAAGCCATGGTTGGGTAAGATGTGGAGAAATTGAGGTTGTTTCAAGCCATGGTTGGGTAAAATGTGGAGAAATGGAGGTTGTTTCAAAATGTGGGGAAATGGAGGTTTGTTTAAGCCAAAGTTGGGTAAAATGTGGAGAAATTGAGGTTGTTTCAAGCCATGATTGGGTAAAATGTGGAGAAATGGAGGTTTGTTTAAGCCAAAGTTGGGTAAAATGTGTAGAAATAGAGGTTGTTTCAAGCCAAAGTTGGGTAAAATGTGGAGAAATTGAGGTTGTTTCAAGCCATGATTGGGTAAAATGTGGAGAAATGGAGGTTTGTTTAAGCCAAAGTTGGGTAAAATGTGTAGAAATAGAGGTTGTTTCAAGCCATAGTTGGGTAAGATGTGGAGAAATTGAGGTTGTTTCAAGCCATGGTTGGGTAAGATGTGGAGAAATGGAGGTTGTTTCAAAATGTGGGGAAATAGAGGTTTGTTTAAGCCAAAGTTGGGTAAAATGTGGAGAAATTGAGGTTGTTTCAAGCCATGGTTGGGTAAGATGTGGAGAAATGGGGGTTGTTTCAAGCCATGGTTGGGTAAGATGTGGAGAAATGGAGGTTGTTTCAAGCCATGGTTGGGTAAGATGTGGAGAAATGGAGGTTGTTTCAAGCCATGGTTGGGTAAGATGTGGAGAAATGGAGGTTGTTTCAAGCCATGGTTGGGTAAAATGTGGAGAAATGGAGGGTTTTTCAAACCATGGTTGGGTAAGATGTGGAGAAATGGAGGTTGTTTCAAGCCATGGTTGGGTAAAATGTGGAGAAATTGAGATTGTTTCAAAATTTGGAGAAATGGAGGTTGTTTCAATCCATGGTTGGGTAAGATGTGGAGAAATTGAGGTTGTTTCAAGCCATGGTTGGGTAAGATGTGGAGAAATGGAGGTTGTTTCAAGCCATGGTTGGGTAAAATGTGGAGAAATGGAGGGTTTTTCAAACCATGGTTGGGTAAGATGTGGAGAAATGGAGGGTTTTTTAAACCATGGTTGGGTAAGATGTGGAGAAATGGAGGTTGTTTCAATCCATGGTTGGGTAAGATGTGGAGAAATTGAGGTTGTTTCAAGCCATGGTTGGGTAAAATGTAGACAAATGGAGGTTGTTTCAAAATGTAGGAAAAACAAGGTTGTTTCAAGCCATGGTTGGGTAAAATGTGGAGAAATGGAGGGTTTTTCAAACCATGGTTGGGTAAGATGTGGAGAAATGGAGGTTGTTTCAATCCATGGTTGGGTAAGATGTGGAGAAATTGAGGTTGTTTCAAGCCATGGTTGGGTAAAATGTGGAGAAATGGAGGTTGTTTCAAAATGTGGGGAAATGGAGGTTTGTTTAAGCCAAAGTTGGGTAAAATGTGGAGAAATTGAGGTTGTTTCAAGCCATGATTGGGTAAAATGTGGAGAAATAGAGGTTTGTTTAAGCCAAAGTTGGGTAAAATGTGTAGAAATAGAGGTTGTTTCAAGCCATGGTTGGGTAAGATGTGTAGAAATGGAGGTTGTTTCAAAATGTGGGGAAATGGAGGTTTGTTTAAGCCAAAGTTGGGTAAAATGTGGAGAAATTCAGGTTGTTTCAAGCCATAGTTGGGTAAGATGTGGAGAAATTGAGGTTATTTCAAGCCATGGTTGGGTAAGATGTGGAGAAATGGAGGTTGTTTCAAGCCATGGTTGGGTAAAATGTGGAGAAATGGAGGGTTTTTTAAACCATGGTTGGGTAAGATGTGGAGAAATGGAGGTTGTTTCAATCCATGGTTGGGTAAGATGTGGAGAAATTGAGGTTGTTTCAAGCCATGGTTGGGTAAAATGTAGACAAATGGAGGTTGTTTCAAAATGTAGGAAAAACAAGGTTGTTTCAAGCCATGGTTTGGTAAAATGTGGAGAAATGGAGGGTTTTTCAAACCATGGTTGGGTAAGATGTGGAGAAATGGAGGTTGTTTCAATCCATGGTTGGGTAAGATGTGGAGAAATTGAGGTTGTTTCAAGCCATGGTTGGGTAAAATGTGGAGAAATGGAGGTTGTTTCAAAATGTGGGGAAATGGAGGTTTGTTTAAGCCAAAGTTGGGTAAAATGTGGAGAAATTGAGGTTGTTTCAAGCCATGATTGGGTAAAATGTGGAGAAATAGAGGTTTGTTTAAGCCAAAGTTGGGTAAAATGTGTAGAAATAGAGGTTGTTTCAAGCCATGGTTGGGTAAGATGTGTAGAAATGGAGGTTGTTTCAAAATGTGGGGAAATGGAGGTTTGTTTAAGCCAAAGTTGGGTAAAATGTGGAGAAATTGAGGTTGTTTCAAGCCATAGTTGGGTAAGATGTGGAGAAATTGAGGTTATTTCAAGCCATGGTTGGGTAAGATGTGGAGAAATGGAGGTTGTTTCAAGCCATGGTTGGGTAAAATGTGGAGAAATGGAGGGTTTTTCAAACCATGGTTGGGTAAGATGTGGAGAAATGGAGGTTGTTTCAAGCCATGGTTGGGTAAAATGTGGAGAAATTGAGATTGTTTCAAGCCATGGTTGGGTAAAATTTGGGGAAATGGAGGTTGTTTCAATCCATGGTTGGGTAAGATGTGGAGAAATTGAGGTTGTTTCAAGCCATGGTTGGGTAAAATGTGGAGAAATGGAGGTTGTTTCAAAATGTGGGGAAATGGAGGTTTGTTTAAGCCAAAGTTGGGTAAAATGTGGAGAAATTGAGGTTGTTTCAAGCCATGATTGGGTAAAATGTGGAGAAATGGAGGTTTGTTTAAGCCAAAGTTGGGTAAAATGTGTAGAAATAGAGGTTGTTTCAAGCCAAAGTTGGGTAAAATGTGGAGAAATTGAGGTTGTTTCAAGCCATGATTGGGTAAAATGTGGAGAAATGGAGGTTTGTTTAAGCCAAAGTTGGGTAAAATGTGTAGAAATAGAGGTTGTTTCAAGCCATAGTTGGGTAAGATGTGGAGAAATTGAGGTTGTTTCAAGCCATGGTTGGGTAAGATGTGGAGAAATGGAGGTTGTTTCAAAATGTGGGGAAATAGAGGTTTGTTTAAGCCAAAGTTGGGTAAAATGTGGAGAAATTGAGGTTGTTTCAAGCCATGGTTGGGTAAGATGTGGAGAAATGGGGGTTGTTTCAAGCCATGGTTGGGTAAGATGTGGAGAAATGGAGGTTGTTTCAAGCCATGGTTGGGTAAGATGTGGAGAAATGGAGGTTGTTTCAAGCCATGGTTGGGTAAGATGTGGAGAAATGGAGGTTGTTTCAAGCCATGGTTGGGTAAAATGTGGAGAAATGGAGGGTTTTTCAAACCATGGTTGGGTAAGATGTGGAGAAATGGAGGTTGTTTCAAGCCATGGTTGGGTAAAATGTGGAGAAATTGAGATTGTTTCAAAATTTGGAGAAATGGAGGTTGTTTCAATCCATGGTTGGGTAAGATGTGGAGAAATTGAGGTTGTTTCAAGCCATGGTTGGGTAAGATGTGGAGAAATGGAGGTTGTTTCAAGCCATGGTTGGGTAAAATGTGGAGAAATGGAGGGTTTTTCAAACCATGGTTGGGTAAGATGTGGAGAAATGGAGGTTGTTTCAAGCCATGGTTGGGTAAAATGTGGAGAAATTGAGATTGTTTCAAAATTTGGAGAAATGGAGGTTGTTTCAATCCATGGTTGGGTAAGATGTGGAGAAATTGAGGTTGTTTCAAGCCATGGTTGGGTAAAATGTGGAGAAATGGAGGTTGTTTCAAAATGTGGGGAAATGGAGGTTTGTTTAAGCCAAAGTTAAGTAAAATGTGTAAAAATTGAGGTTGTTTCAAGCCATGGTTGGGTAAGATGTGGAGAAATGGAGGTTGTTTCAAGCCATGGTTGGGTAAGATGTGGAGAAATGGAGGTTGTTTCAAGCCATGGTTGGGTAAAATGTGGAAAAACTGAGGTTGTTTTAAGCCCTGGTTTGGTAAAATGTGGAGAAATGGAGGTTGTTTCAAGTCATGGTTGGGTAAAATGTGGAGAAATAGAGGTTGTTTCAAGCCCTGGTTGGGTAAAATGTGGAGAAATGGAGGTTGTTTCAAGTCATGGTTGGGTAAAATGTGGGGAAATGGAGATTGTTTCAAGCCATGGTTGGGTAAAATGTGGAAAAACTGAGGTTGTTTCAAGCCCTGGTTGGGTAAAATGTGGAAAAACGGAGGTTGTTTTAAGCCACGGTTTGGTAAAATGTGGAGAAATGGAGGTTGTTTCAAGTCATGGTTGGGTAAAATGTGGAGAAATAGAGGTTGTTTCAAAATGTGGGGAAATGGAGATTGTTTCAAGCCATGGTTGGGTAAAATGTGGAAAAACCGAGGTTTTTTCAAGCCATTGTTGGGTAAAATGTGGAAAAACTGAGGTTGTTTTTAGCCATGGTTGGGTAAAATGTGGAAAAATTGAGGTTGTTTTTAGCCATGGTTTGGTAAAATGTGGAGAAATGGAGGTTGTTTCAAGTCATGGTTGGGTAAAATGTGGAGAAATAGAGGTTGTTTCAAAACTTGGGGAAATGGAGATTGTTTCAAGCCATGGTTGGGTAAAATGTGGAAAAACTGAGGTTGTTTTAAGCCCTGGTTTGGTAAAATGTGGAGAAATGGAGGTTGTTTCAAGTCATGGTTGGGTAAAATGTGGAGAAATAGAGGTTGTTTCAAGCCCTGGTTGGGTAAAATGTGGAGAAATGGAGGTTGTTTCAAGTCATGGTTGGGTAAAATGTGGGGAAATGGAGATTGTTTCAAGCCATGGTTGGGTAAAATGTGGAAAAACGGAGGGGTTACTTGACTGTAACCTTGTTCCCTGAAAAAGCGGAACGAGATGCTGCGCTGCTAAGCGCTATGGGGAAACGTCTTTATCGTTGACCAGCTGAATATAGTGTGCAAACACGTCAATGAAATTGACCCGGAGGTATATAGCCTCGGTTGATGACGACATCACAGCGCACCCAATGCGAGGCTATAAAATAGATGAGAAACAGCTGTGTCATCAGATCTTTTGTTTGAAGACCAGTCCTGGGACATCTACTGTACGGCAAGACAGCGCAGCATCTCGTTCCGCTTTTTCAGGGAACAAGGTTACAGTCAAGTAACCCCTCCGTTCCCTATCAAAAGCTTTACTCGATGCTGCGCTGCTAAGCGCTATGGGGAACGACAATACCCACGCTGCCGTGCTTGGAGATGTCTGGACCCCTTACGGATGTGTAAGTCTGTGCACAAGGACCGCAAAGAAATCTCAGACATAAACAACCAAGCTAAAAATAGTGGATGTGTGCGGAAAGGATGCTCCTGCCGCCTCACAAACATCTATAAGAAGGCACCCCTTCCTAATAAATAGCAGTGGGGAATACCCCTTTATGGAAAAATGGTTAGACAGCAGCTTGAGATGTTGACTCGAGGACATGAGACCCTGGAGTGACATGAGCATCCAAGCTATAAAATCTTATGAATGTATGCGGAGAGGACCAGCCCGCCGTATCACAAACGCTCTGTAAGGAGGCACCCCTTACTAAAAATAGTAGCAGTGGGGGATACCCCTTTTATGGACAAATGGCATAGACATCAGCTTGAGATGTTGACTCGAGGACAGGAGATCCTGGAGTGACATCAGCATCCAAGCTATAAAATCTTATGAATGTATGCGGAGAGGACCAGCCTGCCGCATCACAAACGCTCTGCAAGGAGGCCCCTTTTACTAAAGCAGTAGAAGAGGCTACTCCCCTGGTGGAGTGAGCTCTCAGACCTGCTGGCGAGACTTGACAGCGCGCCTCAAAGGCAAGAGCAATGGCATCCCTAACCCAATGTGATATGGACTGCCTGGTGGCCGCAGCACCTCTGTTGCGGCCTCCAAAACAGACAAACAACTGCTCTGACTTACGCCACTGGCTAGTGCGGTGGACATAAGTCTGAAGAGCACGGACTGGACACAATCTGTGGTATAACTCCTGCTCCGGCGTGGTGAACGGCGGAGGGCAGAAAGTCTCAAGAAGTACCGGATGTGCAGTCGAAAAGGGAACCTTATGCAGGTAATCAAGATAAGGATGTAAAATCAACTTCACCATTCCTGGGGCAAAATCTAGACAGGATGGCGAGATCGCCAGAGCCTGCATATCCCCAATTCTTTTTAAAGAAGTTAACGCCATTAGAACAACCATCTTTAGTGTCAGAAGTCTATCAGACGCTGACTCTAGAGGTTCAAAAGGAGGTCTGAACCAGACCCTCAAGGACTATAGCTAGGTCCCACGAAGGAATCTTAGTTCTTGCTGTAGGCCTCAATCGTTGGATGCCTCCCGAGCGGCGCCCCGTCCACCAAAGCGTGGCAAGCCGAAAAAGCGGCCACATAAAACCTGTGAGTGGATGGGCATAAGCTGCTGACAGCTTTTCCTGCAGAAAACACAGAACTGTAGCAAACTGGCAGTTAACAGGATCTGCATTATGTGTCATGCACCATGCTTCAAAGACACCCTATTTAAAGGCATAATTCTTTCTAGTGGAAGGAGCCCTTGCACTCAAAATAGTGTCAGTAACATCAGGCGACAAACCTGTGTCCCTCAGTTGGTACCCTTAGGAGCCAAACATGGAGATTCCACAGGTCGGGCCTGAGATGCATTATCATGAGACAGAACGCCCCTCCTCTCCGGACTTGCCCATGGCGAGCCGTTGAGGAGAGATATTATCTCTAAAAACCATACTCTGTTCAGCCAACGCGGTGCTATCAGAAAGAGGCAAGAGCCTTGCTGGCGAACTCTGGCTAGAACCTGCGGGAGCAGCGCCACTGGAGGAAACGCATAAAGGCGTTTGTCCGGCCATGTGTGCGCCATTGCGTCCAGACCCAGGGGGGGCTGGGGAACTCAGAGAGAAGTAAAGGAGACATTGCGCTATCTGAAAAGAGGCCAAGAGGTCCACTTTCTCTCTGTAAAATCAGGTCCATATCTGAGACACTATGTCTGGGTGGGGTTTCCAATCTCCAGTCGATAATGTCTGCCTGGACAGTAAATCTGCTCCTACATATAGGTTTTTGGGATGTACACTGTTCTGAGTGACAGGAACTTGTCCTGAGCCCAGAGAAAAATCTGTCTCGCTATCTTGTTCAGATTGCGCGAGCGCCGACCTCCCTGGTGACTTAAGTATGAGACTGTCGCTGTGTTGTCCACCCGCACTAGGACATGACAGCTTCTCATTTGGCGGAGAAAATATTTCAGGGCCAGAAATACAGCCGTCAGCTCTAGGCAATTGATGTGCCAACCGAGCTGATGACCCTCCCATTCCCCTTGAGCTGGACGACCATCTAAGGTCGCACCCCAGCCCGTCAGGGAGGCGTCTGTCATTAGCAGTTTGCGATGACAAGTCGCTCATAGCGTGGGACCCAAGGCAACAAACCGGGGTCTGATCCACATAGTCAGTGTATGAAGCCCGTGGCGCATCACTTTAATCAGCCTTTGAGGGTTGGCCCTTGGATGAAACCCTCCGGCTCTGAAACGGTGTCATATGCAACAGCCCCAAAGGAATCACCGTGGATGCTGATGCCATAAACCCTGATATCCTCTGATAGGTCCTATCCTGTTCTCGTTATACATGTTACCTCTAGGAGACATTATCAGGAAACATAACATAAGTTTTCACTGCTATGCGGATGATACCCAGCTTTACATCTCCTCACATCCCAGCGAAACACACACGTTTTCTAAGCTAACAGACTGCCTTAGCGATGTTAGTGACTGGATGGCACATAACTTTCTTAAGCTGAACTCCAATAAGACAGAGATACTTATTATTGAACCGAATCGCTACAAACATAATATGTCAGATTACACGTTGCACATAGAAGGCTGCACTGTGGTGCCATCTTCCACGGTAAGGAACTTAGGTGTGATGTTCGACAGCAACTTATCCTTCGATAGTCATATCGCCAACGTCTGCCGTACAGCTTTCTTCCACCTTAGAAATATCTCGAAAATACGCCATATACTGTCTACATCTGACGCAGAGAAGCTTATCCATGCTTTTATGACCTCTAGAATAGACTATTGTAACTCGCTACTCGGGGGATGCCATGCAAATCAAGTAAACAAGCTTCAGCTAGTTCAAAACGCTTCCGCAAGGGTACTTACTCGATCTAAAAAGTACGACCACATAAGCCCAATTCTGGCATCTTTACACTGGCTACCAGTTAAATATCGCATACAATTTAAAATATCACTACTCACCTACAAAGCTTTAAATGGCCTAGCACCCTCATATCTTAGAGAATTACTATCAGAATACAATCCATCACGCACACTACGGTCACAAAATTCTGGTCTCTTGATTATCCCTAGACTATCAAAAGTGTCTAAAAGTGGAAGGTCATTTTCCTATTTAGCCCCTAAGCTCTGGAATGATTTACCAACCGATGTCCGAGAATCAGACACAGTCGATAATTTTAAATCTAGACTTAAAACTTTTCTCTTCAACAAAGCATTCGCATAAATTTGTCTAGTAAAAGTACTTAACTCGAAATAGTTATTTGTACCGAACAAAGCACTCGCGGTCATAAAACAGACCAACCAAATAAATAAATAAAAACCTTATCTTAACGTATAGTCGGATTGCGATTTTGGAACTTTCGTGTTCTTGTGAATAGTATGCCATACAAACCCGTTTGCCACTGAACCTGCATTAACGACGACAGTGGGGCATCCGGCCTTAGTCAAACGGGTTGGCACGTACGGTTGGGTTGGGCTTTTGGCGCTTTCTTTATATTGCGAATACTATGCCATACAGACCCGTTTGCCACTGAACCTGCATTAACGACGACAGTGGGGCTTCCAGCCTTAGTCAAACGGGTTGGCACGTATGGTCGGGTTGCGATTTTGGCGCTTTTTTGTGTCTTGTGAATAGTATGCCATACAGACCCGTTTGCCACTGAGCCTGCATTAACGACGACAGTGGGGCCTCCAGCCTTAGTCAAACGGGTTGGCACGTATGGTCAGGTTGCGATGTTGGCGTTTTCTCGTGATCGGAACGGAGGGGTTACTTGACTGTAACCTTGTTCCCTGAAAAAGCGGAACGAGATGCTGCGCTGTCTTGCCGTACAGTAGATGTCCCAGGACTGGTCTTCAAACAAAAGATCTGATGACACAGCTGTTTCTCATCTATTTTATAGCCTCGCATTGGGTGCGCTGTGATGTCGTCATCAACCGAGGCTATATACCTCCGGGTCAATTTCATTGACGTGTTTGCACACTATATTCAGCTGGTCAACGATAAAGACGTTTCCCCATAGCGCTTAGCAGCGCAGCATCGAGTAAAGCTTTTGATAGGGAACTGAGGTTGTTTCAAGCCCTGGTTGGGTAAAATGTGGAAAAACGGAGGTTGTTTTAAGCCACGGTTTGGTAAAATGTGGAGAAATTGAGGTTGTTTCAAGTCATGGTTGGGTAAAATGTGGAGAAATAGAGGTTGTTTCAAAATGTGGGGAAATGGGTTTGTTTCAAGCCATGGTTGGGTAAAATGTGGAAAAACCGAGGTTTTTTCAAGCCATTGTTGGGTAAAATGTGGAAAAACTGAGGTTGTTTTTAGCCATGGTTGGGTAAAATGTGGAAAAATTGAGGTTGTTTTTAGCCATGGTTTGGTAAAATGTGGAGAAATGGAGGTTGTTTCAAGTCATGGTTGGGTAAAATGTGGAGAAATAGAGGTTGTTTCAAAACTTGGGGAAATGGAGATTGTTTCAAGCCATGGTTGGTAAAATGTGGAAAAACCGAGTTTTTTTCAAGCCATTGTTGGGTAAAATGTGGAAAAACGGAGGTTGTTTTTAGCCATGGTTTGGAAAAAATGTGGAGAAATGGAGGTTGTTTCAAGTCATGGTTGGGTAAAATGTGGAGAAATGGAGGTTTGTTTAAGCCAAAGTTGGGTAAAATGTGTAGGGTAAAATGTGGAGAAATGGAGGTTGTTTCAAGTCATGGTTGGGTAAAATGTGGAGAAATGGAGGTTTGTTTAAGCCAAAGTTGGGTAAAATGTGTAGGGTAAAATGTGGAGAAATGGTTATTTCAAGCCATGATTGGGTAAACTGTGTAGAAATGGAGGTTTGTTTAAGCCAAAGTTGGGTAAAATGTGTAGAAATGGAGGTTTGTTTAAGCCAAAGTTGGGTAAAATGTGGAGAAATAGAGGTTGTTTCAAGCCATGGTTGGGTAAAATGTTTATTCTAGACCCAGCAGTTTGGTTTTTCCATAGGACTTTAAAACCCAGCATTTCTTAACTTTTTCCATGTTTAAGTGCTATAATTGGGTCCTCAGTGGTTCTATCAACATAGAAAATGTGTAAAAGATCAACCCAGTAACATAGTTTGGTAAACCATTCTCTTCAAGCATGTAAAAATGGCTCTTTTAATCTGCACTATCCAACCACGGCACTGCCATTCAGTGTAAAGATCAACTCATTTGCATGTTAAAGGACACACACAAAAAAGGCACATTTTTGCTCATACCTACAATATGGCAATTTTAACATGCTATAATAAATTATCTATATAATATTTTGAGCTAGAACTTTACATATGTACTCTGGGGACACCAAAGATTTATTTGGCATCTTAAAAAGTCTTGAAATGTCCCCTTTAAAGGGCATAAACAAATTCAGTATCTCTTATTCGCGTCTCAAGGCATTTGGCTGAGATATCAGATATCTGTCCTGGCCTTCGGAGAGGGAGAGGAGATGATGAAGATCAGCTTGACCAAAAATAAGTCAAATAAATAAATAGGCTCTGACTTGCAAATATCAGTTCTGGTGTATCTAAATCTTTTTCTGTGTGGTCTGAACAGCAAAATGGTACATATTTTTTTACAAATAAACTAACAGTATATGGTTTGAGTTCTAATTTGATTTTAGAAATGCATCTGAGATTACAATTAATTGTATCTTCAGGATGTGTCATTTTTATCTTTGGAACTTGTAGACGGTTTTATTGGACGCACATGTCTCTGTTTGTTTAATGGTCTGACTAGTGGCTAAACTGAACTCTGGAACAAATACCTTGTACAAAAAGGTACTGGAGATAAAATACATTTGGGTTTGTCCATATTTGACCCAACCATGGGTTAAAAAACAGCCGCCCATCTTTTAAAGTGTGGTAAAATAACAAAAGCTGGCCTGAACCCCAATTCTGCTACCCAACGGCAGAGATAAATGTGTTTATTCTACAAGAGAAACTGCAAGATAAATAAAAAAATGTCAAAACTCAATGGTCCAGAAACGTCCCAAAATTTCCTGAGTTAGATAAATATTGTCTAGAATAGACCACACCGAAGGTCTAATCATGATAAATGACCCTCCAGGTAACTTTTCCGCTCTGTATCTGAGAGAGGACTTTGAATTCAATAGATGAAAAAGAAAGAGCTCACTGATTTTTTTCTTAGTTAGTAAGAGAAGAAGTGTCCTCCTGCCGCTCACGGACTTGAAACAGATTGTCACTCAACTTAGCCAGCTGGTACTTTCCTATTACAGGCAAGAAATCCTTATATTACTTGATCACACTTCATGTTCTGGAAGACAGGATAGACTTCACCTGCCGATATCAGCTTATCCAGCTCACTATTACAGTTTCTCCAGACTTTATAAAAGGACTGCATTTTTAACCTGTCTGTACTCTTCAACACAGCTTATAAAACCGCTTACATTTACATCAATGCATACAAACAATACAATTCTATCAGCATTTTTATCAGTATGTGTGTTCCCTCCAGACACAGCTCTTCCTTGATATCACCATGCTTTGTAACCCTACAGTCGCACAAGAGACAGAGTGACAGGCTACCATTCATTTTCAATGGGAGTGGCCGTTTGCCAGCGATGAGGTCGCCGCTGCTCCGAGCAAGGTGGGGCCAAATAGACAAGAAGGCTATTTTATGCAAATGCTGAGCGATGCGACAAAGCGACTGCCAATCGGAGTGAAGGGGCAGCGTGACGTAGTTCAGTGGCTCGAGTTGAAAAAAAATATTCAAGATGGCGGAAAATGCGTATTTCTGATAAGTTTGGCATTTTATCTCATATATTTAGTTACTTTTATCAAGAAATAAATATCCAAAAACATTGTTATTGTAGCTTAACAATACCTCTGAATTGATTTTTGATACCGCTTTTAGATATTACCCAGGAACGCCAATCAAGCAAGTGTGTGTCACTTGGGGTAACTCACTTTTGTAGCTAATGTGACGGGGGGGTTAAGGTTTGGTCTGAGGCTGTTTTTTCTGGGTTCAAGAAAATGCACCGGTCTGGATGTGTTAATGAAGCCCAACAGAAACTCTCTGACACAATGACCTTTAGGACATCTTCGATTTCCTGTGGGTACGGTTCATTTTGTCTGAAGGTGACCTTCCTGGTCAAATAAAGCCAAATGAAACAATAAAGGGCTGCTTTTATGTAGCTTGACTCTTAGCTAGTAGCACGGAGCTGGCAATGTCAAGGTCTCGTGTATGATTGACAGCTTACACATTGAATACATTTGAATACATTGAAAACATTTCTTACTACTAGTTTGTGTCTTGACTTCTAGAATAATTTTCTAGCATTTTTTTGTGATTTTCACAAAATGTATTCAAGGACAATTTTCTTCTAAAAATATATAAACATACAAATATATCAAATGAAAGAACAGACTCTTTGCTTTCAATCAAACAATAAGCAAACAAACAAAACGGGGGAAAAAAACGTTTCATCCTTTCTATATATTTTTTCTCTGCTTATAAACTCTTATCTGGGTATTTTTCTTTAAAAAAAATTTAGCAAAAAGCTGAAATTGCATTTTTTTCATCAAATCAGAGATCAGATTTAGAATGATTATCAAAACACAGAGTTTAAAATGAATAAATAACGTTTTGGCTTCAGTTTTTTCATAAATGGGTAAGTGGAGTATTGCAGATTAACATAAAAATTCATGCAATTTATGCACATTTTTTTTTCTCTTAATTGACTAGATCAGTGGTTCTCAAACTTTTTCAGTGTGTGCCCCCCCCTGTGTACGGCGCATTCCTTCGCGGCCCCCCCAAAGAAAATTTATGACAAAAACTGTTTTAAAACTCAACTTTTAATGAAACAAAACATATTGAATGATACAAAGTTATGCTGTTGGTTGGTAGCCTTATTTTTTTTTAGGTTTAATTCCACAGAATTCATGATAAATTAATTTATTTTATAAAATGTCATAAAGCTGGGGCCCCCTTGGCACCATCTCCCGGCCCCCCAGTTTGAGAACCACTGGACTAGATAACTCGTCAGTGGCGGTGAAAGAGTTAAAATGAGATATGGGGTGAAAAATAACATTCAAATTAAGTTTTACCTCTGTACTTAATTTAAGTTTATTTTGATTGTGGAATTGTTTTAATATTTGTACTGTAAAACAAGACAAAAACACTCTAAGGGCGTACTAACACCACTGCCAAAATTTGGTTTGTTTGACTATCGCTCTGTACCGTACCAAGCATGGGCTGTAAAGAAAGATGGACGACGCATCTCCATACACTTCCATTAAAAAAACGAAGGCAAAATTTCCCAAAAATGACTAGTGACATCTTGCGTCAATGATGTCATTTGCAGTAGTGATCATGAGGTGGATCCGTAGTATCAAGGCCCGCCCATTTTCCTGTTTAACTCAATCACAAACACAAAAATCAATTCATCACACACCGTTTTAATAGCCTTTAACAATCAACTTAAACTAAAAAGTCACCTTGCAAGTATTGATATGTAATGTGATTTTGATTTTAAATTGAGTTTTAAGTATTGCATGTTATATAAAATTTCACAAGACTTTTTTAAGATGTCAAATAAATCTTTGGTGTCTCCAGAGTACATATGTGAAGTTATAGCTCAAAATACTCCACAGAAAATTTACTATAGCATGTTAAAATGGCCACTTTGTAGGTGTGAGCAAACATTTGCAGTTTTGGGTGTGTCCTTTAAAATGCAAATGAGCTGATCTCTGCACTAAATGGCAGTGTTGTGGTTGGATATGCAGATTAAGGGGCGGTATTATCCCCTTCTGACATCACAAGGGGAGCCAAATGTCAATGACCTATCTGTTAACATGCTTGCAGAGAATGGTTTACCAAAACTAAGTTACTGGGTTGATCTTTTTTACATTTTCTATTGTTAGAAGTACTGGGGACCCAATTATAGCACTTAAACATGAAAAAAGTCAGATTTTTATGATATATCCCATTTAAATTCTTTATGTTGACATTTAAATAAAGTCCTCTTGTTTATACACTATATATGTAGAATCGAGTCACAGTTTTTGCTAATTCACATTCGTCTATTGAACTGTTGCTCTGCAGAGCTGCTATTCCCTCCTTCATCAGCATTTTAACTGAATCTTTAGGCAACTCACAGTCCAGAAAAATCCATTATTACCCCATTGGAACTTTTCAATTTTCTCTACTGTATTAGCAAGTTCACCTCAGACCTCATAGCTCGATTCTCGTAACTGAATCCTATATATCATTCCTGCCACCTTTTACTTGAGTCTAAATGAATGCAGTTTCATTTGCCTTTTTATAGCCTGCTTTTTTGCTACCGTTTCCCCATTAGTGATACTTGCTGTTCTTGTTACCTGCCTTTTCTGTGCTGTTTTCCATTTCTGCATATTTATTCCCGTTATAGCGCCTCCATTATGGCTACCTTGAGGATTCTGGAAACATTATGCGGTATTAATGCACTAGATGCCTTATTTAAACCTTGAATGTGCTCAAGGTGGTGTTACGTTGAGTGCCCATTTGGCCTCCACTCTCGAGGCATGAATGTATTTCCAAACATTATAGATATAAACAAGACGCCCCAGCTCTATAGTGACAGAGGAAATGCGTTTCCATCACATCCAAAACATTCATGTGACCCTGCCTGTGAAATCAAGGGTAAAGTCTTATAATCTAATTATGAAATTAGGAGCATCAAAGTTTGATTTCGATCATCGAGGATCTAAACAGGGATAAATTTAGAAGCCACCAAACACTTCTATGTTTTCCCTATAAGTAATTGCGCGGATAAAGTATGGTGGCACAAAATTAAACGTAAAAATGAGAACTATATTGTATGGAGGAAAGCACTTGGGACATCGGGCGCAGTAATATTGACGAAGTTTGAGTGAAAGGGGGAGGAGTCAGGAGTGATGATGTTACTGCACGCGGATGTCGAAGTGCTGCAAACTAAGTGCTCTTCCGCCGTACAATATAGTTCTTATTTTTATTGGCTTTAAAAATTGCCACGTTTTATTTTGTGCCACCAGACTTACTCGTGTAACTACTCATGTAACAGTCTTTAAATACGAAAAACATGGAAGTGTTTGGTGGCTACTAAATTAATCCCTGTTTGAATCCTAAGAAATGAATGAGGCTAGGCTAAATGCTAACACATTCACGATGCACTGTACAAAAATTAAGTGCACGCATTGAAAAAAGATTTGTATGTATTAATTTTTCTAAGTTGAGGTAAGAACATAGTAAAATATTGAAAAACGGTGGTGTTTTCCTTTTAAGCTTTGTTTTATATTAGTTTTTAGTTTATAACTTTCTTAGTTGTCCCTGCAATGAAATTGTCCCAAACGGTAAAAATTGTGTACTATTGCAGTCCTAGACGAATCCTTCTTCATTTACTACAGCCTGCTGTGATTCAATTTGGCAATGTCAGCAAACCCAGTTCCTGGTCGAATATGTAGAAAAGTTGTTGGAAAAACAAACTTATTACCGTTGTTGCAGTTTCGTTTTTGGTGCCATTAAAGTGATAAAAATCCCAACTTTCACCTTCATCGAGGCAACCCAAAGCAACATTTCTAATTGCTCCGTAACCTTTCCATGCTTCAATAATTCATTAAAACGAGCTTAATTTTTCCAGTGGTCATTTAAAAGAGTGATCGCTCCCTCCAGACCGACAACTACATTACTTTTGTACACAAGTGAAGAATAACAAAGCCATTTGCAACAATTATACACACTTATTAATGCAGCTAGAAGACTGTATTATTGAGGCAGTCACCCAAGGGGTCGACAATATACGGTCAGTTGACAACTTCGGCAGACACTTAACCAAATTTTCCCGTTCTGCATATACCCATGGGGCTACTTTGCGGCCGTCTCACCACATTAGTTTGTCCAAACCGCAATAAAGCGCTAGTAAAAGTGAACAAAGGCTCGGAGGCCAGTGCCAATGAGTTTTTATAGGAGGGGAAACAAAAAGGTACATAAATGCCCTGAAATTACACACCTGTGTGTGTTTTGGCTTCATGTGTAACATGGAGTCATGGTTAATTTCCTCTGTGGCTCTTGTGCAAGCATAAAGTGACCACGAGGCATATGTTCTGACTAATACCCAAGGAATAGCACTCAGCCAGGAGATCCAAACGGGAAGCAGCGAACCCTTTCTTGTTAGTCTATTCGGTTCCTTCAGGCTTTCATGAGACTCCCCGCTGTTCATCCTTATGGCTACTGGAGACTTCCATCAGTCTGCAACTTTTAACGGTCTCACTATTTGATGCCTTATGTTGTGTATTGAAAGTAATATAAAAACATGTTTTCCATCACAGATGAGTGTTCTGTACGGAAGGGCGGTTGCAGTCACGAGTGCGCCGTTGTGCCGGGTAAAGGGGTGACGTGTTCCTGTCCACCGGGGTTCCAGCTCGCCTCAGACGGACGCACCTGCGAGGTGCTGGATTATTGCACCAAGCACTTACGATGCAGTCAGGTGTGCGAACAACATAAGAACACTGTGAAATGCTCCTGCTATCCAGGCTGGAGTCTGGCACCTGATGGAGACAGCTGCCACAGCACAGGTAATGCAAAGTAGTACGTATCTGATATGTTGTAAAGGTTAGCTAAATGTTAATATTAACGTGAAATCGAATTTTTTTGCTTTCACAATGAATGGTCTTATGAGATTTTATGGAGTTCATTGTTGAAATCTCTTCAGAATATCTAGACCAATCAAGTCCTGTCAATGAAGTGAAATGGGTTGTGAATGCTGCTAATTTTGACTCGGACAATCTGGATTGTTAACACTAATGTTAAACACCCTAGCAACCAGGTGAAACACCATAGCAACGCCTACAGTAGCAACCAGGTGAAACACCTTAGCAATGCCTATCAAACACGCTACACACGCTAGCAATCAGGAAAAACACCTTAGCAATGCAACCTGATCTAACGAATTTCAGTGGTATTGTCACGGTATATTTTGCAAATTTTTCTGTGGCCATACCACAGACTTTCTTTTCCATGTCATTGTCACGGATTGGTTACTGAAATGTTTTGTCCTATTTTCTTGCCATTGTCACTTCAGTTTAGGGTTATGTTTACATAAAATGACATCCTTACTCAAACCCAACTGTAACCCTAACGCCTGGCGACAATGGGTTAAAAAAGAATAAATAAATAAAATAGTATGAACCAATACTTAAAGTGACATCCTAATGCAAACCCCAAATCTAACCCTAAACCGAAGCGACAATGGTTTGAAAATAGGAAAAAGCAGTTGAATAACCAATCCGTGACAATGACACGGAAAAGAAAGTCCATGGTACGGCCACGAAAAAATGCGGAAATTGCCTAGTAATCTGCAACCAGGTGAAACACCTTAGTAATGCCTAGCAATCTGCAATCTGGTGAAACACCTTAGCAACGCCTAGCAACCAGGTACAACACACTAGCAATCAGGTGAACCGCCATAGCAATGCCTAGAAGTCTGTTGAAACAGCTTAGCAATGCCTACAGTAGCAACCAAGTGAAACACCTTAGCAATGCCTAGCAATCAGGTGAAACCACTTTAGCAACCAGGTGAAACACCTTAGCAACACCTACAGTAGCAACCAGGTGAAACACCTTAGCAATGCCTAGCAACCAGGTAAAACACCCTAGCAACCAGGTGAAAACCCTTAGCAACACCTACAGTAGCAACCAGGTGAAACACCTTATCAATGCCTAGCAACCAGGTAAAACACCCTAGCAACCAGGTGAAACACCTTAGCAATGCCTATTAATCTAGTAAAACACCTTTGCAATGTCTACAGTAGCAACCAGGTGAAACACCTTAGCAATGCCTAGCAACCAGGGTAAACACACTAGCAACCAGGTGAACCACCATAGCAATGCCTAGAAGTCTGGTGAAACAGCTTAGCAATGCCTACAGTAGCAACCAAGTGAAAAACCTTAGCAACGCATAGCAATCAGGTGAAAACACTCTAGCAACCAGGTGAAACACCTTAGCAACACCTACAGTAGCAACCAGGTGAAACACCTTAGCAACGCCTAGCAACGAGGTAAAAACATCATAGCAACCAGGTGAAACACCTTAGCAATGCCTAGCAATCTGGTAAAACACCTTCGCAATGTCAACAGTAGCAACCAAGTGAAACACCTTAGCAACGCCTAGCAATCAGGTGAAAACACTCTAGCAACCAGGTGAAACACCTTAGCAACACCTACAGTAGCAACCAGGTGAAACACCTTAGCAACGCCTAGCAACCAGGTAAAAACCCCATAGCAACCAGGTGAAACACCTTAGCAATGCCTAGCAATCTGGTAAAACACCTTCGCAATGTCTACAGTAGCAACCAGGTGAAACACCTTAGCAATGCCTAGCTACTACGTAAAACACACTATCAACCAGGTGAACCGCCGTAGCAATGCCTAGAAGTCTGGTGAAACACCTTAGCAATGCATACATTAGCAACCAAGTGAAACACCTTAGCAACACCTAGCAACCACATGAAACACCATAGAAATCAGGTAAAACACCTTAGCAATGCCAGCTTCTGGGGCCTAGCATGCTTAGCAACCAGGTGAAACACCCTAGCAACCAGGTGAAACACCTTAGTAATGCCTAGCAATCTGGTGACACACCTTCCCAATGTCTACAGAAGCAACCAGGTGAAACACACTAGCAACCAGGTGAAACACCTTAGCAACGCATACAGTAGCAACCAGGTGAAACACCTTAGCAATGCCTAGCAAATAGGTAAAACACCCTAGCAACCAGGTGAAACGCCTTAGCAATGCGTACTGTAGCAACCAGGTGAAACACCTTAGCAATGTCTACAGTAGCAACCAGGTGAAACACCTTAGCAACGCCTAGCAACCAGGTAAAACACACTAGCAACCAGGTGAACCGCCAAAGCAATGCCTATAAGTCTGGTGAAACAGCTTAGCAATGCCTACAGTAGCAACCAAGTGAAATAAACACCCTAGCAACCAGGTGAAACACCATAGCAACGCCTACAGTAGCAACCAGGTAAAACACCCTAGCAACCAGGTGAAACACCTTAGCAACATCTAGCAACCACGTGAAACACCATTGCAATCAGGTAAAACACCATAGCAATGCCAGCTTCTGGGGCCTAGCATGCTTAACTCTTTCACCGCCAGCATTTTTCATAATTTTCACAAAAGTTTAATGCCTTCCAGAAAATGCTCCTTTTTAAATGTATAAACACACAATATATGAATTAAAAGAACAGACCCCCTGCTTTCAAACTAAAAAATCTGTTTCAACCTACCTTCATGTGTTCTGTTTTTATCACCTCTCAGATATGTGTAGGTTTCATCAAAAACACAAAATTTTGAGCAAAAGCTGAGATAATTCCATTTTTGTGAAGGACTTTTGATAGAGATCAGATGCAGAGCGATCTTTAAAGCATACACGAACATACAGCTGCCCTAGGGCAATACTTCCGGGTTTTATAAGTATAAAATACCTGGTGGATAATAGCGGTATTGCAGATTGACGAGATAAGTCGTCAATGGCGGGGAAAGAGTTAACAGCCAGGTGAAGAACCCTAGCAACCAGGTGAAACACCTTAGCAATGCCTAGCCATCTGGTGAAACAAGTTAGCAATGTCTACAGTGGCAACCAGGTAAAACACACTAGCAACCAGGTGAAACACCTTAGCAACATCTACAGTAGCAACCAGGTGAAACACCTTAGCAACGCCTACAGTAGCAACCAGGTGAAACACCTTAGCAATGCCTAGCAATCTGGTGAAACACCTTCGCAATGTCTACAGTAGCAACCAGGTGAAACACCTTAGCAACGCCTAGCAACCAGGTAAAACACACTAGAAACCAGGTGAAACACCATAGCAACGCCTACAGTAGCAACCAGGTAAAAAAAACCTAGCAACCAGGTGAAACACCTTAGCAACACCTAGCAACCACGTGAAACACCCTAGCAATCAGGTAAAACACAATAGCAATGCCAGCTTCTGGGGCCTAGCATGCTTAACAGCCAGGTGAAGCACCCTAGCAACCAGGTGAAACACCTTAGCAATGCCTAGCCATCTGGTGAAACAAGTTAGCAATGCCTACAGTAGCAACCAGGTAAAACACACTAGCAACCAGGTGAAACACCTTAGCAACGTCTACAGTAGCAACCAGGTGAAACACCTTAGCAACGCCTAGCAACCAGGTAAAAACACCCTAGCAACCAGGTGAAACACCTTAGCAACGCCTACAGTAGCAACCAGGTGAAACACCTTAGCAATGCCTAGCAATCTGGTGAAACACCTTCGCAATGTCTACAGTAGCAACCAGGTGAAACACCTTAGCAACGCCTAGCAACCAGGTAAAACACACTAGCAACCAAGTGAACCGCCATAGCAATGCCTATAAGTCTGGTGAAACAGCTTAGCAACCAGGTGAAACACCTTAGCAACGCCTACAGTAGCAACCAGGTGAAACACCTTAGCAACGCCTAGCAACCAGGTAAAACACACTAGCAACCAAGTGAACCGCCATAGCAATGCCTATAAGTCTGGTGAAACAGCTTAGCAACCAGGTGAAACACCTTAGCAACGCCTACAGTAGCAACCAGGTGAAACACCTTAGCAATGCCTAGCAATCTGGTGAAACACCTTCGCAATGTCTACAGTAGCAACCAAGTGAAACACCTTAGAAACACCCTAGCAATCAGGTAAAACACCATAGCAATGCCAGCTTCTGGGGCCTAGCATGCTTAGCAACCAGGTGAAACATCTTAGCAATGTCTACACTAGCAACCAGGTGAAAAACTTTAGCAACCAGGTGAAATCCCAAGAAGGACTGATACAAGAACAGCGGTGACACTACATCCCCTATGTGCCTTTGAGGAAGGCTATTAACCTCAGATTGCATTGGGGAACTGACTGACCCTACAGTTTCTGTAATGTAGAAACACGTCTGTTAAAGAGATAGTTCACCCAAAAATGAAAATTCTGCCTGTATAATTTTTTTTTGTTCTGATGAACATGAAGGAAGATATTTTGAGGAAAGTTTGTAACCAAACTGATCAGAGGCCCCACTGACTTCCATGGTAGGAAAAAAGAATACTTTGGAAGTCAATTGGTCTTCGCTTTAGTTACAGACATTCCTCAAAATATCTTCCTTCGTGTTCATCAGAACAAAGACATTTATACAGGTTTGTAGCAACATGAAAGTGACAGAATTTTCAACTTTTAGGTAAACTATTCCTTTAAATGACAAGTTCAGCTAACTTCCACAGTTCACATTTTGCTTGGTGAACGGTTAGCACTGTGTTTTTGCACAGTTTATATATTTGCTTTGTAGCGTTGGTATCGTTGCTTATATTTAGCCTACATGATGCGCATACCACATAATGTTTCAGAATCTATTTTTCCTCCTTCACCTGTGTTTTCAGGCCTAATGAACTCCTCCGGGACATTCTGATGAATTTAAAATGAAGCATGCTTTGATTTCGAAGGTGTAAAATGCATGTGCAATATTTCATATGGGTGTTTTGACTTCACGAATGCGTCAGAAAGCGACTGGGTTTCTCTTCATAGAAAGTCTAGAGAGCTTTGGTGCACCATATAAGAAAAAAATATGGATGTAAAAGAAAAACAGCTTCTATTTAAACACACCGCCCACCGCTGAACCTCTTTACTGAAGGCTGTCGAAATGCTTTTAGGTTGTGTCCGAGGCGAAATGGCCATGCAGCTGTAATTTATACAGAAAAACGTGTTTCTTCTGCATTCACAGTATTGTAAAGATGTGTGCGGAGTGCTGAGGTTTGTTTATTTAAAATTCATTTGCACCAAATTTGTTGTATTACTCTCAGAATAAAATGACAAAAGGGTCACTGGGCCGCTACCCTTTAAAAAAATTACAACCAACAGGTGCATATTAGTACATTGAAGATACATATTGGTACCTTCAATGTACATATGTGTACATAATAGGATCTTTTTTAAAGGGTGCCATCACAGTGGCAGCTTATGTACTGCACTATACATTTTTTCGAATGTGTAGTGAGCCTTAAACAAACTTAAAAAAAGGGGTTTTGGTTTTTACTAAACCAATGATGTCATGCATTTAAATATTGCCCATTTTTATCCTTCCACATGGTGTTTCAACATTATCTCATGGAAATTTGTACGTATTTTATGACATGGCTAATTCGTAATAATTCATATGATTTGCCTTTGCCCCTGTCACGTTGAGGTTAGGGGTGGGGTTTCGTTATTGCTTTTTTATGATAATTGTTTGTTAAATTTTTTTGTACGATTCACTTCGTATCATACATACAAATTTTTGTGAGGTCAGGCTGGATGTTTTTTTTTTCTTAATCAGATTTTAAGGTTTCATATACCTTAAGGAGATAGTTCAGTGAAACATTTTAACATTTTATTTTTTTACTTACCCTCATGTCGTTTGAACCCCAATGTTTTTCATTAGGTACGTTTACATACAACCAAAAATTCGCATTGATGGCTCAATCGTATTGAAAAGCCTTCATGTAAACACCTTAATCAACACGATTGAGGTCGATCCAATGCAAATGCGTATTGAAGGGGGGCGTACTCCGATCTGTGTTCCAATCAGCAGGAGAAAAGGACGCATGTAAACGTGTGAATCGTAGTATTTCCTCAATCGGACGCAGAAATACCTTGTGCACATGCGCAGAACATTTGTGCTTAAGTTTACGTCTTATATTTACCTCTTATATCACATAATTCCTGTCACAGAAACACGCAACAGCAAGACAGTGGCAACATGCATTATTAAGGTAATAAAGTCACGTGCTGTACATTATGCAGTTACAATATTACTTAAAGGAACACGCACACATTTTGTAAATTTAGCTAATTCACTGTATCCCCCAGAGTTAGATAAGTCCATACATACATTTCTCATCTCCGTACGTGCTATAACTCTGTCTGACGCAGCCCCCGCTAGCTTAGCTTAGCTCAAAGGCTGGAAGTGAACGGCTCCAGCCAGCAAACCGCTCCCAACAAGCGACAAAATAACACAAACATTTTCCTATTTATGTGTTGTGAGGTTATATGAGACATAGCTATCTTTTAACCGTATACATACAGGGAACTATATTCTCAGAAGGCGAAGCACTGCTACGTGGGCGGAGTGATTTGCACAACTCTGACCGAACTCTCTGCTCCTCACCAGGGGCTTCTCGGGTGCTGCGAGCAAATCACTCCGCCCAGTAGCAGTGCCTCGCCTTCTGAGAATATAGTTAAAAAATGATCTCATATGACCTTGTTATTTGTACACAGTGTGACTATACAAATCACAACACATAAATAGGAAAATGGTTGCGTTGTTTTGTCACTTATTGGGGGCAGAATGCTGGCTGAACCCATTCGCTTCCGGTCTTTGTGCTGGGCTGGGCTAGTGGGGGCTGCGTCAGACAGAGTTACAGCACACACGGAGATGAGAAAGGCATGAATGGACCCATCCAACTCTGGAGGATACGGTGATTAAGCTAAATCGCCAAAATGTGGGCGTGTTCCTTTAAAGCAGTAAAATAGCATTGTGCCTTCTAAAAAGTGTATTTTCATAGCCTATATCTGAAAACTTGTTAAAGGACAAGTTCGGTATTTTACACTTAAAGCCCTGTTTTTAGATGGTTTATGATGAAATAGAACGGTTTTGACTGAAATTTGGACATATGCGGCTGCCCCGAGAATTATTGGGTGTTTGTGTTTCACTTCCCACCTCTACAATGGCTTTAATGGTGCACTGGAACAATCCTTCCTAAAATGCATTAAACTTTCGTTTACAAAGACGTGAAACTTACCGAGTGGTCAGGGGTGTTTACTGGTATGCTCACACAAAATTTGCTGCAAAATACGCATTCCAACAGGTTTTATTGTAGTTTTTGCCAACTCCATTGACTTGTATTAGATGTGCTGTGAGGTATGGTATTACTCCGCGCCGGGAACTTTGTTTCTATTCTTGCATTTGGATTAGCACCACCACCTGGGCTGGAGTGTCTATTATTCAAGCTCTCGGTGGAAGAATATACGGGTGTGAGGCGTTTGGAAAAAAGAGCCACAAGTTAACAACGAATGCTAAAACACCTGTTGCAAAGCATCTTTTGCAGCGATTTTTGTGTGAGAATATCAGTGAACACTCCTGACCACTCGGTGAGTTTCACGTCTTTGTAAACAAAAGTTTAATGCATTTTAGGAAGGATTGTTCCAGTGCACCATTAAACCCATTGTAAAGGTGGGAGGTGAAACACAAACACCCAAAAATTCACAGGGCAGCCGCATATGTCCAAATTTCAGTCAAAACCGTTCTATTTCACCATAAACAATCTGAAAACAGGGCTTTAAGTGTAAAATACTGAACTTGTCCTTTATGAACAACTTTTTCCAACTCAGCTTTGACTATAATCCAAAGATAAAGCGTGAACTCGACGATAGATGCTGTCCGCAGCGTGCCGTTGCCAAGTCCTCTTCCTTTTCGAGACAGATTTGCACCAGTTGTTTTTTTTTCTGTGGGTTTAAGATGAAATGATTTCGTTCATTAGTTATTGGTATTTGGGCTGTGAATATTTGTGGACTACTTTTGAATGTCCATTGGGATGGTTTTGATACGCAAATCTGGCAACCCTGGCTGTGCGCTTGTTTGGTTTGGATTCTATAGATTGTAAATGTAAACAAACATTTTAATCAGATTGCAATGTTTAGTGTGCATGTAAACTTTATTGTAGTTTTCTGGTTACTATGGTCACCATCCACTCCCATAGTAACTAGAAAATACTTTAAAATGACTCAAAAATCGATTAAAAATCTTCTTTTTCTTGTGGTATGGGGGTTCAAAGGACATGAGGGTAAGCATTGACAAAATTTTCATTTTGGAGAAAATTATCCCTTTAATGCATTTCAATACCCTTTTAAAATGCACCTATTTTATTGCTAAAAAACAACGTTATTTTGTGTATTTGGTATAATACAATGTCTTTGCGTGGTTTATGGTCAAAAAACACGCATTATTTTGCACATACCATACATTTTTGTAGCCCCAGATATTACTGTCTTCCTGAAACGCACTGATTTTTTTTACAAAACTCATCGATTTATAAATAGCTCTGTGTCCCTGATTGGCCAGCTAATCTGTAGGTTGTGATTGGTCTGAATACCTCTGATTTAGTCGGAAATGTGACGCTCCTTACCATGTTTGAAAGATTTGCTCACAATGCAATGCTAACAGCAGCAGGAGGAATTATGATAATGTCGGCTTTCTCTACATCACCAATCCCAGGAAGTAAATGTTGCCTACAATTCGTGTGTTTGTTGTAGTCCAAGAAAAGAGATAACTCACGTCATCGTTTACTTTGGGGTTTGCACCTTTTGCATATCATTAACATGTACTAATACACACTTACACACCAAAGGAAATGTAAAACCGTGAATCGGACGATAGGTGCTCTTTAAATTATTATTTCTTTTAATTATAGATCCAAGCATTATTTTCTCTATTAGGCATTGCATTTGTAGCATTTTGGGGATTTCAGAATAAATTTAATATTTTCATAGGAACAACCAAGGTAAATTTTTATTGCTTTACTTATAATGTCTTATTGTTTTTTATATCATGTAGATCCCTTCGAGGCCTTCATCATATTTTCCATCAGGCACGAAATCCGACGCATTAACCTGCAAAGGGGCGACTACAGCCTGCTGGTCCCCGGTCTCCGAAACACCATTGCTTTGGATTTCCACTACAGCCAGAGTCTGCTGTACTGGACCGATGTGGTAGAAGACAAAATTTACCGCGGGAAGCTGTCTGACAGCGGAGGTATATTGCCCAGTAACTACAATGTTTGACCAATTAGCCACTAGCACCATAGAAAAAATATGACGGTGGACACATAACAGTCAGTAACATTTGATCATGATAGTAATTATAAGTTAAATTCTACAGCATGGTGAGATTTCTCTGTCTGTTTAATCAGAGAAAGTGCAAAGTCACTGTACCGGTTGTGTTAATATTTCAGCTTCGAAAGCCTCCAAAAATGTGTGAGAATTAATTTACACCCAGATCACAAAGAAATAATGTGGGAATTGCATTGTCTTTAGGACACATGCTAACATATCAGGGACTAAACCAGGGTCCGGAATTAACGCTTGTCAATTCCGTGTGAATAAAACTTTTTTCGGGTAACTAAAGAAATGAACATTACATCACTACATCACCATAATGTACTTTAAATCACAATGTAGAAATTATTATCTTGCCAATTTGTGTTCTCGAATTTGTCGAGCTTTGCGTTAGCAACACAAGGGTCATGGGTTCGTTCCATTGATATGCACTTTGGGTAAAGTATCTCAAAGTACCTTTGGTATCTCTTCAGGTGTCTCTGGCATTGAGGTGGTGGTCCAGCATGGATTGGCCACCCCCGAGGGACTCGCCGTGGATTGGATAGCGGGCAATCTTTACTGGATTGATAGTAACCTGGACCAGATCGAGGTGGCCAAGTTGAACGGCGACTTACGCACCACCCTTATCGCCGGGGGTATGGAGCACCCACGGGCGATAGCCGTGGATCCGGGCCAGGGGTTAGCATTGAGAAAAAGCCAAAAATCATTTGCATTTTCTAAATTACTCTTTAGCTTTAATGAACAAGTCCGGTGATTAATCGCTTCTTAAGGTTGTTTGCTGATAGTAATGAATGCATCTAATCACCCATAAATGAGGTTTTTAAACGATTTCCAGAAGGTTTATTACGATAGAATTGGGCCATTACACATTCTTACCTATTGTTCAGTTGCACTAATGGTGATGTTTTTAATGAAGATGTGCCACGTGAGAAGAAGCATTGAAACGTTTGCACGATTTCAACAGCGCTCTCTTCTGGACCGACTGGGACGCTACGTTTCCTCGCATCGAGGGAGCTTCGATGAGCGGCGACCGCCGACACGTAGTCTACAAGGACATGGGCACGGGCGCCTGGCCTAATGGACTCACGCTGGATCACATGGAAAGGAGGATCGTGTGGACAGATGCCCGGTAAGATGCTCTCGCTTTTAGATTTGTTCATTTTTTATGACATTGTTTTTGCGGGACAGTAAGAGAAAAGGTTTTTAGAGAGATGGCCAAATATTGGGTCGAGTTGCAGTCTCTTGGGAACGTAGAGCGGTTGAAAATAAACTTCCCGTTGAATGATTGATGTGATGGCTTTCCGAGTTAATGTCTAGCCGGATGAAATGACAGGTGGACGGATACATTTATTATAAATTATTCTGTCCATCAAGTGTTTTTCTTTTTGCATACTGTATGAGCATTAGAGCGATTGTGCTGACACATTTCTAAACCCGTGCAATCTATTGAGTTCAATTCTCTGTGTGCCCGGTGGCCCTGAATGCACTACAAATTAATATTCAGATAATGAGATTCTTGGACTTAATGAAGAATCTGATCAATTGTCTGCCTTCGATTCCCTCATTTCCGGCCCTGCTATATTCAGAACGCACTTTTTTATCTCTCTTGCTCATTTTCACTCTCTTTCTCTGTATCGCTTAACAGCATCTCATTCGGTCGAGCTTCTTTCAATGGGTTTTTTCAGTATTGAAAGTAATTCTTTCAATGGCTTTTACACTCTATACATACTATTTGGAGAGCACGCACACCGTTAATACCGTTTACCGTAAACTATTTGTGAATGGCTAGAGATGCCATTGACGGCATCATCCATTTCATTCCTTAATGATAAAAGCTTGGATGCATATCTGAATTCAACTTGATGATGTCATCCAATAAGGAAAGTTGTTTCAGAGGCACAGCAAGTTATTGAATTTAATCTTGAATTAATGTTTTAGGTCAAGTTGAACTTAAAATACTCTAATGATGACAATGGTGATGATGAAGATTATACTTCATCTTCCCGCAGGTCTGATGCTATATACTCCGCTCTGTATGATGGCACGGGCTTGATAGAAATTTTGCGGGGGCATGAGTTTCTCTCTCACCCGTTTGCCGTGTCTCTCTTCGGGGGCAACGTCTATTGGACCGACTGGAGGACCAACACGTTGACCAAAGCCAACAAGTGGACCGGTGCCAATGTGACCGTGATACAAAGAACCAGTGCCCAGCCTTTCGACCTGGAGATTTATCATCCCAGCAGACAGCCACAGAGTAAGGAACCTTCAGCCTCTTATATTCAATTTCAATTCAATTTTATTTATATAGCGCTTTTCACAATTGGTAATTGTTTCAAAGCAGCTTTACATTAATTGAAGCAGGGAAAAACACAGAAAAATCGACTGAAAGCATAACATAATACAGATAGCATAAGCAGCAGAATTTTCTGCGGCTATGAATCAACATTATAAACGAGCGTATTACTACTGTAACGTATAGAAGAGGGTGCTAAGTTAAGCCAATGAAGGCTGACTCCCCGGTTTGAAAAAAACCCTAGGAGAAAAAACCCGGACTTTTTTAGCCGGGAGAAAAAAAGTCCTAGGAGGAAAAAACCCTTGGTTTATATATATCCCAAGGGTTTTTTCCTCCTAGGACTTTTATATATATATACTGTATAATGTAAACGAGTAAGAAAATTAAACGGGTTCTGCCGGTGGTCGTTGGTCAGGCATCAGCTGGGCATCACGTTGAAGGACTGCTAGTAAATCAGGGATGTTCCGACCTTCACATTTACCGGAACTGGGTCTGTTTGTCTCATTGTCCTCGGGAGTCAGAGCATCTCCAAAACTGGTGGGGTGTTCCCGGTCTGCAGTGGCAGTACCTATCAAAAGTGGTCCAATGAAGGAAAAGCGACAAGGTCATGGGCGGGCCAAGGCTCGTTGATGTACATGGGGAGCGAAGGCTTGCCCGTGTGGTCCGATCCAACAGATGAGATACTGTAGTTGAAATTACTGAAAAAGTGAATACTGGTACTGATAGAAAGGTCTAGTGGAGTCCATGTCTCGACGGGTCAGGGCTGTTTTGGTGGCAAAAGGGGGATCTGCACATTATTAGGCAGGTGGTCATAATGTTAAGGCTGATCGGTGTATATACAACATATACTGTAAATGCATAATGTGTGTGTCTCATTGCCTCCCTTAAACTCACTGTGCATTAAATTGTACACATTCAAGTATTAGTTGTTTGTTAAATTAAAGTATTTCAGATGAAATGCATATAGAAACCTTGTTAATGTTATGAATGGACCTGAAATCAGACTTGAAAACACAAAAGAACAGAGATGGGACTTTTTTCCCCTTAATTTTTGAACTGGCTAAACTATATGATAATAAAACACTGAAAATGGTCTTTGAAATACAAAGACACAAAATTATGAAACGTGAGACATCTTAAGATTGAAGGAAGTTGTGATGTTGAGTTAGCGCATACTGACCCGGTTTTGGCACATTCCCATTTCTCACTGGAAGATTTAATGGACTAATTGGCTAGAAAGCTGTTGTCAAGAAATCCCATGTTACTCATGATTTCGATGTCTTTGATAAAGCACCCTTTATAAAAGTGAAAGTCGACCTACAAGATTTTAGGGGGTGGCACACTGGCTCAACTATGTTGTCTTACAGCAAGAAGGTCCCCGATTCAAGCCCCGGCTAGGTCAGGTTGGCTTTCTTTACTCCAGGTATTCCGGTTTCAATTAGAACTTAGTACAAACAGTACAACATGTGTTGCTAAAGTTTAAAACGTACATTACAGGGTTTGTTTACTACCCAGCTGTGATGGTAATTTTGTGTTGCGTTTAACAGCTAAATCCTAAACATTATATCCCCGACTCCGTTCCACGTTTTGCAGCTCACATTTTATTGGCCTAATAGAATTAGCTCACCGTTTGGGCAACATTAAATGCGTAAAAGACGAGCCAAACTTGTCCAATTAATAAAACGCAATCGAATCAGCCCGTGATGGCTGTCCTGCATCTTTTCCCTCGAGTGAACATCTGTCTCCTATCATCACTTTGAGTTTGGCATCGGCCTCCAAAGCAAAATTACACCCTTAATGGTGCTAAGAGACTCTTTGTTAACGGATGGTTCTGGATAAATGTTTATAATGTGCTGGCAGAAATATTCAGCAAAGGGCTTCAGATAGTGATTGATTGGCAGCTACGAACCTAAGTTTGGATGGATGCGGTACGAAGCTCTTCTGTACTGACGCAGATTTGAGCAGAGGGACTTTCATGAGACACTTGGGTCTGTTTATCTTCTTTTGCGACGACTTCAATTGCAAACTATCCTCAAAAGAAGACCTTGATGAGAAGTTGATAAAAGTGAATCTTTAATCTTTTAAAATTATTATATTTAGATGTCTCCTTTGAAAGCATGTTTTAAAAATTACTTTGCAGGCGTTCTGTGAAGGTTCTCATTTTTTAAAAACAAGGCTAGTTTGCAAGTGTGTTTTACTTTTGTTTTGGTGCTTGCTTATATAGATTCAGATATTTGTTCAACCTTTTTTCATTACCAGATCTGAAAACTTATATTTGATATATCAGAATTGGCAAAAAGTGGCTGTTTTGGCATACTTATGTTGTTACTATGTAATAACTATGTAATTACTATGTAATAACATGAACATCATTTTAAAATGAGATGATTTCACTCAAGCAGTCAAGGATTCATTTAATATGTTGTGTCTCATGCCCCAAGCTTGCATTTTTAGCTATGTGCGTGTTTCTACAATCTCATTTAAAAGTGTGGAGGAACAACCTTGCTATGAGCAAGAACAAACCCTAGGATTGCTGGGATGGGAATATGGGGCCTAATTACTCAGCACGGCATCCACATATTCACTTGTTAAGCAGAGTACTTTTGGTTACAGGGGACTGCGTGTACCCATAAAAGATGCATACTATAATATACCACCTAAAGCTGATTATAAATGACACATTGCCCTCGAAATTCAGCTTCATTTTTTTATGTTTTAAATAAGAAAAGTATCAACTATGTTTATTAGTTTTATAAGTGTGATCTTTTGCGACCCATAAAACAAAAATTGTAAATAAATCACTTTGGGAGTAAACTATTAGCCAGGAATCTAAAATAATCAACGCTATTTCACAAGAATTCATACATATTTTACGAGTTGGCTAATTCGTATTAATTCATACGACCACATTCATAAGTTTTTGTAATATTTGATTAACTTCGTATGAATTCATACGAATTAGCAACGCGTAAAATACGTACGAATTCTCATGAGATCAGGCTGAAATAATAGCATGTAGGATGTGCTTTTTATAAATATTTTGACTTCTCTCTCAGCACCCAACCCATGTGATGGTAACAGAGCAAGAGGTCCGTGTTCTCACCTGTGTCTTCTAAATTACAATGGTACCGCATCTTGCGCCTGTCCACATCTCATGAAACTCGCATCTAACAACCGAACCTGCCAAGGTAAGCTTGACCCATCCCGCTGTTCCTAAACATCTCTTTATGTAAGAACACTATAATTTTAGGCTTCAAAAATAAAGATTATCCTTGGAAGGAACATTGTAATTTATAACATGGGGCATAAGAAAAAAGATGAATCCTAATATTTTTAAATGTGTGTGTGTGCGTGCGTGACTGTGTGAAAATATAGATGGTTTCATCAGAAACAAAAATTCTTAAACACTAAATTCAAGCAAAATTAAAGAAAACTTTGCTTACCCCATTGGCAGATTTTTTTTGCTTGTTTTATGCACAAAATCACTTAAATTTGACATTTTTGGTCTAAAAACTAGACTTATTTTTCTTGGGTCGTTTTGCTCATCAAGAAAAAGCATCTTAATTTTAGAATTTTTAGATATTTTTACTGAAAACAAGACAAAAATACTACAATTTTTTTTCTTGAAAATCATTTTTGCAGTGTATGCTAATGAACACGCCGTTAAATTTTATAATTAAAGACAAATATTAACTTGAATAATTGAAATCAAAGCTTATGCTGAAGAATGCAGTATAATACAAAATACTGAAAATTCCCTTTATTTTTCTAAGTTATTCTTCAAGTAAACAGTCAGTGATTATGTACAAATAATTGAACAAAGAACAGAATTAATTTTCTCTTTTTTCAAAATGTGACCCTAACTGCAGTGAAAATCAAGCTAAAGTAATTTTTCAGCCATTTACTGTCTTCTACATAAAATCATCCTACATAATGTAAAGAGCATTGTGTGAAAACATAACCTTGATATCTTAATATTCACAGAGTAAGGTCATGTCAAGGATTGAAGTCAGTGTGAAATCTAACTTTGATGCTCATTATTAGATTATAAGACCTGGATTTCACAGACAGGATCACTCATAAATTGTCATCATGCAGACGTAAATATACATGCACTTATACGTGGGTCAGATACTAAGCACAGGTATCAAATTGAGTCCCTGATGTCATTACAACATTTTTACTGCAGATATACTCAGCAATATGCATTACAAACGTTTGTTCATAAAATGGGTGTTCTACAATTGAATGGGCCTGAACATAAAAGATAATGTCTGATATCGAAATAATTATAGTGGGTATCAAGAGACTTCTGTGACCTACCTAAACTCATTATAGACTGAAATGGAGATCTCTCTATAATGGCTGCCCCAGAGATCTCTTTAAAGGTCAACAAAGGAGAATTTACAGTATGACTCTTGTAAGTCAAAGATTTTTAAAGTTAAGGGCACTGATTATATTGTATATGTTTAGCATATGGGACAAATTTTTTTATGGGTGTTGAATTCCTCCAACACAATCCTGGGCTTCGCCAACTAATATCAGTTTACATTACATTTGCATTTATACATTTGGCAGACTTAAAGTGCATTAAATCTATACATTTTACCCACAGCCTTTTGCACTGCTCTTTCATTTAAGCTCCATTTTCCTATTCTTATTAGGTGTTAAGAAATTCCTGCTGTACGCTCGGAGATCTGAAATCCGAGGAGTGGATATAGATAACCCGTACCTCAACATCATCACGGCCCTTACCGTACCCGACATCGATGATGTCACGGCGATGGATTATGATGCGGTAGATGAGAGGATTTATTGGGCTGATGTGAAGACCCGAACTATAAAACGGGCGTTTATTAACGGAACCAAACTCGAAACTGTCATGTCTGGAGGTAGGTAGAGATTAAATGAACTACTTTATAAATCAAATTGCATTGTGCTACTTCACCCACTTCAGTTGATAGATGAGCCAGATGGATCTTTAACAATCCCTGTAGAAATGCAAAACTCCTAGTTAGGTTTATTGTTATTTTATTATTGCAATTTATCCCGATTGTTCTGCAAGGGCTCACAATCAAGTGTCTTTCAGTAGCTCTGATCATGAGGTTTGTTTTATGAGTGTGCGTACTGTATGCAAATTATTCATCGGTGAAACGTCTGTTGTTTGTGTTTATAGACCTGTCCAACGTCCGTGGCCTTGCTATTGATTGGCTTTCCAGAAATATGTACTGGATGAGCTCGGACAATGATGAGACGCACATAAACGTCGCTCGCCTGGACGGATCTCTCAAAAGCACTGTTGTTCACGGCATGGATAAACCCAAGTGCCTCGTCTTACACCCATCCAAAGGGTAACGTAAACTATATTAACCCTAGAATAGCAGACATTTTGAAGTCAAATGATAAATTGCTATATACTATTTATATCGATATTATATTATCATCCTATTATTTTGATATCCGATGTAATTGCTTGTTTTCATTCAATCGTCACCTTTCGTTAGCCTCAAAGCTGCTTACGTACATCAGTTAAAAAACTAATTATTGAACAGATCTCTGTCTGTTTTCCACCATCGCAATTAACGGAAGTTATTAAAGTCATTTACTCAGAGTTGATTAAGACTGACAAATTGTTATAGCTATTCAAACTCCAAACTGGTCGTCAGCCAATCAGAAACTGGCATTTATCATACCCTTGTTTGGCTGGTCAATGACAGCTTCTTAATTAGCATGAATTATTATTCCAGACGTACAAGCCAATTAAATCGGAGCCAGTCGCTGCCATGGTCTACACAAGATTGGCTGATCTTAATGTGTTTTGTTCAATTTAGTTTTGTTTGAGATGATCTGTGCCCCCCGCGTTACTCTTTTCTACCGGCTGTCTGATCTTTTTAGCGTCCGATCCAGTCGACATTTCTGAAAGTCGCTCGAGATGTATGAGGAAGATAGAGACGGGCTTTATTTGATTGTTTTCTGACCTGCTGTGATACCGAAGATAAAGTTCTTTCATACCTCCCGGCCCTGACACGAGTCCCCGCACTTAAAGTGACATAAAAGCATCCTTCATGTCTGAGACACATCAATCTCTCTGAATGTATCTTGTTTGTTGTGGTCGACAGGAAGATGTTCTGGACGGATGGCAGCACCATAAACATGGCCAACATGGACGGCAGTAACATAAAGATTTTGCATCAGAACCAGAAAGAGCCAGTTGGTAACTTATCATAATTTACTCTTAAAATAACATATCATGAAAATCAGACTTTTTCCATTTTTAAGTGCTATAATTGGGTCTCCAGTGCTTTTATCAACGTAGAAAATGTGAAAAAGATCAACCCAGTAACTTAGTTTTGGTAAACCATTTTTTCAAGTATGTGACAAAAATAGCTAATTGAATTTTGGCTCCCATTGTGATGTCAGAAGGGGATAATACCGCCCCTTAATCTGCACTTTCCAACCACAGCACTAGCATTAAGTGCAGAGATTAGCTCATTTGTATTTAAAATTGACACACCCATTAACCGCACATTTTTGCTCAAACCTACAAAGTGTCAATATTAACATGTTATAATAAATTATATATGTGGTATTTTGAGCTTAAACTTCATATACGTACTCTGGAGACACCAAAGATTTATTTGACATCTTAAAAACGTCTTGTGACGTGTCCCCTTTAACAGAAATATTGTATTTAACCAGATTGAGCAATCCTATTACTATAAATAGGAGACAATGCAACGGTCAATACGACCGCACTGGCGACGAAAGTCCCACCTTCCATTATTTATCAATAATAAATATAAAAATTATTTTCTTGGGGAGGGGCTCTGTACAGAGTTGTGTAAGGCACTTGTCAACCTGCAAGCCTGGAGTATAGTCTGTTTTTTGTATACACAAACGTACATGCACAGTCAAATACATAACCTTGCAGAGCATTGTTTATTTGACCTTTACATATACATAGACGTTTGACACATGCGCATTGCGACAAATGCAATGCATCTCCTGGGCTACGTACTACATTTTCATGGACGCGCATGGGCGACTGACGCGTATAATGTACGCAGATTTACAAAAATACAGCGGTGTGCGCGCACTATTTTGATAACAGTGTTTGCATACTATTTTGATAACGAAATTTGCATCACTGTGCATAGACCCTTGGGTGTGTGTAAAACCTGAACTAATTTTTAACTTAAAGGGGTCATAGCGTGAAAATCAGATTTTTTTCCATACACTGAAAAAAATGATTCATTGAATTTAATCGATTTTTTTAAGGTAAGTGGTTGCAATCAATTTATTTAAGCTACATTTAAACAAAAGTTGTATATTTTACTTTACTTTACTAATCTTTTTTTGTTTAAATAGAGCTTAAATAAATTGATTGCAACCACTTACCTTAAAAAATCGATTAAATTCAATGAATACTTTTTTTCCAGTATTTATGTTCTATAATTAGGTCCCCAGTGCTTATTTCAACCTAGAAACATAAAAAAGTAACTTTATTTTGACAAGCCATTTTTTGCAAGCATGTGAAAAAATATGTCGTTCAGATTTCGCCTGTTTTGTGAGGTAGGTAGCAAGGCAAATTACAATAATACCGCCCCCTTAATCTGCACCATACAACCATGGCACTGCCATTTAGTGCAGAGAGAAAGAGAGAGAGAAAATAATTGGCATCACAATTGAGTTGCAATTGCAACAAACCACCATCATTACGATCACTGTTTGCATTTCTTCAGCTCATTTGCATTTTAAAGGACACACCCAAAATCAGCAAATTTTTAAACGGACCTACAAAATGGGAATTTTAACATGTTATAATACATTATCTGTGCGGTATTTTAAGCTAAAACTTTTTTTAAGCTAAAACTTCACATAAGCACTCTGGGGAGACCAAAGACTTATTTTACATCTTTAAAAAATATATCATAATATAACCTCTTTAAGAAATAAAACTTACTGTACAGTTGATGTCAAATCGAATTTTTGGTCAGATATATGTTGTTGAATTGTGATATTAGCATGTGATTTTATAGACATTCGTGCTGGCCTTATGGCGTGACTTCCCTAAATAGACTTTGGTTATTACTTATATGTTAAATTATCTTTATTTTAGTCGTTTATATGGCCGTTTGATGACCAATAATCATAAGGCAGGGATATACTGTAAATACCAGGGGAGGGGATAACCCCCCTTTGCCCCCTAGCAAATTGCACCCTGTTTAAACTGAATGCAAAGCAATCATCATAAACATGGACATGTTAATCTAAGCATCATATTACACATTTAAATATAACTATCATCATTTAATAAAAGGCACCAGTTACATTAGTCATTACTATAGGTTGTGTTTGGTACTTATGTAGTAATTTAATCTGAGATGTCGCCCAAAGTCTCATCGCAGCTCTTCGAGAGCGCACTATTTCCTCTCTACTTATAAAGCCGAAGTGTCTCTGACATACACATCGTATTAGTATGGCTTAAGTAGACTCGGTTATCATTAGGACATGAATGCTGGTTTATTGTGAATGAAGAAAACACATGAAAACAAACATCTCTTTGAATGCTAATAACGCCGCTGCTTGTTTGCCGTGGGGGTACTGCAGATATGAAATAACCAGAGCTGCGTTGTGTGTTGATAGTCAACGGATGAAACAATGTCCAATTTCTTTTTTGTTCAAGTCAGCCGTGTCCATCTAGAAAATATCTCACTGCGGACGATTTTAATTACTTAATTTCTAAACCATAACACCCTCACGATTGTTTTTCTCATCCTCCTCAGGGCTTTCAATAGACTACTCGGCTAATAAGCTGTACTGGATCAGTTCTGGAAATGGAACCGTTAATCGGTGTAACTTGGATGGGAGTGGCCTAGATGTGATTGACGGCTTAAAAAAGGAACTACGGAAAGCTACCGCGCTGGCAGTGATGGGTGAGTAAAAGCCGCTTTTTTGGGGGGTGATTATCAGCGGTAGTTCAGTAAGGTTAATTGTACCAAGCAAATCAATAATGCTGATTAAATAAAGCAGTAAGAGACAGATATACCGCAGTGCGGTTTAACACGCTTGGTGAGCGGGCAAACTCACTTTTTTAAGAATAATTGTGGGTTTTTTATACAATAAATCAGTTGATACTGAATATATATATATATATATATATATATATTAAAGTCATGAGGTCACTACTGATGTCACAGCTTTCTGAATATAGATACTTAAGCTTTGATACTACAACGCTATGAATTCGAAAGTGTGGTTGATTTTCATAAATGGCCTTTTACATACCAAAATGATGTACTTTTGGTGAGAAGTGATGATTTGGGCGGGGTTTGATTTTAGCAGGATAGTTCTGATTAGATTATGAAATGTGGGCTAGGATATTATTGGTAAATATTATGTTGCCCGCCCATGCGGCCGTTGTTATGTCAATAAAAAAGAAACGTTGTTTCAGATGTGTTTCTAACAAAGAAAGAATCATATAGAAAACACAATGTTATACTATTTCTTATTTCATTCCTCGAACCTGGTGCATAAATCTGTCAGTAAAGTGTCCGGAGATGGAAAAGGGATAGACGTTTAACATTTTTCATCATTTGTGGATTGACGTTAATTTTAAGTTTAAGTGTACAACAGCTGCTTCAAATCCGGAGGATCATCAGCTAAAGACATCGGTTCTGACTTCTGGCATATGCTGCATATGTCTTTCCCCTCACCTTCAAATCTTCAAGAAGTCTTATTATTAGACCTAATTTAGTCACAAAATTTTTTTTGGTTGAGGTTTTATGGTTTCTAGGGCAGGGTGGTGCATGGCGATTTTTGTGTGAGCATATCAGTGAACACCCCTGACCACTCGGTGAGTTTCACGTCTTTGTAAATGAAAGTTTAATGCATTTTAGGAAGGATTGTTCCTGTGCACCTATACACCCATTATAGAGGTGGGAGGTGATACAAGAAACACCCGATAATTCTCGGGCCAGCATCATATATCCAAATTTCAGTCAAAACCTTTCTATTTCATCATAAACAATCTGAAAACAGGGCATTAAGTGTAAAATACCGAACTTGTCCTTTAAAGAGCACCTATTGTCCGATTGTAACTGTGTATCAGTACATGTTAACAATATGCAAAAGGTACAAACCCCAAAGTAAACGATGACGCTAGTTATCGTCTCCAACGTAAATCTCTTTTCTTGTACTACAACAAACACACAGATTGTAGTCAACAGTTTACTTCCTCCGATTGGTGATGTAGACAAGACCGACATTATCATAGTTCCTCCCAATTGCCTGCAAGTTAACACCTCTCAGCAACAGAATCTTTCAAACATGGTAAGAAGCTTCACATTTCTGGCTGACGTCACAGGTATTTAGACCAATCACAACGTACAGATTAGCTGGCCAATCAGGGACACAGAGCTTTTCAAATATGTGCGTTTGAGTAAGAGAGTGAAATCTGGAACTACAAAAATAAACCACTCGAACACATTGTATTATACAGAATACACAAAATAACATTGTTTTTTAGCAATGAAATAGGTGCACTTTAACAGATTTTGGTCATACTACCAAATGACCTCATTAATTTTGTGTGATTTACTATTTTCTACATAAAAAATGCTATCTCGTGGCAATTTGTACGTATTTTACAAGGTGGCTCATTTGTATAAATTCATACAACCACATTCGTACATTTTTGTACTATTTGCTTTTGCCCCTGTGAGTTTGGGGCTAGGGATGAGGTTTCGCTATTGTTTTTTTTTTATGATAAACGTATGTTTTTGTATGATTCACTTTGTACGAATTCACATGAATAAGCCAACACGTAAAATACCTACGAATTCTCGTAAGATCAAGCTGAATCATCCTACAAATTTTGTGGAAATGTAATATCAAATCAATGTAAAATCAATGACTGAAATTAAACTTTGATTCACCTAATCTCATAATTAAATTGTTATTGCTAATTTCATAATTAGTTGAGACTTTAGCCTGGATTTTACGCACCGGGCCACATATTAAGACATCTTCAATGTCTTAAATCAACCTAATAACCAAGTTCTCTGCCAAAGTTGAAAATCATTTCGAATTCCCAGTTCGCACATATAGATTTTTATAGACATCTGAGAAACAATTTGTATCATCATCTGAAACAGAATACAAAACCATCTGAACCTCAACCAATCAGACGCAGCCGCTTGCAACTCCTAATGCAATAAGACCGAGAGACGTCCCAACAAATTGTTGAGATACAAATTGTTATTCCCCGGTTAGTTCTCCCCGTTTTCTATGGTCCACTGCACCAAACGCTGTTTATTCTCCTCGTTTATGCCTGTTGGTCTGGTGCCAGACAGAGGCTGATTTTATTTATTCAAGGCTGGGTTTAGTCCTCAGTAGCTTGCGAAGAACATCTAACTTGTTTATGTGTGTGTCTGAAGTATGAGGTCTCAAATTAAGAGTGTTGTGGACACTGGAGAAACAATATGTTAGATGAAACCATGTGGCAGGAGGCACATATGCATGTTATGGATAGATATACGGTTATTGAATCAAACCGAATGGTAACAGCAGAGATTTTCATAACGCCAGTGCACTGGGATTTGTTTTTAGAAACTTGCTTCATGCATTTTATCTTTGCTACCCTATTAGCTGCACAATAACAGAACCTCGTCCGGCACGTTCTCTCGTCTCATGGCCGTTTGATTATTACACCCGTTTGTTTAATATTAATGTCTAATTAACCTCAATTTTTACCAGCCGTCTCTGGAGTCGTGCAACAAGTAAAGCGATAATGAATTATTAATGACTTCTCTTCCACTTCATTTTCTCTGTCATTGTTGTCTTTATAGAAACACAGTCTGTCGTTTTTCCACATTAACACCATGAACTTGGACAATAGTAAGTTAGTCCCACTACAGCAAATGCTATTAGCATCCTTCTGTAAATGCAAACATACACTATTTGCATGCCTTTTATAAATAAGCCACATACTTTGCACAAAAAATTAATGGGCCTTGTTCTACCCTCCTAATCACTTTGGAGACACCATAATGACTTTTTTGTATTTTTGTCTGTTTCCGTCGAAATATAAAGGTGCAAATAGCCTTGCAAGTAGCGAAAATTAAACTTGACCCTAAAGATGCAATGAATTACCTTGAATTGCGCAGGGTTTTTATTGAAGCGTTGATGCATTTAGTTAACGTTAGAGCTTGAAGTGCTTGACATTTGAAAGTTGATTTGCTGAATTATGTAAAAAAGTACTTTATGAATGTTTTGGAGCATGCTAGTTATTATACATATCTTTAAAGTCCCTGTGAACAGGAAGTCGAGAATGACTTTACTTCCATATTGTGACGTATTTTTGAGTGAAACGGGGTGTGACGAGACACTCAATCCACAAGACGAGACACGAGATTGGGTTCACCAGAACGAGAAGAGATGATATTTTGATGATATTAAAATAAATGAATAAGAAACTGAAATCACATTATTTTTAAATGTTTTAACTTATCAAGGACTGGCCCTAACAATTATTTTGCTAACTGATAATGAAGTAATTTGTTATTTTTGGGTAATAAAAATAAGTGAGCAATAGCCTTTAAAATTACATAATAAGGAAGATGCAATAATAATTGGTTCAAATAAAGTATCAAAACGAAGTTACATTAAACAACATTACATTAACAAACACATTACATTTGTGGTCTATAGATAAAAATCATTATGTATCAAATGCCTGCAGGGGGCGATAGTGGACTCGTTTCGCGGATGCTATCTTCACTTTCACTTTAGACGGAGAAACGCTTATTTTTAGCCAAACAATGTTTAAATCCATTTAATCCGTTTTATAGACCCATTAAAAGTTTGTAAACATTGCAATGTCTCCGGGTGGGCGGGGCTTTGCTGGAGGCAAAAGAGCCACGGACGAAATGTTAAAAAGCGTAAGCTAGCACGTTTTAGGAGGGATTTCCCGATTTCTGCGGGAACGTGACGGCTATTTTTGTAAATGAACTCTCGTGATTTTAACCAGGTTTTGGATATTTCCTAGACAACATACGAATTACTTTCGGGAGGTTTGGGTAATTTTTTCAAAGCATAATGTCTAATGTAACCTATCGCTGGGCTAAGTATGATTAGCAATGTGGATTATTTTAAGAGACTATTCAAAGGATGGCACACACATCTATCGCTGTATGTTTGTTTGATGCTGCGTTCACACCAGTCACGGTAGAGGCGTCAAGCGCGAGTGTTTTCAATATTAAGTCAATGTGAAGACACGTTGACGTGCGTCTGGAGGTCTCCCGGCGCGAATGAGGCGTTTAACGTGGCGCGGTAGACGCGATTACGCCTCATTAGCGCGTGTAGTTTGCGCAAATGGCACGAATTGAGCGTTGCCACGGCAAACGCGCAAGTTGAAAAATTTGAACTTTGGCGGGAAAACGCGCCACGTTAACCAATCAGGAGTTTGCTCTAGTACTGACATGATTACAGGATGCGAGCGAATTCGCAGAAGCCCCTTCCATGACGCATATTTCCGCGTGTATGTATCGATGACAAAAAAAATTGACAGGTGCAATGGGCGGGGTTAACGGATGTTCCCACCCAAGCCGTCAAGCTGACATCATCAGCGAATGATTGCCACAAGAAGGCGAATGTTAATTTTTGGATATTAATTAAAGTTTATGAATTTATGAAGTAAATATGGAATCTACCCAGGCTAAGGTCCGTTTAGGAACCCTGTTCTCCATTTAAACAATTCTTCATTGCATCCTGCGTGAAGTGCATGCCGAGTCTTCGTAATTAATTTTCCCCGGGCAAGTGTCTGCCAACGGCTGATAGCTTCGGCTCAGGCCGAGAGCTAAGAATAGTCGTGCTTGCTTTTGGCATCTGTATGTAATCCATTCAGGGCTGCCAGGGGATTGCGCTCGCACCTATGGGATTCATAAGTGCTGAGGAGGTGAGCAGAACAGAGCAACGAAGTAGAAGTACAATGGGCTGGTTCGTCGCCAAGGGAAGTTGCCTTCCTAGCACTGTGGCAAAGGAATGTGCGGCTAGTTGTGAGCTTTTCGGGTCACCGGGGAAATAGATCTTGGGAGAGTTGGCTGCCTTGTTATGAAGTGTAATCACAGATGCTGTGTGAGAAGTGATTTTTTTCAGGTCTGGTTGTTTTCTTTGCTTCTGGAGTCAGTGTTGTATTATGCATTAAAGGCTGAGTTGACAGAACTGTGGAGCTTAGTGGATTTGTAACACACGACTGCAGTGAGAAACCGAAACGGATTTGTACACTTCAAAAAAGCAGTTCGATTTCATCCCACTTCAGGTTTTTTGATGGTTTGTTGACACAACTAAATCTGTGTAGTTGCTTTTTATATACAGTGTATATAAAGTATGATGTAATATGATTTCTAGTGTACTTGTGTACTTCGCATGAAGCCCAATGCGCATGGATTTCATTACCAGGGAATACACACAAATATAAAATGCATAGACTGTAAGCAAATTTGAAACCGCATTTTTTATTAATAGTTATTTAAGTGTAGTTTGCGTGATATTTCATAATAATCACAAGACTACACTGATTTAAATTGTTATATTAAGTTAAACTGAGAAAACAATCAAACTAAAAAGAAATAAGATTAATCTTATACATTTTTAAGCATCACATTTTCAACATGCAATCAAAATAGACACCATTTATCTTAAAGGATTACTGCACTTTATTAAAAAAAATCCAGATAATTTACTTACTCCCATGTCATTCAAAATGTTTATGTCTTTCTTTGTTCAGTTGAGAAGAAATTTTTAAGTTTTTTAAGGAAAACATTCCAGTGATTGATTTTTCTCAATTTAATAGACTTTATTGGACCCCAACAGTTTATAGTTTAAATGCGGTTTTAAATTGCAGTTTCAATGCAGCTTCAAAGGGCTCCTAATGATCCCAACCGAGACATAAGAGTCTTATCGATTGTCATTTTTGGCAAAAAAAGAAATAAAAAATATGCACTTTAAAGCACAACTTCTCGCTAGCCGTGTGATGTCCCAGTGCGACCTTGCGTAAGCACATGGAAAGGTCACGCGTTACATATGTAAAACGCACATATGCAGACTATTTTAAACAATAAACTGACACAAAGACATTAATTAGTATCATTTCACTAGTGCTGGGCAAAGATTAATCGCGATTAATCGCATACAAAATAAAAGTGATTTTTGGCATAATATATGTGCGTGTACTGTGTCTAATTATTATGTATATTTAACCACACACACATTCATATATTCATTTCAGAATTGTTTTACTTATATATACATTTTTTAAGTTTATATTTAATATAGAATATATAAAAATATAAATAAATATATATAAACATGTAAATGTTTCTTAAATACATACATGAATGTGTGTGTATTTATTTATACATAATAATTACACACAGCACATACTCATATATTATGCCAAAAATCATTTTGTATTTTGTACTTTTATTTTGTATGCGATTAATCGCGATTAATCTTTGCCCAGCACTACATTTCACATACAACAACATCAGAATGGTCCTCTTTCTCCACACTTGTAAACGCTGGGGCGGTTGTTTCGCATACGTCAGGCTTGACCTTTTGACATGATGACGTAAATACGTAAGGTCGCGCTGGCGCCTCACACAGCTGTGCAAAATGAGAAGGTGTGGTTTAAAAGTACTTTTTTCGTGCCAAAAATGACAATCGTTTTGATAGATAAGACTTTTATGCCTCGTTTGGTATCATTTAGAGACTTTTGAAGCTACGTTGAAACTGCAATTTTAAAGTGCATTTAAACTGTAAACTGTTGGGGTCCAATAAAGTCTAATAAATTAAGATAAATCCTGGAATGTTTTTCTTAAAAAACATACTTTTTCTTGAGTGATCAAAGAAAGACATCAACATTTTGCATGACATGGGGGTGAGTAGCTAATAATTATCCTTTAAGACGTAGCTGCTTTTGTAGATGGTTTCGGTGGCAAAACCACAAATAAATGCCCAAAATAGTGGCCCAAACCGGAAGACTTCCGCAAAATATCAATAACAACAGTCCTTCTAGAGTAGGTTATTTTTGATAACAACACTGTTAGACTTTTTTTGTATATATAACTGTACATGTTTTTTACAGTTTGATGCCTTTACCGCAGTTCCATTTTACAGTATAATACCCTTACTGTAACCTAGTTTAAAAAAATATATTGCCTTGAAGGGGAATCAAACCCGGGTCACCAATGTCGTAGGTCTTAATAAAAGTTACTCGCTACACTCCCCAGGTAGCATTTTCTGTCCCGACACTCCGAGGAGCGAAATCTTGGTGTCACTAGTGTTTTGAAGTCTTGAGGTCAAATTCAAATCTGACGGTCAAGCATTTATCCATAATCCCTTTCTTGTTTCTATCTACAATTCTCAATAAATTATTTACACTGCTGAAAAACAATTCACAATTTGAAATTTGCTTCACTGCTAAAAGCATAACAAATAAAATGTATTTCATTTCATAGATATATTTATTTTTCCATTTTATATACTTTTTTTAACTACAGTAAGCACTACTGCTGTTGTTTTACAGCAGTCTACCACAAATTCAAAACATACAGTAAATCACTGTAAATTAAATGTTAATACCCATGATGCAATGCATATTACAGTAATGAACTGGAAAAGAAAATGATGGTATTTTACCGGGCATTTTGTGGTAAGGAACTGTAGAAATTACAGTTAAGTCTAACAGTGAAGTTAAATAAATAACAAGTAAATAACCTACAATATTAACTACAGATCCTTGAATTCTTACCTGGCTGCCAAACATCTCTTCGCACAGCGGTGATCCATGCACACCAAAACATTTTTCTTTTCTACGAGGTATTTGTTTCAGACCTAAAAACAATAACAGACCGCAAGTTAACTTCGGGCTAGGGGCATAACCGTGGCAACGCATATGCGTCTGATGAAACGTCTATAATAATTTATTCTTTAATGTACAACATTTTAAAGAAAACATGTTGTCTTAGTAGCCTTATCTCCATGTAATAACTCGCTCTGCCTCTAAAATGACTTTCCTTTTCTGGTGGTGTCATCAAACCTTCTTCTAAAAATGAGTTTTTACAATGCAATCAATGCTAGAAAGATAAAATCAAGTCATGTCCTACATTTTTCTTGATTAAATTCTTATACTCAAATATGTCACATTACAGAAAAGTGTTTAACAGCATTCGTGTTGACTTTAAATGTGGGTGTTGAACCTTAAGAAAGTCGTCTACATATTTGAGAGTTTTTAGTGTTTTGTGATTGTTAAATGATAGCGTATGTGTGTGTGTGTTTTTTTACAACCAGGTGGAAAGCTATGGTGGGCGGATGATATTTTGGCTCAGCTGGGTACTGTTAACAAGAGAGATGGAAGAAACCTGACGGTTCTCCGGAATAAGACAACAGGAGTCGTTCACATCAAAGTGTATGACAAAGACAGTCAGAAAGGTAAACAAAAATATGTTTGGCTGAAATTAAAACGCAGACCTAACAATTTCAGAAAAGTAATTAAGATTAGAGAAGAAATTATAATAATTTTTTTCACCGATAGCCGATTATTTCGAGTGAAATCTGCTGATGCCGATACTGATAGTTTGGTGGTTATATTAACTTCATATAATGACCATTAATATAACGACTATTAATATTAAACATTAAAAAGTTATGTTTCTTTACATTTTCTATACACAGAGCTCAAATTCATTGCATTTTCCTGTTCTCTTTTGATTGACAAGATATATCGGCCATGACTATCAGCATGACTATAGTCGATAGTGTTAAAAAAATAGTTTTTATCGACCGATACCGATTATTGGCCGATATATCTAATTTATCTCTCTAATTAAGACCAAATCCATTTTGCTTTTTAAACCTACAGTATCTAGACCAGGGGTCTCCAACCTTTTTGCGAGCAAGGGCTACCTCAATGGATAAAACAATCTGGAGGGCTACTTTTTTATATAGTCTAGGGATGCACCGATATGGAAATTTTGGCCGATATAACCGATAACTCTTTATATTTGGGGGGCGATAACCGATATATATATAGGCCGATAAATATTCATATTAATTTCACAATGAAAAACTCCCAGACCGCGGACATCTTGTTTTGCGCTAGACTAGCATACTCTTCTTAAGCCCACAACATGTGTCATCTTCGTGCTACGTCACAGAAAGCACCAATCAAAACTCCACATGGCCAGCAATGAGCAAGTGAAGTGGTTCAACAAACCAAAATAATCCATCATTTATCGGCTTTCATTTATCGGCCTAATTTTGCTATCAGACCGATAACCGATAATATTAAAAATAAGCAGTTATCGGCTGATAACTATATGTTGGCCGATATATCGTGCATCCCTAATATAGTCTATTCAAAACTTTTTGTTTTACTTGTTGATTTTATTGTATTTTACTTGTTGATATGTTTTAGTATTGTTTAAAATGTTAACATACATAAAAGAAGCCAGGCTAGTATAAAAAAATATGTAATAAATACATTTTACAATTAAGACTATTCATATAATTAATAGAATTTGGCGGGCACCTCACAGACCCGCGGGCACCACGTTGAAGACCCCTGATCTAGACTTTAATGTGTTTCCAGAAAAATCCAGGGTTTCCACATCTTTAACTGGATCTCTATTTACACTGTATATATCCACTGTTTAAATTTTCAAGACTTTTCTATGACATTTAATGAATTTTTCCAAGCCTGGTAAGCACAATTTTAAAATCCCCATTTTTCCCAAAGTTCCTCGAGTAGGAATGCTGACTCTCTCCAATACCGGTTTGTCCGAGTTTTTATTAATGCCTGTAGGTGCAACAAGATAAAAGCAGATACTTGGCACAATGTTGATTTTTTTCTGCGAGGTAAGGCTACAAATGTATTTCATGAAGGTTTCTCTGTCAGCTAAACACTGTCTAAGCTTTCCTCCATCTTTGAATTATGGGCTAAAGACATTCATACCACCGAAAGTCCTATTAGCGTAAGAGCGCTTGGTCCTCTAAATGCTCTATTAGGATTAAAAAAATGGCAATTAAGGGCTTTTTAAGGTAAATCTTTTTGCTTCCTCCTCAAATCTTCTCATACCAATTAGCTCCCTCATTTATCTCTTTGACGCGGACCTCATGGGAGAGCAAGCCCGTCTCATTACGCCACTTCAAATGAACTAACTGGGGTGTCCAAGGAACAAAGTCAAAGCCGTGGAGATTTTTTTCTTTTTCATTTTTTCCTGCACGTGTTCCTTAAATGACTTAGGAGGTGTGCAATGTTTATTCCCCAGGCACGGACTAAAGAAAGCCTTTAAGAAATGTTTCGACAGATACATATACACCTGTACACGTTAAGGTGTATGTCTGTTTAAGCAGTCTTATTCTTTGTGTAGGTCGAAATATATGCGTGTCGAACAACGGTGGGTGTTCACAGCTTTGCTTGCCCACCTCTGAAAACACCCGAACTTGTTCTTGCACTATGGGGTACAACCTACGCTCGGACCGCTCCACTTGTGAAGGTACATTTTGATTTGAAGGTAACCATATGACTTTTTTTGTCTTAAAGGAGTTTAAGGTTGATTTATGTAATGTTCTTGCAGGTGTTCAGTCATTTGTAATGTATTCAGTGAATGAAGGAATAAGAGGACTGTCTCTTGACCCCAACGATAACTCTGAAGTTTTGATGCCGGTAACTGGCACTTCATTTGCTGTGGGTCTGGATTATCATGCTGGTGAGTGTACTTGATGCATTTTTGCATTTATTATACTAAATTTGTGTTCATGTAGCTGGTAAAGTATTGCATCAGATTGGGTTAAATGAAATAATTGAGAGGATTAATCTGCAATAACTAAATTGTATAATTTATTCAGAACACGCACCTAGAATTTGTAGCAATTATTTTTTTCTAGTTTTAACGTCCACCATGTGTTTGTCAATACATCATCCCTTGACGTGCGAGAAGTAAAAAGCGTTTATTTGCAGGGTTGCCGCTAGATTTATATTGTGTAATAATTGGACAGCTGTCTCGATACCGACAGAGAAATGTCACTCTTTGCAGAGCGCCGCATTTGCATGACAGCGAATATTGGCATTGCATCACATGTCTATATATTTTATCGCGGGAGGGCGGAGTCAATACGCCGTCATGACAGATGGAAGATAATCGCAACAGATTAGATGGACAGATGAGCCGAGGTCTCCTAATGAGAGATGCATGCATGCGAATAAAATCCAAATTGGAGTTGCCGTCAAAGTGCAATGTGCGTTTTTTGGGTTGGTGAGGGCTGGCGGTTCATGGTGCGCTGCCTATTGCCAGCGTGGCCGATTTTATGAAAAGCATTAAGGGGTGCAGACAATGGAAGCCAGGGACAATCATGAGCATTTTGCTCCTTTTTAGGCTCTATTGTTTTTGAGAAGAGTTAAATGGATGAACTGAACAAAGTGTGTAATGATTGAGAGCAAAAGGGCCAAAACTAGAGAGCATTTCAGCCAAAGTGGGCAGATTATAAAAGGTGAAACTGAAAAGTTGTTTTCATAATTGGCTCTTACACTATGTGTGCTTGAAAATCTATAATACCTGAAGAAAGCTGTTCTTTAATCACTTTTAACCAGGGACCATATGTTCTCGAGGTGTAATTGCTGCGACCTTTAAATATATTTGGGAGTGTTTGTGCAAGAGCAAAGATTGTCATCGTGCGACCTGTTCAAATTTCTTTACGAAACATTTGCATATACTGTGGAATAATTAGTGAACGTCTCATGGAGACCAATAAAACTTTACATTGGTTTTAGCATCCGAGGACACACGAATACATTAAATTCACATTCAGAGCTGAGTCAAGAGTTCCCATGAATTTCAATAAAGGATTAGTCCATTTTCTTAAAAGAAAAATCCAGATAATTTACTCACCACCATGTCATCCAAAATGTTGATGTCTTTCTCTGTTCAGTCGAGAAGAAATTATGTTTTTTGAGGAAAACATTGCAGGATTTTTCTCATTTTAATGGACTTTAATGGATCCCAACACTTAATACTTAACTCAACACTTTACGTTTTTTTTTAACGGAGTTTTAAAGGACTATAAATGATCCCAAACGAGGTATAAGGGTCTTATCTAGCAAAACGATTGTCATTTTTGACAATAAAAATAAAAATATACACTTTTAAACCACAATTTCTCGTCTAGATCTGGTCCTCAAAGCGCAGCGCGACCTTACGCAATACGCCATGACGTCAAGAGGTCACAGAAGACGAACGCGAAACTCCGCCCCAGTGTTTTACAAGTGTGTTGAAAGAGGACCGCTCCGACATTGTTGTATGTCAAATTATACTAATCAATGTCTTTGTATCAGTTTATTATTTAAAATGGTCCGCAAATGTGCGTTTTATATATGTAACACGTGACCTCCCTACGTCACTACGCATTTACGTTAGGTCGCGCTGGACCGGACCTAGACGAAAATTTGTGGTTTAAAACTGCATATTTTTTTTTTTCTTGTCAAAAATGACAATCGTTTTGCTAGATAAAACCCTTATGCCTCGTTTGGGATCGTTTATAGTCCTTTGAAACTCCGTTGAAAAAACTGTTAAGTGTTGAGTTAAGTATTAAGTGTTAGGCTCTATTAAAGTCTATTAAAATGAGAAAAATCCTGCAATGTTTTCCTCAAAAAACATAATTTCTTCTCGACTGAACAAATAAAGACATCAACATTTTGGATGATATGGTGGTGAGTAAATTATCTGGATTTTTCTTTTAAGAAAATGGACTATTCCTTTAAGAAATGTGATCTTCAAATACACACTGTCAATCCGTCAAAATGAAAGTCAATTAAACATAATGAAGTTGACAGAAATATATTACTATTGTATAGTAAAATCTACTTTTAAAATAATAAACAAAATTATAATATTTTTTTATTTCTTAAGTAATATAATCACCCTCAAAAGATTTGTAAAAGAAACGTTTTTTATGCAGCACTTTGACTTAACATTGCAATGTTTGATGAAAATGTATTTTTTTTATTAAATGATTTAAAAAAAAAATTATTACATTTTATGAATTCAGTTAATTAAACATGCAGTTTGTGAAAAAAAATGTGATGTAATTAACCATTAAAGAACATTAAAAGTAAAAATACAGAATCAAGAAAAAAAGGAAAAATTGGATTTGTTAAAAATAATAATTTAAAATAAATAATTTAAAATAACATTAAATGTTTTTATAGGGCCCCATGAATCAACACGTCTTCAGCATAAGAGCTTGTTGGGCCAAAAATGGGCCAAGCACAAGTCAAGTGTGTGGCAAATAATAAAGGTGTAGCGGAGGATTTTCTCGAATTTAATAAAGAACTGCCTTCTCCACTTTTTTAAAAAATGCAATTGCGCAACACTCCTGATTGACAGCTAGGAGGACCAATAGTCTTGATGATCCACCCGGAAAAAGAAAATACTCCGCAATACCTTTAAGTTTGATTGTTCAAGCTTTTAATCTTTTATGCTTCCTACAAAAAAAATTAACTTCGAGCCATGAATTTAACTGATTGCTGACAAAATGACTGTAATATGTTATTAGCCTTATCCAGTGGCAACAAAATATGTGTTCAGAGTGTCATGTGAACCATGTGCATCATGTGTCAAAATAAGTGCCTGCTGAAGACGCGTCAAAACCGTTTATGATAAAAACGACCGTCACGTCAAAAAAATACATGCAAGACACTCCCTTAACATGCGAGTATCTGGCAAACACGAACGTCTCTTTTATCATAAACCCTTTATATACAGTAGACAAATCTGCAGCAGGCACTTATTTTGAAAAAACACATAATGCACATAGGTTCACTCGACTCGCCGAACACATATTTTGAAATTACGAAACACACATGTTGTGATGAACTTCGCATCGTACGCCCTTGAAAAAATAAGTCATCGGCCGCCACTGGCCTTATCGTTGCGTTACACAAATTAAAATGGTTCTGGTCTTACTGACTTTAGTATGGGACAGTCAGGTGATATAAATGATATATAAAGTGTACAAAAAATTTGAAAAAATACTAAATGTGTGATTAAACCATCTGTCATCTCGTGCTAACCCTGATATATTTCGAATTTCTAACCTTACAGCAAATGACACAATATACTGGACCGACATAGGTACAAACAAAATCTCCAGATCCAGCCGAGATCAGACCAGGAGAGAGGACATAATCACCAGTGGTCTCGGTCGCGTGGAAGGACTCGCGGTGGATTGGATAGCAGGTGCGAAGGTTTCCATCTCTCTGAATTTGTTTTGGCATTTCAACACTTTGCCAAGTAGCCTTGATACTGTCGGGCTTTTTCTTTCTCTGTTGGCTCAGGGTCTTTATTGCTTTGCACCCCAAGGTAATATTTACTGGACGGACCACGGCTTAAATCTGATCGAGGTCGCTCGACTGAACGGTATGTACCGCGCCGTGGTGATATCTGAGGGACTCGATCAACCCAGAGCAATTGCGGTACATCCAGTGAAAGGGTGTGTATCAGCTTTCGTCTCTTAAAACGGGTACCCTCCTTGTGTTGCGCTCCGGTTTCTCATTTTCTTTAATGCCATGCTTCAACCGACTGTGACTATAGTCTTTAAACGAATGACCTACGATCATCTAGAGAGCAGTTAGTGTCTACAATTAGCATCTCAAAGCTTGTTAACTGCAGATTCACCTCCTTTCCAAAACGCCTTGTAATTGTTTTGTAATGTAATAAGTGAATAGCTCATCTTCATAATGAGTTGGCGGTTTATAGATTTATAATCCTCATTAGCAGAAAAGTTGTACTTTATAAAAGGGTCAAAAAATGGCCCCTAGCTCAGTGGAAAGCATTGTTGCCTCACAGCAAGAAGGTCTTCGGTTGACCTTACCAAATATGTTTTACCCACCAAGCACTTGTCATATAGACAATGTTTCACAATCTAGTTCATTTTAATCAAGTCACTTAAAAGGTTATAGTTTGAAGCATGATAAGACCACCGTTGTTATTGCTGAATCAAGTAAAGTCCTTCTTTCTGTAATTTGTTTTTACCTTTTATATGTTGTTGTAGGAGTCCTCTAATGCAGAAATAAATTGTTTTTTTGACATTTTAGTAAGTTTTCATGTAAATATTATAATATTACAACGTTGGGCCTTTGGGGTAGCAGAATTCCAGTGGTATATGGAAAGAGATGGCATCATTAAAGAAATGTCAGTATTGAGACTGATAAAATCCTTTTTCAAACAGTAATACCTGTCATGGGCCAAGGTCAGTGTTCATGAATGGCTTGGTTTTGTTGGCGTGATGTCCACATAATCATCATATTTTCTGTTCATAGGCATCGCCACATACCTCCCCATCAGTTATATCAGAGTCCCATCTCAAAGTCACTATTTCCAAATTTAGATGGTATAAATGACATCATACACATTGTAAGACAGTCCTGTCTGGTAGCATTCTGAAATAAAAAACAAACTGATTATTTCAATGATTATTAATCTTGATGCAAGTCAATATCAACCACCCTTATACGTTTCAAAGGATTTGCTCATTCACTCATTACATAATTCACACAATACTGTCTAGCGAGCTTATTGTCCTCTATTTATAATGATAATAGCACCTGTACCCCCATCCCACATTCCAGAACATTATCAACTGACCCTCATGCAGCAAACAGATTTTTTGGCAAACAAAGCCCAGACAAGAAAACAGGACCAGCTAGGTATATTTTTATAAATAATAAGATACAGATAGTTTCACATATTGCTACGTAATATTTTCAAATTCTCAAATTAATATTTTATTTCCTAAAACCTTTTTTAATAATCCTAAAAGTTTGATTAAAACTCAAAATAGTATTAAAGACATTTAAAATCAATATAATATTTTGTTGATATGAAAAATAAATGATTAAAAAAGAACATTTTGAACATGTAAGAAATAGAGCTAATTCATGTAATGTACAAGGTGCTCAGGTAAATTTTGCTACCCTTCAGACCCAATGTTGTAAAAGTCCAGACACATAACTTATCACAGAAAAACATATTTTAGGCATTTTACTTCCATGATTGTTGATTTATTTAGTCCAGTAAAAAAGGTCATGTTCTTCAAGGCAGGTTTGCAGGTTTTGTAAGTTCACGGCCAGGAAAACAAACTTATTTACAAAGTCTACACTATAAAGACTGTTACTTAGATCTAACTCAATAAAATTAAGGCAACATTTTCCAACTAATTTTTGTAAGTTTATTGAACTAACTGATATTTTGAGTAAGGACAACTTAATAATATGGATTTCAATGAATGCAAAAATATTAAGTAGCATTTTAAGAAAAAGCAAATAAATTAAGTACAACAAATGTCAAAAATATCAACATATTATACACAGACTTAATTAAAATAGGTGAATTTTAAATGAAAAAAAAAAAAAACTAGTTAATCTCTTCTGATTTATGAATTAATTGTATTATTATATTATTTATGGTTTGTTGTTGTTTTATTTCGTGAGATGAGGGCACGAAACGTTTATTCAGTCAACGCACCCACTCAGTTTTGTTTGGGCAGCTTTAAAGCGCAACATACTTACAAGCACCAGTCTTCTGAACAATGGTAACTACAAAAGAAGAAACAGAAACTCTTCCATATCTCGAAGATATGTGAACATTAAACACTAACAAGTCTTTCTTTTTAGTTAAAAACACATAAAATAGAGTTTCAATTCAAATTATACTCTCCAAATGCAGTCCCGGGCAAAGCATGCTGGGAACTACAAGTCCACTGCCTAGTTAGTTATGTTTAATAATAAAATCACGTAGTTTCAACACAAAATTATTAGGTTAATTTCTTTCTTGCAAATTTAAGTGAATTATACATGATAAAATAAAGTTCAATTTACTCAATGATGTGTCCATTTAGAATTACTCAAATATTAAAATTATTCTGTAATTTTAACTCATATTTTGATTTTAAAAAAATTGTAACACAGTTTACTCATTTTATTTAGTTAAATCTACTAAGGCACAGAAACACCTTTTACAGCGTACCATGCAAAATCATTGCAGGTTTTAACAATAGGACTTTTTACTTTTGTGAATGTGGTTTTAAAGAGAAAAAACATGTGCATGTATATTTTATTAGACCTTAAAATGATGTTGTAATATTACAACCGAGGGCTCTACAGGCCACTTTCATAAAAAATCTGATAATTTACTCATCTCATGTCATCCAAGATCTCTATCTTTGTTCAGTTTTTTGAAGAAAACTTTTCTCCATAAAGTGGACCTCAACAGTTTATAGTTTCAATGCAGCTTCAAAGGGCTCTAAATGATCCCAACCGAGGCATAAGGGTCTTGTCTAGCGAAACGATTGTCATTTTAACCAAGAAAATAAGTACTTTTTGGCCACAGCTTCTCGTCTTGCACTAGTTATGGTTAAAGTTGTGGTTGCGCTAGTGCATGACGAGAAGTTGTGGTTTGGAAGTGCATTTTTTTACGTTGGGTGGGACCCTTGTGCCTCGGTTGGGATCGTTTGGGGCTCTTTGAAGCTGCGTTGAAACTGCAAAAGAGGTCCAATAAAGTCTATTAAATTGAGAAAAATCCTGGAATGTTTTCCCCAAAAAATGAAAAAAAAATATCTCGACTGAACAAATAATTTTTTCTAAGTAGAGTATTCATAGAGAAGCACTTAACCTACGTAAAAGACCTGTTAACATTGTGAAAAGTTCATGTTTACCTCAATAAAACCGTTTAATCTTGTTTGAGTTTATGCAGGTTTCTCTTCTGGACCGAGTGGGGACAGAGTCCCACCATCTCCAGGTCACATCTAGATGGTTCGGAAAAATCTCTGCTTGTTAGCACCGGACTAGCCCGACCCAGCGGCGTCTCCATAGACTACCAGGTATGCAATTTCTCTGCTCAGTAAAGTGCTAATGCTGTACTCTATGTTCTCATCCATACTAGTTTAACAGCTTTAGCGTGCACATCCCTAATGCACCAGTTGACAAACTTGGACCCTGCTTGAAGTTTGTCTCCATTTGCATTCCAGGAAAATAAATTATACTGGTGCGACTCCCGCAACAGCAAGATAGAAAGAATCAACCTGGAGGGGAGCGAACAGAGGGAGATAGTGTTCGCCGTGAACGGTGCGGATGTGTTTTCCATAGCCGTCTTCGGGGGGTACCTCTTTTGGTCTGACAGGTAATTTATTTTTTTCGTAATTCTTACGGCCTCATTGAATTGATTCTCTTTCTACTTTACACACAAGGTCACAACTCTCGTGCCCTAGCGACACGGTGTAATAAGCTAAGAGACCGGATTTATTATTCAAAAATCTCTCACGGTTCAATGTCATCGCAAGGATGGGTTACCTCACCTTCTGTCAGACCAGCTGTGTACTGTATTTTAATGAGTTCTTTGGTTTTAATTAGTTAAGGGCCGTTGATTAGCAGGTGTCAAATTTTTTGGCAGAGCTCACGCCAACGGATCCATCCGCCGTGCCTCCAAGAACGATGCCGTGGATGCGGTGACGATCCGGAGCGGCCTCGGCGTCAGTGTGAACGATGTGAAGGTCTTTAATCCGGATCGGGAGAAAGGTTGAGGTTTCACTTAATGACAGTTTTCCTGTTCTTTTTCCCATTCATCCCAAATAAAGGAAGGAAAGGATACATTCATTGGCACAAGACTAAGAGAAGGGGGGAGTTAGAGTTTGATTGTTCGCTATCTGTCTTCACTTTATTATCCATTTATTTGTTTGTGAACCGTATAGTTCATACTGTATGTTTGTTAGGTAAACTCTCCGAGACTTCGTGAAAAGCCTGATCTCTCATTTTTCCACCTTGCCCAGGTACGAATCCTTGTGGGAGAGCTAACGGAGGATGCCACCAGCTTTGTTTTTACTTGGGGAACAATCGGAAGACTTGCGCCTGCGCTCATGGATACCTTGCTCAGGATGGTTTTCGGTGCAACAGGTACGAGGGATACCTGCTATACTCCGAGAGGACTGTACTGAGAAGCATTCACCTGTCGGACGAAAATAACTTCAACTCACCCGTACAGGCGTACGAGAACCCGGCTTATTTTAAAAACATTATAGCGCTGGCCTTTGATCACCGTCAGAAAACGCAAGGAACCAATCGGATTTTTTTCAGCGACGTGCATTATGGGAATATACAAGTTATTCATGACGACTGGACGGGACGACGTATCATTGCAGAGAGTAAGTGTTAAATCAGTGCGTCATTTATATGGCAATGCAGCTCTTGACCAGACATAACAAACAAATCATCGCTTGGGGATATTTATACATTTCAGCTTAGATGTTTTCATGTATGATGTTGAATGTTTACATGAGTTAATGTTTAGTAATTATTATTTGATCTTATTTGATAGTTTGTCAGATGTTTAAGACCTTTAGACATCATTCTGTCAATGCTAATTTTATAGCACGTATTTGTTTACAAAAAAAAGCGATTACTTTTTTGCACTGTGGCTTGTATTTGTAGAGGCATCATGGCTAATTAACTGTGGTAAAATGTAAATAAATTAGCCGTATAGAGTACAGCCAAGTACGTGGCCCAGTAGACAGCATTAAAATTCATTCCTCATGTGATTTATCAGGCCCTAACCTTGTCAACATTAACACACGTCTCATTTAATCAGTACGCCATTAACCTGCAGAGCTGTCAGTTCAAAGCTGCTGTTGTGAATGATGACTTGGCATAGCGGAATTGTGATATTTGTCAGAGGTGGCTGCGGCGTGGACTCGGACTGTTACACTTGACCTCAGATGCTCAGCTTTGTATTTTGTCATGGATTTACGCTGATACATTTTTGTTGGCGTGGCGGATTCTTAGTTTGATCATACTTGGGGTGTTGGACCGCTGACAAAAGGTCATATAAGCAGGGTTCACACGGGTCATGGAATTTCTGGAATATCATGGAATTTTTAAATGTCTATTCCAGACATGTATGTTTGTTGGCATGGTGGATTCTTCGTTTGATCATACTTGGGGTGTTGGACAGGTGACAAAAGGTCATATAAGCAGGGTTCACACGGGTCATGGAATTTCTGGAATATCATGGAATTTTTAAAGGTCTATTTTAGACGTGCATGTTTGGTGGCGTGGCAGATTCTTTGTTTGATCATACTCGGGGTGTTGGACAGGTGACAGAAGGTCAAATATGCAGGGTTTCCACGGTTCATGGAATTTCTGGAATATTGTGGAATTTTAAAAGGTCTATTCCAGACATTGACCCCAGATGCTAAGCTTTAGATTTTGTTATAAATTTAAGCTAATGCGTGTTTGTTGGTGTAGCAGATTCTTCATTTGATGATACTTGGGGTATTGGACAGGTGACAGAAGGTCATATAAGCAGGGTTCCCACGGCTCATGGAATTCTTGGAATATCATGGAATTTTTCAAGGGCTATTCCAGACATGCATGTTTGTTGCCGTGGTGGATTCTTCGTTTGATCATACTTGGGGTGTTGGACAGGTGACAAAAGGTCATATAAGCAGGGTCCCCACAGGTTCATGGAATTTCTGGGATATCATGGAATTTTTAAAGGTCTATTCCAGACATGCATGTTTGTTGGCGTGGCGGATTCTTCGTTTGATCATACTCGTAGTATTGGACAGGTGACATAAGGTCATATAAGCAGGGTTCCCACAGGTCTTGGATTTTCCGGAATATCGTGGAATTTTAAAAGGTCTATTCCAGACTTTGACCCCAGATGCTAAGCTTTATATTTTTTTATTAATTTAAGCTAATGCATGTTTGTTGGTGTAGCGGATTCTTCATTTGATCATACTTGGGGTATTGGACAAGTGACAAAAGGTCATATAAGCAGGGTTCCCACGGCTCATGGAATTCTTGGAATACCATGGAATTTTTAAAGGTCTATTCCAGACATGTATTTTCATTGGCGTGGCAGATTCTTCGTTTGATCATACTCGGAGTGTTGGACAGGTGACAGAAGGTCATATAAGCAGGGTTCCCACGGCTCATGGAATTCTTGGAATATCATGGAATTTTTAAAGGTCTATTCCAGACATGTATTTTTGTTGGCGTGGCAGATTCTTCGTTTGATCATACTCGGGGTGTTGGACAGGTGACAGAAGGTCATATAAGCAGGGTTCCCACGGCTCATGGAATTTCTGGGATATCATGGAATTTTTAAAGGTCTATTCCAGACATGCATGTTTGTTGGCGTGGCGGATTCTTCGTTTGATCATACTCGTAGTATTGGACAGGTGACATAAGGTCATATAAGCAGGGTTCCCACGGGTCATGGAATTTCTGGAATGTCATGGAATTTTTAAAAGGTCTATTCCAGACTTTGACCCCAGATGCTAAGCTTTAGATTTTGTTATAAATTTAAGCTAATGCATGTTTGTTGGTGTAGCGGATTCTTCATTTGATCATACTTGGGGTATTGGACAGGTGACAGAAGGTCATATAAGCAGGGTTCCCAAGGCTCATGGAATTTTTGGAATATCATGGAATTTTTAAAGGTCTATTCCAGACATGTATTTTCGTTGGCTTGGCAGATTCTTCGTTTGATCATACTTGGGGTGTTGGACAGGTGACAGAAGGTCATATAAGCAGGGTTCCCACGGGTCATGGAATTTCTGGGATATCATGGAATTTTTAAAGGTCTATTCCAGACATGCATGTTCGTTGGCATGGCTGATTCTTTGTGTGATCATACACGGGGTATTGGACAGGTGACAGAAGGTCATATAAGCAGGGTTCCCACGGCTCATGGAATTTCTGGAATATTGTGGAATTTTTAAAAGGTCTATTCCAGACGTTGACCCCAGATGCTAAGCTTTATATTTGGTTATAAATTAAGCTGATGCATGCTTTTTTTGGTTTAGCAGATTCTTCATTTGATCATACTTGGAGTGTTGGACAGGTGACAGAAGGTCATATAAGCAGGGTTCCCACGGGTCATGGAATTTCTGGAATATCATGGAATTTTTAAAGGTCTATTTCAGACATGCATGTTTGTTGGTGTAGCAGATTCTTCGCTTGATCATACTCGGGGTGTTGGACAGGTGACAGAAGGTCATATAAGCAGGGTTCCCATGGGTCATATAATTTCTGGAATATCATGGAATTTTTAAAGGTCTATTTCAGACATGCATGTTCGTTGGCGTGCAGATTCTTCGCTTGATCATACTCGAGGTGTTGGACAGGTGACAGAAGGTCATATAAGCAGGGTTCCCATGGGTCATGGAATTTCTGGATTATCATGGAATTTTTAAAGGTCTATTCCAGACATTGACCCCAGATGCTCAGCTTTATATTTTGTCATGGATTTACACTGATGCAAGTTTGCTGGTGTAGCAGATTCTTCATTGGATCACACTTGGGGTGTTGGACATGTGACAAAAGGTCATATAAGCAGGGTTCCCACGGGTCATATAATTTCTGGAATATCGTGGAATTTTTAAAGGTCTATTCCAGACATGCATGTTCGTTGGCGTGGCAGATTCTTCGTTTGATCATACTCAGGGTATTGGACGGGTGACATAAGGTCATATAAGCAGGGTTTCCATGGGTCATGTAATTTCTGGAATATCATGGAATTCTTAAAGGTCTAGTCCAGACATTGACCCCGATGCTGAGTTTTATATTTTGTCATGGATTAACGTGGATGCATGTTTGTTGGCATGGCGGATTCTTCATTTGATCATACTCAGTGTGTTGGACAGGTGACAGAAGTTCATATAAGCAGGGTTCCCACGGGTCATGGAATTTCTGGAATATCATGGAATTTTTAAAGGTCTATTCCAGACATTGACCCCAGATGCTCAGCTTTATATTTTTTATTAATTTAAGCTGATGCATGTTTGCTGGTGTAGCAGATTCTTTGTTTGATTATACTCGGGGTGTTGGACAGGTGACAGAAGGTCATATAAGCAGGGTTCCCACGGGTCATGGAATTTCTGGAATATCGTGAAATTTTAAAAGGTCTATTCCAGACATTGACCCCAGATGCTAAGCTTTATATTTCTTTATAAATTAAGGCTGATGCATGTTTGTTTGTGTAGCAGATTCTTCATTTGATCATACCTGGGGTGTTGGACAGGTGAGAGAAGGTCATATAAGTAGAGTTCCCACCGGTCATGGAATTTCTTGAATATCATGGAATTTTTAAAGGTCTATTCCAGACATTGAAAGTTAGGGAATTTTATATTTTTTGTCCAAGTCATGAAATATCAATGATTTTGTTTGTCGCTTTAAATTTTAGTTTGCCTTTATTAAAATGTAATCAGCTTGTTAAGTTGTGACAAAAGGAATGCTGTTTCTGGGTTGAAGCCTCCACTGATTTCAAGTGAGACTACAATCTAAACAGCTGTCTATTTGCATTGTTTATTCAATTTAAAGCATTTAAGCTAAATTATTTTATAAAATCATGGTGTACATTACATTATCAGGCTCACGGCATCTTAGACATAGGTCATGAAAATTCTGCTTTTTAGTCAGTAAAAGTCAGGGTATTTGACATTTGGCTTAGAGTGGGAACTCTAAATAAGGTAATGCTTGAATGTTTGCATTTCTACTAGTTTATTTTTAAAAATGTAAATTTAAAGTCCACCCCAAACACGTTCTCATTATCACAATGCCAGAAAGTCTTATTGCCATTACTACAGTGCCAAAAATGCAATGGTTTTAAAAGAGGCCTCATTGCACATTTATTTTATTGGTGTTTCTTTTGATTTCTGTGTAATGTGACCCAACCTCTTGTTGTGAGATTTACCCGGACGATCTAATTGTGTTGTTTTGCTTCAACAACTCCATCTTTCATTGATGCCGTGGTTAAAATCCAACCTGTCCAGTTCAAAGCTTCTGCCAGAACAGAGAGTTGCTGTCCTGTCTGATTTTAACACAAAACTTTCTGCAGTTCTGATGATTAAAGCTTTCGGTTTCTTCGCAGCGTTAACATTGTTTCCGCTTCTAAATCTTTTTATTGACGAGAGCTCGCCCTGTTCATTCAGCGTGAACTTTCACAGAGGTAGGAATCGCACCTCTCGCTTTTCCTGTTTATGCCTGTCAAAACTGTCGTACCTCCAACCTGACTCTCTCATCTTGTGTTCGTAACTAAGCCTCAGGTTTCTTCAGCACCTAAATCACTTTTTTAGAAAAAAGCTGTACAACTTAGAGATTTTAAAGTGACAGTTTGACAAAAATGTACATTATTTTTTTTACATTTCAAGTCTGGATAACTTAACTTTTTAAGGGATGTATAAAGAAGGATAGTTTGCTGTTTTCTAAACTTAAACTTACCTATATGGTTTAAATTTATCTTTCGCTAATATTAATTAGGGGTGGGCGATAAACCGGACGATATGATAAACTTAACGTTTGTACATGTATTTAAGCACCGCAGTTTTAAAATGATTAAGTGATTTTAAGCTATTGTAACACAAACAACGGTGCTTTATGCCCGCCCTGTTTTTGTGTCAGAGGTGCGCGAATGTCGCGTATCCTCTGCTCATTTAAGCTGTTAAGCATTTTTATTTTAATATTTATTAAATATTTTAATAACATCAAAAACGTATTAATAGATGCAGGGTTCTCACGGGTCCTTGAAATCCTTGAAAGTTTGTGAATCTGGGGAAAAAATTCAAGGCCCTGGGAAGTTTTTGAAAATATACATAGATACAGGTCATTGAAAGTGCTTGAATCTATTTTATGCAAGAAGTTTTCTGGGAAAAAATCCATATTATTCCCTGTGTAGTGTACAAATACAAAATTCTAGACTTTTTAAGCACACGCGCTAAACTGTTCGCTTTAAATGCTTATATCTTCTGTATGCGAATGTTAATTCATACCAAAATGCTTTTTTGCATAGTTGTGTTTGACACATGAAACCGTCTCGGGTTACGTATGTAACCGTTGTTCCCTGAGAAAGGGAACGAGACGCTGCGTCTCTCTTGCCATACTTCTCGCGTCCCTGTATTGCCGACTTTGGCAATATTCAGATAGCGATATACTTCCTGGCTCCCACGTCACCCTGTCTTTGTCGTTAAGTCTCACCATTGGTTGAATTTTATATACACATTCAGACGCACTTACCCCTGGAAGCGTCCCCAAAGTGTCACCGTAGTGATGCAGCGCGAGTTCCCTCGAAAGGGAACTGTAACAATGTATCTTAAAAGGTAACAGGATGTAACCTTGCTCTCACTTGAAATGTGTCCCCACATTTAGTCCTTGAATTTGAGGGTATTGAAAAGTCTTTGGAAAGTCCTTGAATTTGAAGTTAACTAAGGTGTGGGAGCCATGAAGATAAAAAACCTCTACCGTGATACAAATCGATATCATAATATAAAATGAATCCTATCAAGATATACATTTTTGGTCATATCGCCCGCCACTAATATTAGTGTAGATTTTTTCCTTTCATTTTACTGTCGAGTTGGAGTTTGCTATGCATGTTCCTCATTGACTTTTAATGTGTAAATAATCAACACATTTTGCAATATTAAGTTTGCAGCACTTCGACCTCCGGCGCAGTAATATTGATGGAAAAATCGTCACGTTTTTTTTTTTGTGCCACTTGTGTAACTACTCATGTAACAGTCTTTAAAATAGGGAAAACATGTAAGTGTTTGGTGGCTTCTAAATTCATCCCTGTTTGGATCCTAAGGAATGAATGGGGCTAGGCTAAATGCTAACACATTCACGACACGCTGTACAAAGATTAAGTGCACGCATTGAATAAAATATGTATTAATCCATCTAAGTTGAGATAAGAACATAGCAAAATATTGAAAAATGGTGGTGTTTTCCTTTAAGATAGAACAATATTTGGTTGAGATTAGTGCTGCACAATTAATCGCATCGCAATCGCAATCGCGATGTCAGCCCGTGCGATTATATGACAGCAAAATGTTGCAATTATATTAAATAAATAAATGTGTGGACTTGTTAACACAAACTTTCTGATAACAGTTTGATGATTTTCCTTGCTGTTTAAAAAAGAAGGAAAAACAAACAAAAAAGGCAGTGCATGTGTGGCATGCACGTGTGTGGTGTGCGTCGTCACTTGTGTGTGCGCAGCGAGGAAATACCAGAGCGAAGATGGATGCAGAGGAGGTTGACAGTGGTCTGGTAGCTAAAAAAACCCTCTACGTCTGTTGTATGGCAGTATTTTGGATTTAGGATTACTGACACTGAGCAGTTGCTACATCACGTGGCAATACGAAAACATTTCTAGTTTTACAAATACACACTTTAGCATTATCACTAAACTCTGTGTGGATTTTCCTTAAAACCCATCAAGTTGACTCATGATACCATTTATTATAATCGCACATCGCAATATTAGCATGAATAACTGCAATTAGAAAAATTACCCAAATCGTGCAGCCCTAGTTGAGATACAACTATTTAAAAGTCTGAGGGTGCAAAAATATTAAATATTGAGAAATTTGCCTTTAAAGTTGCCATTGGCAACTCCATCCACCGCCAAAATAAACTCTTGATATATTTATGGCAGGAAAAGATCTTTCCATAATATCCTAATGATTTTGGCATAAAAGAAAAATGGATAATTTTGACCCTACAATCTATTATTGACTCTTGCTGCAGATATGAGATTGAGTCAATAATGGCTATTTGTTATTTTCGGGCTGAACTCTCTCTTTAATCTTGTGTTCTCTGTTCGGTATTTTCTTCCTGAATGTATCTTTGTTAATATGTGGGTTCTGCTGAAACATAAAATCCAATATTCTTAGTGTGCCTCAAAGTCTACGACTTCTCACTGGATCGAAGCAGTAAAAAATATCGACGAGATGTCAGGCAAGATGACAAGATGTTTTTTGGCCGGTCTGTGATATTCTCAATTGATCCTGAAACACTGAAGGTTTTTGTACACAATAAAACAGCAAAAACACCAAGCGTAGCATGCTCCTTAGTAAAACCCTGACTTATTTTAGACGCATTAGTATGCTAGGAAAGGCCTAATCAGTGTAGTCAATTGAGAAAAAAAAAACACTTCTGACATTAAAGTATAATTAGTCATTTAAAAGGCAGATGTCTCTATTATTAATTATGAGATGGCCATTATAATTCAGCGTGAACCTTGATTGAATCTGTGAGGGAATATGCAAAAGAATTAAAAGGATTTACTAATTTTTTATATGGACGACAGGTCCTTGAAGGGTTTTACTCATGCATGGGAAATCAATTGAGGGTTAAAGGTGAATGAAAGTAACTGAACGAGTACTGATTAAGAGAAAGAAAGAGACCGTCAGATTAAGGAAGTGAGACAGACAGGAAGCACTGAACTATGCCAGACGGGTTCAGAAACGCACGATCATTGCCTTTACGGAGATGGATCTAGAGATTGTGATGGGATTTTCTCCACAGGGAGAAATCTGTCTTTGTTAGTGAATGGAAAAGGTGACGGATGGCATACAGGGGCTGATCGGATGACATATGCGTTACATTGTGCAGGATCCGTTTCCAAGGCAACGCGTAAGGCCAGGTGATCTTACGTAAGTCTTGTCAAAGCCCTGAACTGGAAACGTCACATTACTTTCATTCTTACAACCAATAATTAATGTAATTTTCACCTCGAATGGATGTTAACTGATAAATTATATGAATTAGCTATTATGAAGCTACCGCTGGGATATTATTTTGTAATTTGTATAACACAACACCTTAAAAATTTTTTTCAAAACACCACATATTGATGAGATTTGCTTCCCTTTTTTAAAACTAACTGTATTTTGTTAACTCTTTCCCTGCCATTGACAAATTATCTCGTAATTTAAGAGAAAACGGTAACACTTTGGTAACACTTTATTTTACGGTGTCTTTGTTACACGTGTTACATGTAATTATTATAGTAATAACAGTTAATAATGCATAATTACATGCAACTAACCCTAAATCAAACCCTAATCCTAACCCCAACCCTATAGTAAGTACATGTTGTTAATGATTATTACTTAATACTTAAATGTATAATTACACTGTAACAGTGATACCGTAAAATAAAGTGTGACCCACTTTATAATAAATAAGGTTCATTAGTTAACATGAACAAATAATGAACTGCACATATACAGCATTTATTAATATTTGTTAATGTTAATTTCAACAATTACTAATACTTTATTAAAATCTTGTTAACGTAAGTTAATGCATTGGGAACTAACATGAACAAACAATTAAAAGCTTTATTTCTATTAACTAACATTAACCAAGATTAATAAATATTGTAACAAATGTATTGCTCATGGTTTGTTCATGTTAGTTAAAACATTAACTAATGTTAACTAATGAACCTTATTGTAGAGTGTTACCGAGAAAACATTTCCCTGCCAATAACGCTTTCCTGACGACTATTAATGTAATTCGTAATCTTACTAATTTATTAAAAACTAAAGCAAAAAAAAATTTTTTTACATTTTAAACTCTGTGTATGTTTGATAATCATTTTGAATCTGATCTTGAACAAAATTCCTTTACAAAAAATGCAATTATTTCAGCTATTTGCTCAAAATGTAGTATTTTTAACTCTTTCACAGCCAGCGTTTTTTTTAAAAGTTGCCAGCCAGCGCCAGCGTTTTTCATGATTTTCACAAAAGTTTAATGCCTTCCAGAAAATGTTCTTCTTCAAATATATAAACAAACAATATACCAAATGAAAGAACAGACCCTCTGCTTAAAAAAAAAAAAAAAAACGTTTCATCCTACCTTCAGTAGTTCTTTTGTAATCAGCTTTTGAATATGGGTAGGTTTCTGCAAAAACACCACATTTTGAGCAAAAAGCAGAGATAATTCCATTTTTGTGACTGATTTTTCATAGAGATCCCATTCAGAGCGATCTTTAAAATTGACACGGACATGCAGCAGCTTGCCATAGGGCAATAATTCCGGTTTTAAAAAGTTGCGGAATTGCGGGAAGACGGAAATACTCATCATTGGCGGGGAAGAGTTTTCTCTTGATTGACGAGATATCTCGTCAATGGCGGGGAAAGAGTTAAAGAAAACTATCCTTATTTCAGTGTACAAATGAAGATAGGATGAAACTTTTTTCCATTTTTTTTGTTTGTTTGTTTTAAAGCAGTGGGCTGTTCTTTCATTTGATATATTTGTATGTTTATATATTCATATAAGAAGATTTTCCTGGAAGGCATTTTGTGAAACTTTTGTGAAAATCGCAAAAAAATGTGGGTGGTCAACTTAAAAAAATTATGAGGAATGAGTTAAGAATAGCAACAAAAAAAAAAAACCTCAGTTAGTAAGCTAGTACATAAAATTCAGTATACAAAACCATCTTTTTACCCTAATTTACTATAGTTAGCTTATAATAATGATTTGAAGTTTGAGTTTAATTTTGCTGGAAATGTTAGTTTGACATCATTTGACTTCAACCCAAACTGTACTATAAATACAGTAAAGTTTTGTTGGATCACCTAAAAAAATAAGTTGCCTTTAAGTTAATTGAACTTATTAAAAAATATTAGGTAATTAAAACAAATTTGTGTAAAAAAATTGTGTAGACTAAAATGTTCAAGTTGAATTACCTCAAAAATGTAAGGCAACCAGTTAACTTACTTTTTTTAAGTTGAACCAATTTTTTTATAGTGCACATAAACACAATACGTAAAGCAGTCTGCAATTCTATGATTTAAACAGAGATGGCGATAGAGGGGTAAACGTTACGGATTGCAGTTTATAACGTAAACAAATATAGTCTAATATCTAATAGACAATTTTACAGCCCACGTGATCAAAAATATAACAAATATAGTCTAATTTTAGTCTTTAGTCTATTTTTATTTAGTTTATTTTTATTTTTATTATTAATCACGTATTGCAGCTATTGCAGTTAGAAATTGTATTTGCTCATTTGTCGCTCATTGATCAGCAGTTCTCTGGTATGTTTCTTGTAATGATCGACATAAACTGCATCCGATGTTTCTTCTCCAACCTCATTAGAGGAACTACATTGTAGACAACTCCTGTGGTCTCGGTGGACTCTGATGCGATATTTATGCAAATCTTGAGTTTTGATTGCATACTTTGGCATCTTTGAAAATGTAAGCCCAGTTTGACTTCTTTCAGATTTTTCTGAGACTCCACAGGAGATGCATGAGATTACAAGGGTGTTTTTCTCGAGAGCCGGTTGTTGTATTGTCCTTTCTCTATGCTGTCGGACTCCAGCTTCACGCTTGTTAAATCCCTGCTTTATGTAAGTAATCCAAGCATAGCCTGTGTGTCCTGTTCTTCTCCAGTCGCTCTATCCACCAGGCCGTATGGGGATAAGAAACTGTGACTTCAATTTTTTTTTCGGCAGTGCTTCTTGAAAGTAATTACTCGGGTTGCGGTGAAATAAACTAGAAAAAGTTGCGCTTTTCATACAGGATGCAACTTCAACATCAAAGAGACTGGATACTCATTTGATTAATGCATGATTTTGTTTATCTTAGAAACTTTATGCGAGTTAAAAACAACAAGGTTGCATGTAGCCAGTGCATGAGATGATTGTTAATTTAACTACTGCGATGAGGTGTGCAAAACTTTTATTTTTATCGTTGGGTGTTGCTGTACCTTAACTGGTGGAGCATTGTGTTAGCAGCACAAAGTTTGTGGGTTCGAACCCATACTAGAGTACTATTCACTACCTTTACGGTACATTCACACGGGGCGTAAGCGTTAACGCTTCCCATTCACTTTTAATGGCCGACGTCAAGCATTGCCGAACTGAATAGACTGTATGCCCAGCTGCACTACTTCCTGAACTTCAGCCAGCTCCTTGTTTCCTGTCTGCCATTATTGGACAAACTGATTAATCCAGGTGTGCCTGACCTCAGTAGTCACAAAAAAACTGATTAATCCAGGTGTGCCTGACCTCAGTAGTCACAACAACAATAATCAGACACACTTGGATTAATCAGTTTGTCCAATAATGGCAGACAGGAAACAAGGAGCTGGCTGAAGTTCAGGAAGTAGTGCAGCTTGGCATAAAGCCTATTGTGGATCTGTCGGCGCCGCATCAATGTCGTTGCTTGCGGCGGAAATTGAAAATTTCTCAACTTTTCAAGCGGCAACACGTGCATCCACCAATCAGATCACCCTATGCAAATAATTTAGGCAGAGTCAGCCAATTACGGACCGGAACATGTGTTGCGGCCACTGTGATTGGCTGTTGGCCACGCTTCAGACAAGCTTTCCGTCAACCATTAATGCTGCTTTCAGACCAGCCCCGGTAGAGGCGTGAAGGTGGGAGTGATTTCAATGTTAAGTCAATGTGAAGACGCGTTGGCGCGCGTCTGGAGGACTCGCGGCGCGAATGAGCCGTTTGGTGTGGCACGGTAGACACGATTTCGCCTAGTTTGCGCAAATTGAGCATCTGGTGCGGTACACGTGAATGGTGCTTTTTTGTGCATTTTGCGTTTGCCGCGAATTTGCTGCTGGCGCCCGAGTTGAAAAATTTGAACTTTGCCAGATTTCTATAGAGACAGAATAAAAAGGACCTCGCTTGGAAGAGTATCAGTGAAGTTACAGGAAGTTGTAAATACACATTTCACTTTTGAGTCACGTGACGTTTATCGACCCGCGGCATTCCCGCCGTTTTTTAAACCATTTCCCCCCTATAGTAAGGGTTACCAAATAAAAACATCAGCCATCTTGCAAACAGACAACCGCATAGCATTTGCCCCTCCCACAAGAAGCGGATTTTGACGTGTGTCAAATGCTTGCTTTTCTACTTCAGTCTAGATGCGTGAATACATTCAAAATGTTCAAGCAGCAAACTAGACACGGTAGCACAATTTTTATTCCTCAAACGCGGCTTGTGTGAACCATGGTAAGCTTCTGTCCGGTGTGAATGTACCGTTAGGGCTATCATGGACAAAATTAAGATGACATCATTCTCATGACATCATTGATATATGTTCAGTAGTATTAGTATAGTATTGAATAGAAAATGCTACATGCTGTATAAAATACTATACCAACAAGTGTATTTGTTATAACATAGACAGTATAGGCCAAAAGTTTGGACACACTTGACTAAAATGTTAACTATAATCTTAAAAATCATTTACGCTGAAGGTGTATGGTTAAATGCTTAAAATTACTTTTGTAGACAAAAATATACCTGTGCCAAACAGATAAATTTTTGTTAATAGAAAACTCTAAAATATTATTTTTGAAATAGATGACTTACACTGAATATTGAAGAAAAAGCAACCAATAAGAGCCTATATTAAATATGAACTCCTTCTATACTCTTTAAAATTCAATTGAAAATTTAAGAAGCTTCTTAAAAAAATGACACGTATACAGTTCAACAATTTCAAGGCAAAGGGTGACTGCACTTCAAATAATAAAATATAACAGAGTTTTGGTTTATTTTGGATGCTTTTAGTCACCAACATAATTTCCAAAGTTGCATTTGTGTTATGCCACAGTTTGGATGAGTTTATTATTATTCTGTTATATGGAATAATGTATAAATAAAGAACGAGTGAGTGTGTCCAAACTTTTGGCCTGTACTGTATGTATTATAAATATAACATCAATTTTCACTTGAAAAACTTTTTGATGCATTTACATCAATACGATGCAGGTTGCAAAGTAAGAACGATTTTTTTTGGGTGCAATTCACAGCATTTTTTAGTGCGGAAAAGTGTATAAATTATGTCGATTCCTTATTGACGTAAATTTCCACAACTCAGCTTGACCTTTTCTGAAATCTACTTCTTTTTCACATCGACCATCGGTCAAAGTTTTCTTTTTCTGCATCATTTTGAAAGCAACCTGTGAAGGTTGTCGCCTTTCATCTTATTCTCACGTATGTTCTTTAGATCAGCTGCTGTCGTTTTATACCCAATATAAATGTAAGAAGATACTATTCATGCTTTCATTGAGCCTCTTGTGTGTGCTTCAAGTGTATAATCCCTTTCTGATAGTCTAGGTTGCTGTCTGTAGAAATTCAAGAATGTTGAGAGCTTCGAAGCACCTAATATACACTTGGATTTTTATTGTGCATAGCAGTGACATCTATGAGACTGCAAACTTTTATGGTCCCCACCTGCCACTAGTACATATTAGTGCCTCAAAGGGACATATTAGTACCAAATGTGTACAAAGTAGTTCATATTTAAACCTTTGGGTACATATTTTGACCAACAGTGTAGGGTGGCACATAAAGAGGACACCATTTAGGAAACAACTTTATTGACGTTCAATCTCCCTCTGTAGATGTTGGTTCTGTTGAGGGGTTGGCATACCATCGAGGTTGGGATGTTCTCTACTGGACGAGCTCCACCACGGCCACCGTCACCCGTCACACCATCGACCAGGCCAGACCGAACGCCTTCAACAGAGACACCGTAGTCTCATTGTCTGAAGAAGACCATCCACATGTTCTCACTCTGGATGAGTGTCAGAGGTTCGTGTATCTTTAATCAAAGAAGGACAAATTATTTGATACAATCTTTAAGTTATTCAGTTCACTTCCAGAAAATAAATTAATTAATTAAATAAATTAATTCTAACTGTAACATTTTAAGCTCGGTTCACTTGGTAATGTTTTTAGTTATTCGTGTTAATCCTTCCCATGTAAATTTATTTTATAATCTGCTAAATCGCCATCAAATGTGTTAAATAATGAAATTTCATTAGAATAAAATAAACACTTAAAGGTTCTTATCTTTACCTCTCCTTCAAATAAACCCTGTTACATTTTTTATTTTAATGGCTGACTTCCAAAAAGGTCAATTGTAGGAGGGGCCCTTTAATTATTTTTGGAGTAATTAGGGTGCCGGGCCACATACAGTGAATTAATTTTACATCAGTGAGTTCGCATGCATGCTTAATAAAGATTTACATTTCAAAACAGGGTGACCTGTGTTACACAGTGAAATGATTTATGCCTCTTGATCTCAGGTCTCTTCATTTTTAAATTAGATATCATTAATTAATAGCACTTTCATCTATGTTTTATTTTTCTTCTTAACACATCACTGCTTTCTCGTCTGCTTACGATTTTGCATTTTACCAAACAACTGTTTTAATGTTTTTCGAGATGCATGTCCATATGTCCATTTATATTTCCTCATTAGCACCTTTTACATTACTCGCATGTAAACAACATAAGTTAGTGGCTATAACTATAAATAGACTCATTTAGATTAATTGCAAGGTTCTTCATTCATGCATTTTGTTTGCAAAGTAAATTTATCATACCCATGTACACTTTTAAAATTGGAAGTTAAGTGTTGTTCTGTTTAACTTAATTTTAGTAAATGTAAAATGGCACTAATCTTGCAAACACACTGCAAAAAATTATTTTCAAGAAAAAAAATTCTTAGTATTTTTGTCTTGTTTTCAGTAAAAATATCTAAAAATTCATAAATTAAGATGATGAGTAAAACAACCCAAGAAAATAAGTCTAGTTTTTAGACCAAAAATATAAAATTGAAGTGATTTTGTGCATAAAACAAGCACTTTTTTATATTGAATTTAGTATTTAGGAAAAATTTTCAAGAATTTTTTGCTTACCCCATTGGCAGATTTTTTTGGCTTGTTTTATGCACAAAATCACTTCAATTTGATGTTTTTGGTCTAAAAACTAGACTCGTTTTGCTCATCAAGAAAAAGCATCTTAATTTAAGAATTGTTAGATTTGAAAATACTAAGAATTTATTTTCTTGAAAATATTTTTTTGCAGTGCACATATTACACTGCAAAAAATTACTTTCTTACTTAGTATTTTTTTCTTGTTTTCAGTAGAAATATAAAAAATTTCCTAAATTAAGATGTATTTTCTTGATAAGCAAAATGACCTAAAAGAATAAGTCTAGTTTTTAGAAAACCAATATACAATTTAAGTGAATTTGTGCTTAAAACAAGCAAAAATATCTGCCAAAAAATCGGAGAAAAAAAATCTTTAAGTTTACTTTTTTCTTAAACACTTAATTCAAAAATAATTTTCTCACCCCATTGGCAGATATTTTAACTTGTTTTAACCACAAATTCACTTAAGTTTTATGTTTTTTGTCTGAAAACTAGACAAATTTTCTTGGGGTCATTTTGCTCATCAAAAAAATACATCTTGATTTAAGAATTTTTAGATATTTCTACTGAAAACAAGAAAAAAATACTAAGTAAGAAAGTCATTTTTTGCAGTGTACTATAGATATCCCAGCAAGCAATAGCCGTCATTTCACCATTTAGGTTGATTATAGACAGTTTCAACAGTATTAACTTAAACAAATGCCTTTCGTGGATAGCGGTGATCCATGTTCACCGTCTTTCCTTGTCTTTAGGAAACCAAAACATTTATTTTCAGCGAGGTATTTGTTCCAAAGTTCAGTTTAGCCACTAGCCAGACCAATAAACAGAGACTGGAAGTTAAGTTCAGTCCAGACGCGTAACCACGACAACGCACGTGTGTCCGATAAAAAACATCTATGGGCCCGATATAGTCCAGCTATGAGTAACACACTACTACACTGCAAAAAATGATTTTCAAGAAAAAAAATCTTAGTATTTTTGTCTTGTTTTCAGCAAAAATATCTAAAAATTCTTAAATTAAGATGCTTTTTCTTGATGAGCAAAACAACCCAAGAAAATAAGTCTAGTTTTATACCAAAAATACCAAATGTAAGTGATTTTGTGCATAAAACAAGCAAAAAAATCTGCAAATTTTTCTTACATTTTTCTTGAATTTATCTTGAATTTTTCTTGAATTTATCTTGAATTTAGTGTTTAAGAAAAATGTTCAAGATTTTTTTGCTTGTTTTATGCAAAAAATCTAAAAACTAGACTTATTTTCTTGGGTCGTTTTGCTCATCAAGAAAAAGCATCTTAATTTAAGAATTTTTAGATATTTTTACTGAAAAAAATACAAAAATACTAAGAATTTTTTTCTGAAAATAATTTTTTTGCAGTGTAGGCTAGTCAAACTACAGTAAACTTGAATTCGGTTACATGAAGTTTTTGTCAAAATAAGGTGTATGATATTCCAACATGAAAGCAAAGTCAACAGTGATTACAAGGTATTTGGTTGCAATTATTTATTTATTTTATTGAATTTATTATTGGGCTACGGTTAGACATCTATTAAATTATCAGTCCAAATGTTGCCTTGTTTTAGCCTAGATATCTGGGCTGTGTTTGGATGGCTATTAGCTATTGCTTGCTGAGATGTAACAACCTACCTAGCTATTCGAATGCTCAGTACACTGCAGCATTAAAAGAGCAAAAAGTTTAGCCATTCATCCAGGCTGTAGCGGCCCTCGCGTTAATGTCTGGTACTGTTGTCAGCACGTTGCCCCACAGATCCAAGAGCTGCCAAAAATCACGACTAAGATACAGAGCTTGACACCGCAAGCTGCCGTCACACGCTAGGCTAACACACTTACGCAAGGACGCTCTCGTGCCATGAAGGACTTGCCTTTTTTCTGCCACATTAAAAGCTTGAAGACAGGATGCTATTTGTAATAATGCCGTTGGGCTGTAGCCTGTTTCATTATAATTGCAAATGAATACATCTTTACAGAGGATATTAACACATGCAAACCCTTGATATAGATAACGGCTGTTAATGGATGACGCTAATGCCAAAATGGAAATGCAAAATTTGAATAATATGGCATTCAAAGATAAAGTTACGTCCGACATTTTCAGCGGAATCAACTAAACTGCATTTTTGTTAACTTTTGGAAACTTGAGACACTTTTAAATGTTGTTGTGTTTATAAAATATCAAACTAAGTAGTGTTTATTAAACACACATTTTAAGCAAGATTCATTTCATGATTTTCATACTGTACATCCACCAAAAATCACCTAAATAAGTGACTTTAATTTTAAGAAAACATAATTTGTTTGTGAAATATTTCACCTGATTAATTTCCTATGTAACACAATGACATCAGTTTAGGTTTTCAAATATCTTTTAGAGTTACTGTACATTAAAAGTTAGTTGCTGACTTTCTACGTTCCCTCCAGCTTGATGTTTTGGACTAACTGGAACGAACAGAGGCCGAGCATCATGAGGTCGACGTTATCCGGCCGAAACGTCCAGGTCATTGTTAGCGCAGACGTCATCACCCCTAATGGACTCACCATCGACCACAAAGCCGAAAAGCTGTACTTCTCCGACGGCAGCCTCGGGCACATCGAGAGGTGTGATTATGATGGCTCGCACAGATACGTGAGTATGCAAAAGTTTTTAAGAAATGCATGGAGCTGGTTCTGGGTGCATTAAGTGTAAGACAGGGTTTGGACATAAATAGTTTGGGCTCTATAAAGCTTCTGTTTTTTGCTGAAGGGTGACCTTAAAAGAACAGACAAAGAAAGTTCGATTTGCATCCCATCTAGACAATCTGACGTGGAATTGATTTAAAACAGTTGCCTGTGATTAATTAATTCTTACTTGATGCCAAAGAAAACAGGTAAATTAAAGACCTTGAGATCACTGAACAATCATTGACTCATTTCACTCATTGATCTCCGTCCTACGTAGCAGTACGTTTTCAGTGTTGTGTTAGTATGTCAGGTTACCTTAAGGATACAATAATTCCCCGTATAAATTTAGCAAGTCATTACGTAGCTTACAATGTAATTCCGCTTTGTGTCACTATCAACTTTTTCAGTCAAGGGTCGAGAATTACACGTTCCCAAAAGCCAGCAATACCACGGTGTGCGAAATGACTCTTAGCTCGCTAGTGAAACTGTCTGCTCGACAGGCTCTTAAAAGGTGAAAATTTAGCTGGGCAAACAAAAGAGCATTTATTTTCCCGTGCGTGAGACACAAACCAAATATTGAGAAAATGAGTCTTGACAAACCACTCTGTGGGAGCCAGGGCCATCTCAGTCTGCAGGAGATAGATCCATACTGTGGCCTTTCAAATATATTCAATGGAAAACAGCATGCGTGAAACCTTGTACTTCATGTACGAGAAATTGGGTAACGGATTCAAGCACCCCGGAATACCAAGTTAATCGATGCAAATTGGATTTCGCCTCATGAACCTTGTTTAATGACAAGGCGACATCCAAATTAGCCCTCTTTATGTTCTTTAAAGAAACTGTTCACATATCAGTTTATCTGATCATGAAAATTTTAGTTAAGCTTAAATTTCGAAGGTTGTTTTACTGTAACAGAATCTATGTTACTCTTCTTAACATTAGTTCATAGAAAAGTCTAACACGATCACCTCTCAGGAGCAATTTTACACGCAATTCTGTACCTGGAGAAGAGATTCGCGTTTTACGTCCACTGATTTTTACTTCAATGCTTAAAAGTTCAGATCCTGAGAGAGCACGGAGAGCTTTTCACTTGCCAAGGCGACAGCTCTGATATCAGAACACTGTGCAGATGCTCTTAATTCTCATTCCCCGACTTCGCTCAATGCTGAGAGACGTGTGCGCAGGAACAGAAATGGCACGCTTGGGAATAAAGACGCCTCGAATGGATGAGGGCGAGAACACACGCTTGACATGTTGTCATTGCGGATTAAAGTGTGAGTCTCGCTCTATCCGCACGTTGGGCTGCCTATTATTACGAAGGACTTTGATATTCATGCATACTTCAGAGCCATCTGTATGTGTGTCTCTGTGTGTCTGTGTGCATGTGTTAGTGAAGAGCAGTTAATATCACACTTTAAAACAGATGTGAAGACTGCATGAAGGAGATGCAGATAACAAAAAATCTATCTTTCTACTCTATCTATCTGTCTGTCTGTCTGTCTGTCTGTCTGTCTGTCTGTCTGTCTGTCTACCCGTCTATCTATCTATCTATCTATCTATCTATCTATCTATCTATCTATCTATCTATCTATCTATCTATCTATCTATCTATCTATCTATCTATCTATCTATCTATCTATCTATCTATCTACTTACATACATACCTACCTACCTTCCTTCCTTCCTTCCTTTCTACCTACCTACCTACCTATCACATTTATGTCTGTCTGCCTGTCTGTCTGTCTGTCTTTCTGTCTGTCTTTCTGTCCTACCATCTATCTATCTGTCTGTCTGTCTGTCCGTCTGTCTGTCTGTCCGTCCGTATTTCCATCCATCCATCCATCCATCTATCTAGACTCTATCTGATCTGTCTATCTTTCTGATCTGTCTGTCCTATCTATCTATCTATCTATCTATCTATCTATCTATCTATCTATCTATCTATCTATCTATCTATCTATCTATCTATCTATCTATCTATCTATCTATCTATCTATCTATCTATCTATCTATCTGTCTGTCTGTCTATCCATCCATCCATCCATCCATCCATCCATCCATCCATCACGCTTATGTCTATCTGCGTGTCTGTCTGTCTGTCCTACCCTTCTCCCAGTCTATCTATCTATCCTTCTGTCTGTCTGTCCGTCTATATATCTATCCATCCATCCGTATATTTATCCGTCTGTCTGTCTGTCCGTCTATATATCTATCCACCCATCCATCAGTATATCTGTCTGTCTGTCTGTCTGTCCGTATATATAACTATCTATCAATCCCTATATCTATCTGTCTGTCTGTCTGTCTGTCTGTGCGTCAGTCTGTCCGTCTATATATCTATCCATTCATTCCTCCATCTGTATATCTATCTGTCTGTCTGTATGTCTGTCTGTCCGTCCATCTGTTTGTCTGTCTATCCATCCATCCATCCATCCATCAGTATATCTATCTATCCATCTGTCTGTCTGTCTGTCTGTCTGTCTGTCCTACCCGTCTACCCGTCTGTCAATCTACCCGTCTTTCTATCTAGACTCTATCTGATCTGTCTATCTTTCTGATCTGTCTGTCTGTCTGATATACAGACATTATGAGTCATTTGTTTGGTCTTCTGCAAGCTTAAGTTCTCGATTCTCTGAGATTGTGTGCAGAAAGATTAATATTCAGTTGAGGCATTTATTGCTTCTCTCTCTCTCGCTCGCTCTCTCTCTCTCTCTCTCGATCACTCTCCTCTATTTGTCTTTCTGTCTCTACGCTTCTCCATTATTTCTCTCCATCTCTCTTCAGTATCGTTCACCTGTCTTTGCTCCTTCTCATTTTTCTTTTCTCATGCTCTCACATTGCCATTTATTGTTCATATCCAGGATCCTAAATTTACTTCTTGCACATGGCTGGTGAATTTAGGAAATAGAAGGGCTGTAAACGTGTCTTACTGACCATTAAATTACATTTTGGAATAGACAAGACAAAGATACAAGATACTTTTTTGGCTCTGTGACAATACAATTTTATAGCTCTGTAGTTCTCAACTTCCCAGATTTTGCAGTGGTGACCCCATGATCGTGTATCTTTATCTTTCTCTTTCTACATATATATATAAATGTTTATAAAATATTTTTTATATATTTTCTTCTTCCAAATGAATATTTAGTTCCCTCTGCTGAATGTAACCATATCAGTGTTTGAAGGACGGTATCGGATCGGATCATTTCATTTCAAAATTCTTGTCGACTTCAATTTTCCTGACGACTTCAGCCACAAGAGAAACAAATCCTCTTTCCTCACCACTCACCTTCTTCCCTGAAGGCATGCGTGATGTTTTCCAGCTTCTGTTACGGCAGGAATTCCATTTACACTCTCCACAGATCCGGGTTAATCATTTATAATGTCTGGGATAATGGAGGAAGTCAGTCCTTCTGGTGTCACAGTGGCTTTCCCCCTCTGGCTCCGGACAGATTCATGTATCTCTGTGAATTATACAGGCACTTGACGTGGTTTATTTTGGTCTGAAACACGCGCAATACATTTCTTGAAGGACTTGTCCTGTAACGTGCAAGATATATGTTTCGAAGGAAGCTTTGTTTTATGTATTTCTGTGCTTGAAAAGTTGGAACTATCAAATGATTTATATAATGTAAATATTCATGTATTATCAAGTTTACTATTCTAATTTAGATATTTAATCTGAAATATGGCTTTAACCCAGATTAGGTAAGGTCAAGGTATTATATTGTCTTACATGGGAAAAGTTAGTAAAATTTTTAACAATTGCTACAAAACATACATCATGTACACTGCAAAAAATTAATGTCTTACTTAGTTTTTTTTGTCTTGTTCTCTAATATAAATATCTGAAAATTCTTAAATGGAAATGCATTTCCTTGGTAAGTAAGTGGCTTACGATAATAAGTCTTGTTTTTTTAAATAAATGATGAAAATATATATTTTTAATAAAACTAAGTCAAAATATCTGCCAGTGCAGTAAGAAAAATGAACTAAATTCCAGTTTCAACTTAATTTAATACATTTAATTTAAGTTTATTTTTCTTTCGCACTGGCAGATATTTTGACTTGTTTTAGGTAAAAAAATCTCTTGGTTTTCAATATTTACTTAAAAAATCAAGACTTATTATCTTAAGCCACTTGTTAGCCAAGTAAATGTATCTCAATGTAAGAATTTTTAGATATTTCTATGAGAAAACAAAACAAAAAAACTAGTAAGACATGGCCAATCAGAATGAAGCATTCCAACGAGCCGTGTAATAAACAACCAATAACAAACCCTTAAAGATTTATCAGTTTCTTTAATGTCTTCAATTTTGTGTTTTCAAATTTATAGGTGATTTTAAAATCAGAGGCCGGGACGTTTTTTGGCTTGGCAATTTATGGAGACTTCATCTTCTGGTCCGACTGGGTTCGACGGGCCGTGATTCGCTCCGATAAGCTAACCGGCGCCAATATGAAAGTTCTACGGGCTGACATTCCTCATCAACCAATGGGAATCGTCGCTGTTTCCAATGACACCAACAGCTGTACGTAATTGGTTTCCTTTGTTCATGGCATGCAAACTGATATGTTTTGTAAATTCTTTCAATGTTAAACCCAAGCTAAGTGTTTGCAGACAGACGGTTTGAAGTGTTGTGACTACAGACCTTCATAGTTTCTGTTTTAGTATCCACATCCTCCTAAATCAAAGGCAAACTTTTAAAAACAATTGATCTAAAAAGTTACAGATAAAAGAGTGTTTGTTTCTTGCCCTGGATACAGTGTGCTGTTCGTATTACTCACACAAAGCCTGTTTGTTTTATTTACACAATGTGACTGAGATCCTTATTCCAGGATAACAGGAAACATAATGGAAAATCATACGTTAGGTGCGTCAGAAGTCACCGGGGCCCTTAAAATTTGATGGGCACAGAGCGAAACTAGAACAAAACCAACATGTTCCGACTAGGGTGAGATAAAATGAACGCTCTTATTCATGATTGCTTTCTCGCCTTTCTATATATTGTGTGCATAGTTGGGCTTGCGTTAGCTCGGGTGACGGATTCTACATCATCATATTGTACTGCCATATTTCCATAAATAAAATAAAGATTGAAGTCTGCTATTTTAAATGCAACTTATATGTATTAAATCAGGATTTCTCAACTAGTCCTAAATCTCCAGAAGTGACCGATGGGATCATATGTGCTAAACTATAGACATGTTTTCATTTGCATATATAAATAACATTTATGCTTTACATGCTTCAAATATGCATTTTTAGTTTTAGATTCTATAGTGCTGTTAAAAAGTGTTGGAGTTTAATTCAAATGTTAAGAAAAAACTTAAAACTAAATGATTGTACATGCCAGCACCTGTGAATGAGGAATGCAGCAAATGGCATTTTAAAATGAACATCATAGACTTACTTTATGGTGGTCTCTGCATATTAAACTGGTATTAAAAATGACATTTCACATTTAATACTTTAATGCATTTACAGTAATACATCTCTTGGGAATCAAGACCTAGCCCCACCAAGCAATAGCTGTCATTTCACTGTCTAGGTTAACTATAGAGACAATATGGTCAGGCTATGAGTTAACCCACTCCTACAACAATAAACTTGAATGGGGTTACATGTAATTTTTGCCTAAGTAGCTTGTGCGATGTATGATATTATATCATGTAAGCAAAGTCGACGGCGTTTGGTTTCATTTATTTATGGTTAGACGTCTGTTACTTTTTCAGATTTTGCAATGTTTTAGCCTAGACATCTGGGCTGTGTTTGGGTGGCTATTAGAAGTCTTTTAAATACAAAATTGCCTGCTGGTAGCATATCCATACCTATATTTCAAACTATGCACTGCAAAAAATGATTTTCAAGAAAAAAAATTCTTAGTATTTTTGTCTTGTTTTCAGTAAAAATATCTAAAAATTTTTTAAATTAAGATGATTTTTCTTGATGAGCAAAACGACCCAAGAAAATAAGTCTAGCATTGAGACCAAAAATATCAAATTTAAGTGATTTTGTGCTGGAACAAGCAAAAAAATCTGCCAATGGGGTAAGCATTTTTTTTCTTGAATTTTCTTGAATTTAGTGTTTAAGAAAAATTCAGATTTTTTTTGCTTGTTTTATGCACAAAATCACTTAAATTTTTATTTTTGGTCTAAAAACCAGACTTATTTTCTTGGGTCGTTTTGCTCATCAAGAAAAAGCATCTTATAATATTGAAAATAATTTTTTGCAGTGATTATTCTAAAAATAACTTTCTTAGTATTTTTGTCTTGTTTTCAGTACAAATATCTAGAACTTAAACTAAATTAAGATGCATTTTCTTGATGAGCAAAATGATGTCTATAAACAAATAAATATAAAATTTAATATAAAAAATATAAAAAAGTTAATTACATTTTTTCTATTAGTCATTTAACCAATTACATTTTATTTCTAAATTACCCCCTTTTTATATTTGCCTCCTAGTTGACTATTTTCAACTCTTCTTGGTCTGATATCTGAATTGACCTGTGCCTTTTTATATTTAATTTTATTATTTAATTACCATTATTTATTTATTTACCCATTGTTAGTTATTGTTTTTTCTTAATTGTCGTTTAAATATTTTCCGGACTATAAGTCGCTCCGGAGTATAAGTTGCATCAGTCAAAAAATGTATCATGAAGTGAAAAAAAAAACCATATAAGTTGCACTGGACTATAAGTCGCATTTATTTAGAAAATGATTATTCTTTTGGGGTTCATTTTGTTGGTAAGTCTTTCTCCGTCTCCGTTGACAGTTTTTTCAGGGGTAGCCTACAGGAGCAACATATAGCGCCCTCTCATGGCTGTAGACGGTAATATTGTCTTTTGGTTCATGCAAGTCAGTATGAATTAATTTTGACATATAAGTCACACCTGACTATAAGTCGCAGGATCAGCCAAACTATGAAAAAAAGTGTGACTTAGTCCGGAAAATACGGTGATTTATTGTTATCTTGTTAAAACATATATAACTATTTCATTGTATATTATTGTTGTAATATACTCGGATAATTTGTTGCATCTCAATAAATTTAAGAGAATTTGTACTTAAAACAAGCAAAAAAAATCTGCCAATGAGGTAAGAAAAATCTTGAACTTTTTTCTTAAACGCTTAATAAAAAAATCAAGAAATAAACACAAAATTTCACTTAAATTTGATATTTTTTGATCAGTGGCGACTCGTGTTCGGAGTGTCATGTGTGTTACTCGTGTTTTCAAAATATGTGTTTGTTGCGTCATGTGAACCATGTGCATCATGTGTTTTGTCAAAATTAGTGCCTGCTGCACACACGTCAAACCGTTTATGATAAAAGAGACGCTCGCATTCACAAAATACACGCAAGACATTCCCTTAACAGTAAACTCTGATTACGCATGATATTATGCGAGTATCTGGCAAACGCGAGGGTCTCTTTTATCATAAACCCTTTAGACGCGTCTGCAGCAGGCACTTATTTTGAAAAGACATGCGATGCACACAAGTTCACTCGACGCACCAAACACATATTTTGAAATGACAAACGACACACTGAATACATGTTGTGACAAACTTCGCATTGTGCGCCCTCGAAAAAAGAAGTCACTGGCCGCCACTGACAAAAAACACTAAGTTAAGAAAGTCATTTTTTGCAGTCATTGCATGTAGTCTCCAGGTAATGGCCTGTTTGTAAGGAGAAACTCATTTTAAGTGCCTTAGGCGTAAATCATTTATGCAACGGATCCAAGCTGACAAGTCAAACTATACCATGAAATGTATAAAACGTGACATATTTATAGATTTCTCTCCCTGTGCTGCTATTTTGGCTTTTATACAGACATTTCTTTGTTCGCAGCCCAAGTCTTAATGATTCAAATGAGTCTAATGGAACCAGCTTAGATGTTTGGCTTCCAGAAACGCAAATGGTGCCGTTTCATCCTGGGAGATTTAGACCTTGTGGACGCAGTCCATCCTATCTATATAGCCCAGACGAAGCTATTATGGGAATTAAAGTGCTGTAAATACTCTGAAACACAGTCAGCTCAGCTGGTAGAGCATGCTTGGCGACGCCAAGGACATGGGTTCAATTCTCAGGGTATACAATGTATGTAAATATATTATATAGCCATAACTCAGTATGTGGTTGTTTCACTTATCCATTATAAGCATAGTGTTGTTATAGAAAAAAATCCACTTTATCTTTAAGAGGGAATAAACTATCCGCAATGGCATATATTAAAATGCCCAAACACTGAAATCAGCCATTGAAGAATCCAAGCTATTTAAAGCCAATAATAAGCTCCCAGGACTGAAGCCCTGTGTCTCCATGGTGAAAGTCGCTGGCCCGGTTCGCTCATCTAAATCTCAGCCATTTGTGCAGGGGAATACATTTAGCCCAGCGCTATGGTGTATGCCAGCAGTTCGTGTGGAGGTAGGGCATGGTGGTACCCAGACCCAACGTGTGTGCCAAGCACAGTTCAAAGTTACACCCGCTATGAATCTCAAACATCTGAAAAGCACTGCAGTTATACCCTTCAGGCCATTATGTGTATGTGTGTGCAAACATGTGTCTGTACTGTATGTATGGAAACGTTCCCACTCAGTGTCATCTGGGATTTCTTCTTACTTCCAGGCGAGTCGTCTCCATGCAGCGTGAACAATGGAGGGTGCCATGACCTTTGCCTTCTGACCCCGCATGGTGTGGTAAACTGTAGTTGTCGCGGAGAACGGATATTACTGGATGATAACAGATGTGTATGTAAGTCCTGTATCCTCTCTCCCTTTCACTCTTTGCGTATCTCACTCTTTTCCAAGCAGGTCTCTGACATCTTTAAAAACATTTATGGAGTTACGACAGGCAGGCTGTGGCAAATACCAAATGAATGGGTAGCCAATATATCTGTCACAAAATTCATCTGATGATCATTTGTCAAGGCAAACATTTAAAAAAATAGAGGTCAGAAAGTCTATTTATTGAGCAGTGAGGTGTTTCTAGCCAAAAGCAGTTTGTATTTCTTCTCCTCTTGGACATCACGCCTTGAGCGATTCTTGTACACCTGAACTAATAAACATCGTTCCGTGATTCCCAAACATTCTGATCCATACACATTGGCAAACTTGTGATGAACTGCTTGGGAATATCGGTGATGAAATGGAAGGACTTTGTGACAGATACTTTTTTCTCTCGGTGACCGACTGGGTATCCATTGAAATTCATAACGTACATTCAGGTCTGTGAAGCCCCGGGGCTGGCGACGGGAAGCTGAGGAACAGGGGAGAAATGGGACAGAACAGTCGGTTTTAGCATAGTGAGAGAAACACACTGCAACTCCAGAAACAGATTGCAATAGAAATCTAGCAGCAAGGTTCTGCCCTAACAACCTTTGCTCACTTTCTTTTCCCTTATTACCCAAACAGTTATTTTGTTCCTAATAAAGCGAGAGAGAAAGCTAAAACAATTCTGTGTCTAGAGTAAATAACCTGCACACAATCTGGATTATGGTCTAAATTTAGGATGATGCAGATTTTAATCAAGAATCTAAATCCAGATTGTGATACAGATACCATTTTCTTTAGGGGCTGTTTACACTTGGTATTACAGTTGTGTTCAAAATTATTCAACCCCCCAATGCTGTGAAGGGTTTTAGGGAATTTAGTGTACATTTGTAATTGTATTCAGAATGAAATCCTACAATGACTTCTTAAAGAACCATATGCAACTAAAATGACATCAATTGGTTTTGTAATATAGTAGTAAATGTTTCTTTTGTGAATTCTTCATTGACACAAGTATTCAACCCCTTAAAGAACTACCACTCTGAAGAACAGAGGTTCATTGAAGTGTTTTCAATCAGGTATTGAAAACACCTGTGGATGTCAGGGAACAGCAATAAAGCCTAATAAGCACCAATTAGGCAGCTTTAAAATGACTGTGATACTCAACTCCTTCTAAACATTTACTGGTGTGGTTACAAACATGGTGAAGTCAAAAGAATGGTCCAGGAAGACAAGAGAAGAGGTGATTAATCTTCACAGGAAGGGCAATGGCTATAAGAAGATTGCAAAGATGTTAAACATACCAGGAGACACCACAGGAAGCATCATTCGCAAATTCAAGGCAAAGGGCACTGTTGAAACGCTTCCTGGTCGTGGCAGAAAAAAGATGCTAACTGCGACTGCTGTGCGCTATCTGAAGCGTAGAGTGGAAAAAAGTCCCCGTGTGACTGCTGAGGAACTGAGAAAAGATTTGTCAGATGTGGGTACTGAAGTTTCTGCTCAGACAATACGGCGCACCCTGCGTACTGAAGGCCTCCATGCCAGAACTCCCAGGCGCACCCCCTTGCTGTCTCCAAAGAATAAGAAGAGTCGACTGCAGTATGCCAAAAGTCATGTGGACAAACCACAGAAGTTTTGGGATAGTGTTCTGTGGACTGATGAAACAAAATTAGAACTGTTTGGGCTCATGGATCAACGCTATGTTTGGAGGAGGAAAAACAAGGCCTATGAAGAAAAGAACACCTTGCCTACTGTGAAGCATGGTGGGGGGTCAATCATGCTTTGGGGCTGTTTTGCTTCTGCAGGTACAGGGAAACTTCAGCGTGTGCAAGTTACCATGAATTCTCTTCAGTACCAGGAGATATTGGATGACAATGTGTTGCAGTCCATCACAAACCTGAGGCTTGGGAGACGTTGGACCTTTCAACAGGACAATGATCCCAAGCATACCTCCAAATCCACTTGAGCATGGTTGCAGAAAAAAGGCTGGAACATTTTGAAGTGGCCATCGCAGTCACCAGACTTAAATCCGATTGAGAACCTCTGGTGGGACTTAAAGAAAGCAGTTGCAGTGCGCAAGCCTAAGAATGTGACTGAACTGGAGGCTTTTGCCCATGATGAATGGGCGAAGATACCCGTAGATCGCTGCAAGACACTTGTGTCAAGCTATGCTTCACGTTTAAAAGCTGTTTTAACTGTAAAAGGATGTTGTACTAAGTACTAAGATTGAATGTCACTTGGGGGTTGAATAAAACTGATAATGATGTGAGCACAGAAAAGACATTTGTGGTTATTTCATTATAAATGTTATGTTATATTTGTCTGACCTACACATGCCTCTTTGATGTAATTGTAAGCAGGATGACTGAATGATCAAAATCAATGCAAACTGGCCAAAACAATCAATTTCAGTTGGGGTTGAATAATTTTGAACACAACTGTAAGTTGTGTTCTCGTCGATCGGATCACAAGTGGACGAGAGAGACACATCACGTTTACACCTGGTATTTAAATCAGTCTCTTTTGTCCACTTCCGACCGCTTCTGTCCTGAATACTGTGAGGGGGCGGTCTGTTGAGACTGTGGGCGAGTCTCTCTGCTGTCATTTATACGCGAGCGGGAGTAATGATGAGTTTATGGACGCGAACTAATATTATTTCAGAGTCCACTGCTTGTGTAGTAAGTTAATATGCTGCACAGAGTTTTGTATGTGTATATGTTAGAGCTTTATCTGATATTTCAGCGCAATTGATGAAATAGGATCGAGCAACTTTCACACACTTGCAAACTGAAACTGCGGAGATCAGCCACTTTAGTTTTATCAATGAAAGGCTAAAAATAGCGCTGTACACCGTGTGTTCGCGCCGGAGGTCAGAAAAGACGTAAAACATTGTGTTCAGTACCTCAGATTAGATAAATGGGTGGAGAGAAGGTGGTCGCGTGTGGCTGTTTGAACACATTCAACCACATGTGCGTTTACACTACAAAAGCAATCCGATCGAAGGGGGTTTCGACTACCTCTGAATGTGGTTGAAAGCGGTCGAAAGTGGACAAGCTCAAAATTTTTTGAACACCGTTTACACCTGGCATTAACGTCGTCCACTTGTGATCCGATCGATGAAAACGCATGTTAATGCCAAGTGTAAACAGCCTCTTAGAACCAGAGTAGAATCTAAATTCTAAGGATAGATAGTAAATCCAGATTGTGATTCAGATTCTTTTTGCTCTGAATTTAGATTTTAGGATCAGATGTGAATCTAATTTTAAAACCTGGATTATAAATTCAGATTGCGATTCAGATTCTGTTTGCTCTAAATTTTGATTTTAGAACCAGATCTGAATCTAATTTTGAAACCTGTATTATAAATCCAGATTGCAATTTAGATTCTATTTGCTCTGATAATTCAGAGCAAATAGAATCTGAATCGCAATCTGGATTTAGAACCAGATGTAAATGTAATTTTGAAACCTGGATTATAAATCCAGATTGTGATTCAGATTCTGTTTACTCTGAATTTAGATTTTAGAACCAGATGTAAATCTAATTTTAAAACCTGGATTATAAATCCAGATTGTGATTCAGATTCTGTTTACTCTGAATGTAGATTTTAGAACCAGGTGTAAATCTAATTTTGAATCTGAAGTATAAATCCAGATTGGGATTCAAATTTTCTCTGAATTTAGATTTTAGAACCAGATTGGAGTCTAAAATTTAAATTTGTATTATTAATTCTGATTGTGATTTAGATTCTGTTGGCTCTGAATTTAGATTTTAGAACTAGATGGGAATCTAATTTTTAAACCTGGATTAAAAATCCAGATTGCGATTCAGGGTTTGTTTACGCTAAATTTAGATTTTAGAACCAAATAAGGAATCTGAAATTTATACCTGGAATGAAAATCCAGATCGCAATTCAGATTCTATTTACTCTGAATTTAGATTTTTAGAACCAGATGTAAATTGAATTGTAAACCTGGATTAAAAATCCAGATTTTGATACAGATTTTGTTTGCTCTGAATTTAGATTTTTAGAACCAGATGTAAATCTAATTTTGAATGTGGAGTATAAATCCAGATTGGGATTCCAATTTTCTCTGAATTTAGATTTTAGAACCAGATTGGAGTCTAAATTGTAAATCTATATTTCAAATACAGATTGCAATGTAGTTTTCATTAAAATTTCATTTTGAAACCTGGATTTTTAATCCAGATTTAGATTTTTTTTACTCTGAATTAAAATTTTAAAACGAAATAAAATTTTAAATCTGGAGTATAAATCCAGATTAGAATTCAATATCTATTTGCTCTGAATTTAGACTTTAAAACCAGATTAAAGTCTAAATTTTAAATCTGTATTTCAATTACAGATTGCAACTTAGTTTTTATTTGTGCTGAATTTAGATTTTAAAAGCAGATGTGAATCTTATTTTGAAACCTGGATTAAAAATCCAGATTGCGATTTAGATTTTGTTTAAGATTTAGTTTTTGTTTACTGAAATTAGACTTTAGAAACAGATGTAAATCTAATTTTGAAACCTGGATTATAAAACCAAATTAGGATTTGAATCTTAAATTTGGAGTATTAATATATATTGGGATTCAAATTCTATTTGCTCTGAATATAGACCTTAGAACCAGATTAGAGTCAAAATTTTACATCTGTATTTCAAATACAGATTGCAATTTAGTTTTTATTTGCGCTGAATTTAGATTTTAGAACCAGATCTGAATCTAATTACGAAACCTGGATTATAAATCTAAATTGCTATTTAGTTTTTGTTCGTGCTCAATTCTTCAATCTGCTTCTCATTTTTTCTCAGAACAAATTCCTTTAACTTCTGAAAATCTCACCTTCTTTCATTTTTCCACTAAATACTCAAGCTGTCAAAATGACCACCATTCTAGTCTTTGCTTCAGCACGGCACGTCAAAACTCTACAGACCCTTATCTTCTCTCGTTATTTAGCCATGAACTCCTCCTGTAACATCCACTCGGAGTTCCAGTGCGGGAATGGCGAATGCATCGACTACCAGCTGACATGTGATGGCATCGCTCACTGCAAAGATAGGTCGGATGAGAAAATGCAGTATTGCGGTAAGAACCCAATCAGGCGGGGTGCTGAGTTTGAGCCCTCGGGTTACAAATCTGAGCAGAATGAAGGAATCTACAGAAGCATAGAAGGTCTTCTCATTCTCTCGTGACTGAAGCTAATGAGGCAAGCTAAGAGCAGCCTGACAAAAAAAGGAATGAGAGCTAGTGATGAGACAGGCTGACTGCTTCTCTATCTCTCTCTCTTTATCTCCCTCTCTCTCCCAAAAGCACAGTGTTTATTAAAATTCTTTATGCTGTAGAAGTAAAGAAAATTGTTTGACCCCCAAAGATATCCCTTAATCCACATACAATCTATATTGTGTGTCAGTGCTATTATAAAGTTGTTGGCCTGATTCTTGCCCTTTTGTTGTTTTCTAGAAAACCGGAACTGCCGACACGGCTTTAAATCATGCTTTAACCAGCGCTGTGTCGCCAAGCATCGTTTCTGCGACGGTGTGAATGACTGTGGGGATAACTCTGATGAAGTTTACTGTAACAGTGGGTATTTTCTATTTTTTGCCCGATAAATGTTACAGCGCATCGATCAGCCCAGGACTTTTTGTTTTGTCCATTTCTCTCGAGAAATTCACTCAATCAATCAATAAACCTTTGAATTCTTACCATACCTGAACTTCTAAATAACAACATTAAGCTTTAATGAGGAATCACATCTATAATGTAAACCGCACAAACCACAGATCACAACATTGCCACGGTTTAGCGGATGCCAATTATGGCGGTTCTCTCACCAGCCAATCGGGGATCGAAATAACTTTCATAAACCTACAGCAAATAATTTACAATGTATGTGATTTTACTAACCATCTCCTCGATCATTTGTCTGTGTTGCCTGATGCTCTGGTTTGAATCTGGCTAAACATTCCGAAATCCTTTTCCTTACGTCATCCTTTACCTATAAAAAAATGTTTACCCCATACGACAAAAATAAATAAATTAAATTATATATATATATATATATATATATATATATATATATATATATATATATATATATATATTAGGGCCGGGCATAGATTAATCTAGATTAATCTCATACAAAATAAAAGTAATTTTTGCATAATATATGAGTTTGTGATGTGTGTAAATATTATGTATATTTAAACACACACACATACATATAAATACATTTAAGAAATGTTTTATTTAAATGTCGTTTTTTATTTATATATAATTTAGAAAATATATAAATATAAATAAATATATATACACATGTAAATGTTTCTTAAATACATACATGAATGTGTGTGTGTATTTATATATACATAATAATTACACACAGCACAAACTCGTATGTTATGCAAAAAAATACTTTTATTTTGTATCAGATTAATCTAGATTAATCTATGCCCAGCTCTATATATATATATTTCAAAATAATTAAATATTTTTATATACCCATTTTTTGTATATTTGGAAATATATTTTAAAAATAAATAAATTTTAAAGCATTATTAAAATATATTTAGCCCTCCATATATTTAAATCCAAGGAAATATATTCATGTTGCATTGTAAGAAAAAACTTTATTTTAAAAAGGTTAAAATTCAATATATTTTCAACTTAAAAAATATACTTTTTTTACCCTTATTTAGCATATATTTAAATATATTTTGTCAGATTAAAAGATTAAGTTTATTAAGGTTAAGGTTAAAACTAAATATATTTCCAAATTTAAAAACATATTAAATTGAGAATTACTTTCTACAAAATGTATTTAACATATATTTAAAATATATTTTTGGCCAGAGAAATTATTTTTTTTGTCATATGGGACATATTAATAAAATCAAACAGAATAAAAAAGAATAAAGAAAAAATCAAACAGAATAAAGTCCTATTTTAACCACCAGGTAAACGAACATACTATCAAACTTTTTTATTTTAAAGGGATAGTTTACCCCAAAATGAAATAATGTCATTACTGACACCTTCATGTCATTTCAAACTCGTAAGACCTCTGTTCATCTTCGGAACACAGTTTAAGATGTTTTATATTTAGTCCGAGAGCTTGCTGACCCCTTATTGAAAATCTATGTACGGGATACTGTCCATGTCCAGAAAGGTAATAAAAACATCAGTAGTCCATGTGACATCAGTGGGTCAGTTAGAATGTGTTGAAGCATCGAAAATACATTTTGGTCCAAAAATAACAAAAATTACGACTTTCAGCATAGTCTTCTCTTCCGCGTCTGTTGTGAAGTGCATGCGCGAGACTAAAGTCATGTAACTGCAGTGAGGCAGATGACGTGTTATCCTCAGACATGTTTGCAAAGTTTTTTTTTTTTCAAAATTACAGCGTGCGTCTCCCTCAGACTGTAAGCGAAGCCCGGGCGCACAAAAAATAAAAAACAGCTGGGGCGCACCATATAACACGTCAGCCGCGTCGTACGTCATCCGCATAGCCGACAATGCTGAATAAAGTCGTAATTTTTTGTTTGTTTGTTTGTTTGTTTTTTGGACCAAAATGTATTTCCGATGCTTCAACACATTCTAACTGACCCACTGATGTCACATGGACTTCTTTGATGATGTTTTTATTACCTTTCTGGACATGGACAGTATACCGTACGTAGATTTTCAATGAAGGGTCAACAAGCTCTCAGACTAAATATAAAACATCTTAAACTGTGTTTCCGAAGATGAACGGAGGCCTACGAGTTTGGAACGACATGAGGGTGAGTCATTTATGACATTATTTTCATTTTTGGGTGAACTATCACTTTAAGTCATTAATGTTTTTATTTATTATAAACTCTTGTTGTTGTTGCAGGTTCCTTATGTTTGTCTTCTGAACGGCGTTGCGCAGACGGGTCCTGCGTCCCGCTGTCATTGTGGTGTAATCAAATCATCGACTGTGCTGACGCATCGGACGAGAAAAACTGCAGTAAGATTAGCACTCGTGAAGGCGCTAGCCTGTTTGCACTTTTAACAGATCTGTTTACTTAACTTGTTACGTTACGTGTGAAATGCTACAGTAGTCTCGCTATCCTCCTTGTCCAGATAGCACAGACTGCATGGAGTACTACAGACTTGGTACTCGTGCAAGCAACGGGGAGACGTTTCTGAGCTGCAACTCCACATCGCTGTGCGTCCATCCCTCCTGGCTGTGCGACGGGGCCAATGATTGTGGAGATTACGCAGATGAAATGAACTGCCACGGTAGAGATGCATTCGCATATTCGTCTCTGTCTATCTCTCTCTCTCCGTTTCCTTCCCTTGTTTGTTTGTAGAACGTTGTTGCAGTAGCATGAAAAAATACAGCTGTGAACAAAACCAAACGTTTGACGTGTTGACAAAACAGAAAAGCTACATCAAAATTTGACTTCTCGCTTTGCTAGGCATTTTATAGTAGAAGTTCTGCTGAGTATTTGAAAGCGATATGCTTAGATGTTTGTGGTTTGCTTTCTAGTGTAAATATTTACAGTCTTAATATCTCTTAGCTGAGCGGCTGGGGTGTATTTTTGCGTAATTTTAATGCCTTCCAGAAAACTTTAATAGACATTTCTGAATGAATAAATTCTTTGAGCCAAATGTAAAACTAAATGTTTCTTCTGACCTTCACACATCACAAGGCCAGTACACCTGAGGTAAATAATCGACTGTATATTCAGACTGTATTTTTTCACATGTTCATATCGCTTTTAGATTCTCCGTGTGAAACTTCTATCTTAATATTTTTCTCATTATCTGACTTTTCTAAGGTGGCTTTAGCATTGCAGATGATTCAGCTGATTCCTCCATAAAACAGCCTGTCCTCTAAATCTGTTCTTGTCGGTGTGTCTTCCAGCTTCTGCGATACATACGTGCGAGGACGGCCATTTTGCGTGTCCCAGCGGAAACTGCATTTCTAGCGTGTGGTTGTGCGACGGACAAAAAGATTGCGAGGATGGAGCCGATGAATTTCAATGCGGTGAGTGCCACCTCTTTGTGTTTATCAGCTCATCGTGGCTGGCTGATACATACTGTGCTCTAAATGTCACCTTACCCCATTGAAAAGACCAGTTAAAGCCAGTATAAGCAGGTTGGCTGGTTTAAGCTGGTCTCCCAGCATGGTTTAGCTGGTGAATCTGGCTGGTTTTAGAGGGGTTTTGGACACTTTTTGCTGGTCTTAGTTGGTCAGGCTGGAGGCTTGGCCAGATTGGGTAAACTGGTTGGCTGGTCTTAGCTGGTTAAGCTGGTCTTCCAGCCTGGTCAAAACCCCTCTAAAACCAGCCCGCTACACTATCTTAACCAGCTAAAACCATGTTTGTAGACTTTCAGTTGGGAAATGTATACAGTAATGCCTTTATTAGAACGTACAGTGTTATTTTGCCCTTAGGTTCTACTTGTCGTGGCTATTATGTGATAAGTGGTAAATGTGTGTTGAAATGCCCATGTTTTTATATGTTGCACTAGATTACATTTATAAATCTTAATTTCAACCAAAGTCTGATATTGTATCAGATATTGTGGTATCCCATGTCTGCGTTTAGAAATCTAGGCCTATGAAATCGTTTCCCTTTGGCTTTTGCCCAGTTGGCTGTGGCTTAATTTACAAAATATGCCTTTTGGTTCAGCCTTGTTGTTGACAGCAGAATTTAAATGTATTTAAAGCTTTGAGCGCATTTAGCTGCCAAATCCTGAACGTCCTTGAAAACTCTGTTGATCTATTTAATAATTGATATACTCATCTATTTGTTTGCTGTTAACCGTAAAATTGAATTTTGATTGACTGAACAATAGATGTGATTCTTGTTCCAAGTAAATCCAATCACTAAAATAGTCAGATGTTTTGCTATCTATCTATTTACCTACCTATCTATCCATCTATCCATCCATCCATCCATCCAACCTACCTACCTAGATTTTCCATCATTTTATCTGTCTGTCTCTACCTACCTACATATTCATCCATCCATCCACCCACCCACTACTACCTACCTATGTACCTCTCCATCCATCCATCCATATATCCATTCATCTACCCATCCATCCATCCATCCATCCATCCATCCATCCATCCATCCATCCATCCATCCATCCATCCATCCATCCACTACTACCTACATACTTACCTGTCTGTCTGTTTTTCTTTCTGTCCATCCATCTATCTGTTTTCCATCTATCTGTCTGCCTCTACCCACTTACGTACCTGTCGGTCTTTCTGTCTATCTATCCATCCATCCATCCATCCATCCATCCCTCCATCTAATCCATCATTTCATCTAATCCATCCATTTATCTATCTATCTCTGTCTTTACCTACCTACATATTACCTACCTATGTACCTGTCTATCATCCATCCATCCATCCATTCATCGATCTACTGTATCCATCTATCTCTGTCTTTACCTACCTACCTACCTACCTACCTACCTATGTAAAAAAAAGAAAGTCTCTCTTTTTCTTTCTCTCTATGTATATCTATCCATCCATCCATCCATCTATCTATCTCTGACTTTACCTACATATCTGCCTACCCGTCTATCCTTCCATCCATATATCTATTCATCTACCCATCCATCCATCCATCCATCCATCCACTACTAGCTACCTACGTACCTGTCTGTCTGTCTTTCTTTCTTTCTGTCTATCCATTCATCCATCCATTCATCCATCCATCTATCTCTTTTCCATTTATCTGTCTGCCTCTACCCACTTACGTACCTGTCTGTCTATCCATCCATCCATCCATCTATCCATCCCTCCATCCATCCATCCATCCATCCATCCATCCTTCCATCTAATCCATCATTTCATCTAATCCATCCATTTATTTATCTATCTCTGTCTTTACCTGCCTACATAACCTA